>NC_092877.1:270807782-271444128 GCF_028372415.1 Notamacropus eugenii
CACATCCAGAGAAAGCACTATGGAATTCAATCGCAGAATGTAGTAGATCATTTTTTTAATGTGTGTATTTAATGTTTTGGTTTGTTATAATTTCTGCCATTTATTTTAGTTCTTCTACACTGCATGACCATAGTGAAAATGTATTCAATGGGAATGTATGTGTAGATTCTATATAGAATTTTATGCTGTCTTGGTGAGGTAGGGAATTAGTGGGGGATACAGGGAGTATGTAGGGGGGGAAAATCTAAGTTTTTTGGTAGTGATTGTAGAACACTAAAAATAAAATTTATATATACATATATATATATATATACATATATATATATAGAGAGAGAGAGAGAGAGAGAGAAATTACATTATCTTTTTTTAAATTTCTTTTATTATGTCCTCTATGCTTTGCCAGATTATCTATAATTGTGAAAACTGTCAGCATCCATCTTGCTCACATTTTTTTCTTGTGATGTTACTTTTAAAATAATAGTTTCTTTAATTAATTAGGACTGTATGGTAGCCTAAGGTATAGGATGGTGACATGTCTATTTTTTTCACCAACATGCTTATAATCTTTCTGAGCAGTTCCTGTATAATAAAGAGCCCATTTCCTAGTCATTTTTGTTCATAGATTATTCAGCACATTGATGGCAATGCCCACTCTCTTTTGTTTCTGCTTTTTATGTTATCTTTTTTTTATTTTATTTATTTTTTAATGTTTAACAATCACTGCCATACAATTGCGATTTAATCCCCCCCACCTACCCCCCACTCCCCCCCTCCCTCCCCACTACTGCATACAATTCTGTATAGATTCTACATATACTTTCCTATTGAGTATATTTTCACTATAGTCATGCTATGTAGTCAGACTAAAATAAATGAAAGAAATCGTATAACAAATCAGAACATGATACAAAAACACATACACATACATAAACATGATCTGCTACATTTTGTGAGTGACTTCCATATTTCTTTCTCTGAGTGTGGAAGGCATTTTTCCTTGAGAACCAACTTTGGGATTTTTTTTTTTTTATAAGAAGTTTTTGCGTTATTACAAAAATCCAAGACTACCAGAAAAAACTCTCACACACTGTGGTCGTTGCTGTGCACAAAGTTCTCTTGGTTCTGCTCCTTTCACTCAGCATCAGGTCATATAAGTCCTTCCAGGCCTCTCTGAAGTCTTCTTGTTCATCATTTCTTATGGCACAATAGTACTCCATTACATTCATATACCATAATTTATTCAGCCATTCCCCAATTGATGGACATCCCCTTGACTTCCAGTTTTTGGCAACTACATAGAGTGCTGCTATAAATATTTTTGTACATGTGGGACCCTTTCCCATTTTTATGATCTCTTGGGGATATAGTCCTAGTAGCGATATTGCTGGGTCAAAGGGTATGCACATTTTTGTAGCCCTTTGGGCATAGTTCCAAATTGCTCTCCAGAATGGTTGGATGTGCTCGCAGCTCCACCAACAATGAATTAGTGTTCCAACTCTCCCACATCCTCTCCAGCATTTATCATTTTCTTGTTCTGTCATGTTTGCCAATCTTATAGGTGTGATGTGGTACCTCAGAGTTGTTTTGATTTGCATCTCTCTAATCAAAAGTGATTTAGAGCATTTTTTCATATGATTATAGATAGCTTTAATTTCTTCCTCTGAAAATTGCCCGTTCATATCCTTAGACCATTTATCAATTGGGGAATGACTTGTATGATTATACATTTGGGTCAGTTCTCTATTCTAGAAATGAGGCCTTTATCCCCGAGCTTAGCTGTAAAAATTCTTTCCCAATTTACTACATCCCTCCGGATTTTGGTTGAATTGGGTTTGGTTGTGCAAAAACTTCTCAGTTTAATGTACTCAAAGTTATCCATTTTGCATTTCATAATGCTTTCTATCTCTCCTTTAGTAAAGAATTCTTCCCTTCTCCATAGATCTGATAAATATACTATTCCTTGCTTCTCCAGTTTATTCATGGTATCAATCTTTATACCTAAATCATGTACCCATTTGGACTTTATCCTTGTGTACGGTGTTAGGCATGGGTCTATGCCTAATTTCCACCACACTGTTATCCAGTTTTCCCAGCAATTTTTGTCAAAGAGTGAGTTCTTATCCCAGAAGCTGGGGTCCTTGGGTTTATCAAACAGGACGTTGCTATATTCCTTGCCTACTGCATCTTGAGTACCAAGTCTATTCCACTTGTCTACCTCTCTGTTTCTTAGCCAATACCAAGTGGTTTTGATAATTGCTGCTTTATAGTAGAGTTTGAGGTCTGGTAGCGCTAGGCCACCTTCCCAAGCATTTCTTTTCATTAGTCCCTTTGATATTCTGGACCTTTTGTTTTTCCAAATGAATTTTGATATTATTTTATCCAGCTCTAGAAAATAATTGTCTGATAGTTTAATTGGTATGGCACTAAATAAGTATATTAATTTAGGTAGAATTGTCATTTTTATTATACTAGCACGGCCTACCCATGAGCAACTAATGTTTTTCCACTTACTTAAATCTGACTTTATTTGTGCAAAAAATGTCTTGTAATTGTGTTCATATAATCCCTGGGTTTCTTTTGGCAGGTAGACTCCTAAGTATTTTATACTGTCTACCCTAGCTTTAAATGGGATTTCTCTTTCTATCTTTTGCTGTTGGACTTTGTTGCTAATATATAGGAACGTAGAAGATTTGTGTGGGTTTATTTTGTAACCTGCAACTTTGCCAAAGTTGTTTATTAATTCAAGTAATTTTTTACTTGAATCTCTGGGATTCTCTAGGTAAATCACCATATCATCTGCAAAGAGTGATAACTTAGTTTCTTCTTTGGCTATTCTTATTCCTTGAATATCTTTATCTTGTCTAATTGCTACAGCTAACATTTCTAGTACCATATTGAATAATAGTGGTGATAATGGACAGCCTTGTTTCACCCCTGATCTTATTGGGAATGCATCTAGCTTATCCCCATTGCATATAATGCTTGCTGAAGGTTTTAGATAGATACTGCTTATTATTTTATGGAAAGTTCCTATGTTCTCCAGTGTTTGTAGTAGGAATGGGTGTTGTATTTTGTCAAAAGCTTTTTCTGCATCTATTGAGATAATCATGTGGTTTTTGTTAGCTTTGTTGTTGATGTGATCGATAATGCTAATAGTTTTCCTAATATTGAACCAGCCCTGTAGTCCTGGTATGAATCCTACCTGATCATAATGTATTAATCTCATGATAAGATGCTGTATTCGTTTTGCTAAAATCTTATTTAAAATTTTTGCATCTATATTCATTAGGGAAATTGGTCTATAATTATCTTTCTCTGTTTTGTCTCTTCCTGGTTTCAGTATCAAAACCATATTTGTATCATAGAAAGAATTTGGGAGGACTCCTTCTTCCCCAATTTTCAAGAATAGTGTATGTAGTATTGGAATTAACTGTTCTTTAAATGTTTGATAGAATTCACTTGTGAATCCATCTGGCCCCGAAGATTTTTTCCTAGGGAGTTCATTGATGGCTTGTTCAATTTCTTTTTCTGAGACGGGGTTGTTTAAGTATTCAACTTCTTCTTCTGTTAATCTGGGCAATTTGTATTTTTTAAAATATTCATCCACCTCGTTTAGATTATCGAATTTGTGGGCATAAAGTTGGGCCAAGTAGTTTCTAATTATTGTTTTAATTTCCTCCTCATTGAAGGTGAGTTCACCCCTTTCATTTTTAATATTAGTAATTTTATTTCCTTCTTTCTTTTTTTAAATCAGATTGACCAAAGGTTTATCAATTTTATTAATTTTTTCATAAAACCAACTATTGGTTTTATTTATTAATTCAATAGTTTTCTTAATTTCAATTTTATTAATCTCTCCTTTGGTTTTCAGTATTTCTAATTTGGTATTTACTTGGGGATTTTCAAGTTGTTCTTTTTCTAGCTTTTTCAAGTGCAAGCCTAAGTCATTGATCTCCTCTTTCTCTATTTTATTTATGTAAGCATTCAAAGATATAAAACTTCCCCTAATAACTGCTTTTGCTGTATCCCATAAGTTTTGGTATGTTGTCTCACTATTGTCATTCTCTTGAATGAAATTATTGATTGTTTCTATGATTTCTTCTTTAACCCAACCCTTCTTTAGAATTAGATTATTTAGTTTCCAATTGATTTTTGGTTTCTCTTTCCATGGCCTTTTATTACATGTAATTTTTAATGCATTATGTTCTGAAAAGGATGCATTGATTATCTCTACCTTTCTGCACTGGATTGTGAGATTTTTATGTCCGAGTACATGGTCAATTTTTGTAAATGTTCCATGTACCGCTGAGAAAAAGGTATATTCCTTTCTATTCCCATTTAATTTTCTCCAAAGATCTATCATATCTACCTTATCCAGAGTTTTATTTACCTCCTTAACCTCTTTCTTGTTTATTTTGAGGTTGGATTTATTGAGTTCAGAGAGGAGGAAGCTGAGGTCCCCCACTAATATAGTTTTGCTATCAATATCTTCCTTCAACTCCCCCAACCTCTCCTCTAAGAATCTGGATGCTATACCACTTGGAGCATACATGTTTAGTAATGATATTGCTTCATTGTCTATGGTGCCTTTTAGCAAGATATAGTTTCCATCCTTATCCCTTTTGGTTACATCTATTTCTGCTTTCGCTTTGTCTGAGATTAGGATTGCTACTCCTGCCTTTCTTACATGAGCTGAAGCACAATATATTCTGCTCCATCCTTTGACCTTTATCCTATGTGTATCCCCCCATTTCAGATGTGTTTCTTGTAAGCAGCATATTGTTGGATTATGGCTTTTAATCCATTCTGCTATCCGTCTCCGTTTTACGGGAGAGTTCATTCCATTCACATTCACAGTTATGATTACAATCTGTGTATTTCCCTCCAACCTCTTTCCCACCATTTGTGCTTTTAGCTCTCCCGTCTCCCTTCCCCTCCTCATTAGTATTCACTTTTCTCCCCCTCCTCCTGCAGCCTTCCCCTCCTTCTTTTAGCCCCCCTCCCTTTTATTCCCCTTTACTCTTATTGCTTCTTTCCTCCCTTTTAGCCACCCTCCCCTTTCTTCCCCCTTCCCCTCCTACTACCAATAGAGCTAGTTAGGATTATCTACTTAAGATTATTGTTCCCTCCTTTGAACGAATCAGATGAGAGTACCTCTCAAACAATGCTCATCTCCCTCCCCTCCTTCCCTCTACTATAGTTTTGTACTTCTTCTTGTGATATAATTTGCCATTTTCTGCTTCCCCCTTTTCACACCTCCTATTACAATCCCTTCTCATACTTAAATCATATTTTTGACATGACATCATTTACTTTATTCCCGTTCCCTCTACATATATCCCTTTTATCATAATAGCTGCACAGTTCTCAAGATTAACAGGTATCATCTTCCCTTATAGGGAGGTAAACAGTTTGCCCTAATTGAGTAAGAAGTTTCTGTTTTTGTTTTTTCCCCTCTGTTTACCTTTTTATGATTCTCTGGAGACCTGCATTTGAAGATCAAATTGTCTATTGAGTTCTGGTGTTTTGGTCAGAAAGCTCTGGAAATCCCTTATTTCGTTGAATGACTTTCTCCTTGCCTGAAATGTTATGCTGAACTTTGCTGGGTAGTTGATCCTTGGTTGAAGTCCCAACTCCTTTGCCTTATGGAATATTGGGTTCCAATTCTTTCGATCTTTTAATGTAGAAGCTGCAAGGTCCTGTGTGATCCTGACTGTGTGTCCTTGATATTTGAATTGTTTCTTTCTAGCTGCTTGTAGTATTTTCTCCTTCACTTGATAGATCTGGAATTTGGCAACTATATTTCTTGGGGTTTTGAGTTTGGGATCCCTTTTGGGAGGGGAATGGTGGATTCTTTCGATGACGATTTTGCCCTCTGAGTCTAGTACTTCTGGGCAGTTTTCCTTGACGATTTCCTGGAAGGTATTGTCCAGACTCTTTTCTTCATCATGGGTTTCTGGCAGACCAATAATTCTTAAATTTTCTCTCCTGGATCTATTTTCCAGGTCAGTTGTTTTTCCAATTAAATATTTTACATTTTCTTCTATCTTTTCATTCTTTAGATTTTGTTTGACTGATTCTTGTTGCCTCATTGAGTCATTAGTTTCTACTTGCCCAATTCTAGTCTTCATCGTATTGTTTTCTTCAGTCAGCTTTTGCATCTCCTTTTCCATCTGACCAATTTTTCCCTTTAAGGAGCTATTTTCTCCATTTAATTTTTGTACTTCTTTTTCCATTCGACCAATTTTCCCAGTTAGGTTTTGGGTTTCCTTTTCCATCTGTTCAGTTTTCCCAATTAGGTTTTGGGTTTCCTTTTCTGTTTGATTAACTCTTCCTTTTAGGGAATTATTCTCTCCAGTTAATTTTTGAACTTCCTTTTCCATTTGTTCAATTTTCCTTTTCAGAGTGATGTTCTCATCAGTGAATTCTTTTTTTATAATTTTAAAATCATTGGCCAGTTTTTCTTTTATATCCTTCTTCAGATGTTCCAGGTAATCTAGTTGTGCTTGCGAGAAATTCATAGTCCCATCTGAGGTTTCAGATGGAAGTACAGTCTCAGCTCTGACCTCTTTGGTGTTTGTGTTTTGGTCCTTATCCCCATAGAAAGATTCTATGGTTTTTTCACTTTTCGTCTGCTTTTTCCGATTCATGATGTTAGCTGAGTGTTGTAGCTTCTGGTTCTTTCAGTCAGAAGGTACAGATCTTTAAGTTGAGCTGATGTGTGACTAGGCTAAAAGCAGGCTTTTTTTTTTTGTTTCCCAGATCAACCCTGGGGTTAGCTTGTTAGGTGTGTGGGAGGGGTAGTCTGGTCTCAGGAGATCTCCTCAGCTGACCTGAGGCAAAGGCAAGGTCGGGGGATGGTGATCCCAGCTTCCCTATTGTCTTCCCTTTTCCCCTGGAGGTCTGGGGCACGCCTAGAAGCTAATGTGTGTTCCCACCCCTCCTGGGGCTTGTCTCCCAGCTCTGAGGCTTGCCTGGGTCTCAGTGCGAATTTTCTCTGCCCTGGGTCATCTGTCCTTCCAGATTGCCTCCGCCACAGTAGGAAGAATCCCCCTTTGCTATTTTTCTAGCCTCTGGTGTTATGAGACTATTTGCCCCCTTCTGCTGTTCCCGCTGATCCAGGATTTATCTGGGGAAGAATTTTATGGTTCTTTCACGGTCATCAGGGGGGAGGAGAGAGCATTTACTGATCACTCCACTATCCTAGCTCCTGGAAGTTCAAGTAGGTGACTTACCGAAGTTTAGTCTTCAGGCTGAAGGTTTCAAGGGCTGCTGCGCTGATATCTGGCACTCAGCGGCTCTCATCTGCTCGGTTTGGCCTGTCTCCTGCTCCGCTGGTTTCGCCCGCCACTCTCGGGCTTCTCAGGTCCCTTCCACCCTGCTGCGCTGACCACGCTGCGCAGTGTGCTGGGGCCTTAGCCCCACGGAACAGATCCTTCCTGTGGACCTTCCAGTCCAACCTGGGCTCTGAATCTGTCAAAGTCTGTCACCCACTGGATTCTACACCTCCAAAGTCTGGTCAGATTCTCCTTTCAGAGATATCCAGAGGAGTTTTTCCAGGAGCTTAGGTGAGTCGTTACTTTCACTCCAACATCTTGGCTCCGCCTATGTTATCTTTTGACATCACCTTTTCTTTCCTCTAAGTTAATTTCATTATTTTATCTCATTCTGTAGGATGTCTCCTTGCTGACTTTAATGTTTTTCTGTGCATTATATTGTGTCTTGCTACTTACTGAATGTATTAATTAATCAACAATTGATTCTCTACAGTTTTCTCAGTAAATAATCCATCATCTAGAAATCATTTTATTTTTTGCTTTTCTTTCCTACAAATTATTTTTTCCGGTATTGCTCTACCTCATATTTCTAGCACTATTTTGTGTACAGGGCTTCACATTCCTGGTTTCTTAAAGTTTATGTTGTGTTTATGTTAATATATTGGGGCTTCATATAATATTGACCATTAGGCCTAATTTTATAATGAAAGTTCCCTCTAGGACATAATAACTAAAATGTTTTTTGTAGAAGTACAACAGAGCTCTAATATACTGAATAGATATGCAACATTTTATATGTATGTATATATATATATACATATATATGTGTGTGTGTAAATACTCTGACTACATTTCTCTCCATATATATATATATATATATATATATATATATATATATATATATATACACTCTCTACATACATATATGTATGTAGAGAGAGAGAAAGAGACAGACAGACAGAGAAAGAGAGAAATGAAGACAGAGAAAGTGTCAGAGAAGGACAAAAAAGGCAAAGAAACAAAGAAAGATGAGCAGACAGGGTATTCCAAAGTGAATGAAGTGATAATGGGTATTTCACTGAATCTTCATTCATTATTTAAGTGCAACATTTAAAATAAATTTGTAGCAATGTTGTTATATGTTGTAAGGGAAAAGAATAGTTTCTAAGATTTCAGGCCCTAGTTAGAAATGACCCATTTTCTTTGTTTTGTCGTAGTTAATTTAAATCTGTACTATTTATTTGTTTTCACTAATTGTATTTGTACCTGTCTAAATTCACAAATTTTGTAAGTTTCTCCATAATAATTACAAATATTTTGTATTAGCTGATGTATAGTTTTCTTGTTTTCTTTTATTAGTGTTTTATTCCATTATTGTACTGAGGCTTCCAATTTAGTTGTGATTTAATAACATGGACAGCTAGGTGGCATAGCTAGGTGGCATAGTGGATAGACTGTGGAGTCTGGAGTCAGGAAGATTCATCTTCCTGAATTCAAATCTGGCTTCATATACTTACTGTCTGTTTGACACTGGGAAAATAATTTAGTGCTGTTTGCCTCAGTTTCCCCATCTGTTAAATTAATTAGAGCAAGAAATGGCAAACCACTTCTTTGCCAAGAAAACCCCAAACAAGATCACAAAGAGTTGGACAAAATTGGAAATGACTGAACCAAACATTTAAAAACTATCCTCTTTATGCATAATATATATGTGTATATATAAATATATATCTTTATTTGTCAGTTTTGGGGAGTGTAACCACAGAGATGGAAAATTTTGACAATAGGTGTTAATTTTAAGTATACTGTTTGTGAATTCTTAATTACTTTATTGATTTCTTCTTTTTTAATTTATTTTTTATTTTTTTAAGAAGAATAAAACAGGCTTTTCTAACTATACATTCTGGATAAAAAGTATAGTGTTGTGTGTGTGTGTGTGTGTGTGTGTGTGTGTGTGTGTGTGTGTGTGTGTGTATGTGTTTAATATTCTGTTCTCCAGAAGGGCATTAAATGTGAATGCTCAAATAAATCACTTGCACAAGACATCAAATTGATATTTGTAATCTCTAATACACATTATTTAATAGCACAATTGACAAACATTTATCACTCTATTTTCATAATGACATAAAATTTCAATTATGAAGGCAGCATGGCACCATAGAAAAAGTGCCAGAGTCAGAAGACCTGATTACAGATCCTGATTCAGGATACTTATTGTCTACATGACCTTTGGAAAGGCATTGAGATTCCTTTCAGTTCTAAATATATGATGATGACATTTTCATTCTGGAATTTGGTTCAGTATATTCACTGCCTTTGATATAATTTTATAGATCATAAACAAATTCATCCTATAAGCGAATATAAGGTAATCTCTCATTTTTGCATAAGAAAACTGAGACACAGGAAAAAGAAATGATTTTTGCAACAGTAAAAGAAATTGTTTTTTCATATCAGTTTAAAATTAATCCTTTTTGTAACAAGTAATTTCAGGACATCTTCCAAGTACTCCATTCGTGGGTACATATTAAAGAATCAAACAGACAACATTAAAATTGAGAAGGCCTGAGTTTAAGTCCTGAGTCTGATGAATATGAACATTGTGATCATGGGCAAATTAGTTAATGTATGGAGAATTACTTGATATTACTTAGCTTTCTAGATCTGAAAATTATAGTCATGTTGATGGAGAGGGATTTTCCCCAATATTATTCAAAAGATGAAAACATGGGGATTAGGGATTATAGGTAAGAGGAAGAGAGAGAGAGAGAGAGACAGAGAGAGAGACAGAGAGAGAGACAGAGAGACAGAGACAGAGACAGAGACAGAGACAGAGACGGAGAGAAAGAGCTCTTGAAATTTGACTGCAAAAGCTCATTTTCTATATTTATTCTTAAAATACAATACACGATTTAAATATGCATTATCCATCAGCTCGATTCTCTTAAACCCATACCAAAAAACACTACAGTAACATAGAACAATGAGATCGCATAGCTAGAAATGGACTTGGAAGCTTAACCCTTCTTTTGACAGATGAGAAAACAGAGGCTCAGAGGCAACCCTGTCATGTCATCTACAAGAGCTGTTGTTTTTATTCATCCTTCCTTCTGGAATATGATGTCTTGATTTGTTCAAGAACTGGATTCAAGTAAGGCAGAGCTGCACAAACTCATCAGCCTCACTTTACTCCTCAGTCCACCAGTGACAGAGTCTGCTCTAGTGACAAGACAAAGGTCCAGATAACTGGAAATGGCCCAGGTTGCAGTAGATGACCATGACTTTTCTAAATTAAGGTCTGTTCCAGGTTTCAGTTTGTCTGTGGCCATGCCCATTTAGTGACTAAGGGCTAGGTAAGAATTGACAAAAAAGGGCCAATTTGCTGTCCCAAAGATTTCAATCGAGGAGGTGAAGACACTCAGACATTCTGGTCAAAACAGAAAATATTTGTTATTTACACTCACTCTAAATCATTAAAAACTAAACCATGAATCAAAGAGGCCTGGATTAGGGACTATTATTGTCCATTCCAGGAAAGTCAGAGGGATTTACATTTAAAGGCATAGTTGATGTGGAAGATATTTTGCCTCAAGAGTCCACTGGAAATTTTTGAAGTCCTTGCATTGCAATGAATTACTAAGTCTTCCAGAAAAATTCCTCTCAGGCTGTGGTTGTTACTGTGTACAAAGTTCTCCTGGTTCTTCTCCTTTCACTCAGCATCAGTTCATATAAGACTTTCCAGGCTTCTCTGAAGTTTTTTTGTTCATCGTTTCTCATAGCATAATAGTATTCCATACATTCATATACCACAACTTGTTCAGCCATTTGTCAATTGATGGGCATCCCCTTGATTTCCAGTTTTTCTTCACCACAAAGAGAGCCGTTACAAACATTTTTGTACATGTGGGACCCTTTCCCATTTCTGTGATCTCTTTGGGATAGAGTCCCAGAAGCAGTATTGCTGGGTCAAAAGGGTATGCACATTTTTGTAGCCCTTGGGACATAGTTCCAAATTGTTCTCCAGAATATTTGGATCAACTCACAGCTCCACTAACAATGAATTAGTGTTCCAACTCTCCTACATCTTCTCCAACATTTATCATCTTCCTATTTTGTCATCATATCAATATGATAGGTGTGATGTGGTACCTTAGAGTTGTTTTGATTTGCATCTCTCTAATCAATAATAATTTAGAGTATTTTTTCATATAATTATAGATAGTTCTAATTTCTTCCTCTGAAAATGCCCATATCCGTTGACCATTTATCAATTGGGGAATGACTTGTATTCTTGAACATTTGACTCAGTACTCTATATATTTTAGAAATGAGACCCTTATCACAGACACTAGTTGCAAAAATTCTTTCCCAGTTTTCTGCTTCCCTCCTAATTTTAGTTGCTTTGTGTTTGGTTGTGCAAAAACATTTCAATTTAATGTAATCAAAATTAAACATTTTGCACTTCATAGTGTACTCTTTCTCTTGTTGGGCCATAAATTATTCCATTCTCCATAAATCTGACAAATACAGTATTCCTTGCTCCCCTAATTTGTTTATAGCATCAATCTTTATGTCTAGATAATATAACCATTTGGACTTTATTCTTGTGTACAGTGTCAGGCATTGGTCTATGACCAGCTTCCATCACACTATTATCGAGATTTCCCACCAATTTTTGTCAAATAGTGAGTTCTTATCCCACAAGCTGGGGTCCTTGGATTTATTAATCAGTACATTTTTACATTCATTGAGTACTATGTCTTGAGCACCTAACCTATCCCACTGGTCTACCTCTCTGTTTCTTAGACAGTACCAAGTGGTTTTGATGATTCCTGCTTTATAATACAATTTGAGATCTGGTAGGGGTAGGCCACCTTTCCTACCATTTCTTTACATTAGTTTCATTGTTATTCTGGACCTTTTGTTCTTCCAAATGAATTTTGATATTATTTTTTCTTGCTCTAGAAAATAATTATGTGGTGGTTTGATTGGTATGGCACTGAATAAGTCCAGGCTCCTTTTTTCATCGTAGCTTTCTGGTAGACCAATAATCCTTAGACTTTCTCTTCTGGATCTATTTTCCAGGTCAATTGTTTTTCCAATTAGGTATTTTACATTTTCTAATATCTTTTCATTCTTTAGATTCTATTTGAATGATTTTTTTATGTCTCATAGAGCCATTAGCTTCTACTTGCCTTATCCTAATTTTTATCAAATTGCTTTCTTCAGTTAACTTTTGCATCTTCTTTTCTATCTCTCCCATTATTCCTCTTAAGTAGTTACTTTCCTCTCTTAGGTTTTGTGCTTCCTTTTCCATTTGTCCAGTTTTCCTTTTAAATTCTTCTGTGATTTCTTTTTTCATATTTTTAAGATCATTGGTCAGTTTTTCTTTTATTTCTCTAATTTGGCTTTTATAATCCTTCCTGAGCTCTCCCAAGAATACTCTAAGTGCTTCAGGCCAGTTCATATCTCCTTCTGAAACTTCAGATGAGAGAACAGTCTCACTTCTGACCTCTTTGGTATTCATGGTTTGGTCCT
Source organism: Notamacropus eugenii (assembly GCF_028372415.1). Taxonomy (NCBI): domain Eukaryota; kingdom Metazoa; phylum Chordata; class Mammalia; order Diprotodontia; family Macropodidae; genus Notamacropus; species Notamacropus eugenii. The sequence continues at coordinate 270,820,601 of NC_092877.1, forward strand.
TGTCCCCATAGAAAGAGTCTATCATCTTTTCTTTCCTGCTTTGCTTTTTACTCATGATGATCATTCTTTTACTGACTTTTAAAGTGGATCTCTCTGTCTGCAGCACAGGGACTCTGTTCCATAATTCTTGTGCCTAAAACTTGAGGCTTTGGGTCTTGTGGCCTCTTGTTCTTTCAGCTAGAAGCTAAAATGCTGCAGCTTACCTGGTGCTGAATTGGCTGGTCTTGGAAAGCAGAGGCCCGGTGAAGTCTTTTTGGGTTTCCTAGGAGTTACCCTGGAGCTAGCTGTGTTAAGTGTGGGGGAGGGGTTGTCTGCACAGGGGGTCTCCTCTACTGAGCTAGAGTATAGGCAAGCTTGGTCTGCACTACTGCCTTCCTGATTCCCCTGGAATGCTAAGACACACCTGGGTCCTGGTGTTGGTGGTTACGAGCTTCATGCCCCTGGGGCTCAGGATCTTCCCCCGGTTTGCTGAGGTGGGGCTATCTGGGACAGCTCTTGTCCTGCACTAGTCCCCTTCAGCCACAGCTAGAGGGACCCTCCTTAGTGATTTTCCTAGACTTATGGGCTAAGAGACTGTTTACCCCTTCTGCTGCTTCTACTGTTCCAGGATTTTTCCTGGGGAGATATTCTCTGGGCTCTTCAAGGTCAACAAGGGGAGGGAGATAGCAATTTGTGATCAATCTGCTATCTTGGTTCCAGAAACCCCAATTAAGTTTAATTGCTTCTTTTTCAGATGAGACTCAGAGACATCACTGTCATTATCAAAAAAGCATTAAATGCTTATCATATATCAGGTTTTGTGTTTTCCACACAAATTTTACCTGCATACTAATTAAGAAACATACTAGGAGACATAGGGAAATATTTAACTTTTGCAGTTGTCTAAACTCATAGAAGTCTTCCTTGACTGGTGGATGCAAGAACTGGGCTTAACATAGATTATAATACATGATAAAAATGAAAGTGGCATCCCAGGAATACCTCCCTATATGCAAGGGAAATTGTCCAAGCAATAGCTACCCCAGGATCAAGATAGTCTAAAGTTCTACACTCCTAAAACTATAGTCCAAGAGGCCCGCTGATATATTTTCCTGTATAAATAGACATAAGGCCTGTCCTAATGGTAATCTGAAGAGCCTGAATAAACTTTTAATTTACTCTTTATCCATTGTTCAGAACCTTATCACTATTATTTCTTGGGATCATAATAACTAGTGAAAGTATGTATCAAGAGATTCGTATACATAATTTCAAGTAAGATTTCTTCCCTTAGGAATTTCAAAATGTAGACAGCAGAAAATAAAGTATTTTTATCAGTTTTAGTGTATAATGTGAGACTTTTTTTGTTTAGAAAATAGGTACAGAGTCTATGCTAAGACAAACATAAAACACACTGGCAATTTTTCACCATAATGGTTTATTTTTACAGTGTTTTATGATATGGTATCAATATCAATGCTATCAACCATTCAAAATACTCATGATATATACTTCTACCTTTTTTAAAGACATTTTGTATATAATAGTTTCCCATCTGTCAAAGCAAACAATTCTGAAATTGTTGCTGAGGGAAATACACAGGTAAAATGGAAGCTATGTAAATACCATTTCCAGAAACAAAGTAGTACAACTCTAAAGTCTCCCAAGGAAATGTGGGAAACAATTGGAAGGTAGATTGCTGGTGAGCAAGTTACCCAACATTTATTTTGTCCCCATTAAAAGTTCCCTAAACTCAGAGAATCAGGCTGTATGCAGAATGTTGTGCAAAATGGCTAAGTCTCTTTGAGGAGACCCTAGCTAAGCTTCTTTACCAACAGCGAGAAGTGAAGACACAGCCCTTGCTCCTTTGTGGACAAAGGAAATGAAAGATATCTCTACTCTTCTTGAAGAAGTTAAAACTAATGGGGAATTGATAAGGGATTTTGCTTCAAAGCTCAAGTCAAAGTGCACTTACTTATGACCCAAGTACATTCTGCCAACCTTCTTTTCTCTGCCCACATTTCACCTATTAAATTCCTTGTTGCTTTTGTTAAATTGTTTTTCAGCTATGTCCACCATTCCCTGACCCCACTGGAGGTTTTGTTGGCAGAAATATTAGAGTGATTTGCCATTTGCTTCTCCAACTGATTTTGCAGATGAGGAAGCTGAGGCAAACAGGATTAAATGACTTGCCGAGGATCACATAGCTAGTAAGTGTCTAAGGACTGATCTGAATTTCTGATGGTGAGTTTTCCTGATTTCCAGTCCAGAGCTCTATATACTGTGCCACCGGGCTGCCCCTAAATTCTTATATACATACATACATACATACATACATACATACATACATACATACATACATACATATTTTTAAAACCCTGTTTTAATGATACATACTACATGATCTTTCATCACTGGTAATTTCCCTTTCTGAAATCCATAAAGTCCTTTGTTTTGTTCTTCTCTATTTATATTTATAATTTATTATATAACTTTTGTATTATTGTTAACTTCTGTGAAACATAATTTCCTTAATCCCTGAAATGAGGTTTAAGCAGATAACCCTCTTCCTTCTAGCTCCAATATTTCTAATTCTGTGATAGGTAATTTGGTGTATATCAAGGCATTCTCCCTCTCTGTGTCTCTCTCTTTCTCTCTGTGTCAGTCTGTCTGTCTATCTGTCTGTGTCTCTGTGTCTATCCATCTGTCTCTCACTCCCCCTCCTTTTTATACTTGGTCTTTTGCAGAGTCCTTGGCAACATCTCTCATGTATCCTCCTTTCTTTTCTTTGATGGTGCAATTAATCTGGTAAAAGCTCGTTTCATCTTACAGCTAGACTATTGGCACAACCTTCTGTTTTGTCCTTCTTCCTCAAATTTCTTCCCATTTCAATCTATCCTCCACTCTACTGCTAAACTGATCTTTCAAAACTGAAAGTCAAGCCCATACCCCACTTTTAGTAACCTCTAGAGGCTCCTTATTATCTTCAGGATCAAATATAAATTATCTGTCTTTTTTAAGACCTTTATAGTCTTCTTACCCCTTACTTGCCTTCTAGTGCTCTGATCAAATAACATTGGTTGGTCTCCTTATTGTTCCTTGAATAAAATACTCCTTCTCCTGACTGTGTATTTTCACTAACTGTCTCCTGTATCTAGAATGCTTTGCCTCCTCACTTCGGACTCTTTATTTCCTTCAGACCCCAGCTAAAATCCACCTCTGCGAAAAGCCTTTCTCAGTCCTTTATAATGTTAGTGAATTACTTCCAATTTATTCCACGTACATTGTATTTGTACACAGTTACTCAGATATTGCTGTCCTCATTGGAAAGAGAGCTCCATGAGGGCAAACACCTTCAAAGGTTCACCTTTATTTTCATTCCCAATGCTTTGTTTGGGATCTGGCATTTAGTAAATGCTAGGTAAGTGCTTGTTGGCTTATGGATTTAGCTCCTTCCTCCATTGCCTAGCCTAGAGTTTTGCTATACTTCACCATAATTAATTAATATTTGCTTAATAAACAAAACAAATGGGCATCTGAGCCATGTTTTCTAAGTATAAAGTATAAACTGTGTTTCATAGAAATATATTTTATGAAAATATATCTTATAAAAAAACTAGTTTTCTCATGATTTTAAACAGAAAGCTAGGGAATGGAGAGATAAGATTCATGAATATTTAGAAAGAAAATTAGACAAATGTATAACAAAATACTCTAAAAATGCATGATTCCTATCTGTAAATTTTTTAATCTATTCAACTGTTGGAATGGTCAGAGTATCTAACAAGCTTTGTATTATCAAAATCATGTCTCTCTTTGAGGGATTAGACACTTTTCAAGAGACAGCACTCGATTTTTAGTAGTTCAGTGTTAACTCTTGCATTACTGGGCAACACACGAATAGTAGAAAAAAAGAGACATGTTGAATCTCTGAAGTTAATAATTGATCATTTATTTAATAATAGCTCATGTTTTGTAGTGTGTTAAAGTTTAGAAAGTGTTTTCCTCACAATAGCATGTGATCAAAGAAATGTACATATAATAAGATACCTTCTCACTCTGTGAGCAATAATCTTGATTTTTCAGATAGTGAAACTAGGGTTCAGGCAAGATAAATCATTTTCTCAGGATCATCAGGACAAGATGACAAATCCTGGTTCTCTCTCACAAAGATGTATTCTTTTCAATACTCTGTACAACCTCTTCATTGTTATATAAAGTTAGGAGGAGCTGACTGTAATCAATCTGAATTAAGAGAGACTTATCACCATCCAAGGTGGTGATAGGTCCCTTGTATTCTGTCTTCCCTAGAAAGACATCATTTGGACTATTTAGTTCTATTGAATATATTTTTGAAAGATTCTTCTCCAGGCTGCACACTAGTCTTCCTTCCTGGATTTTCTCTACAATTCCACAGAAAACTCTCCACAATGGAAGTTCATTATGTTTCCATATGGAACATATCATATGTTTCCATATGATAGAATGATGTGAAATCACTCTATCCAAACAATGGGCTAGAGTATTCTCACTGAATATACCTTTGTTTGTTAACTGTTGGATGGCTAAGACATGTCTCAGTCTATTTCATTACTAAATCTGAACTTTAGGGTGCCAGCTAAAGTCAGCTCCACCTCCTTTATCACTTACCTAATCCTCCAAATCATCTCTTTTGAAATGGTTAAGTATATATCTATATCTATATATCTATATCTATATCTATCTATCTATCTATCTATCTATCTATCTATCTATCTATCTATCTATCTATATCTGTTTACATGTTCTGATCTTCCCTAGCTGGTAATATATAGATTCCTTGAGGACAATATAGGCCTTTATTTATCTATCTATCTATCTATCTATCTATCTATCTATCTATCTATCTATCTATCTATCTATCTATATTTATTTATTCATTCATTCATTCATTTATTTTAATTTTTAAAACTCCATTACCTAACAAAATACTTTGGTAGGTGAGTAAGAAATTTGCATTGGATTGAATGAGATTAGATTCATTTAGCAAACAAAATTTCTTAGAATTTACATTGCCTATTTCCTATATAAACCGTGCTTTAAAGTGCCTAACATGCATAGTTTTGTAAGCTTTCTCAGTTGAAAGCTGACATTTAAACCAGTGTAAAGATTATAATTTGATTAAAAAAAAAAAACTTTGGAAGACTCACAGCAACCAAAAGAGAGGAACTAAAGACCCTCAAGAAGGAAACATAACCTTATGGATCTAAGCAATTGTATGGATCCAATAAATGACATGAGAAGCATTTAACAGTAGCATACTGAATATGCCTTAGGAGCAAAAGAATATGATACATATAAAGAGGAGTGAGGGGAAAAGTATAAATTTTAGATATCTTGTATGTATGCATGTATATGTGTGTACATATATAGGTATATATGTATGTTATATATGTATATAGTTGTGTGTATATATATACACATGTATATAATTTTTATGTTTTTACTTGGAAATAGAAATTACATTAGAAATTAGTAGCATTCTATTTACATTATAATAGAATTGGGTGCTTTGAAGACAAGGGCCATGTTTTTATCTTTCTATCTCCAGGGCTTAGCATAGTGCTTGCCACATAATATGTACTTAAATTCTTGTTGACTTATTGTCTATATGTATAGATGTAGAAGGTGCGTGTGTGTATGTGGGTGTGTGTGTGTTTGTGTGTGTGCACATGCATGCACATATTATGGGTATGTGCATCTATTAAACAGACAGATCAGAACTGAGGAGCCCTAAGGACAGATAAAACAAGGAAAGGCAAAAAGTAGACAAAATACATAGAAACTATCCAATTAGTGAATCCAATGAGATAGTAAATTCATTAAGTATGAGAATGATCTATATGTCTGTGTTCATCCTTCATTTTCGAAGAAGACCATGATATCAAAGAAATGATAGCATGATTTGTACTCAACTTTGTTTTAAATGAGGGAGGGCTGTGCAATGTCACCAACCTCACTTTCTCTTCTTGAGCCATCTGGATCCAGTGACCAGATATTCATCAGGATGACTGCAGATGGTCCAGGATGCAATGGGAGACATTGGCCTTGTTAGGCTGGCCTTACTCATTTAGAGGGATGTAATGCCAATATAGGGATGTAAATAGTTTGCCCATATTAACTAACAAGTTTTCTTTTTTTCTTCTCTTCCTTTTTATCTTTTTATGCCTCTCTTATAATTCGGAGGTGATGAGAGCTAAGAAGGTGCTAAGTCTCAACAAAGCATAAATTATGATTCCTTCTCTCTAACTAATTTGTTACCTAAGTTTCAGGTTGAGGATGTGTGCTGCAAAATAAAGTATTCAAGCCAGCTTTGTAAGATGTGGAGTTCAGAGCCAAAAAGGGGCAAGAAGGGTGGAGAGTTACCTACATAAATGTAATCTGATATCTGATGAAGTTTGAAAATATATATGATCAATAAAGAACTTCCATTTATTAGCATTTATTATTATCATGAGTCTCATCAAACTTAGTAAGCTGGACCTTGTAGGACAGACATGTATCACATATATTCAAAAAATTGTAATCATTTATCCAGCCTCATGGAAGTAGTAACAGGTACTGAGAAAGAAACAGGAGAGGTCATGCGTAGGTGGGATAAACCACCCTTTCTACCTTGAGTACTACATCCTCTTAGATCTCATGGGAGGCAGTCCATGACCCTGAACCTAAGAGTCCTGGTAACAGAAGCCTGGTCCTTGTCACCATCTGGAGAACCAGTCCCTGTAGAAATCTGACCTGGCAACTCCCTCTGCACGTTCTAGAACCCTCAGTGGCAACCACAGTGACCCAGAAAAAAAAGATCATGATTATAGCCTCAAGAAGCACCAAAAGCTTGAATTTTAGAATTGTATATGATTTCATTAGTAGAAATCACATTAAAGAGGATGCAATACCAATGCATCCTAAAAATCACTATTTGCACTGAAGCTGACTCCTCATATATGTCTTGTCTCTCCCTGTTAGTATATAGGCTTTTTTAGAGGTGAGACTTACTTTTCTATCCCTGTTCCTAGAGATTGGTACACTATATTTGATCTCTCATTCATTTAGCAATTCATTTAGAAAAAATTAGATTGCTTTCCATTTTAAATTGCCTATGTATGTACATCCATGAAAGTAGCATCGTGAAAATATCATTCTGCTTTTTCAAGGTGGTAAAAGCAAAGGGTCCTTTTGGTTTGGTCTAAGAGGTGAAGTCAATTATTGTTGCAGTTAATGCTAATATTCCAGTAGTAATTACCATATAACATCTACTGAAATTATAGTGTGAAAATAATTTCATTTGGAGTTGATTACCACCTGGATTTGATTCATTCTAATTGGTTAAGTAATCATTCTTAAGAAAATAGCATCTCTTTAGAGAACCACAATGAGTCAATCACTGGAAAAAGAATAAAAACAGTAATAACAGAAATTTATACCTATACTGAAATCAGACATGAAAGTATGTTTACAGGAATTGCAAACTGAGGCCTTAACAAGATTTCATGCTTTATGTTTTATGTTGTGTTATTCCAATTGCATGGAATCTGTTTCTAGGAAGTTTGTTCTGTGACCCAAGAGGAGCAGAGGGCAGTCATTTATTTTATTAAACCTTGGGCTTAAGAAATTCCAAAATATGACTAGATTAAAGAACAGAGGTGGAAGTATTTCAAGAAAAGAGAATAAACTACTTATACTTAAAGGGCTCAACTCTCTTTTGACATTATATTAAGGAGATCACTGAGAACTATCTGTGTAAGAAGTCTGAGTTTATGGTTTTTTACTCTCAACAAGTTGATAAGCTCCTGGATGGCAGGGAATATATGTTATTTACCTTCACATCTCCCTTGGTGCTAACCCTAAATCCTTATATTTGTTGAGTAAATAATGATGTAAAAGTTGACATTTTATTCTGTCTCTCTGTATATAGCTAATGTTGCTGCAGTTTCAATTCTGCCCACCCAGGGATGTCAAAAACTGATGGAGTTTCATGAGGTGTTGTGGTGTAACTGTCTCAACGAATTCAGTCAGAACACTTCTAGTCCAAGCATAGGCATTTATGGAGATTGACATCTCTCATGAAATGAACTGCATTCTAAGATGAACCAGAAGCTTCAGAGAAAGCAAAGTGGATTTTAAAAGGTAAAGATGCAGTTACATAACAGAAATTATGAATATTAAGAATACTTGAGGGGTTTATTAAGGGATTAGGTAATAGGGAGAGGATTCCTATTACCTATGCATGTGATTATTCACAAGGTATACAGAAAAACCCATTTTAGGGGGGATGTATGTATGATAATGACATTATAATAAGCCTCTCTACAACATAAGTATATTCTAGGGCAGTTCTTTACTATTACTGTGCAGGTACCTACTTAGGGAAAATCCCTTCTATTGTTTTGGGATCCACATCCTGCTTGGGCATCCTGGTGGTGCTGTTTCATGACTGAATGAGTATTGTGGTCCTGTTGAAGACTAGATAGATGTGGTTGTGGTTGTACATAACACACCTGCTGTTTCTCTGGGAAATGTGAAGAATGAGTCTGAGGGAAAGTAGCTACCTAGAGGCTACTCCCATCACATGGACATGTTTATTGTTGTGTGAGAAATATGAGTTCATGAGCATACTTATTCCAGTGAGCAGTAAGGCAACTAGGATATTGAGTGTGTGTGTGTGTGTGTGTGTGTGTATGTGTGTGTGTGGGTGAGGGAGGTAAGTGACTAGGTAGGCGCAGTGGATCTGCTGTTTAGTGGGACATATAAGGAAGTTAATATTGAGGCTGGGGGCAGCTTTATTAGGATTCCATCAGTATCATATATGTAGATATTCATATCATAAACATATATACATAGATACATTCATACAATACTGTCCTTTGATTTGATCAATATAAGATATTCCTAGTATGGAAAATAACTCTATACAGATACAATGTTGTAATATTATGTGTATATACTGTATATTTAATAATCATGTATTGCATATAACCCATATGATTGTCCTGTAAATTGATTATTGAAATATATTTTCAGTGATGAAAATATACTGCAATTTCACCATTTCTTTAAGTCAGATGGTGAGTCTGATAAATAATTAAATGCATTTAAAGCTGCTTGTAAAACATAGCACTATACTATTATCATTGTAGCTATTATAAAGATAGATAATATTTCCATAAAGATTCCCACATGTTAAGACTTGAAGATTCACCTTTTAAGAGAATCAAATGCACAATTTGAATAAGGCACTATCACTTTTGGTAACATAATTATGACAAAAAGATAGAGATAATAAGCCTTAGTTCTTTTATTATTTTATAAAGTAAAATCTTTATTTGAAAAGATTAATTTTCAAATTAATTCAGCTTTTAATATTTCATGATCAATACTCTAGACTTTTAAGAAAACATATATATATACATATGTCTAAGCAGAATCATATTGTAAGAGAAGCAGAAAGACACTTATCAGTAGATGACCTGAGCTTGAATTACTTAATTTCTCTCTTTTTCCCTCCCTCTATCCCTTTTCCCTCTCTCTTGTATGTATGCATGTGTGTGTGCATGTGTACATATATGTATGTATGTATGTATGCATGTATGTATGCAATTCTCTCTTTGTGTCCCTGTTTCTCCTTTTCTTTATATACTTTCTTCCTTAAATAAGTTCAGAAGAGGTTGAGGTTCAAGCTTTGCCTGTTCCTCATTCCCAACATATTACCCCCTTCATTTTAAAGACATAGCCAAGGCCAGGTAACAAAGAAGAAATATATATCCTCCAAAAATAGTGTGAGGAATGCTAAAGGTCAAAATGAACTGAGGCTAGTAAGGGAACCTACAAGCAAGAAAAGGAAGAATGTTTTCTTATCTGTAATTAGTTGTACTGGTTTAAAAAAAAAGGAGGATTAAAGAAGATATAAAACTACTCAGAGTGGATAGGATGAAGATAATTGACAACAAGAAGTCAGACCTATTTGTTATTTTGTCAGGTTTTTTTTTTCCCCATTAAATACTGAATAATATTTACAAGGGAAATGATGGGCCACAGATGAATATCTGGGAACTGATACTCAAGGTAAGGAAAGAGATAAAAAGAGAGAGCCTATTTGCCCTTGATGAATTCAAGTTCCCTGACCCAAAAATGTACTACATCTTCAGGTCCTGAAAAAACTGGGAAAATGTGATCAAGGAGCTACTATCACCGATATCTGCAAGATCATGGGAGAGATAACATAAAACTGGAAAATGGCAAATATCATAATTTCAAAATATGGAGAAATGAGTCTACACACTGTAGACCAGTGAGCATTGATCATGGGAAAAATAGACTTTAAACATAAATCATTAAGTTGTTAGGTGGGAAACATTTAGAAAAACAAGCCGTGCTTACAAAAAGCCAATAATGCTTCAAGAATAGGTGGTGCCAGAATAAACTCAATTCCTTTATGACATTTTATTTAACTAATGAACAAGGAGAATGCAGTGGATTTAGTTCACCTGGATTTTAACTAAGTCATTAATAAACTATTTCATTCTATTCTTATGGACAAGATGAGAAGATATGAATGAGTCAGTAATAAAATAAAAAGTATTCTGAACTATTTGTATAAGGAATAGTTCTTAGTTGGTCAATGCAAAGGGTCAGAAAGTCAACATCCAGGGTAAAGATGTTCATGAAATTTGCAGAGGACACAACCTTGAGAAGGAAAGCAGGCACAATGCATGATAGTGTCAAGATCCAAAAAGATCACAGATTGGAGCATTGAGCTTAATTTTATAAACGGAAATCTAGCATGGATAAAATGTAAAGTCTTACTCTTGGGCATCAAAATATCAACTTCATAAATATAAGATGAAGAAATCATGGAGAGATATCAATTATTTTGAAAAAGATGCAGGGGTTCTACTGGAGTTTAAAATCACCATGTGTCAGGCATATGATGTGTCAGCCAAAAATGCCCATGAAAATTGGGTTAGGTGGAGTGATAGTGCCACTACACACTGTTTTTTTCAGCCTTTATCTTAAATATTATGTCCAGTTATATGCAACAAAGTTAAGAAGGACATTGATAAATTACAGAAGAAACAGAAGAATGTAGCCAGGCTAAGGACAGGCTTTCTGTTCATACTATATGAGAATTATTTAAAGGAACTGGATATTTTCCAATTGCAAAAGAAGAGGTTCAGGGGAGCATGACAATTATCTTAAGGGATTTGCAGGAATATCATGTGCAGAAGTACTTAGAATTGTTCTATGTGGGTCCATAAGGCAGAATCAGGAGTTTAGGGGCCAGATTAGCTTTGATGATGGTAAAAAATAAAAACAAAACAAAAAACAACTCAAACTAGAGTTTGAGCTATCTAAAAGAGACATTAACTGCCTCAATATTTAGTGAGTTCCTCCCTTCTGTTTTCTTGTGAATTCAAATCTGGCCTCAGACCCTTAATACTTGTGTGACCCTGGGTACGTCACGTAACCCTGTTTACCTCAGTTTCCTCATTTGTAAAATCAGCTAGAGAAGGAAATAGAAAACATTCCAACATCTTTGCCAAGAAAATGCCAATAGGGTCATGAAGAGTCAGGCATGACTGAAATGACCGAAAAAAAATCAACAGTCTCCTTGGATATCTTTAATAAAAGGCATTTGCCTACTATAATGGGAATTCATTTCACATATTAATTGGACAAGATGACAACTGAGGTCCCCTTAGACACTCAATTTTTATAATTCTGTAATCATGGCCTTTTCTTAGTTACTTGGCTAATGAAAAGGATCTAATAAATGGCTAAACACTAAAGTATAAAATGATTGATAAATGTGTTGTTACCTCCTAATTCAATTTGCATTTTAATAGATATCAAGATCTGAAACCAAAGCAATGGAGGAGTAGTAGGTAGAGGAGAATTCACATAAGGGCTGAAACTATATCTCTGCTCTTTATATCACATAAGGTAGGCAGTTACACAACCACCTATTGAAAAAAGACCAACTTTCTTTCTGTGCAGACATGCTTCCTCAAATATATATTCTGTGTTAGGGTATATGGATGTTCAGGGAGGACTATCACCTTTGGTGTGAGGGCTTGTCAATCCCTTTTCAGGGCTATATGTCCTCTTTTGGTGTCCATCTATCACCCAACTTCCACCTGTGGTTCCAAGAAACTGTAGTACAGTATAGAAACTGTAGGTACAGTCATCACACCCTGCTAAAAGTATCTTGGTGGATGGGCTACACTAGGTTGAGTGTAATGGGCCTCAAATTCATTGGCAAGTAAGGAGGATGTCCACCCCAAATATGTGTAGCCTTCCCCTTGGGGGAATGGGCAGATGACAGTAATTTGTTCCAATGGGCCATGACAGCAGCAGAGAGCTTGGTCAGACCTTAAAAGATGCAAAGATCATCCACTGTTCTTGCTGGACTTCACTGACTCTGGAAGAGGAAGTGAGGCTGATAACTTTGTGCAACTTTACCTCACTTATATCAAGTCAAGACATCATCTATACTATTTTTGTGTTATTGTTACTATATGATTTTACTCTTTTACCTACCTTGAAGTCCTGTGGAAATGGGTAAGTAATAGAACAGCAAGTGTGGATGCTCTAGGAGCTTTAGTCACAACTCTTCACACAGGCAACTCAGTCCATAGAATTGTCTTCTCACTGGACTGAAGTAGCAGAGGAATTTGGCAGCCCCTTGAGTGTCTGAGTAGCTTTCTAAAGGATTAGCCTGCTCACTTCCTAGCATGAAGAAGGAGTTAAAAATGGTTTCCTAAAAATTGGCTGCTTCACCCAATACTGGCCTGCTTAAGTTGTCAGGACACTGTGGTTGAAACACACACACATACACACACACACACGTACCAACATTTTTGCAAAGATGATTCCAATTACCATTGGTTCATGGAATGTGTTCATACTTATACGTGCATGCTCGTGAACAACACAAAATTAAGTAGACATGAAAGATAAGCAGCAGGCTTTTTTTTTTGAGAGAGAACTCTCAGAGGGAGAGAGAGAACTCAGCAGGTATCACATTTGAATAGTAGCCATGAAGGCAAGGCAAGTCAAGACAAGGCATGAAATCCAGCCAGTAAATCTCAAGTTAACTGGACATCTTCTGGCCATCCAAATTTATCTTTCTTTGGAGAGCAGAAGGAAGGGGAGGGGGAGACAGACAGGAAAGGAAGAGCTGAGTTACACAGTTAGCTGAGTCTCCATTCAGGCAACTGTGTCAACTCATAGGTTGTTGTGTTCATCCTTTGTTGACAAAAAAGACCATGCCATCAGAAAAATGATGACATACGTGGACTTGACTTAATTTTGAGTGAGAGAGGGCTGTGCAGGTCATCAGCCTCACTTCTCCTCCAGAGCCATCTGAATCCAGTGACCAGATAATCAACAGGCTGACTAGAGATGACCCAGGCTGTAATCAGAGACCTTGGCCCTTTTAGGCCATGAATGAAAAGAGGCTGAAAAATGAAGGCCAGCTTACAAAAGTGGGAGCTAGATACACATTTTTTTGGAGCAGCTGTTTTGAGGAGGAGCTCTGTGAGGCTAATGTAGGTTTAACAATCAGGTATGATCTGGTCAGCAAGCTTGTATGCCTCCTCAAAAGAGTGAATGACAGGTTCATGACAATATGACTACCACTTACAGAAAAGTGCCATTCCACCATCATCAGTGTGTGTGTTCCCCCATGATGAATCCTAATGAGGTCAAGTGCACACTCTCAGATATGGCAACAAGTCATTGGGAAAAAAAATCAGAAACAAAAAGAGCAATGGTCACATTCTGTTGAAGACTTATACATTTCACAAATTTCTCATCACCAACATTGTCTTTTGCTTACCTAAGCACACCAAAATGTAGTGAATGTACCCTTACACAAGTACTGTAATTTAATAGACGACATCATTGTAAGAAGAGATGAGCAGAACGTGAGAGTGACTAAAGTGATGTGTCAAGCAGAGTGCTGGACTGCTCATAGACATCTTCTCCAAGCAATACATTCTCATTCCCAACAAGTAGTAGCTGTAAGGCAAAACAACCAGCAGGAGAGTCAGCATTAACAGATGAGTGCTCTTCTGCATGCTTGGACAGTTTATTGGTGACCTGGAGGGAGAACTGAGTCATCACACAGCAACAGTGGAACTGAAAAAGAGTGGGCAGCTTTCAGAGATTTGGTGTACAGCATCACATTTGCTCATCTGGGCAGAACTCTCACAAACATCAGGATTGGTTTGATGAAGACAATGGAGAAATTCAGAGGCTACCAAACAAATTATGTGAATTGCACAGAGTTTACCAGCAGGACAGTTAATCCATCTCTAAGAAGGCAGATTTTAAGTCCAGCAAAAGTAAAGTGCATGCAAAGCTTATAACGATGCAGGATTCTTGGCTTTGTGAGAAGGCAGATGAGATTCAGCTTCACTCTGATACAATAATCAAAGCATTTCTACAAAGCCCTGGAAATGATCTATGGTCCTTATTTATAGGCCATCTCAACTACTCAACAAAGATGGAACCACCATGATCAATGATAATAACATGATCCTGGAGAGATGGGCCAAACAATTTTATGGTGTTCTTGCTAGACTATTATCAACCAATGTTGAAGCCATTGACTGTATACCAGAGGTTGAAGTCAAATCCTCTCTAGCTGAAGTTTCTAATGAAGAAGAGGTATTGAACTTCATTAGGCTCTTTTCATGTAGCAAAGCATCTGACACTGATTCCATCCAGCAGAGATCTATATGGCAGGTATACAACTGCTCATCCAGAAGCTGACTGGAATCTTTTAGGATACATGGCAAGAAGAGGTTATACCTTAGGGAACTTAAAGATGCTTCCATTGTTCATCTCTATCAAGGAAAAGGAAACAGTTGTCCTGTGATGATCACAGGAGAGTCTCTTCCTTAGTCATTGCTGGTAAGATTCTTATTGGATTTCTAATTAACTGGCTTACCCTTCACTTTGAAGATGATCATGAACCTGAGAATGGGTGTGGCTTCAGAAAGGATTGATGAATGGTGAACATAATGTTTGCTCCCTGACAACTCCAGGATAAATGCCAGGAGCAGAACAAAAGTTGGTACACAATGTTTATTGATCTGATCAAGACCTTTAATACTGTCAGTCATGAGGGATTGTGGAAGATCATTGCAAAATTTGATATCCCAGAAAAATTCATCAATATTATATATCAGTATCGTGATGACATACTTGCATGGGTTCTGGATAAAGGCCAATGCTCTCACACTTTCCAAGTCACCAGTGTAGTGAAGTAGGGCTGCGTGCTCACTCCCATCATATTTTGCATGATGTTTTCAGTGATGTTGTAAGAGACTTTCAATAAGGATGAAAATGAAGTCAAATCCACTAATAGTAAACTATTTAGCTTAAAAAGAGTACAAAGGAAGACAAGGAAAAGTTAGTACTTGACCTTTTTGTTCCCAGATGATTGTACACTCAATGCAGCTTCTGAAGCTGAGATATAACAGATCATAGATCCGTTCTCTGCTGCTTTTGCTCCATTTGGACTAAATTAACATCAAGACAACAGAGATTCTCTATCAACCAGCACCACACCATCCATATGTGGAAACATTAATTATAGCAAATGAAGAAATTTTGAATGGTGTAGATAGGTTCATTTCCCTTACCTGGGCAATATACTTTCTAGGCATGTCCACATAGATGATGAGGTTGACACACAAATTACTAGAGCTAGCTCAGCATTTGAGAGGCTCCAAAAGAATGTTGAGGGAGAGATGAGGTATTAGGCTGCACACCAATCTGAAGACCTATAAGGCCATTGTGCTAACTTTAATGCTGTATGTCTGTGAAACCTGAACAGTTTATCAGCGGCATGCTAGAAAATTGAACTCCTTCCATTTGATTCATCTTTAGGAAGGTTCTGAAGATTATCCGACAAGATAAGATACTGGACGTTGAAGTCTTTTTTGAACTGAACTGCAAAGCATTCCAACTACTGAAGAGTCTAACTCCTACAGAACATTTTGGCATGGAGCCAAAATGTCAAATGTATATTTACCTAAAAAAACTGTTTTACAGAGAACTCTCACAAGCCCACTGTTCACAGAGAGGTCAGAAGAAACAATACAAGGACACTTTCAAGGTCTCTCTGAAGCATGTTGTTATTGATTGGGAGACATGGCTGATGTACACACAGCATGTCATGCCCACATCAAAGAAGACATTATGTTCTATCATTAAAGCAGAATAAGTAACAAAGGAAATGTGAAATGTACAAATCTAGAGAAATCGCCATCCCAAATGTTCAAAAGGACTATTTGTGCCTGACCTCTGATAGAATCTTTTAAGTTTGTATTGGACTGATCAGCCACAGTCCAACACACTATACCTTGATCCTAACATTGTGATGTCATTTGGTCTTCTTTGAATATGAAAGATGAACAACCTCCTTGTGTCAATAGAAGCAAAATGAATTTCTAGAACATTTTAATCTCAAATAAATACTTATATTTTAAGATAGTTTTTGGCTTTTCTTTTTACAGTAACATCTCCATCTTCTATTCACTTTATTATTTAGTGGATATTGAAATAATAAGCATTTTTGTTTCATCTAATTATGGTTCACACAAAGTTAAGCAATTTTTTCCTATTACAGTAATTGATTTTTTGTTCAATGAAACTTTGTCTGTTCTTGTCACTAACAAATAGACTAAAAAGAGAGGAAGGCTCAACATGGAGTTAAATCAATGATTTTGATCTTTCATCTCTGTTGAAGCTCTCTATCAGCTACTGGACAGAAGAGAAAACAATGGCAAAGAAATCATCCTTTATAAAATTAGTTTTTTAGTGTCTATGTCATGTCATCTTTTCTCTGACATTTATTGTTCCAGGCTATAATCGATAGATTCAAAAAAATAGCATGGACATATTCATCAAATATTTTAGTTCACTTTAGGAGTAGCCAGTTGTGAAGACTATTGTAATAATGTAAACCCAAAGGCAAAGCAATGACAAAAGCCCATTTCCTTTTATTTAGAATGGTTGCTGAAATCTCTAGGGAAATCACAGAAGGAGGATTTAACATTGATCCGTCTTCTTTAATCTCCTCTCTTCAATCCCAAGTAGTTTCCTTCCATGTTAAACTTTGTGTTCAGTGAACTTTAGTTTTTTATCTTGTAGAATTCAACAAATATGCCCTCCACATGTCAGGTGAACTTTTCAAATACGAATTATGACTATGAGTCATGTTATCTCTTTGTATTTACTTTGGAATATTTATTTTATAATTTAAACTGGATGTGTGTGTTATTCAGATAATTTTACAGATTAAAATTACTTATATTCTTAAAATCCAAGAGAAATACGAGTTCTTTGAAGTGACAGAAATTACCCAATTCTCCATGGTGTATGGTTTAAAATATCCTTTGAAGGAAACAGAAGAGAATTACATTTGGCTCCAAATGAAGGTTCAGTTTTAGAGAGGTTTTTTGGTACATTTACTGCAAAGAAGAGAATGAATTAGATAATTTCTATCTTTGTTGCATGTCACTAAGCATAAATATCATCAGGAAAACCATTGAAATGATAAGAATCTGATGAATACTGTGCAATGGGTTTTTGCATCAATTTTTTAGAGGAAGAAGCTGATAATATGATGACAACAGCAACAAGGAGAAACTAAAGAAAACTATCCTTAATTATATTAATGTTTTTAGGTCAAAATCTGTGATTTCATCTGGAACTCTTGGAGAAATTCCCTCAGAAAAAGACATGTGGGAAATATTCTAGAATTAAATTTTAGATATTTGTCTGGTACACTGACATTGTGACACGCCTAATAGAATATATGCCGGTCACCTGTCATAGTAGAATGTAAGGAAAGGAAATTTCATCTGCAAATCACATATCACCAGTTCCATTACATGATACTTTTATTTTCACAGTACAAGTCTTTTTTGTTTTGTTTTTATGTTTAAGAAGATGAAGGCCTGTGAAATGATCCAACCATTTTGTAAATTAATTTGGAATTATGCCCAAAGAATCATTAAACTACCTATACCCCTTGACCCAGCAATACCACTACTTGGTCTATTTCCAAAGATAATTAGGGAAAAATGAAAAAAAAAGAAGCCTATGTGTTCTAAAATGTTTATAACAGCTCTCTTTGTCGTGGCAAAGACCTGACAATTACAGAGATGCACATCAACTAGGGAATGGCTTGGCAAGTTGTGATATATTATTGTGACAAAATACCTCTATGCTATAAGAAACAATAAACTCAATGATTTTAGAAAAAAAATTGCATGAAATAATGAAGAGCGAAATTAGCAGAACCAAAAGAACACTGTATACAGTAACATGAATATTGTTTTAAGAGTGACTTGAATGAATAAATTATTTTGTCTATTATAAATACCCAAATTAAATATGAAGGAATTATGAAGAAAGATGCTATCTGCATCCAGAGAAAGAAAGGGTGAATAGAAGTATAGATAGAATATATGCACATATGTATCTGTATGTATGTAGATACATATATATTTATTCATATTATATTTATTATGAACATATACATAATACATAATTGTACATATTTATATGCATATACATATATATTTGTATTATGTATTATTTATATATGTATGGGTGTGTGTCTAATAGTAGCCATTTCAAGGGGGGAGAAAAAATAAATTTACATGATAATTTTGTTGTATATTGGAAAAGAATTGGTCATATGCAATCATCTTTTTTATTAGATTATATATGGAATGCTTATTTTATTCCATAAATTAAAAATAAATCAGAATGATCAGAGATGAGGAGAAGGAGGAGGAAGAAGAAGAAGCAGAAGAAGAAGCAGAAGAAGAAGAAGAAGAAGAAGAAGAAGAAGAAGAAGAAGAAGAAGAAGAGGAAGAAGAAGAGGAAGAAGAAGAGGAAGAAGAAGAGGAAGGAGAAGGAGGAGAAGAAGAAGGAAAGAAGGAGGAGGAGAGGAAGAGGAAGAAAAAGCAGAAGAAAAGCAAGAAGAAGAGAAAGAAGGAAAAGCAGCAAATGAGGATTATTAATACATCAGAAATTAAGGATCATGCTGAATTTTGTGGATTGTCATTTTCATTTAATACAATACACTAATGCTCAGTCATGTTACAACCATGTGTACATCACTGTTCTCATACGTCATGGAGATCAAGGTGTTCAGTAAGATACAATATATTAAGTAAATGTTCACTATCAAATAAACAAAGTCTCTATGTGATTTTAAAAATATTCTCTAAGAACTAGACTAACTTAATAAAAAGACCACTGAACAAGGAATCAGGAAATTTAGTTCTTGTATTTCTTCTGACACTGTGTGACCTTGAGCAAGTATTTAGGCCTTAGATCCTCTGTCTATAAAATAAGACAAATTTCATTAGATGTTTTCTAAGGTTCCTTTTGCATCTAAAAGTTTATGACTGTGTTAAGTTTGATTTCTTTCCTCCCTACCTGCTGCTCATACAGAGGTTGTGTCGAGCTGAATATTTTCTATAGGTCATACATTGTTTAAAGGACATAAAAATACTAGCAGGAGGGTAAAATATATAATTTCTTTAATCTCAGAAGAAAAAAGTATTTACTCACATTATAGAGGCTTTCATTATGATAACATATAATTTTCCCATGTTTCTCACAGACACTTGTTCTTTAAATAGTATTACGTATTTAATTTTTTTTATGTTGTCCTTCTTAGTTAGTATACATGCTGTCACCGATTCCTAGCATTCCAGTTTCTGTCACAGAAGCCAGCTCCTGCTGACTCCTGAGGACTTACCTAACAACAAAATCTAGAGGAGCCGGACTGTTCTCATATCTTTTTATCTGAGAGAATACCAAAGCTTTAACATCCTTTCAGAGATAACCTTCATCAAAAAAGTTCTCTTAATAGCAATAATGACAAAAACAACTGTTTTTTTTCTTTCTCAGCTACTTCAGCATTTATTAAAAGTAGCATTGGATAAAAATATGAAATTTTAATTTGGATGAAATTCATTCACAGTAGCCTATCGCTGTGAAATCAGGCAAATGTCCGCAGGAAGCAGTTTTAATTCTTTTGGCAGTCATTAGACACACAATGCAATAAATGTTGCTATTAGAACTTACCAGACTACTGATTTGCCAACATCAGTGATGTCATTTAGTGCTATCATTTCTTTCTTCCCTTCCTCAGAGTAATTGGTAACTGAATTTCCACCCACTTTCTATATTCCTCTCCATCTCTTCCTCCCTCTTTCTCTCCTTCCTCCTTCTCTCTCTCTCTCTGTCTCTCTCTCTCTGTTTCTCTCTGTCTCTCTCCGTCTCTGTCTGTCTGTCTGTCTCTCTCTCTCTCCCTCTCTCTCTCTCTCTTTCTCTCATCTCTCTCTCTCTCTCTCTGATTAGCTATAATCACCACAAGATGGCTCCCAAGCTTTTTCAAAATATGGTAAATTAAACTTTTTTTTTGACTTATCAAGCTAATCTGCAATAAAACTGATTATTAGAGTCTAGAGTACTATTGAGCAGGCCAAGGATTAGAGCCTTGTCTAACTAAATAAAAAGTACATTTCTATCAAAGCCCTTAGGATTTCTTGAAAGGCAGTTCTGTTACTTTATTTGTGGATATCCCATAAGAGGTTCTTATCTCCCATGTGTCTTTTATAATCATCCTTCCTCTTGTTGCAAATCCTTCTCTTAAATACAATGTGGATTCAGAGTTCAGTATTTAACGATCTTATTAATAATGCTATAGAAATGAATGCTTTCATTTAAAAATAACATTCCCATTGATGAAATTATAAAATATATTAAACTCTTATTCCAAGCCTAAAATCTATAGAAAATCTAATGATGAAAATGAAAGGTTTGAATAAAGTATTTAATCTCCTGTGATTTGTCTTCGAACTGAGAATGTCTTCTAAATGCTAGATTTGTGTTTATCTTGACTAAATCCACATTTTCTAAGCAACCTAAGTACAGAGCCTAGCTCCTGCTAGTTAAGCACAGTGTTCTCAGATAAGAGCAATAGACCTTCTAACTAAATCAGTTGTATCTAGAGGTCCTTTACTTATCACAAGGTTTCAGAAACAGAAATAGAAGAAAAGAGAAGGACTTTAGGGAGGAGGGTTTGAATCAGATAATTCATTATTACAAAAGTAGGCTGCCAGCATGAAAATGTCTTTTCTCCTTGGAATCCAGTTAAAAAGAAGTACAAGGCTTTTATGTATGTCTTATTAAACATGTTGTTTTGCAGGCTAGGCTGCTACAGATTTGCCAGCCCTTTTTTAGAAGATAAAGCAAAATGTATGTTAATGTTTATGTTAGTCTGAGTGTCAGGTTCCTAGCCACTCTTAGATCTACAAGGAAGAGACAGTAAGTCTCCTCTACAGATCACTTTATCACTGTCAATATTACTCTCTCAGATGAGCCACAAGACTTTAGTTGCCATTTGTTCAATTTCTAGCTGTTTGAGTCAGTATTCATAAATTTTGAGGAAAAAATGTAAATTACTTTTATGTCGTGCAACTTCTTTCTTCCTCAAACAGGAACTTTAATAAATACTATAACCACTCATCAGTTCAAAATAAGTTTCTTTGGCTCATGACTTTTTCCTTATGAACAAATTAGAATTTTTTTAAGACATACTGCATGCAAAAGCTAAGGGACAGCATTATTTTAGATTATACCTGTAATGGTAATTACTTTTAGCAGGTGCTATTTTATTCCTTCACTTCTTTTATAAATCTAAACCTATGAACTCAATGCAAGTGTTTGTCATAATATATATGTTCATAACTATGGGTTGATTTGTTTTTGAGAAAAACAGTTTGGTCAAACAAGGAAAAATAGTGTCTCTAAAATGAATTGCAACTTTCAATTTTCTGTATCCACTCCTCTATAAGCAATCTACTTCACATAGATCCTGAATAAATAAAAACAATAAGATTCACTAAATGGAGATAACATATTTACATGTCTCCTAAACTGTCATCATAAATTCAGAATCTTACAACTAGAAGGAATTTTAAAGTTTCACCTGGTTCAACTCATACCTAAAACTATAATCCCTTCTACAAAAGTTTTAACAAAGAACCAGTCTAACTCAATTGGAAGACTTCTAGAAATGTGTACCTAATTACTTCGACAAATGAGTCAGCTTTTGTACTATGTAGAACTTTTTTTTCTTATATACTCCAGCATTTCATTATGCCTATGATTTCATTATTCATTTAGTCTCCCATAATGCAGAGAATAAGCCATCTTATACATGCTCATTCTGTTCAGCTTTTTTCTACATTAGGTTACCTCATTTTGAGTAATGTAGATAAGTTCACTTACCATGGCAGTGTACTTTCTAGAGACACATATTAAGATGATGAGAATAATGTGTGCATTTCCAGTGCTAGCTCAGGCTCCAAAGGAAAGTAGGAGAGAAGAGGTATTAGACTGCGTACCAAACTGAAAGTGTATAGAACCATTGTGCTGATCTCAGTGTTGTATGCCTATGAAAACTGGACAATATACCAGATCTAGAAACTGAATTACTGTCCTATGAATTGTCTTAGGAAGATTCTGAAGGTCACTTGTCAAATAAGGTCCTGGACACTGGGAATCTTTCTCAAGCTAAACTGTCAAGAATTCAAATCCTAATGAAGAGAAGTCAATTCTTTTGGGTTGGCTACATAGTCCAAATGCCACGTGTACACCTGAAAGATGATTTTATGGGGAACTCACACAAGGCAGGTGCACACATGATGGTTAGAAGAAGTGATACAAACACACTCTCAACATTTCTCTTAAGAACTTTGGAATCAACTGTATGACTTAGGAGATTCTGGCAAAGAACCACTCATCATGGCATGACTGCATCAAAGAAGGTACTGTGCTCTGTGAGAGAAGTGGAATAACTCAAAAGAAACATGAAATGTGCAAATTTAGAGACATTTCTACTCCTAATGTTTATATGGACTGTTTCTGCCTGACTTATAGTAGAGCTTTCCAAGCCCATGTTGATCCGATCAGCCATAGTCAAACACACTGTACTTTAACTCCAACACAGTGATGTCATGTTGATCCTCTTGGGGAATGCAAGACAACCAACCAAGCTCATTATTTTACCATACATAGCCCACCCAAAGTGATCAGACCCTTGCTTTTTTTAATTTTCTTCTTTTAATTCTCTTTATATTGAATAGATGTTGATGGACCACATGGGTTGTCCACTGATTTGTTTGTGTCTTCTCTAGCTAATTATTCACAGTTCCTCTAACTGTTCCTTGGACAGTATGATTCTGAGTCCTCTATTCATCTTGATTCCCATGCTTTGGACAAACTGCAGCATGCCAATGTCCTCATTAAAATATGATGCCCCAAAACAAATACAATTTACCAAATGTGGAGAGGAAACCTAGCCAAGACAGACTAAAAATTGAGCAAGTGATGGACATCTCAAATGCCCCAATGCTATCTTCAATCTATAACATGATTATGAAGTTAATCATCAAGCATTATAAAGCACTTGTGTTACAGGAACTGTGCTAATAATTGGAGACCCAAAGAAAAGCAAAACTATGGAAACTGCACTCAAGGAGCTCACATTTTATTGGAGGAGACAATATGCAAAGAACTCCAGAACACTAGGTATATGCACTTTGGGGATTCTGTGGAAAAATGCAAATAAGAATTACATAGGTTGAGAAAGCTTAAATTGGTTATAGAATAAACAGATTGATGAAATCACAGGTCCATTGGTTCATTTAAATATTTTAATAGATGATATTTTTTCTCTTTTTTTTGTCTTTCCTTGTTTCTTAGCACCTAGATTTCTTCCTCTATCCCTTCCCCTCACCACTCTCAAAGAAGCATTGCTTATAAAAGTATTTTTAAAGGAAGTGAAGAAAAGAAAAAAACTCAGTAAATGTGGTAAAAATAAATGAAAAATGTATTTTAGCAAGATGACGTGGTCAGATGAACAACCTTCTCCCCTATGGAATTTATCAAGTAATTTTGTTTCAGTCAGATCTTTTAAGGAGACAGAACCAAAGTGGTGGAATACTGGGAAGAATATAGGAAACTCACTCCTACCACTTCTGCAATTCCAAATAGAACTAGAAAATATATCAGACTGACTCCTGATTGGGAAAAACGAGAAAAATTTCAAAAAACTCAAAATGAGTCATTTTTTTTTTCCCCTGACCTGAGTCAACATAGAGAGATACAGAGCAAACCTAACAACATGGTGAAAGGTTGTGCACCAGGGCACAGAAGAAGTCGCATATCTATCACAAAGGGCTCTGACATTGTCTAGGGTGCAGGAACAGGTATCAGTTGTCAGCTCTGCTACTTGCTGCCCAGTCTTGAGTCATAAAATCAAGTTATACTGAGGAGTGGATCGGTGCCCAAAGTCAACCTTCCAAGCTGAGGGATAGCTGCCGGCCTTAGGTTGTTTACCAAGAAACAAACATGTTCAGAAACAATCACTAGTTGCGTATTACAGACCCCAGAAATGGAATATGCTCTTAGTTTTAGCCTTTAGCGCACTACAAAGCCTTTAAGGAAAAATTGGGTGGAAATCCCATGTGAAAAGGAAGCCTGCAGTTCTGTCATACTGAACAAGAAGAGCTTTGAACCTGGTGGATAGTGGCTGAATAGTCTACTGAAACTCTGAATGGTGCAAGCCCACAGGCCTATTGCTCAGATTCAGACCCAGGGCAGGAACTTGCAGGGCTCAGGCAAAAGGACAGAGTAATTATACTTTCCTTTGGATCAGACCACTTTAGGAGTGCTGAAAGCTTGCAGGTCCCCAGACTAAGATTTCCCTGAGAATCTTGAATAACACACACAAAAAATCAATAATATAAGAAATCAGCATTTAGACCAGCATAGATATTCCCTTTAGAAGGTTATAGGGTCTGGCCCTTACATAAAGTCCAAAGTCATTGGGCATGTGCAAACAACAACAAAATTCCATCATAGAAAGCTATTATAGTGACAGAAATACTAAAGGTACAAACCCAAAGGAAAGGGACAACTCAAAACATATTAAAGCCTCTAAGAAAAACACAGGTTGGGCACACATTCAACTAGAATTCCTGAAGGAGATGAAAATCATTTACATATATTATATATGTATGTGTGTATATGTACATATTATATATACATTCATATGTGTATATGTATACACATGTATGTGCCTGTGCATGTATGTATATATACATGTGTTTAGCATATATATTATATGTGTGTTTAACTCAACAAATGTATAACATGTATATGTTTTATTTTTAATATGATAAATGAAATATGACTTTTAGATGAGAAAATTTTAAAGAAATGAAAGCTATGGAAGAAAAATAACACACTAGAAAAAGAATTAAAGATGACAAAAAGATGTAAAAATAATTATTCTAGAAGCATACTTCATGAAAAATTAGAAAGGACCAAATATAAACTAATGATGCTACAAGAAATAATAAAACAAAGTCAAATGATTGGAAAATATAAGAAAATTAAGATGTCATGTAGCAAAAATAACTGACTTACAAATGAGTTTGAGAACAGATAATTTAAGAATCAATTTAATACTTGAGAGATATAATGAGAGAGAGGCAGAGAGAGGGAGAGAGAGAGCCTAGACACTTGGTTTCAAAAAAACATCAAAGAAAACTGCTT
This sequence comes from Notamacropus eugenii, assembly GCF_028372415.1. Taxonomy (NCBI): domain Eukaryota; kingdom Metazoa; phylum Chordata; class Mammalia; order Diprotodontia; family Macropodidae; genus Notamacropus; species Notamacropus eugenii. Next base: position 270,846,284 of record NC_092877.1, read on the forward strand.
ACATCTTTCTCAAAACCAAAGGGAAAAATGGAAATAGAAAAAAAAAATCACCAATAGTATACCCTAAAGGAGAGATTGGAAGGAGCATGGCCAAACAAGTTGAACCATCAGCACCACTTTGACCACAATTTCCCCTCACACCCTGATTGAGACAGCCTAGGACTATGTTTCAAAGAGCTTTTGTACCAGCAATGATTCCAGTCCATTTCCTGTATCCATCATCCTAAAAAACAATTCCTGTGAGATACATTCTGGCAACTGCTTCTGTAGGTGCTGTAGCCACATCCATTAAAGGTTCAGATTAAAAAAAAAATCTAGTAAGAAAAATCCTTGTCACTGTCAAATGGTTCAGCTTCAAAAACTGGATTTAATCAGTGAAAATGACACTAAAGAAGAATTTACATCTGCTTTGCTGCTGTATCCTATTGATCATGGGACCTTTCTATTCAACTTGCAGGTGAAACTTTGAATACAATTCCTCAGGAATTTTAGGTCTTTGAGAGCATGGATTGTATTAGTTTTGGTTTTTTTTTTCTTTTTTTCTTCCCTAGTGCTTAATACAGTGCTTAATACTCTTTACATGGAGTAAGCATTTAATAAGCAATTAATTCATGCATTCATTCTTAGAATTAGTCTGTTGTTCCTGTTCATTGGTATTTTTCTTCCAATTTCTGTTAGGAAGCAGACATCCCCTTTCAGAATCATGCCATCTATTAGTCTGATAAGCAAGCATTCAGTGCCTTCATTTAAGTCATTGACAAAAAATGGTCAAGAGAACATGGTGAAGGACAAAGACATTTGCTTCTTTCAATTTACCTGGATGTAATATCATCTTAGAAAACATTTTAGTACCATTGCAGTCCAATCTGAAAATTGCTTGTAATCCTCTACATGGAAAAAAATAGAAAGGAAAATTGTTACTGTCTACTTAACAATTCTTTTATATTAATATGTATTTTTTTCTTCTTTTTGTACCCTCCATGTATTTTTCCCCTGGTTAGTTTCCTTCAAGAAAGGTAAGTTTTGAAATGTAAAGAAAAAGAGTTGGACATTAAATAGCTGTGCCAAGGAGGGGGAACAATTGAACAGTTTCTTTTCTAATTTGCCATCTTCCTAAAAGCCTCTGCAAATGTTCATTCAGGTAATGAAGGTCTTTGTCCACCCACCTGCCTGGTGTGGCACAGTCATTACAAAGCTGTTTCTCTCCCAGGTATTTTGGAATTCCTGCCTATTGTGGTGACCAATTTTCTTTTAAATTCTTACTACCAGCACTCTAGATGTTCTAATAAGTCAATTAGTATGTGGAAAGAAAAACACAAGATCCTAAGAGAATATAATTTAAGATTTTATTTCCAGAAAACATGAAAAACAGGGATGCAAAAGAATCTGTTTTCTTATGTATTTAATGTGCCTCTGTTTGATGGGAAACTCTTAAAATAAAAACCTTGTAACTTGTATAGATACACACACACATATTAAGTATGTATATGTACATATATATACATAATATATACATATACACATAATGTATGTGTATATATATGTATGCATGTGCATGTGTATATATATACGTATATGAAATCTGTCCAGGGACAATTTTGTCTGTACTTCCTCCCTCAGTAAACGCATCTTCTTTATCTCTGGTAGATGGCTGGATCAATAGTCAACACAATCTCCATGCAGCCAATCTTCTAGTAAGAAGGTTCTCTGAATTTAAGCTGTTTCACAAATGACAGTCACCAGGTTTATATATGCAAAGCATTACCTCCTCCAAAGTCTCCTTTTCTATGAACAGTGCTGCTATCTTTTCAATCACCCTCTCCCTCAATCCACATATCCAAGGCGGTCTATTCTCATCTCTTTTACCTTTACACCATCTCTTGAAACTATCCTTTTTTATTCTACCTGTGTACTTTCTACCTAATTTAGGCCTCCATAATCTCTCAACTGAACTACTGCACTTTTTCTTCCTGACTTTCTAATCCATCTTCTTTGCAGCTGCCAAAATACTATTCTTAGAAGGAAGAATTAACAATACTGCTCCTTATTGGAAAAATCTTCAATGGCCCCTCTTCCCTCAAGAGAAAATAGTAGCTCCTCAGGCTGGAATTCCACTTACTCCACAATGTCTCCCACTTACATTTTTAGTTTTCTTTAACATAACATATCACTTCCATAATCATGGGAGGTTAGGGGTGTGGTGAACACTTAATGTGGAAAACATACATAAATATTTTTGGCACTGCATTCATACCAGGAAAGAAGTCTGGTTTGTTGGGTTTTTTTTTTCTTATTTTTGCGTTTATGATAACCCTGTAAAATTTGGGTTATTTGGTCATATATTGTATCATCACCTTTGTAGTCATCAGCAGTTTCTACAAAACTCCCCCCCAAAAAAATCCCATTTCATTTCTTATGCAGATCTGCTATATATTGAACTGTAATGGGGAAAGTCGTGATGTGGAAGTGATAATTGTATCACCTTTCCCACAGCCTTTCTTCCAATCAAACTGATCATTTAGCTGTTGCTCAAAACCTGGCAGTTGATCACCTTTTCTTATTCTATTAATCCAGGGTTCACACATGTCTGAAATGCCCTTCCTCTTCATACAGTCTTTTGCCTCTTATAATGCGCAGTTTCCTACAAAGTATATCTCACATATGAGCTCCCCTATGAGACCCTTCCTTTTATCCTTTGTCATTAGCACTCTGTCTTTTGAAACTAAATTTTTTTTTCACTTTGTTTTTGATACATATTGCTGGGCAAATCATTGTACCCTGCAGTGTTCCAGAAAAATCTCTGGGAGTATAAATTTCAGAGAATATACTTTACTGCATGAGTAGAAAAAAGTTGCCTCATACGCAACCTTCTGTAGCGACGAAATCGTGGATTCGGTCCCTATCAAGCCCCTTTTGTACTCTGCATTTAATTTACTTTCTTATAGGCTGCTCCTTCCTACTCCCCACCTATCCTTGCAGAAATATAAACTTCTTGAAGACAGAGATTATTTCATCTTGGTCTTGTATAGCGCAATACTTTACCTGTGTCATTTAACAAATTTTTCCAAATTAAGTTGTTCAGTTGATAAGACCTGCTAGAGCTTGGAATCTACTAACATAACATTTGAGAACCCAGTGACAGCACCAGAAAAGGAGGTAAATAAACAATCTTTAAGGAAATCATGAATTGGAATTTTGTCCAATATGTAACACATAACTCAATATGCAATGTGTAGTACAATCTATAATAAACTATTACTGAATTTTAATAAAAATATAAAAGTATTAAGAGGTTTCTCACTTCACATTTTTTTCTCATATCCATAAATGATTTGGAGGGAAAAATGAAAGGTAAGACCTGATTATTTGCTTTAAAGCATGATAGATTTCATCAGACTTGAGTAATGAGGTTGTCTATCAATTGATAAAAGCACAGAGATTTAGAGCAAAATGAGACCTCCGGAATCATTTAGTCTAAGCCTTTCATTTTTAAAAATTTGTGAAAACAAGATGCAAGATAAGTTGCATTAAAATCTCATAGGTATTTAATGATAGGAGTCTGAATTAGAACTCACTAAAACAGTGTTCTTTCTTATTTTAAGTATAAGAATAAAAATAAGAGAACTAATTAGAGCAATATTCTGTTGTCCATCTCCTTCCCCCACCTATGTGGATGCTAACATATTGCTCCCTATGCCTAGAATAAAAATAGCTAACATGTATATGGGCAGTTAGCTGGTACAATGGGTAACGTTCTAGACCTGGAGTCTGAAAGATCCAACTTGAAATCTGGCCTCAGACACTTATGAGCTGTGTGATCTTGGGCAAGTCACTTAACCCTATCTGCCTCAGATTTTTTGTCTGTAAAATGAGCTGGAGAAGAGAACGGCAAAACTACTCCTGTCTCTTTGCACAACCCCAAATGGAGTCACAAAGAGCTGGGCATGATTGAGCAACAACATTTGTGTAGCCCTAAGTGCCAGGTACTGTGCTAAATGCTTTACACTTATTATCTCATTTGATCCTCACAGTAACCCTGGAAGGCAGGATTTATTCCCATTTTACTATGAGGAAATTGAGGCAAACAGAGGCCGAAGGTCATTTAACTAGTATGTTTCTGAGACTGGATTTGAATTCAGGTCTTCATGACTCCAAGCCTGACCCCCTACCCTCTCAGCCAATATAATATAACATATTCCCCTCTCATCTTGTACTCTTAGAATCCTGAACTTCTGTCAAGGCTCAATTCAAAAGCTGCTCTTTAGTCAAACCTGCCCTGATCCTTTCAATGTTAGTACTCTCTCCTACTCAAATATCCCTATATTTATTTATGTAATCACTTTCCCCAAACCAATTGGCATGCAGAAAAAATGCTTTACCAGGTGTGAAGTGTGAAGTAGAGTCAAGGAACAGGACAGTTCCAGCCTTCTTCATTCCTCTTGCGAACTCTTAAAGCATCAGTCTTCAAGCAAGAAGTCACTTTACTCCTGGCCAGTTTTAAGAAGGAAGAAGGAAGAAGGAAGAATGCCGTACCACTTCAGGTTGCTGAAGAAAAAGATTCTGAAAAGATATGAGAGCAGTTGGTATTCTCAATCTTGTCCCTACTCTCAACTTGCTACAGAAGAGACTTTTTATCTCTCAGTCAAGGTAGGAGAGTTCCTTCAATCTGGTATACATCCTCCTATGTTTATTTTCTATGAATTCTCTTTTGCAAAGATTTGGATAAATGAGTTTCTTTGTTATTGTCTATAAGTGTTCATTGTGGAAATGATATTTGGTCAGGAAGGGATCAAGCCTTGGATATAGAGTTTGAAGTATTTTTTCCTCCCAATAAAGAGATAAAGTAAACAGAAATTATGTTGTATTCAGTTATATTCCCTAGACTAACAGTATTTCAGGGAGGAGATAGATAAACTTCTATCTAGAGCCCCATTTCTCAGAGGAGAAGAGAATGGTCTCTGGCCTCACCCTCCTGCCTGGTCTCTGGGTTGAATTCAAATCTTCCTTGGAGAAGGGTGTGGGGAAGAGGTTAGACTTGTCTATTCTGTCTCCCTTTGAGCCACACAAAGACATCCCCATGCGTAGGTGGTAGCCTTCAAATCACATGGAGCTTTGCCCATATGTGGGAATGCCACTTTTTAATGCACAAAAGGCCTTGTTACATGGGGCTGGGGCTCCCTTTCTATTATACTTTATTATATGTATATGGTATTTGCCCAGTAAAATGAGATATCTTTCTCTTACTTATGTCTATCCCCATATCCCTGGCACTGTCCCAATGCCTTGCACATAATAGGCACTGAATAACTATTTGATAAATTGAATAGATATTTAATTGAATAGCATGCTTCCATGGAAGAGTATACTTATTCATTTTTTAATAGAGTAATGGAATGAATTTCTAAACCAGTTTACTTACCCCAGTTTATAATCTTTAGATTTCTCAAATACAGGGATTGTGAGACTATTTGAAAGCAACTCTAGAAATCCTATATATCATTTTACTCCCTAAGCCCTCAATGTCACAGGGAATAGCCATCAATCAGAAATGTCACTGAGCCTTTACAATCAAACCTATTTATTTTGTAACCCTTATAAAGTGGATGGCAGCAGGAAGCAACATTTCCTTTTCTCTTGGAGAGAAACCAATGTTTCCTTACTTAGATTGGAACCTGAGGAGGTTTTATGTGACTAATGCAGGCTACTTTTACTTTCAAATTGTGACTCATTTTTTTCCCTTTGTCCTTGAGCTTCAGTAAATATGATCTGTGACCTGAATGGTATTGAGAAATAATAGACTTTGTCTTGACTTCCAGAATGTTAGCTTTTACATGTTCAGTACAATACAGCCAGCCTTTAACTCAGGGACATCTGCAACTTTTTAGGTGACTGTTTTATTTTTTTTTCTTTGTCTTCAATGTGCTATCTGTTTCTTATTTCTAAGATAAAAAAGGAAGCAAAATTGTCCATATCTATTCTGCTGATTATTTGTAATAGTAATTATTATTGCCCTATAAAATATACATAATAATGTTCAGAATGGAGCAATATGATTTTCTTCCCTCTAGAAAAAATATATTTCCTCTGCCCTGTTTATGAACTTTTTAGATAAAATCTTGATTTTTAAGAAGTTGCAATCATACTTCAGAAAAAGTTATGCCAAAATAATCTTTAATATTAGAGTTGATCAGTAGGCAACATTTTTTAGCCAATTTGTATTGTAGAATCGTGCCTGTTACTATAAGAAATTATGACTCTTTCTATTGTGAGATTTTAAAACACACTCAGAGGGATAAACATTCAATGAAAAGCTCAAGATATACATACACACCCAAAAATACACAGACACACAACTATATCTATATCTAATTTATAAACCTATATTCTAGGAGTCTAGAAGTCAGTTATTACTGACAACAAGTAAGTAGAAGGAATTTGTAACCCTGATCTTAGAAGCTCTGATTGTATTACTCTTTGGATTATAGGGTTTCAGCTTATTAATTGCCCTCCTCTCACTTGCATATTGAGTCTAGGCATGTTTTTTTAAACAAGTTTAATATTCATGATTTCATTATTAATATAGAATGAAAGTGTTAAAGACTTTAGATTCCGTACTTCCTCTCAACAATAGTTCAAGGAAATATCTAAATGGAGGGCTTTCTGAACCCTTGGTTTAACCTCTTACTTTTGACAGCAAACAATAAATGATAGAAAGTAATAAAAGACATTTGAAAATTTACATAATTGGATAGCTTGGAGAATCATAAATTTGAAAAACAACTTGTAACATAATTTAATCTGATCCTATATATAATCACATAGTCCATTAGAGAAATGAGCATCTAGCCAATTTTTAACTACCTTGAAAACAGAACAAAACTGTGTGGAAAGAGCTATGAACTCATACAAAATATAGTGACTGAAATACTATTTGTAGAAAAGACTGAAAATTACATTGATACCCCCGAATTGGGAAATGACCAAAGAAGTTATGGTATGTGAGTGAACTTGAATATTAATGAGTATAAGACATGATAAAGATATATTTAGAGAAACCTAGGAAGATTTCTGTGAATTGATGAAGAATGAAGTGCACAGAACTAGGACAACAGATTGTATTCTACAACAATATGAAGTAAAAGTGACAGATTTAAGAACTGGAATCAAAATACTTTTTAGTTGCAATTCTGGAAGACTGATGATAAAGCATTCCTTCCACCTCTTGGTGGACAGGTGATGAATTAAAGGAACAGAATGGGGGCTTCATTCCTGGAAATAGTCGATGCATGCATTTGTTTTGCTTTATTTTTTTTATTTATTTCTAGGAGGGGAAATTAGAAAGTAAGAAAGGAAGGGGTAGTGATAGTTGCAAAAAGTAGGATAGTGTTATATATTTTAAAATACATAATAAAAATTAATAGTGTCATGTATTATTCTCTTTTTATGTTCCTTGCATAAAGACATATCAGTGTTTTTTGTGTTTTTCAAGATTATAATAATTTGAAAAGGAAATTTTAAAAGAAGAGAAAAGAAAGGAAAAGGAAAGAAAAGGAAAAAGGTGTCCGATTTTGGAGTCACAGCATCACGGTTCACTGTCTGGCTCTGTCACTTCTACTATGTGACCTTGAGAAATCCACAGTTTAACTTTATGGACCTTGGCTATCTCATCTGTGAAATTTGGGGGTACTTTATGAAGTACCTCATCTCTCCCACAATAAGACACAAAGAGAGAGAGAGAGAGAGAGAGAGAGAGAGAGAGAGAGAGAGAGAGAGAGAGAGAGAGAGAGAGAGAGAGAGAGAAAGAGAAAGAGAGAGAGAGAGAAACTCATAATAAGAATTTGTAAAATTTGTGAAAATTGGTCACCCTAATCTATAACTCTATGAAGCTATTAACCAAAACTGAGGGGAGCCTATAGTACATTAGAAAGTATCCACAAATCACAAAGGTTGATCTATTAAATCTTTAAGCTGTTTCTTCCTGTTACGTTTCTCTCCCATCACAGTTTGTCATGATTAATATTAAGGAGTACAATTAGCAGCTTTGTCTAGTTGTTTTGCTTTGTTTTGTTTTACTTTACTGGAAGTTCTGTCAATCTTCATCACTCTTTAAGCCACTAGAGGCTTCACTGTTAGTACCACTACATTTATCTCCCTCAGAGATCTTTTAGGAAATGAAAAGGAGCAGCTCAGGAGAAAATGGAAAATGTTTGGGGACTCCTGTTTTAACCCCTCTCTAGAGATTTAACTGGCTCATATAATGGATTCTGCCCTTAAGGCAAAGCCTTGCTAGTAACTAAAGCTTCTTAGGTACGTTCTCAAATATTGTGTCTTACCTTGTTGGTCCTTTCCCAAACCCCCATTCCAATTCTTTCACTGATATGTATCTAAACTTTACTGTCCACTAAATACCAACTTTTTACACCTGTATCCTGACACTTCCTTCACCCCTGATATTTCTTGATCACTGGCTCTTCTTAGCTCCCTGAGTTGAGAAGTCAGAACTTCTTCTGCCATCATCATCATCATATTTTGGTAGTCGTTTCTAGCAATACCACTCTCTCCACTACACACTGCTGTCATTGCTGTGAACTCCATGAGAAGAACAGTGAATTTTCTCGAGTTTAAGAATAAAAGACAGTAGTAGTAGGAAAAAGTTTCAATAAGGTTGCAGTTAAATTAATAGTTCATGTAAAAGAAAACCCTTCATCTTGAAGTAAATGGGACACAAACTTCTGAAACTATTATTATTTAGTTTTCCCCAAGTCACTATGATTCTCTTTAGATGTTGAGCCAATATATTGGGCTTTTATGAAGTGCTTCCTATCTCCCCCAATGAGACACAATGAGGGAGAGAGAGACACGCAGAGAGAGAGAGAGAGAAACTTGTAATAAGAATTCACATATCTTAGCACTTTGGATTTAGCTCATTCTCCTCTTCTATATTCCCAAAGTTACTCTTAAAAGAAAACTCTTGATAAAAGACTGGGTTCTGGTGATCTATTAGCATTTCATAGTTTAAGTACGGCTTTCCTCTCCCAGACTAAAGTATGGGTGGGTATTAAAAAAGAATTATTACATACAAGTGAAGATTCCCATCACCCAGATATACATTAATTAAATAAACACAAAGTTTGGTGACCCAGAAGTTCATCAAAATAAAAATCTTATTCATTATATCTTTACTATGAGAAATTTTTTCTTACACTCTTCATTTCAAGAACATCATCTACACCAATACCTACCTACATGATGAGATCTTGAAATTGTTTGTGTCAAAATTTAAATTGCTAAATCAGGAGTACTATAATTGGGTATAAAGAAGAAAAAATATAAATCATCAAGTATAGCAGGGATCATTGGATAAAAGGAAGACTACTATATGTCAATCTCACTATGGTTGAGGTTAGGAGAGAGAGAGACTGTTCAGTTAAGGACTGGATAGAGATCAATTGAAGTTTTGAAGTTTAAGCAAAAAAGCTTCATGTATTTTTGTTGAAAATATCTGTATATATTAATGAAATGATACTGAGGAAATCCAAAATAAATATTTTTACTCATTCCCTATGGCATAAAGAATAAAACACTTCCCATTTCTACTTTTCTGAATGTAAAAACTATATTTGTCTTGGATTTGAAGAAAATAAACCCTAACTCTTCTAATGCATTGTTTTTTATAAAGTACAGCAATTGAGAATCCATGCCTATCCAAGTCCACTGAAATATTTAGAATACATTTAATAATAATAATACTCTCTCCTCTATCTCTGTTTTAGTCTCATGTAGCTATAAGCAACATTAACCTTTCAAAGCAAACTTTCAGAAGAATTCACTTAACTAATACGAATTTCATTTGCTATTCATCAGCCATTTTAGAACTGGAACAGGGTCTATGTCATTTAAAGCAGCACATGAGTATTTTATTGAAGCTAAACAAAGGCTTGAATGTTTTGGACGTGAAGCTTGCACATACTGGATGGAGTTCAAGAGTTTTTGCCACTTCGGATGATTGTATCTAGACACAATTCCTCCAGTGAGTGTAATGACTAAAAGTTGAACCACAAAAATCAAGAATAATATACTAGTTTACCTCTCCTACACTCTCATTTACATAGTTCGATCAACGTTTGAAAGGTCACGTGTTAACCTCTATGTTCATTTCTTGTCTTATTCAAAGCATGCCTTTTATTTTACATGTACTGAAGCAAACAATATCGAGAAGTAAAAAGCAAAACAAAACATTTTTATGCAAACATTAAAGACAAATTGGAAATGTTTGCTTTATTATATGTAGCCTTAACGTTAGATGACTAGTGCAATTCCCTGTGCATAGTTTTTTGTTTCTTTGTTTATATTGTTGTTGTTGTTGTTGTTGTTGTTGTTGTTTTTGTTTATTCCCAAGAGTTGAATTTGGATACCACTTTTATTCTCAAATTGAATTTTATTCATTGAATTATGTTAAAATTTCTTCAATCCTTTTTCACTTTTACATTCTTCTACTTTATGCTCCTTTTCTGACTGTCTTTTGGTCAGTGTTGCCAAAAATTTTGGAGTTTCATATACAATAGGTATTTGATTTCATAGATTTTCTGGTTTCTGGCCCTTTTTGTTGACATGTGCTTGGATCCCACCATCCAGATGCTATGTAATATTGTTGTATACATCAAAAGCATGACAAAAAGTACTTTGCTTTATAATGAACTTGGTGATCCTACTTTTGAGGCTATGTGAAGACCTCATAATTTTCTGAACTCTAAAATTCAATATTTCTGTTTAAATAACTCCATCATTTTTCCAGTCCCCATCTGGACTGAAAGTGCCTGGTATTCACTTTGTTCTCCTTCTACCTCCTAGCTTTTCTGGCTAGCTTCTTTTAAATCCCAATTAAAAATCTTGGTTTCTATTGGAAGTTTTTTTCCAAATCCCCATGGATGCTATAGCCTTTTCCTCTGTTGATCAGCTCCAATTTATCCTTTACATAGTTTTTTGGCTGTTATTTTCCTCACTATATGGTGTGCTGTGGAGAGCATGCCTGTCTTTCTTTGTTTTCTAAATGCTTAGTCTAGTGCTTGGGATATTGTAGCCACTTAATAAATACTTATTGCCTGACTGTCAGGTAGGCTCAGAACTTTGACTTGTTTCCCCCTTGTACCCAAAGTTCTAAAAATTAAATTTCCTGTCTTATTTTCTCTTTAAAGTGGCTCTCATAGCCACCTGAAGCAACTTAAATGTAGTTTTAATGTTATACCAATCAAACTATTAAAGGGATATTTTACAGAACTCAATAAAATAATAAAAATCATTTGAAGAAACAAATGATTCAGAATATTGAGGTAAATGATGATTCAAAAAGAAAGCAACAGTCATAAAAATTTTAATATTTGTTTAAAAATTGGTAAGTAAATCAATGAGCAGATTAGACAAAGAAGATTAAGAAAAAATGAAGTTCAATAACCTAGTTTGGAAAAAAAATGGAAAACATAATATTCTTAAGAAAGAATTCCTTTCTGATTAAAAAGTGAACCTGCACGAAAATAACAAAAGAATCTGGGAGAAATTTGTCTTTGGTCAGCACCACATAGCATTTTACACAGTAAATTCAAGAAGGATGTGTTTCTTTAGAATTAAAGATCATACCATAAAAGAATTAGGAGAATATATACCTTTCTTCATGTTTATTTATTTATTTTTAGTTATCAACATTCAATTCCACAAAATTTTGAGTTCCATATTTTCTCTCCATCTCTCCCCTCCCCCCACCTCATAGCACCTTGCATTCTGATTACTCTTTCCCTCAACATACCATCCCTTCTATCATACCCCTCCCTTCCTTATTCCCATCTTCTCTCCTGTAGGACAAGATATATTTCTATACCTCATTTCTTATATTTCTTAGTTACCAGGTGTGTACAAAAACAATTCTCAATATTCATTCCTAAAACATGGATTTCCATCTTCTGTCCCTTCCTCCCTCCCCACCAATCCCCCCTGAGAAGGCAAGCAATTCAATATAGGCTATATATGTGTAGTTTTGCAAAAGACTTCCATAATAGTCATGTTGTATAAAACTACATTTCCCTTTATCCTATCCTGCCCCACATTTATTCCATTCTCTCTTATGACCTTGTTGCTCCCCAAAATTGTTTACTTCTAATTACTTGGTCCTTCCAATTGCCTCCCATTCTATCATCCCCCCACCCCACTTATCCCATTTTCCCCTACTTCCCTATAGTGTAAGATAGATTTTCATTTTAAATTTGGTGAGTATGTTATTCCCTCCTTAAGTCAAATATGAAGAGACTAAGGTTCACTTTTGCCCTCTCATCTCCTCCCTTTTCTCCTCCATTGAGAAAGCTTTATCTTGCCTCTTTTATGTGAGATAATTTGCCCCATTCCATTTCTCCCTTTCTCCTCCCAATATATTCCTGTCTCACCCCTTAATTTTAATTTTTAGATGTCATCCCTTCTTATGTGACTGACCCTGTGCTCTCTGTACATATTATATATTACATGTATATAAAATATATATATATATATGTATATATATACATGTATATGTATATATATATATATATATATGTATGTATGTATGTATAATCCCTCCCACTACCCAAATACTGAGAAAAGTCTCAAGAGTTACAAATATCATCTTTCCATGTAGGAATGTAAAAAGTTCAACTTTAGAAAATCCCTTATGATATTTCTTTCCTGTTTATCTTTTCACGATTCTCTTGATTCTGTGTTTGAAAGTCAAATATTCCATTCTGTTCTGCTCTTTTCATGAAGAATAATTGGAAGTCTTCTATTTCACTGAATGAGCATTTTTCCCCTGAAGTATTATACTCTGTTTGTTTGGTTGTTTTTTTTTTTGGGGGGGGGGGCGTAGGGTATTCTTGGTTTTAATCCTAGTTCCTTTGATTTATGGAATATCATATTCCAAGCCCTTCAATCTCTTAATGTAGAAGCTACTAGATCTTGTGTTATCTTGATTGCATTTTCACAATAATCAAGTTGTTACTTTCTAGTTGCTTGCAATATTTTCTCCTTGACTTGGGAACTCTGGAATTTGGCTACAATATTCATAGGAGTTTCTTTTTTTGGATCTCTTTCAGTAAGTGATCAGTGGATTCTTTCAATTTTTACCCTCTGGTTCTAGTATATCGGGGTTGTTTTCCTTTACAGTTTCATGAAAGATGATATCTAAGCTCTTTTTTTTTTTTTTATCATGGCTTTCAGGTAGTCCCATAATTTTTAAATTCTCTCTCTTGCATCCATTTTCCAAGTCAGTTGTTTTTCCAATGAGATATTTCACATTGCTTTGTATTTTTTTCATTCTTTTGGTTTTGTTTTGTAATTTCTTGGTTTCTCATAAAGTCATTACCTTTGATCTGCTCTATTCTAATTTTTAAAGAACTGTTTTCTTCAGTGAGGTTTTGAACCTCCCTTTCCATTTGGCTAATTCTGCCTTTTTAAAGGTTTCTTTTCCTCATTGGTTTTTTTTTTGGACCTCTTTTGTCAATTGAGCTAGCCTATCTTTAATGGTTATTTCCTTCAGTAATTTTTTGGGTCTCCTTTAGCAAGTTGTTGACTTGTTTTCCATGATTTTCTTGCATCATTCTCATTTCTCTTCCTAATTTTCTTCTACTTCTCTTACTTGATTTTCAAAATCCCTTTTGAGCTCTTCCATGGACTGAGACTATTGCATATTTGTTTCGGAAGTTTTGGATGCAGAAGCTTTGACTTCCTCTGACAGTATGCCTTGCTCTTCTTCACCCAAAAGGATAGAAGAAAATACTTGTTCACCAAGAAAGTGACCTTCTATCACCTTATTTTTTTCCCCTTTTTTGAGCATTTTCACAACCAGTTTGACTTTTGAGCCCATTTCAAGATGAGAGTATACTCTGGGGACCTGTAAGTTCTCAGTTCCTCCAAGGTGGCACAATCAAGGGAGAGGAGTTTACTTGTCTCCTGACCTGGGCACTGGTCTGGAAGCAACCAAAATCTTTTCTGCCCAGAATCTTCAAATAGAATTCACACTTCACAACCACCTCCCGCTCCACCATGCCAGGGTTCCTCTTCATCCTAGGATGGGACTCAGGGCTGAGATTCAGATCAGCAACCTTACTTCCCCAGTACTTTAGGTGGAGGACTCCTAGGGCCACCATTCAGGGCTGAGTTTGAGATCAGCTCAATCAGCTCAATTTCCACAGGGGCTTTATGTAGAGGGAGCTGAAAATGGATGCTGCTGTCTATGCCAACTGCATTCGCTTCTCCTAGGTGAAGGACCTTTCTCACTGACCTTTGAAGTTGTCTTTGACATACGTGGATTGAGCAATCTGGGAACTGCTGCTGCCAATGGCTCCCTGAAGTCTGTTCAGGGTCCTGTCCCTGCCGCTCTATGCAGCCCATGATGGGCTGTGCTCTGCTCTGCACCCAGTGCAATAGACCTTTGCTGTCACCTTTCCAGGCTGTCTTGGGCTAGAAATCTCTTTCACTCTGGCGTTTTGTGCTTTCTGATACTCTAAAATTTGTTTGGAATTTGTTTTCTTATAGGCATGTTATGTGGGGGAGCTTCTACAGGTCTGTCTTTCTACTCTGCCATCTTGGCTCTGCCCCACTAGTATACATACTTTGAAGAGGTAGCGGTAGGAGCTAATTTTGAACAAATAAGGATTGTACCAATTATGAAAGAAAAAAATATCTAATATTCATTACATAATTTTTTTAAAAAGTCTTTTGAACAAGGAAAATGCTTCTATGATCAGAAGAGAATAAGTTAAATGGAAAAAGGGATGCAAGAGAAATTACGGAGCAGAAACACAGAGATTGGCCAACTGATGTGATGTTATGTGGTTACAAATATAGTACAGAACTTCTTTGTGTGCATATATCTTCTTTTCATATCATATATCTACTTGGTATCTTTAAAAAAAAATTACCTCTTGTGAGTAGTTTTTTATTGGAAAAGTGCTATTGCTAACTTACATCTAAAACATGTTATTCTATGGAAAAACTATAATATTGATGATAACAAGATCATCTAAATAACAAAAAAGACTTAAATTTTCAGATCCTTTTGATTTTATTAGGGGATGGAATTTTCATATTGAAATGAAAAAAAACCAAATAGAGTCAAGGGGTGTATTCAGATAATCCAAGATACGTTTTAAGAAGTTTATAGAGTTAGATTAAAGTAGATAGATTAAGATAGATGATTGAAATACAAAAGTCTCTTTCTAAAATCTGCAGTCACATAGTGTTAATGACTGCAATTGGATTACAAAATAATTTTAAAACTATTTTAGAGGTTATTTCTTATTCATAGTTTTCATATGACTAAGATAGCTTAAAATTTAAGGAGTAAATGGTCTTAGGCACAATCCTTATACAGAACTCACAGAGTTAAAATTTAATTGAAACTAAAGAGTATGAAAAAGACTTTCATACTGGCAGAAACTGGATCAATATTTATTAGACACAAGGTGGCCTAGTTCCATTTTATTTGATGATTGCCTTACTTGGCAGCTTAACTGAAATTTAATAAGCCTACCTATAATCTCTCTGTTACCAAAACCCCATAAGATATTTAGGAAAAAATTTGTATATAGTTCTGTGTATACACACACACACACACACACACACACACACACACACACACACATACACTTTTGAAAATACTGAGGCCTAAGATTTCATATATAAAATGGACAATGAACTCTGACTAGAATTAAAAAACACTGGATTACTCTTAGGAAAATTCAGCACTTCTAAAGACAATACCACCACACACACACACACACACACACACACACACACACACAAAGCTTCCTTTTCATTGAAACAGTAATATACATTTTTAATAAAAAACATTTCCTTTTTGATGTTATATAGCTATGAGTCATATAATGTCATAGTCTCTGAAGAATTAAGGTTGTGAGTCACATCAAGACCAATGGAAGGATGCTTTATCAGAATTACTAGGCTCTTATTCATTACCAGTGAGCACCTGGGGAAGAGAAGTAACATGCAGGATGGTATCAGAAATATGTATGACTAAAATGGAGGTAGACCTGACATGCATCCATAGTAAGGCTAATGAAAGACTAATTCCTATGCTCAATTAATACCAATTCAATATTAAGAGGTATACAAAAATTTCATTCATGTTGGGTAGACAATCATTAGAGGATTAATGGAAGAAAATGGACAAAACTTATAGAAATAAAGGAGGCATGAGATGGATGGTAATATGAAAAATTGAAGGGGATAATCATATTGATGAGAGCTGATTCACTGATGTATTAAAGTATTTGTACCTGTGATCACTTTTCAATGCAATAGGTGTTCAATAAATTTATTTTCATTGATTGATATTGCATGACTATATGAAGTTTGTAGTTTGTACTATCCATATGATATATATACATATGTATATAAACAGATATCTACATGTGTATGTAGTTTGTACTATCCATGTGATATATATAAACAGATATCTACATGTTTATATGTTTTCATGCATCTTTTTACAGACATATGAATATATATGATATATATGACTATAGACATTGTCATAATTGAGATAGAGATAGAAATAGACATAAACAGAGTTGGAGATGATTGAGATAAAAATGAAATACAGACAATATAATAGAGAGATATTGAGGAATATTGTACTTTGGAAAGAGGACTACCTTTGAATTCAAAGTGATTATATTCAAATCCTTCCTCTGATGAATATTAACTACCTATGTGACATTTGGAAAGTCATTTAAACTTTGGGGGCATAATTTTCTCCAAAAGTAAGATAAAAGGTTTATACTATATGACTTTTGCCCTGTCTTCTATGATCTATATCTGTGATCCTAAATTAATATGTAGAACTGACCTCTTGACAGAGCACATCATACCTCAAAGGCTTTTTTACACATGTTCAATGTGTATTCCCATCCTAAAACAACCTCTCCCTCTGAATACATTTTTATTTACTATTTTAGTGTGTGGAGAGAATGAAATACATGTGTGTAAACCCCACTGTCATTCTACATTTGTTGATTGTTCTATTTTCACTCTGAGTTGATCTTTTTAATAATTTCATTAAACCCTTTCCCACATTTTTCTTTTCCTTCCTTCCTCTTCACTCCCTCATATCATGTAATCTTAACTCTCTTACCCTTTCTAATCCTTTGGTCCATCTGGTTCTTTCAGCCTTTTTCCTAATTTATCTGCTTCTTATTTTTCTTATTTGTTTCTACCATTGGAAAAAAAAAAATTGCAAGGAACCATCTTGGTTTTGATGCTCAGAAACAACTTGAACAATAGATGATGATGGTCTGACATGGAGTAAATTAAATGTATGTAATAATTAATGAACTTACCAGAATTCCTGTCAGGGAACACATAATTAAAAGGACTATTCAGAATAAAATAAATAAGGTAGTATAGAGTATAGAAAATTAATGAAAATATCATTAGGGTATGTTCCAAATTGTTCTCTCCTTGTTAATGCCATAGAATGGTAGAAGTAGAAGAAATTAGATGAAGTAGTAAAATATTTTCACTTTAGTGATCAGAAGACTGAAACCCCAAACAATCAGATCCAGTAGGTGACCAGTACTTAACAAGTTCTTAAGAGGTATTTATTGAACTGAAATATACTGAATTGAATTCAATTACTATATATCCTCTAGCTACTTAGTGGCGGAGCCCAAACTATCTCTTCACAAAATATATACTTTAACATGAAAATAATGTTGCTATACTTTAAAGCATACTTTATTTTACATTTTAATATACTTTAATATTGTTGTTATACTTTAATATCAAAATAGCTCTATGTGGGTACTCTTCAATCATGCAGATCACATTGCATTTATGTGGTTGCCAACTTTCTGTCTCTTGCGCATCTCTTCCTATGAGCCCTGACTTGGATTAAGGGGTTGCATTCCATCCAAATTACCGAATATCTTGCTGTAAGATACACACATACCCACACACATATATGTATGTATATATATATATATATATATATATATATATATATATATACATATATATATATATATATATGCATATATATATATAAGTGCATTACTTGTATCTATATTTCCCGATATAGTTCTCCTCACAATCTCTTAGACAACTAGCCCATATAATAAACAATACTATCCTCTAGTCTTTTTCTTTTCACCCAGGTATCTGTGAAATGTATCTATCATTTCATGCTCTCACCATGACACCAATTCACCTCTTCTTCTGAGCATGTATCCCTTTGATCCTATTCTTTTTACTACTTCTTATATGCAGTTAATCATTGGCAATATGTTTCAACCTACTGGTACCCACCATGTGTTACTCTCTATTGCATTTTAGGTGGCCTGCAATTTTTCTTTTCCTTTTTGGAGATTATGGTGCTCAATATTTTCAGGGATAGACCTTCACTAGAAAACTCTTTGATGTTAACAGAAGAGGTTTTTTATTATGCGAAGGTCAGACATCACCAAATGCATTGTGTATTTCCTTATATACAATATGGCTTACTATTTTTATCATGTTCAAATACTGATAAATCTAGTTCATTTTCATCTGCATTTTCTGTCCACAACCTATATTGACAGAATACCTCAATAGCCTGTTTATCCAACTATATGTTATAGAAGAATGCACATGATTTCCTTTTTTGCATGAATAATTAGACTGGGTACTTTTTAATTATCATAAATTTACTTTAGAAAGTTTTGTGATTTATAGAGGTCTGATATAGTTAGCATGATATAATACCAAAATAGGAACAACTAGAGAATATATGTGTGTGTGTGTATATATATATATATATGTGTGTGTGTGTGTGTGTGTGTGTGTGTGTGTGTTTGTATATATATGTGTGTGTGTATGTGTGTGTGCACACATATACACATATAATTATATATAGTATCTACACAGATATCTGATTATATATATTAATGAAATATAAAAATAGAGATTAATAAATTGATAATTCAATTTTAAAAACCTGAAATTTGACAAAGACACCTAAAATTAGCACAAATATTAGAGGAAAATAGGTTTAAAAGGGAGGACGTAAAAGACAGAGAAACAAAATTAACTTACTTCTTTGAAGCACCTAACAAAAATCAAAAAACTTTAATAGAAGAGAAAATGTGTCTAAGATGGCAGAGTACAGGCACCAACACAGCTGAGCTCTCCCAACATTCTCTTTTAAAGAACTTTAATACTTCAACTGAATTGATGGGGGGGGAGGGGCAGAACAAAAAGAAAAAAAAAGGTTGGCACAAGGCATTTTTCCACTCCAAGACAATTTAGGTAGTTGCTTAGAGAGGTCTGTGCCACCAGGGTGATAGATGGTGAAGAGCACAGTGCATGCTGCAGCAACACCAGCAACAGGTCTTGGAAGAAGCTGCAATAGTAGCAGTACCAGCTTTGGACACACTCAACCTACAGAAGATAAGGCAATGAGACATATGTGGGAAGATTTTACAGGTAACCCTGTGGTGGTACTCAGTTCAAGACACATTTTCATTGCCCATAAGCATTTCTGGATTTCAGTTCCAAAGCAGAGAGAACTATTGCTTGAGGTGCCAGGAGAACAGGGGTCCTAGTC
Source organism: Notamacropus eugenii (assembly GCF_028372415.1). Classification (NCBI taxonomy): domain Eukaryota; kingdom Metazoa; phylum Chordata; class Mammalia; order Diprotodontia; family Macropodidae; genus Notamacropus; species Notamacropus eugenii. Next base: position 270,865,902 of record NC_092877.1, read on the forward strand.
TAATTTCTAGGACAGAGAAGGGAGCTTGTGATTACTCATAAGGAAGTAGGGACCCAGTTCTCAGTTCCAAGGCAGAAGGGAGTAATAAACCATGCAACTGAAGGACAACAGGAGATCTGGTCACAATTCCATGACCATGAGAAGCACAAACATTTGCAGCTGCAGGGGATCAAATCCCTTCCTGGAAAAATACTAGAGCACAGACAAAAAGAGCAGTGACCACACCTTTCTCCTTGTGTCATATCACTTTGGAAACACCAAAAACTTATACATGCTCCCTACCTGTCTCCCAATTAGGTCTGAAAAGAGAATTAAAAACTTGAAACTTGAGAAAGTGCTCCCTTAACACCAGTAGCAAAGTCCAACTTTAACATAAGGGCATCAAGAAATAGGCTGAAAAATGAGCAAAAAAAAACCCCAAAACAAAAACAAAAAAGAACATAACCATATAAATCATATCTCTCAACCTACATATGTAAGGGTGTTAAACAATTGGTCAGCAGTAGATTACAGGGATTTTTTTGGTAGCACTGAGGCAGGACTCTGTTGCTTTACCCATACTCACATCCTGGGTCACAGTCCTGAGTGGAATAAATACCTCTCTTTAGATCATACCATCTTGGAAGAATTGAAAACTTGCAGGTCCCTAGAAATATCTCTGAAAAGAGCCACACAAAACTACTGAAGTTGGGACAGTGCATGCTCCACATTGAAAGCAGAGTCCTAACTTAAGAAAGAGCAAAAAGTCAGGTAATAGGCTGCAAAAATAAGCAAACAGAAAAACAACAACAAAAACAACAACCCCCAAAAAATCCTCTCACTATATATAGTTACTATGAGTACAAGGAATATCAAAACACAGTCAGAAGAAGTCAACAATGTTAACACTCCTACATCTAAAGCTTCCAAGAAAAATAGGAATTGGTCTCAGACCATGGAAGAGATAAAACAAAAGGACTTTGAAAATCAAGTAATAGAAGGAGAAAAATATTGGGAAGATAAATGAGTGTGATGCAGTAAAAGCATGAAAAATGAGTCAGCATCTGGGTAAAGGAAACCCTCTCCTACAACAATACTTAAGAAAATAACACCATAAAAAAGAAGCTAGGCCAAATGGCAAAAGAGATCCAAAAAGGCAATGAGAAGAAGAATGCCTTAAAAAAGCAGAATTGGTCAAATGGAAAAGGAAGAACAAAAGCTCACTGGAGAAAATAATCCCTTATAAATTAAAGTGGAGCAAATGAAAGCTAATGATTTTATGAAAAAATTAAGAAACAATAAAAGAAAATGAAAAGAATAAGAAAAAGAAGACAATGTGAAATATCCCATTGGATAAACAATTGATATGGAAAATAGATCCTAGGGAGATGACTTAAAAATTATTGTGCTTTCTGAAAGCCATGATGAAAAAAGGAGCCTAGACATCATCTTTCAGGAAATTATGAAGGAAGACTGCCCTGATATTCTAGAATGAGTAAGTAAAATATAAACTGAAAGAATCCACCAATCCTCCTGAAAAAGATCCAAAAATGAAAACTTCCAGGAACATTATCGCCAAATTTCAGTGTTCTCAGGTCATGGAGGAAATGTTGCAAACACCCAGAAAGAAACAATCCAAGTATCATGTAGTCACAGTCAGGATAATGCAAGATTCAGCAGGTTTTACATTAAAGAATCAAAGGTCTTGGAATATGATATTCTGGAGGGCGAAAGAGCTAGGATTACAACGAGTTTTGCCTAGCAAAACTGAGTATAATCCTTTGGGGAAAGGCATGCCTATTCAATGAGATAGAGGACTTTTGATCATTCTTGATGAGCAAACCAGAGTTGAATTTAAAAAAAAAAATTGACTTTCAAACACAAGAATCAAGCATAAAAAAGTAAACAAGAAAAGGAAATCATAAGGGATTTAGTTTAAATTGTTCACATTCCTACCTGGGAAGATGATATTTGTAACTCATAAGACCTTTCTCATTATTAGGGTAGTTGGAGGGAATATATGGAGACAGAGGTGACAGGGTGAGTTGAATACGAAGAGATGATATCTAAAAATTAAAATTATGTGGTAAGAGAGGAATATACTGAGAAAAAGAGAAAGGGAGGAATAAAAAGATATAAATTATCTCACATAAAAGAGACAAGACAAAACTTTTACAGGGTATGGGAAGGGAGAGGGAAGTGAGGGGGATCGTGTGAACCTAACTCTCATCAGAATTGTCTCAAAGAAGGAATAATACACACACACAAGTGGTTATATACATCTATCTTACCTTCCAGGAAAATAGGAAGGCAAGGTGATAAGAGAAGTGGGGAAGTGATAGAAGGGAGGACAGATTGGTATAGGGAATTGTCAGAAGCCAAACACTTTTGAGGAGGGCAGGCTAAAAGAAGAGAGAAAGATTATAGTAAACACAAGGTTGAGGGAATAGGATGGAGAGAAATACAGTTAATAATAGTAAGTGTGGGAAAAAAATCAGAAGCAAGTTTCTCTGATGCAGGCCTCATTTCTCAAACAAATAGAGATCTGAATCAAATTTACAAAAAACAAGAGCCATTCCCCAAATGATAAATGACCAAAAGATATGATAGTTTTTCGATGAAGTAATCAATACTATCTACAGCCATATGAAAAAATATTCTCACTATTAATTGGAGAAATGGAAATGAAAACAATTGTAAGCTACTATATACCCATTCGATTGGCAAATAGGGTAGAAAGGTAAATGAAAAAATGTTGGAGGGGTTGTGGGGAATATGAGATATTAATGCACTGTTGGTGGAGTTGTGCACTTACTCAAAAATTCTGTAGAGCAAGTTGGAATTACACCCAAAGGGCTATAAAACCATGCATACCCTTTGACCTCCCAATATCATTGGTAGTTCTGTATCTCAAAAGAAATTTTGAAAAAAGGAAAAGGACTATATATGCAGATATTCATACCAGCTCCTTTCTGGGGGCAAAGGATTGGAAATTGAGGGGATTTACAGCTATTGGAGAATGGATAAACAAGTTGTGGTATGTGATTATGATGGAATACTATTGTACTATAAGAACTGATTAGTAAGATGTACTCAGGAGAAAAAACAACTGGAAAGACTTGCATTGGCTGATGCAAAGTGAAATGCACTGTGTACCAAGTAACAGCAATATTGTAAGTTGATAAGATGTGAACGACTTAGCTATTCTCAACATCAAAATGAACTGAGACAAATCTGAAGGACTTATGATGAAAAATATTATCCATCACCAGAGAATTGATGGTGTCTGAAAACAGATTGAAGCATACATTTTTAACTCTATTTTTCTTGGGATTTTTTGTCTGTTTTCTTTCATAACATGACTATTGTGAATATGCTTTGCATGACTACACATACATAACCTATATGAAGTTGCTTATCCTCTCAATGAGGGAAAATGGGGAGAGAGGAAGGAGGAGCATTTGGAATTCAAAGTTTTCAAAATGAATGCTGAAAATTGTTTTTACATGCAATTGGGGAAAATAAAAACACTAAATAAAAAAAAAGAAAACCTGATATGGCCAAATGGAAAAAGTGGCACAAATATCCACTAAAAAGAAGTCCATAAATAACAGAATTGGTCAAATGGAAAAAAGAGCAACAAAATTAATAATTCCTTAAAATAATTCCTTAAAAACTTTTATGTGGGTAAGAGGAAACTAAGGACTCCATGAGACATCAAGAAACAATCAAACAAAGTCAGGAATGAAAGAAGAGAAGGTAAAATATTTCATTGGAAGAAAAAAGAAAACAACATGGGAAATACATTGAGGAGAGATAATTGAAGAATTACTGGAACACTTGAAAGCCATGATCAAAGAAAGAACCTAAACATCACATGCCAAGAAATTATCAAGAAAATCTTCCCTGATATCCTAGAACAAGAAGATAAAATAAAAATGGAAAGATACATGATCACCTCCTGAAAAGTTATCCTGAAATGCAAAATTCCAAGACTATTAGCCAAATTCCCTAGTTCACAGGACAAAGAGAAAATATTGCAGCTTACACATTAACTGAAGGAGGGCTTAGAATATGGTATTCTGGACTATAACTTAGAATAACCTGCTCTGGAAAACCTCGTGGTGATATTTCTAGGACAAAGGGTATGCGCAGTTTTAGAGCCCTATGTGTATAGTTCTAAATTGCTCTTTACAATGGTTGGATCAGTTCAGAACTACACCAATCTATTATCATCAACTTCTTTCTCTCATTCCCTTCACCTCATACTTCCTTCTTGGGTAAGATAGATTTGCATACCCAATTCAGTGTGTGTGTTATTCCTTCTTTGAGCCAAACACGATGAGCAAAATTCAAACAATGTTGCCCTCTCATTTCCTCTTCCACCATAAAAGGTCTCCTTGTACTCTTCTTTGGTGTTTTTGTTTGTATCCCAAAAAGGTCAAAGAAAAGGGAAAAAGACTCTACATTTATAAAATATTTATAGCAGTATTTTTTTGTGTTGTCATATATTTGGAAATTGAGAAGATGTCCATCCATTGGGGAATGGATAAACAAGCTGTGGTATATGATTGTGATAGAATGCTATTGTGATAGAAAATGAAAAGGATATCAGTTTAAAAAACATATTGGGAAGGTTTATATAAACTGGTGTAAATGAAATAAGCAGAATGAGGAGAACATTGTACACAATAGCAAGTGTTATGCTGAATGCAATATTGTACCACAGAGTAAGAGAAATAATCAGATGTGAATGATTTAGCTATTCTGATCATTTCAATCATGCAAGACAATCCTGAAGATGAAAAATACAGTTTACCTCTAGAGAAAGAACTGAGGGAGTCTGAATGTGAAGTGCAGCATATTTTTTTTTTACTTTTTTTTTTGGTTTTTTGTCAACAAGGTTAATATGAAAAGATGTTTTACATAATTTCACACATACAATTGAAATCACATTTCTTGACATTAAAATGGGTGGGGGAGGTGTGAGGGAGAGAATTTGAAAACTGATTTGTTTAATATATGGTAAAATTTAAAAAATAATGTTAAAAAGTAAAAGAAGGGGGGAAAATCAAATTATCGAAAAAACAAACAACAAAAGTTAAATCTTAACAAAGAAGAAGTTTTTGAAAAGGAATTACTAGATCCTACTTATATACCGTTATATGCTGCCTCATCACAAAAGCTTAAGAGAAACAGAGGATTTCCTACAAAATATAAATAATCAAATTCACACAAAGATATTAACCTAAGTTCAGGAAAAAATGAAGCACAACTGTATAACAATACAGATTTTCAAGTGAATAACACCTATTATTTAAAGAATACATATGTACATATGTATATATACATATATATAATATATATGTGTGTGTATACATATATATATATATATATATATATATATATATATATATATATATATATATATATATATATATATATATATATATATATATATATATAAAACATTGTGGAAGAAAACAGCACCAGATTCCTCTGATAAGATAAATATAATTTTAATACTTTCACCAGGGCAGGGCAGAGAGAGAGAGAGAGACAGAGAGAGAAACTACAACTTAATGTCACTAATGAATATTGGTGCAACATTTTACAGTAGAATCCTTTTCTAAAAACTGTAGGAGAAGAAAATGATGAGTAGGAGTATTTCTGGTCCCTCATTTCCCCACTGTTGACAATTCGACTCTGGGCCAGGAACTCCTAGCACAAGAGATAGAGCTGCAGCTGAAGAGGGAGAAAGTTATTAAAGAATACATGTTAGAGACTGAGGGTTCTGGAGTGAGAAATAGCTTGTCGAAAGCCAATAAATGTCTGAAATTCCTGTGACTCTAGTTACAGACAAGTTTATAGAGTTTTTCTAACTGGCTAACCTAGAGGAACACGTGAGGTGTTCTCTGCCTGTGTTAGTCCAGCATATGTCTCATATAAAGAGCTGGAAAAAAACAGAGCCAGGGGCAATCTCTCTGCTGAAGTACATTTGCACTGTGAATAACCTAGAGGATGCCAGCATTTATTTCAGAAACATCTAGCAGTTAATGAAAAAGGCCTTAAGAGCTAAGGATGCCTCGCAGTTTTGAAGGCGGTTCTCTAGAGCTGACAATGTTCTGTGTCTGCTAAATTACTGAGTTTTACTTTTTCAAAAAACCCTTGCTTACTAGTAATATCTTACAGTAAGACTCCACTGATCACTAAATTGATAAAAACTAAGAACAATGCTGCCCACAGCAATGAAAGAAATCTCTCATTGCTTTTGCTAATGGTCACATGACATTTCCTTGTGCAAAAACATAGTTTTCAAGACACTGAAATGAAAGTAACTCATTTCTATTTTTTCTGAAAGAATATTTTTAGCTAAGTAGCATTTTATTATTCTTTATCTTGGTAAATATTCTGAATAAAAATTGTATCTAAAGTTCATGACAATTTCCATTTTTGATATTTGTGCAAGCTTTTTCTGCATTGGTGACTCCAGTCTACATTGAAAAATACTCTTCATCACTTTCCCAAAAATGCAGTTCCCCATTTGTTGTCTCTTGGCACGAATTACTGAAGGACTCAGGATTTCTTTTTTTCACCTTCTTCCTTTTGGGAAGACCAGTTTTCAGAGATTAAATAAAGCAACTTCTTTTTTGCTAAATGAAGGTAATGGCAAAGGGAACCAGATTAATGATTATTTGAAAACCTTAAAATATATTGTGGAGAACACATTAATGTAATTCAAATTGAATATAGGAGTACTCAGACAGTTGGCAGGATATTCACACTTGTGAATATGTAACTCCCTTAATACATAATGCTGTGTGAGTCCTATTGAATTATTTACAGGACCCAGAGATGGGTTATTAGCTAATCTTGAGCCTAAGGCAAGAGAATTAACTTTGGTGGAGAGAACTACGCTCTAACTCCAATGTGAGAGAAGATAGAGTCTACCTCTTAGGCCCTAAAAAAGGGCACCAATAAATGTCCTGAAGTAAGAAACAGATTCAAAAGGTGTTATACTTCAAAAGAACTTCATAAAATGCCTTTGTATAAACATGTATAGAGCAGATGGTGTTTATTCCCTGAGTAAATGTGGCTGGATGTAGTTCATTTAAAAAAAAAAAAAAAGATAATATTTCAGTGTGGGGACCTCAGGGGCATCTGGTATAATACTGACCTAAAACCGGAATCCCCTTAATAATGCTGCTGAGAAGTGGTAATTTAAGTCTCAGTGAGTTTTTAAGACCTTCAATCATCAAGAACTCATTACTTCCAGAAGTTATGAATACCAAGCCTAGCTGTTTATTAGGAAGGGCTTTTTTCCCCTCTAATCCAGCTTTCATTCAATTGCCAAAATGATTTTCCTAAAGCTCAAGTCTGACTGTCTCCCTGTTACTCAAAAAACTTTAGTGTTTCCCTATTATTTCCCTGATGAAATATAACTTTCTATCTTGGGCATGTAAAATTCTTCCTAACCTGACCCCTCCCCACCTTTCTAACATTCTTACCCTTTAGTCCATTTCACATACTCTATGATCCTACTACACTAGTCAACTTACTTTTTTTTTTGGTACATTATAATCCATGGTCTAACTCATGGCCTTCCCCTGGCTATCCCTCATACCTGCAATATTCTCCCTCCTCGAGTCAGCCTTCTCTCATAATTCCTTGGCCTCCTAAAAGGCTCAACTCAGATTCCCCCTTTTCACATCTTCCTCTTATTTCCTCCTCCCCTACCTCCCTCCCTCCCTTCCTAGGTCCTTCTCCCAGTGATTATCTCTCCTTTGTGTGGTATATTTTGTGTGTACATAGTTGTGTGGTATATTGCATCTCCATTACAATGTGAACTCCTTGAGGGCAAGGATCATGTCTTTACCTTTCTTTTGCATCCCCAAAACTTAGCATAGAGTCTGCCTTGTAAATGCTTGCTATCTGAATGACTCATGGCAGGTTCTATCAATTGGTCCTAATTTTGTCATTTAGATTCTTATTATTGATAACACTCAGCAATAAATCATTAACCTGGCCCTCTTTTCTACTTTCCCTTTGCTTACATCTTAATGAATCATTTCTTCAAATATTATTTCATTGTTGCTTTTTAACATTTCGTCTGACTTATCATTCATTTCACCTTCTGGAAAGTACACTTTGATCAATATTTTTGGTTCTTGTGATACCACTTGATTTTATTTCTCTAACAGACTTCTTAAAATGTTTTCCTTAGCTGTCATTCTTCTAGTGACATTGCATCCATATTTTTATCTACTTTTAAATTTGAAAGTTTTTTTTTTTATAATCTCTGCTCCAAAACAAAGAATCAACTCATATCTACTGAGAATTTTCTATGTACAAGAATGTGTCCTATCTCCATCAAACTAAATTCTTGGTGATCTCATCTTATTCTGTTTCTTCCTAGAAATTGTAACACTTGGCACCAAATCTAGATAGTAGCTTTTAGCATTCAAGGCAGAAAGCCAGACTTGCCATTTCTCCAAGTTCTATGATGTCTGAAAGGGGAAGGGAAGAGCAATGTACAACTAAATTTTAGTATTTTTAGTCTTACTCTGACATTGTAGAGGGAAGCAAATTTCCCCAAAAGTATAATTGCTAGGCTACATAATATCTAGCCAGATTAGAAACAACCAGTAGAAATAATAAAATATCTCTTTGTTATTCAAGAATTAAAGTAATTTTTCTGCATCTTCTCCTAGTGTATTGAATAATGTCAGCCTGGTCAAAGAGGGGTATGACCTAGATAGAAAATAAAGAGATTCCATGTAAACAGGAGATGGAACCTTGGAGTACATGATTATGTCATAGACTCACTTGAAGCACCCCTTCTAACTCCTTTTAAATCTATTCTCTCATAAGAGTTGTACAAGTATTGGGAAGGAAGCAGAGAGATGGCTGTTACTCCTCAAGCTAAGGACTGTGCATTCCCCAAAGCAAAGGGGAAAATCAGCTCAATATGAAAAATCATGAGCTCCTCACTATTCTTCTCCACTCCTACTCTTACTTTCCTTCTTCCTACCTATTCCACTACAACTCAATTATCCATAAATTTTTGTAGCACTGGTATTATCTCAGTACATTCCCTTGGAGGCATTTTCAAATCCTCCCTTAACCCACCTGAGGCTATTGCCAAATCTTGTCAAATCGTTTCTTCCTAGTAATTCAAGGATGTTTTTGTAGCGAATGATGCTGGGACCCCATCTGGAAATCACTTTTAGGATCATCTGTTACCTAGGTAACATGGGGAAGTCCAGTAATGTGGTGAAAGATGCCTCTGAAGTTAATATAGAAGATGGAAAGGGGACATATGAGTCCAATTAAAATGGTTGGTATTTTAGAACTAAACATGTTTGCTATGCTCGAACTTGTTTTAAATTTAACATTTTCACTAATGGAGTTAACAAACTCATTGAAACACAGCAGCAGCTTAAAATTATAGCACTTGGCACCAAACTTGAGTAGCAGCTTTTAGCACCTGAGGAAGGAAGCCAGAGCTGCCATTTCTTCATGTCTATGATGTCTGAAAAGGTATAGGAAGAATGTCTGTGTGTCAGGTTTTGTTGTTCATGTATGAAGGAAAACATATATCACTTATAACAGTGCATTTCTATGTACTCAGGTAAAGAAATCTGCATTGTGAGATTATTTAGCTGAGCCTGTGCACTCTATGGGAGAGAGGAAGTGTCAAGACAACAGAGTTTTGAGCTGTTTGGTAAGAGTGAGAAAAAAGAAATATGGTTGGGGAAATTTGGAATTGAAATAATTTTGTGACAAGAACTTTAAATTATTCTAAATATCTTACAGACATTAAACTTTTTATAAACATGTTTTGTAAACATCTTACACATTCTCCCCTCCCCTATCCTATAAAAAAAATGATTTCATTAACACCAAATTGTGCCTCAATAATAGTCTGATAATGATGATTATAATGATAGCACTCTAACATTTTCACCACACTGTCTTCACAACAACATTGTGAGTTAGGTATCGTGAAAAATTAGTTTGCCATTTTAGTGAGACTTTGACATGATAACTGTAAATGTCTTGCTCATGATTGCACAGCCAGAAAATTTCAGAGGTGAAATTTTAACCCAAATATTCTAATTTCAAGTTCAGAGTACTATCTATTTTGCCATGCAGTTTTATTCAATCCATCTGATCTGTGTCACTACAGATTTCTTATAAATGAATTTGACATTATGAAAATAGTTTTACTCTTCATTTACCCCCTATGACTTCTGTGGTAGGACAGAATTTTTTTCATCATTCTACATTTCTTTGATATTTACTTTTTCTACTACCTGCTAGGAGACCAAAGTCACTCTTTCCACCTCTCACTTCTGTTTTCTTTTTGAGGGCAAAGCTGAGGAATGGATGGTGGGAGTAGCATATTATAGAAAATGGGCAAGTTATGAAAAGAGAAATATTGAAGCAAAGGTTGGACCAGTGAATCTTTTTTTGATACAATGTAGTTATATTAAATATATAATTACATATATAAATTACATTTATACCAATTGTAAACTTTTTTTTAAAGTTTTATGTTCCAAATTCTATCCTTCTCTTCCTCCTTCCTTGATACAGTTAACAATCCAATATAGATTATGCATGTGCAATCATGTAAAACATTTCCATATTAGTCACTTTGTACGTAAAAATGGAAGGAAAGAAGGAAGGAAGAAAGGAAGGAAGGAAGGGAAAAATAGCATACTTCAGTCTGTACTCAGTATCATTTCTTTCTCTGGAGGCAGATAGCATCATGAGTTCTTTGGGATTGTCCTAGATCATTGTATTGCTGAGAACAGTGAAGTCATTCTTCATCATACAATATTGCTGTACTCTGTACAGTGTTCTCCAGGTTCTGTTCATTTAACTTTGCATCAACTAATATAAGTTTTTTCAGGTTTTTCTGAAATCATTCGGCTTATCATTTCTTATTGAACCAGTGATTCTTGTAAAGCAAATCAATGGTTGGCACCTTGTAAAGCTTTTCTTTATGGCAAAAAGTTAGCTTCTGAATATACACTATTTCTCATTCGTCATCATATTGGGATCACAACGGGTCACAACTTTATTTGTATTTCAGGGGAGAGGAAAATATAAAAGATACTAGCCTGTCATTCAACTTGGGCATTAAAGACAGAGTGGACTTCAACTTCTCATTAACTTTGCCCAACATCTAGTGGAAAGAAAGAGAAAATATAGGGATTAGATGGAATGCACCATTTACAATAAGTTGGAGACTTACTCTATAATGGCATTATTTATGTCATGAATTCCAACATGTGGTGTCCCTCTCTCTATGTCACCACACAACTTTCTGGTGATATGTGGTACAGTAGAAAGGACACTGACCTCAGAGTCAAAGGACCTGGGTTCCTAGACTGCCTCTGAAACTTCCTACCTGTGTTAATTTGGTCAATCACATCTTCATGGAGTTTAGCTCTGATATGTAAAATAGAGCAATTGGACTAGGGGGCCACTTAGCTCTTTATCCTTGTTCCTATGAACTCAGAAGTCATTCCAATGGTGAATCTATTATCTATTTTAGGTAAGGTACAAGTATAAGATGACTAGAAAGATAAGAGAGTGTAGTTTGTGAAGGGTCAAACAATTTTTATTTAAATGAAATGATAAGAACCCACTTGAGTTTATTAAGTAGGGTGTGTGATATGGTCAGAGTTACACTTTAGGAAGATTGCTTTGGTAGCTGAGTGGAGGATGCGTTTGAACAGGAGAGACGAGGTAGAAAGAAAATCAACAGATTATTATATTAGTTCAGGCATGAGATGAAGAGGGCACAGACCAGGGTGGTGGCAGTATCAGAGGAAAGAATGGAGTGTATGTAAATAATATGTCAAAGAAATTTGCAAAAATTAATCTGGGGGGTCGTTGATGGTGAAGATTCAAGGAGGATGACTAAGTGATTAGCCTGGGGGACTGAAAATCTAGAAATAAGAGAGGATAAAGAAGAAGGTGATCATTTGTTTCAAAGGCATCAGGGAGGTCAAGAAGAATGAAGAATGAAAACGAGTTCTTTGGAAGAGATCATTAGTAACTCAATCTTGGTCACATGAGGAGACTCGATGGATTACAGGAGCTGAAAAAGAAGATTGAGACAAGAGAAAGTGGAGCTACCTGCTGTAAATATCTTTATCAAGGAGTTTGGTCACAAAGTATAGAAGAGATACAGAAAGACAGCAGAGATGAAAGGAACAAGTGAAGGTTTTTTCTTGTTTTTATTTTTTGTTTTGTTTTGTTTTAGGATGGGAGAGACAAGCATTTAGTAGTAGTATAGAAGGAGCTTCAATAGAGAAATATTTCAAATAAATGATGGAATGGGGAACACAGGTGGTGATTTTTTGGAGGAGATGACATAGAATGGGATAGCTTAGACAGGTAAATCTTTCTACCTACCTATCTATCTATCTATCTGTCTATATCACTGAGAAAACAGATCATACAAGTTTCATTATTTCATGTGTAACTAAAAGTTTTGTACTGGTGATATGATATTTAGTAGATTCATAGATTTATAAAACTACCCAGCTCATAGGGAACAGTGCCTCCTCAGATATAATAGTTCTTCCATAGCATCAAGTAGTGACTCTTGTGAGCACTGCTTCCATAGGAGGACAGGAGACAAGGGGAACTCATGCCCATCAAAAGTGAATCAGTATTAAACTGAAAATGAATCAGAACCAATACCAAATATGCCACCAGAATTGTCCTCGTATAGCCTTATTCTGACTTCAACTACTGTATCTTTTTAAACTCAGTAAATCTATATATATGTATGCATGCTTGCGTCATGTCACTTATTTGCAACATCCAGTTCCCTAGGTTTAGAACAGTTTTCTAAGCCTCCTAGCACAATAGTATTTTAGTGAAGAATATTAAATATAAAACTTGTTTTCTTATGATGACTTATGCTACCTAGTTGGTATGCAAAGGACTTAAAATGAATGACCCTGTTCTTGGTTGACTTTGCAACAAAATTAAATCCCATTCAAGTTTTGCTTGTTTAAGCACAAAGAATACATAATTTTGAACTAGTCATTTACTACATTTCTAAATCTAGAAATGCATGGAAAATTTTGTATGAATAACATGACTCTAAGTTTTCTGGGTATGAGTGGAATACTCAAGTTATCCATCTCTTATCCCTAGACAATAGCTTCTAGAGGATGTAATATAGAGGTTCCATGAAATAACAGGAATGAGAATCAGAGTCTGCAGTATAACAAATGCATAAATGAAATTTTTATTGATTTATTGATTGATTGGGTAAGGCAAAACGTGCCCAGGTGAACAGATTATTCATATCATGAAATGAGAGATCCATTGAACTATTATAAGAATAGTATCTATATGCTATTACTAATATATGTACATATATATGTATATATATATATATACTGTTTAGACTGGATGAAAGTTCAAATTATTGAATTCTTTTATCAACCTAATTTTCACTAATTTCACAAATCAATACGCATACATCACTTAAATAATCAAAGCTTTCTTAACTTATTGAATTTGTTTCAAGGTTTTTCATTGAGATAAAGCTTTGGCCAGCAAAGACGTGCTAAGCCTCAAGTCAATGTACATAAGATTTCCATAACTCCTTGAAATCAGAAGTCACATTTTTAAAAAATATTTATATTCCTAGTAAGAGGAAGACTAATTTCAACATGAATAATCCACTTGTAATCAACATTTGGTTTTATTGTTGAATTGGATAGCATTGTGTCCAAGAAAAGTCCTTTGCCTTTTTATAGAAAACTTGTAGTGTGAAATTCAATATAATAGAAAATAAACACAATAAGACATTGATATACTACATAAATATAGTTTTTATTTATTTATTTTAGTGTAGAACCTCCTTAAGATATGAGATTTTTCACACGCTCAACTTATTTGAATCCCCTTAGAAGTAAATTATATTCTATTATTTTTTCTCATTTATTTCTATATATCTATATCTTTTCTCTCTATATAAGTATAGATATTTTATATATACATATACATATATATGTGTATATATTATATGTTGGGATTGGAAGCTCAATTCCGTGTGGACGGTCTTGGGCAGGTAAAAGTGGGACTTCTAAATCTTAGAGTCTTACGAGGCCCTCCATGAACAGCGGGGGTTCGAGAAGGTCAGACTGAGCTAGCTCGGCTAGCTCGGGTATTTCCGCCTCTCCCCAGGAGATATGTGATGGGTGGAGTCTCCCTGCCCTCGAGATTTTCCCGGATTGGAGCACACCTAGTTACCTAACAGCACGGTATTGAGATGCAAACTGTGCGGCTGAAGGTTAAGTAGGATTGAGGAAGCCTGAAAGCTCTCTCTTAGCACGTGTGGAGCCAAGAGGACAGTAGGCTCCGCTTTTTTTCTTTCCTCTCTCCCCTCCCCCTCTCTCCCCGCTTGTACTTCTACTTCCAATCCCTTAAGCTTAGCCTCCTTAGGAAATCTCCCCCTCTTCCTCCTAAGGAAGACCTCCCTGCACTTGTAACCAAAACCCTGTAATAAAGCTCAACCCCTGTTCGACTCTGGAACGTCCTTTCTCTCATACGTTTATCCGGTTTGGCCAACCGAAGACCTGGGACAGACCCTGAAATAAAGCTCAACCCCTGTTCGACTCTGGAACGTCCTTTCTCTCATACGTGCATCCGGCGTGGCCAGCGGAAGACCTCGGAGGTGAGGTAGGAAAGACTAGGGTAGCCCAATACAGGCCTCTAGGTCTGGCAATTATAGGAGAGTTTATTGATGTGGAATAGTTAGATTGTTCCCAATAAAGAAGAAAAAAGGAATATTATTCACTGTAGGTATTGGCAAACTCTATTTTGCTACTAAGTTTAACAAGTACAATTTCTCTAAGCTGATTAATGATTAAGTGTAATCTAACCTTAATAAAGCAATTTAATTTCCCAATTGAAAAAGGAGTTATAGTAAACTTTGAAAAGAAAATGTTATGACACAAAAGATTCAAGTTAGTTGAATTTGCGTCATCCATATATAGGAAGAGAGTAATTCTCAAATATTACGATCACTTCTTACTGAATTTTGCCCTGGAATTCCATGTTCTGGGGGAAGTAGTTAACCAGGGGTGGAGAAAAATAGACATTAATGAAACATTATATTAGGCTCTGGTAATATAAATGCAAAAATGGGACCATTCAGGTTTCAAGGAACATATAATGAGAGACACATCATGTTCACAGATAAGTCAATAGAGTTTATGCAAAATAAATACAATTCTAAATGGTGGCATCAGAAAAAGTCTCATGTAGAACATGGCACTGATAGTCCATGCTAGAAACAAATTACGCTGCTGCCTCTCTGATTAAAGAGTATTCCATCAAGATAGAATTCACAAAATCAGACACCTGATTAGAAGAGCTAGTACATTCCTCATTCAAGAACCTTTTTTTTGTTTTCTGTTCCTTAATATGTGTCCCGTAAGGAGTGTTTTAATGAGAAAAAAAACATATTGAGAAAAATGAAAGAAAACTGTGAAATGAAAATATCTGGCATGCAATTTAATATTAGATTAGTCTTTCCTTGAGGGCAGGAAGCTTATGTTATGCAAATCATTATCCCTACTAGACCTAGAATTCTATTTACATGATGAAAGAAGTGAAAAAAAAAATAGTTTATTGAATGAGTGATGTTCCAGTTCTTCTTTTCATTTTTCAGTAAATGTTAGGAAAGCAAAGAAACTGGCCTCTTATCTCTCCTCACCTTTGAAAGGTAATGTTATGTCAGTGTTTTCCTACTTACATGTGAACCTGAGAAGCTCCATGGAAGTGACTCTCAGATTTCACAAATATTCCTAATACTTAGACATTCTCCAAAGAATAAAGCTTAGGAGCCATGGCTGATGGATATGCTCCTTTATATCTTAGGCCCTAAAGCTAACCTAATAGGTTATTCAGCTGCCATGAAACTATTTTTAGATGCCTTGGCGACTGGACCAGAATATTATTTCCATGACTGCCTTAAACTATCTGAATTCTTGCTGAGAGAGAGATTTATGGGCTAACCTATGCTAGATCAGCAGCAATAGCCCTGGGAAAATGTTTCTTGCAGAAAAGGCAGTCAGGTGGTACAATACAAAATTAGATATGTTACCAGACTCAGCAGGTAGGTGATAATATGAATGAAATTTAGAATGGTTATAAATAGGAGAATACATGAAAATCTCCTGATATGCAGGCATACTCCTTTTAAAAAGATTATGTCATACCCATTACACAAAACTGACTTTTAATGGCTTCTTTTACTTCCTGAGGTATGTTGTACACACTGAAGTAAATAATGTAGAAATCTGTATTTTATTCTGTCATTTGTTCATGCAGTATTTTTAAATAACTCTTATGTGCTAAGCTTTGTAGGATACACACACACAAAAAAGTAATAAACTGCCCTCTGAACTTATAATCTTTAAAGAAAGACCTCTGGAAGTAATTGTATCTGTTTATATTTATAGATACATATAAATACATAGAGATAAATAAGAAAGAGACAGAGAGCTAAAAGACAGAGAAATAAAGAAAAATGTAATGTACCTTAAAATATGCAAACACAACAGTCACTATGGGAATACATAAGAAGGAAGGAAGGATGACCTCTGATTTAGAAGAAAGCATCTCAGGATTAGCATATGATTAATACCTATTGATATGGAGTCTCTAGTTAATTAAGAAGGGAATTTCCTACCTGTTTTTCTATCTCTCTTCCTTCTTGAAATGTAAATTTAAGTAAATGGTAGAATTCCCAAAGGAGCTATCAAAAGAGGTAATTGAACACCATATTTCCCTTTTGCTATGATTTTTAATATTTATTTTCTTGCCTGGGTTACATAAGCATGAGTAACAAATTCTATTAGTGTCCTCAACCAAGGAATTTTTTAAGGCAAATAATCATTGAATAATCAGTCATAAAGACATTATTTTCAATAATTAAAGCAACACAGAACTGATCTTATTTTTATTAACAACTAATGCCATTCTAATTTATATCAAGTAAACAATGAAGATTTTCAAATAGAGAAAGAGCAGAGCTATACATTAAAAAGAAACTAGTCAGTCACATATGCAAGAGGTGGATTAATGGGAAGTAACAAGGTATCAAAGTCAATGTGATGTTAAGATTTTAAATGAAATATAACAACAATTTTCACTTCATTACCCATGTGTGTGCATGTGTGTGCATGTGCATGTGTGTACATATATAAATGTGTATATATATAATATATAATATTATATTATTATAATATTATATATAGTATAGTATTATATATAATATTATAATAATAATAATTATACATATAATCAAATATGGCATCCAACTGATGGAAGGAAGTGTCAAAAAGTAGAACCAAACACAATAATAAATCCATCAAATAGGCACTTATTTAACAACTTCTATGTGAAAGGCTATATGTTTCGTTGTTCAGTCTTGGGAATACAAATAAAAAATGAAAGAATTTCTTCATTCTTGGAGTATATATTCTACAAGAGAAAACAGCTCATAAACAGATAAATCAAGGCAAAGTATATGCAAAGTTGATATAAAACCATGGAGATTCTCAGAAGAGAAAGAACACTAAAAATTGACCTTGCCCACTTGATTATTCTGCCTAGTTCCATCTCTGATTGTTAGTATCTAGCTGAATGCTCAACATTGTCTCTTCATGCATACTTTCAAGCAATATGAATAATAGTTCTCTCTTTGAGTTTGATCCCTACTGTCATTACAAAATAACAAATTTTTACATTTGTCCTCTGCTCAGTCCACTAGGAAAATAAAAATACTCAAATCTAACTAAGCTTGAAAAGTAATAAATCCAATTGAACTATGGATTTAGGACAGATACAATCTCACAGACCCTATTAGGGGAAATCATCTGTGAAACTGCACATGAAAACATTGTCTAACGATTATTTCAGCCACCTTTTATTTATGCATTCTACTTGTAGCTTTTCTTTAAGTGTCCAAATATAATTGTTTCCTGAAATACACAGGCCAATTAGTCATCTACATCACTGGTGATAAAATTTTTATTTTGACCCTGTGCAACAAATATAGTGCATTCTTCATTGTCATCAAGGAAACTGAATTGAGAGTTTAAGAAAATCTGATTGGTAAGCAGGCTTAAATTGCTTTCTTCTTTTTTGCAAAACTTGTGAACTTTAAATAAGTTTTTTTAGTCAATAGGGAACTTTTTAAATGAAGAAAAATATACTTGCAATGCTTTAAATTGTCAGTTGGATTTTTTCTCTGGTTAATACACCTCTTCCTATGCCTCTAACTGATTGGCTAGCAGGTGCAGTGTGGATTTTCAAGATATGGGCCAAGTACAGATATCACTTTGACTTTCTTTGATTTTTAGACTTACTGACTGAAATTTTAGGAGGATTATCCTTAATAAGCTTCTGATCTTTTTTCTGATAATCCACACCAACTCTTCTGAATCCTGCTGACTGTTAGGATATGTCCACACAGCTGTACACATTTAGGCTACTTGGGATTTTTTTCCCCTTAAATTATTTGTATAATTTATCTGTTGATCTGTATATAGTTTACAATGCAATAGGGACTAATTATTAGATTATTTGCCATGTTAAATATAACAAAATTAGATTCTTCATAAAGTTTTACATTGGCCAAATTATTATTAACATTATTTTACAACTGATTTTTATGGTTGTTACTTAAAAAACTCTCACAGTTTCATTAGGATATGAGTAGTGAAACAAGAATTTCATTTTATTCCAAACGGTAAATATGAATCTATTACACTCTATAAGAAAAAAGTGTTTATTAACTTTTTCAATTCATATCATTTAGAAAGATGGCAGAGCTTTTAGGCTGAATTACCCTGTTTTTCACAGCTGTGTGGAAGGAAGAAGATATGAAAGAAGGGGAAAAATATTAGGAATTATTATTTGTAGGACAGAGAAGTTGAGGCAAAGCAAAGAATGTCTATCAAATGAAGTCACTTTATGCTGTATAGATTATATATAATTAGATTCATTTCAATAAGACACACATAAAAATTAGTCTCATACTTTGTATTGACATGTATACATAAACTATAAAACTAGGGTAGGTTCCATATGGCACTAAAGTCATATGTTGTCCCTGACACAGCTATTTAGCACTTTTCTACTCCTTGATTTTTGTTTCTTCCTCCTTCCTTCACTCATACCCTGCCTTCTTTCTTCCTTAGCCCATTTTTCCTGAAAAGTCTTCAGTAGTGAGCAATTTTAGTTACTCAATGTCAGGATTATTCCAGTTTACTAGACTGACACTGGAGAGCTTATGGCAGTGAAAGAAGCTATACTGTTATATAGTTTTCATAACTCAGATTTCAGCATATGTTCTTTCAATACCTAGATTCACATATATTTTAGAAAATTTTGTTTTAAACCATTAGTTTCTTGAATACAAATCTCAATAATGAAATTGAACCCAAACTCTGTTTCATTGGTGATGTTCAGAATGTTGTTGTTCAGGTGTTTCTCAGTCATAACTGACTCTTCATGACCCCATTTGGGGTTTTCTTGCCAAAGATAGTGGAGTGGTTTGCCATTTCCTTCTCCATCTCATTTAGTAGATGGGAAAACTGAGGCAAACAGGTTTAAGTGACTTTTCCAGTGTAACACAGCTAGTAAGTCTCTAAAACAATATTTGAACTCAGGAAGAATCACCTTCCTGACTCCAGCCCTGACATTCAATCTACTGTCCTGCCTAGCTACCCCGATTAATATCAGAGAGTTAATATATAATTTGACTTAATTTCAAACTTCTATGAAATTTAAGTGGTCACATATGCTACCCTTATAACCTAAATAAAATTTAAAATGTATATGGAAGATAATTGAGGATACTTATGAAATTATCAATACCACTTATATCTATTTGATTATATTTTATGCATGCCAATAGGTATGAGTATACACATATACGTATACATATATATATATATATATATATATATATATATATATATATATATATATACGTACATACATATATACATATATATATGCATGTGTGTATGTATGTATCTATCATCTCCCTGGCATTTATCTACAATTTTTCCCCTTTCATATATTCTCTAATCCAGTCATATTAGCCTAGGGGATTTTGCTTACCACAGTGTACCTCAGTCTATGTGTGATACTGCCCTGCCTATTTCCTATAAAAAATTTTTCTCCATGCGCAACTCCTCCTCCCCAAATCCCTGGCTTCACCCAAAATTCAGATCAAATGCTAAGGCTTTTGTTGTTCTGCACTAAGCTTTTCACTAGTTCCTTCCTCTTACACCTCTCCAAGTTGTTAGAGATTTTCCTTCAACCTTATTTTCTATCTATTTTTTACTTTTCTGTCCAATTTTTTTTTTCATGTTGTCTTTTCTTTAGAATATAAGTTCTTTGAGGGAAGGATCCATTTCTGTTTTTCATTGTATGCTCAGTGTTTAATCTCAGTAAAGGTTTGTTGAGTGATGAGCTATCCATCTATCTTTTTCCACATACCCCCACACATGTATACACATATATGTATATGATTTACATGATATATATATATATATATGATATATATCATATATATATATATATATGTATTGTGGGAAAATAGCCTACTTTCTCCAGGCTCTCTCTCTTTCTCTCTCTCTCTCTCAACTTGGGCTGGCTCTCTCATCTCACTTGCAACCACTTTGAAATAAGTTCCCAGAGAGAATGCCATGACCAAGCTGCTATTTCCCAACTGTCAGTGCTCTATGGGTATCTCTGAGGTGAGATGGATACCTTCCTACCAAATGCTACTATAGCTCCTACTTGTGTGCTTTCTATTCACACAGGGATCAATTACTATGATATCATTGACTGTTGAATATACATATTTTGTAAAGGATAGGGCAAAAGCAAGCATAATTTCTTCAATAGAAGGAAAGAGCAATAATAGTGGAACTCTCACAATTCATCCATAAATCTGGATTTATAATCACTCAACAATGTTGAGAGTTCTTGGCAGCAATCAAGTGAAGGAGTGGACACACTATAATGGGAATTTAAATGGGAAGAGCTTTCCCATTCATTAATAGGCCCATGTGACCTTTCAGATCACATGGAAGCCTGAGTCACATAAGTGTTTGGTGGGAGGAGCTAGCTGAATGGGTAGAATAGGACCAGATGGAGCAGGAAGGATGGAACAGGAAGAAGCAGACCTAGAGCAGAGCCAAGAGGATGTTAGAGAGCAATCAGTGGTAGGAAAGCCTGGGCAGCCTGAGTGGGAGAGCTTGTTTGTGATTTTGTTTAAGGGAGCTGGTTTGTGGGAACCCTGAGAGGGAAGGCTTGGGGCTGGTGTTGCCCTCTGCATTGTTATTGTGTATAGATTTCTTTGTCACTATGATGGATTTGGTTTTCTGGTGTCTATATAAATATTTTGACTCTTTCTTTCATATGGAGAGTCTGTTGTATTTCATGATTCAGAACTGCACTGGTATATTCATGGCTGCCATAGGACTTGTGAATATTGTGTTGGTGCTACATATACATGCTTACTAGAGTCTTTAAGTGTCTTAAATAAAAAGGGAAATCCATGGGTCTGGGGCCACTGAAAACTCTATATTGCAGATCTTGATGTCTTCAGTATCTTTAGGGAACATTTTATGACACTGCCTCTCTGGTAAACTGTTCCCATTCTGGTTCTCACAGACTTTTTGCTCAGAAATTCCACCTCCTCTTTGGTAACTGTAACAATCTCAGGTTCTTTTAGCACAAAGCCACCTTTGAAGGGCACTAAGAAACTTGTTAAGCTATTTCTGTGACAAGTACTTTCCTTAATTTAGAGAATTGCGAAGCTCTCCAGATTTTCTCTAAAGCTCTGAGAAGGTTTTCTCTCTTTCAGTCTTTGATAGTCCTGGAGATCATATTTTCTCTGACTGGTTCTTGATAAATTATGTTTGTTCTCTATTTGGTGAAGCTTGCATCAAGAGAGATGTAAAATCTGTTTTTATGCTGTACCTCTCAGAGGGTACATAATAAGAGACAAACTTCTTGCTCTCAAGGTTATCTGTCAGTTTTCCTCAGCTTCTGACCATTTCTGCAATCTACCAATCAGTAAACAAGCATTTATTGTTCACTTTCTATGTTCTCTGCACAATGCTAAGTAAGTACTGAGGTTACAAACAGAAGCAAAAACATGTTCCTTAATTTCAAGACCTTCACATTCTAATGGGAATACCACATACAAATAGCCATACATACAAGATATATACAGCACAGATGGAAGGTAACCTTAGGGTAAAGGCACTACACAGTAGCATTAGTGTGGCAGATCGGGGAGAGGTGAGTATGTCACTCCTAAAGCTCTATGAGCTGAGTCTTAAAGGAAGCCTTGGGATGAAGGTGAGGAGGGAGAACATTCAAAGCATGGAAGATATCAAGTAAACATCACTGAATGAGCAGGTGAAGTATTTTATCCAAAGAAGACACAGAAAGACAGTGTTGCCAGATAAAATATTTGGAGAGAAATAAAGTGTACAAAAACTGAAAATGTAGGAAGAGACCAGTTGTGAAGAGGTTTAAATGCCAGGTAAATTATTACATGTTTGCTCCTGGGTAATAAGAATCCATTTAAATTGACTGAGTGTAGAGAAGAGGGCAGGGAGGGGAAAAGGTGGTGACATTGTTAAACCTGTAATTTAAGAAGAACTCTTTTTCAGCTTGAGGGGAGAATGAACTAGAGTAAAGAGGTTTAAATCAAGGAGAAAGACCAAAAGGCTTTAGTCCAGGTGTGAGGTGATGAAGGCCTGAACTGGGATGGTAGTTATATAAACAGAGAACAAGTGATTTATATGTGAAATCCTGCGAAGGTAGTAACAAAACTAATCATTGGATATGTGAAGAAAGTCCAAGAAATGATTCAAAGATGACACTAGATTTGTAGGTCTGTGTACCTGGGAAGATGGCAACATCCTAAGCAGAAATAGAGAAGTTTGGAAGAGGTGAGGGTTCAGTGAAAAGTCAATAAGTCCTATTTTAGATGTTTTGATTTGGAGATGCCTTACCCCAATTCATTCTATCAAAAAAGTCATTGGTAATATATTACTGGGGTTCAGAAAAGAGTTTAAATTTGGACATGAAGAGCTGATAATCTTCTGCATAGAGATGATAACTGAATCCATGGGAGCAAATGAGATCATTGCCAAGGTAGAGCAGAGAGAATAGAGTGGAGTCCAGCATAGAGACATAGAAGATATCCTCAGTTAGTCTTCTCTAAACAGTTTTCCCTCTCATCTTCTCTGTACTTTGACCTCAGTTGAGCAGTGATTGATTTCTATTTCTGTTTAAAAACAAAGAATACAGTTAAAACTAATGTGGTACAAACTAAATCAATTTTTCCCATGTATCCCAGGCAGTTCTGTGATTTATAGTTTCTCAGAGCCATTTTTTGTAAACTTAGAAAACATTCATATGTAAATGACAAATGGACTGATGGATAATTGCAGCCATCCTTAGCTTCAGTTAGAGAGTTTGTTTCAAAGAGAAGCCATTCTCCTGTGGGTATTCCCAGGATACTCCGTGTCTCTTCACAAGAAATTGTATATGATGGGTTGTTTTCCTCTCAAGCTGATGTTTATCAGTGAATCACATGCAAATTTTTTCTGTCTTTACAGAAAACAAAAATTTACATGAGGAAGAGGCAATATCTTAATATATGCAAACACACTCATATATACACATATACTTGCTTTCACAAATACATACATACTTACTCACATATATGGGCAAAAGCATATTTCAAATAGAAAGATTCTTTACTCATGAATTCATGCATCTCAGAATATTAACTTAATAATTAGTATGTAAGATATGATGAGGAATGAGTAATCATAGTATTTTGTCCTTGAAGTATAAGACCCTGTGTCAAAAAAGCTTATAGTCTAGTGCAAATATTAAGAATTCTACATAAATAATTGCACTAGAAGGTAATACATAATAAAAAATGAATCAATATTATTTTTAAATGATATAGGACCTTGGCTCATAGTAGTACAGATACAACGCTCAGATTCTGATCAGAGAAGTGAGAACTCACTTATGATTAGAGTAATCAGGACACATAGTTTATTGAAAAGTTAGTGCTATTGGAGTAAGAACATGAAGTTTATGTGGATTTGGGCAGATAGAAATGTCATTAAAGGTAGATAAAGTATCATGACAAAAACAGGCAAAAATTGTTCCAAGAAGCAGGTAGGAAATTGTGACAGCCTTGATTGTCATTCTTACAGACAGTTCTTACACGGACTACATGAGAGCTGTTGTTCAGTTACTTCAGTCATTCCTGATTTTATGACCCAAAGATACTGGAAAGATTTGCCATTTTCTTCTCTAGTTCATTTTACAGATTGGGAAACTGAGGATAGAAAGTATCTAAGGTCTGATTTAAACTCAGGTATTCTTCACTCTAAGTCCAGCACTCTATCCACTGAATCACCTAATTGAATAACAATAAGTCGCTACCTAAGCTCTACTTGAGGGCTGTTTTCTGGACCCTCCTGACTTGAGTGATTATCAATAAACACTGTTGCTGTTTCCCTCCCATCTTAATTTAGTTATTTTTCTTTTGCTCATTAAACTGGTCATTCCATGACTGCTTCTTAAAAAGAGTGATTCACTGTGTGGGCATTACCTCACTAGATTTTAAACTAAAAGGGCCATGGTCTCCCATTGTATACTGGGCCATTTCTAGTCATGCTGATAAATATCTGGTCACTGGAACCAGATGGCTCAGGAGAAGAAAGTGAGGCTGGTGACTTTGCACAGTCTTTCCTCACTCAAAACAAATTCTAGAGCAGCAGAAGCCACAAAATGACAGAGTGAAAGAGATTTCTAGTCCAAGACAGCATGGAAGGCCAATGGGAAAGGGTTATCACACCAAATGTGGAGGGAGTACAGACCAGCATCAGCCACACTGCACAGCAGAAACAAGAACCAGAATAGGCTTCAGGGTGTCACTGGCAGCAGCAGTTCCCAGATTGCTCAGCCCCCAAATGCCACAGACACCTTCAAAGGTCAGTGAGAAAGCTCCTTCACTCAGGAGAAAGAAACGTGGACTGGACTACCAGTAGCAGCCACTGCAGCTGCAGTGTCCATTTTTTTTAGCCATTCCTCTAAAGCCCCTGGGGGAATTAAGCAGTTGATCTGAATCTCAGCCCTGAGTGGTTGCCCTGCCCTACACCTAAAGCCCCTGGGGGAACTGAGCAGCTGATCTAATCTTAGCCCTAAGCTGGCCCTGGAGTGAGGAGGAGTGCTGGTGTGGTGAAGCTGGAGGCAGTTATGGAGAGGGAATTCTACTCTCAGATTCTAGGCAGAAAAATTTTTGGTTGTTCCTAGACCAGTGCGCAGACCAGGAGAGGAGTAAACTCCTTTCCCTTGATTGTGCCATCTCTGGGGAACTGAGAACTTACAAGTCCCCAGAGTATACCTTCCTCTTGACAAAGAACTCAGAAGTTAAGTAACTAGCTGGAAAAATGCCTAAAAAAAGGTGGAAAAATAAGACTATAGAAGGTTACTTTCTTGGTGAACAGGTGTTTTCTTCCATTCTTTCAGATTAGGAAGAACAATGGATAACATCAGAGGATATTAAGGTTTCTTCATAGAAAACCTCCAAAATAAACATCCAATGGCCATAGGCCATGGAAGAGCTCAATCAAATCAAGTAAGACAGGTGGAGGAAAAATTGGTAAGAGAAATGAGAACGATGCAAGAAAGTCATGAAAAACTATTCAACAGCTTTAAAAATATGCTAACTCAATTGGCAAAAGAGGTCCAAAAAGCCAATGAGGAGAAGAGTGCTTTAAAAAGTAGAATTAACCAAACAGAAAAGGAGGTCCAAAAGGTCACTGAAGAAAACAGTTTTTCAAAAATTAGAATGGAGCAGATGGAAGCTAATGACATTATGAGAAACCAAGAAATGACAAAACAAAACTGAAAAAATGAAAAAAATAGAAGATAATGTGAAATATCTCATTGGAAAAACAACTGACCTGGAAAATAAATCTAGAAGAGACAATTTAAAAACCATGGGACTACCTGAAAGGTATGATCCAAACAAGAGCTTAGACATCACCTTTTTTGAAATTATCAAGGAAAACTGTCCTGATATTCCAGAACCAGAGGGCAAAATGAATATTGAAAGAATCCCCCAATCACCTCCTGAAAGAGATCCAAAGAAAGAAACTCCTAGTAATACTGTAGTCAAATTCCAAAGTTTCCAGGTCAAGTAGAAAATATTGCAAGCACCTAGAAAGAAACAATTTGAGTATTGTGAAAATACAATCAGGATAAAACAACATCTAGCAGCTTCTACATTAAGGGGTCAAAGGGTTTGGAATATGATATTCCAGAAATCACAGGATCTAGGATTAAAAGCAAGAATCACCTACCCAGCAAAACTGAGTGTAATACTTCAAGGGAAAAAATGATCATTCAATGATATAGAGTACTTTCAAGCATTCTTGATGAAAAAATCAGAGCTAAATAGAAAATTAGACTTTCAAACACAAGATTCAAGACAAGCATGAAAAAGTAAACATAAAAGAGAAATCATAAGGAACTTTCTAAAGTTGAACTATTTACATTCCAACATGGAAGATAATATTTGTAAGTCTTGAGACTTTTCTCAGTATGTGTATAGATGGAGGGATTACACACATGCACGCACACACACACATATATAAATATATACATATATATATATATAAATAAGTGTATACATACATATATAACACAGGGTGAGTTGAATAAGAAGAGATGATATCTAAAAAAATAAAATTAAGGGGTAAAAGAGGAATATATTGGGAAGAGAAAGGGAGAAATGAAATGGGGCAAATTATTTCTGTAAAAGAGGCAAGAAAAAGTTTTTTCAATGGAGGAGAAAAGGGAAGAGGTGAGAGGGAAAAAGTGAAGTTTCTCTCTACACATTTGGCATAAAGAGGGAATAACTCAATTTGGTATGAAAATCTATCTCACTCTACAGGAAATAGGGGAGAAGGGGACAAGTAGGGTTGGGGTGATGATAGAAGGCAGAGCAAATGGGAGGAGGGAGTAATTAGAAGTAAGTATTTTTGGGCAGGGACAAAGTCAAAAGACAGAATAGAGTAAATGGGGGCCACGATAGGACGGAGGGAAATATAGTTAGTCTTATACAACATGACTATTATGAAAGTCTTTTGCAAAACTAGTCTATATTGAATTGCTTGCCTTCCCAGTGGGAATTGGTGGAGAGGGAGGAAGGGAGAAAAGTTGGAATTCAAAAGTATTAGGAACATATGTTGAGAATTGTTTTTGCATACAAATGGGAAATGAGAAATACAGGTAATGGGGTATAGAAATCTATCTTGTCTACAAGAAAAGAGAGAAGATGGAGATAAAGGAAGGGAGGGCATATTGAGGGAAGGGGTAGTCAGAATTCAAGGTGTAATGGGGTGGAGGGTGGGGAGAGATAAGGAGAAAATTTGGAACTCAAAATTTTGTGGAAATGAATGTTGAAAACTAAAAAAGAAATAAATAGACATTAAAATTAAAAAAAAATACCAAGTCAAGTGTAAGTCATGTCATTGTTTCTCTGATGTCATGTTCTTCTTTGAAAATGAAAGATGAACACAAATTGCCCCAACATTATAGCACAATAGTATGTGATAGAACAAATGCATCATCTTTTAACCTAGTTAGATGGACAGTTAGGTGGTGGAGTGGAGTCAGAAAGATTTCTGTTCCTGAGTACCTGAGTTCAAACATGACTTCAGACACCAACTAACCTGGAGCAAGTCACTTAACTCTGTTTCCCTCAGTTTCTTCATCATTAAAATGATCTGGAGAAGTAAATGGCAAACCATTCCAATATCTTTGGAGAGCATCTAGATGAAGAAGTTGATGAGAATGATGAAGGGCATGGTAAGTCTGCTACACACGCAAATTGATTGAGGTATCTGAGGATGTTTAACCAGGAGAAGAGAAGCCTTGAGTGGGAAACTGTAGTTCTTGAGAATTTAGAGGGCAAACATGATATATTTAGTCTCAGCTGGCAGAACTAACACAAGAAGGTGGGAGTTGAAAAGAGGTGAACTCTGCCTTGATATAAGGAACATTTTCCTAGTAATTACAGCTATCTAAAAATGGAATGGTCTTTTTTCTAAGAGAGCTGAATCTCATCTACAATCTAAGGCTGGATAGTCATTTATATATTATACTGGTATATTGATAATGCATTTTTGCTTATTGTTAATGTAATTCTGCTTCTTAATAGGAAGATTTTCCCATTCATTTATAGGCCCATGTGACCTGCTTAAGTCACATAGAAGCCTGAGTCACATGAGTCAAGTCACATGGAACAGCAAGGGGTGGAGCAGGAAGGGCAGAACAGGAAGAGGCAGAGCTAGAGGAGAGCTGAGAGGAAGTTGGTCAGAGAGCAGTCAGAGCTGGGAAAAATTAACATTAGTGGGAAAGCTTGTTTGTGATTTGTTTAAGGGAGCTAGTTTGTGGGAAGCCTAACAAGAGGAAGGCTTGGGGCTGGTGCTGCCCTCTGCATCGTTACTGTGTATAGATTTCTTTGTTACTGTGATGAATTTGGCTTTGAGTATTGGGATTTGGCTTTTGGGTGTCTGAATAAAAGGTTTGATTCTGTCTATTTGGAGAGTCTGTTGTATTTCATGACTCAGAGCTATAGCAGCATATTCATGGTGGCCATAGGCACTGTGAATATCACATTGTCACCATAACTGGGAGTTCTTTTTTATGTAGAGATTGGACTGTCTAGTGCTCTGTAAATTTAAAATTGTCACAGTTCTGAAAGGACTAATGAATGAATGGATTAAAAGCACTTATTGAGTACTTCCTATATATCAAACTCTTTTAAGTACTGGGGACATAAATCCAAAAGTAAGAGAGTCTCTGCCCTCACGGAGTTTACATGCATTATAATAACACTGTAAGTGAATGAAAACCAAACTAGTGACAATACTATAAGTAAGTGGTAACTAGAAAAGGGTATTTTGGTCTGGGAAGATACAAGGCTCATGATGGTTTTACGTTATTTGATTAACATACTCTTTCCAGAACAAATATTAATATTGCTTTGATGACACTTACTGGAGTAAGAGGTTGTGGGTGAAAGAGAAAGTTTCCATGTGTAGCAGCAGGAAGATGGCAAGAAGATGACTAGGGAAAATGCCTAGAACATGGTCTAGAAGTCAGATAAACAACTAAATATAATGGGCTATGGTGAGTCTGAATTCATTGATCCAGTAATCAGGACCCTCATGATGGGAGTTCCAAAGATTAGTGGATTTATTCCCCAGTGCTATAGTCTCTGGAGGTCTTCTGGTATGGACAGTACGGAAAGAAGGTGGGTGGTGAGATTGCCAGCTTAGATTGCTTTCTCTGGCCAGACTAGTATTGTGTAAGGAGTATGCAGAGATATAGCTGACTATAGCCAGATTGTCTTGGGCCTTTAATATCTGCCTAGAGAGTTCAGAAATTATTTAGTGGGCAACAGGGAGACACTGACATATTTTTAGAATAGGGAAATAACATAATTAAAAAATAATTTCAAAGATTTATCTGCCAATAGCATGCAAAATAGACAGAAGAAAGCTTGATTTTTACCAAATGTGTTTTTGTGATGCCATTTACTGAAGGATTATAAAATCAGTGAGACATATTCAGCTAAAAATAATAAAAAAAGGCTCATCAGCAGTTGAAACTATTACAGTGAAAGTAAGTGCCCCCAAGTAATTAAAATTAAGAAACATCAGGAAAGAAAAATAAAGAAACAACATCTCAGCAGATGTTAGAAATAGAAAGTTTTGTTTTGTTTTCAAAGTTTATCATGAAACATCAGCAACTTTTTAAGGACGCTAGATGATAAGGCAAACAACAAGAACAACAACTCACCATCACTGCCACAAATAACTGAGCATCAATATTCAAATTAAAGAGTCAACTTTTCTCGTTTTTAACTAGTTATGCAAGACAAATTTTTTGGTTCTGATCTGGACAGTCTTAACTTGAACTGGTGCCTCTCAATGTGGCCCAGCTAACTTATGATTTGTATATGTGTTTACATGTGTGTAGGTGTGACTATCACCTTCCTTTACATGTCAAGTCTTCATAAACTGACCAAGCTGTCTCAGAACAGAGGTACAAAATATGTTAATTTAGGCTATTGCTTTACTTCAAAGCAACTGTGATTGCAACCTCCTGAGCACTGAAAATGCCTCCTCCCAGAGCTGAGTAAAACTTTCATATGGAAAGTAAAAACAGCACAATATGCATATTTCATGTTTAGCTGTGATATATTTTGCATCATGCTGTTATATTCTGCAACTCAGCAAGAATACATATCATATTTTGGGAATATTTTTTTTAAATCTATAAAATTGTGTTCAAGTACTGAAGATAAAAAAGATAAATTTTTACTATCAATAGTTTACATTAGGTTAAGGTATAACCCTGGGGGCAGGGTTGGAGGAAGAGAAATGGACAAAGAGAAGAAATTCACAGGAGGATTAAGTTGGTATCTAGGAGACCCCTTAAAATGTAATCTCCTCTATTTCCTCTATAGATACACTATAGCCATACTTCACTCTTTATTTGGAATATTTGCAAGGAATTTCAGTATTCTCAATTGAGTTACAAAACTTTTCCCAAATCTTAAAAAAAAAATCTGGCTTTAAAAAAGGTTATTTATTTTAAAAATATGGCTTAAAGGTTTGCAGATCTAAAGACCACAGGTGCATTTTTAGAATTTCATGAGTCTAATTTAGGAGATCACTGCTGTGTACATAAATTATTGTAAGATGAAAATTGAGGTTTTTCTTTGGGGAATGATAACCAAGGATATTTATACATGTTTTTTAATTAAGGTGTCTTTAGAATTGGTGTTCATAGCAAAACAACCTCATTCCCATTGCTATTCATGTCAGAACTATTTTCAGCCTCTATAAACCAGGTTATATCCCATGCATTTAACTAATTTCTTTTGTCTTTGAAATATTCTCTTAAGTGTGTTAAAAATGAAAGGTAAAGAAATAAAACATAGTTTTTTCCCCTCAAAAGTTCTTGCAAATGTGATTACCAGCAACATGAAAATGAAGTACTGTTTCTAACTGAATTTTCTCACTCCTTTCTCTCTCTCTCTCTCTCTCTCTCTCTCTCTCTCTCTCTCTCTCTCTCTCTCTCTCTCTCTCTGTGTGTGTGTGTGTCTCTCTCTGTCTCTCTCTCTCTCCCTCCTTCCTCTTCTCTCCTTTCCTCTCACTTTTGTTCTCAATCGTACTCCCTCTATTTCCTCTAATACTCAACCTTGGGAGCAGTAGATACTTGACTTTGCTCCATTTGTCTCTGTGAGGACCAGGGGAGCAAAAGAAAGGTTTTTGACATTGGTCTCTTTTTCCTGCATACTTTCTTTCCAGGAAAACAAAACAATAGGGAGCATGGGACTATAGTGGCTCTTCACATTTTTGGTGGGCAAAAATATATAGAAGATTGGTCAGTGACACATCACCTTCTAGTGGGTAAAGGAATGACTAACTCTTTTCTTTCACCTGTATTGAAAAGGAAATCAATTAGTTCTGATCATATAGATTTATTTTAGGTTTGATCATAGAATTAAGCTGTCTTCTGTAGGAAATGCTACCCCTAACACTTAAGTCAGAATTACATAGAATAACATCTCTTAAGTCTAGGTTATCCATAGATTTAGTGAATAGATTTAGAAGGTGTTATTTAGTAGCAGATGATTGAGAAAAATAAAATAATCATAAGATTATAAGGTTTTGTAAAAGCTAAATTTCCCTTTCTAGTAGAAAAGAGGGTTGATCAGAAGTTAAGTTCCCTTTTCTGACATCTGAAGAAAGGTTGGTTGGAGGTTAAGTTTTTCTTTCTAGTCTTAGTGGATAAGGTCTTTTTCCCTTGAGCTAGTCTAAGTCCAGTAATGGGGGGGAATGGAGGGAAAGGGGGGAGAGGAAGGGTTGGCTGCTAGCTACTGACCACAAGTTTCTCTTTCCCAACATGATTTCCTTGCCTGCAGGCAAGAACTTTTGAGACAGGATTAAGAAAGCCTGAGAGAATCTTAACTAGTTAAGTGACCTGCCTTGTCGAATTGAATTACGCTAAAAACAAGTTTCGGTAATTTTTTTTATTCTTCTTTTTCTGCTATAAAAATTAGCTCTATAAATCATTTGGAGTGTATGACATCTGAGGTGTTAGGTGACCTGATTTGATATGTAAATTCTAGGCTTCCAAATTAAATCATAAATGCTTGGTAATTTGTCCTCAGTTTTTCTTTATTTCAGATAATTAATTTTAACACTATTCATCTTCCTCTACTAGGGTTTGGGAACTCTTTGTGGCACAGTATCAAAGTAGATGCACTTAGGGCATGGAGGGAAAACACACACACATATACACACAAACATACATGTAAACACACATATATACATATATACAGATTTGTGCATCTTATGTTTCCTCTGCTGTTTCAAATCTGCGTTGCTCATCAAGCACAGCATCCTTTCTGATGTGGGCACACCATGCTGAACAGTCCTGTCCTAGTGTCTCCTATGTCGCACAATCAAATCCAAAATTTTTGGGAGAGACTTTGAGAGTGCCCTTATATTGCTACTTCTGACCACTATATGGTTGTCTGCCCCAATTGAGTTCTCCATAAAACACTCTTTTTGGCAAGCATAGATTTTAAGTTCCAACAACCTGTCCATCCCGTCGGAGTTGGGCTCTCTGAAGCACAGTTTGAATGCTTGGCAGTTCAGTTTAGGACCTCAGTGTCTGGTACCTTATCCTGTCAGGTGATCTTCAGAGTCATCCCTAGACAGTTCAAATGGAAGCCATTCAGTTTCCTGGCATGGTGCTGGTAGAGTGCCCATGTTTCACAGCCAAATGTTTTCACAGACTATCTGTGCCCAATCTGTGGCAGAGCATTCTGAGCTCATATTGTTCTGATCAGTCACAGTTAGACACACTGAAATTTGACTTTATCATGGTGATGTCATTTTGGTCCTCTCTGAGAATGAAGGACAACAACCAACCAAACAAACAAACAACCAACTCACATATATACACAAGTGTAATGTGTGTAATGTGCTTGATATTTTTGTTAAGATTATTGCTTTAATGTATTTTATTTATCTCTTTTATTTTCTTAGAAATTTCCCACCTGCATTCTATGATTTAACAGATTAGTTACTTTTGGGGGCATAGGTTCAAATTGCTTTTCAGGAGAGGTATATTAATTCACAGTTCCACCCAAAGTGCATTAATATGTGCCTGTGTTCCATCGCTTCCTCCGACAGTTGTCAATTTCCTGTTTTGACAATTTTACCAGTTATATGTGAAGTAGAACTTCAAAATTAGCTTAATTTGCATTCCTCTAAGTATTAGTAATTGAGAACATATTTTTCATATGTCAATAGTTTGGTTTTCTCCTCTTGAGAACCGCCTATTAATAATAATGATAGTAATAACCATAAGACAACAATAAGCATTTGTATTCCATTTTAAGATCTGCAAAGCACTTTACAAATGTTTTTTTCATTTTATTCTCATAACATTCTTAGGAGGTACATGCTATTATCAAGAGGATTTTACTAACGAAGAAATCAGTGCAGATATGGTTGTACGCAACTTGCTCAGGTTCATACAGCTAGTAAATATTTCAGTTCAAATGTGAACTTGTCTTCCTGATGTCTTCTCTTTACTTTGTTTAGCCATCAAGACAATATTTGTGTCATAAGAGGAACTTGGCATGATTCCTTCTTTTCCTGTTTTGGAGAAGAGTTTATATATTATTGGAATCAATTTTTTTTTTAAATGTTTGTTAGAATAAATTGTAAATATATCTGGTCCTTGGTTCTTTTCAATTTTTATTTATTTTTCTGTTAATTTGGATAATTCATATTTTGTAGCTATTTTCAATTTCATGTAAATTCACAGTTTTCTTGGCATATAATTAGGTTAAAAGTTTTAATAATTATCTTTATTTCTTCTTTCCTTATGATTTACTCACTTTCATATTTGATACTGGTAATTTAGATCTCTTCTCTCTTTAAAAAAATCAAATTACTTAAAGTATAATCTATTTTTTAAATCAGCTTTTAGTTTTTTTTTTTATGATTTTTTTTTCTTTTATTTAGCTTTTAACATTCATTTTCACAAAATTTTGGGTTACAAATTTTCTCCCCTTTTCTCCCCTCCCCCCCCCAAACACCAAGTATTCTAATTGCCCCTATGACCAATCTGCTCTCTCTTCTATCATCCCTCTCTGCCCTTGTCTCTGTCTTCTCTTTTGTCCTGTAGGGCCAGATAGCTTTCTATACCCCTTTACCTGTATTTCTTATTTCCTAGTGGTAAGAACATTACAGTTGATCCTAACACTTTGAGTTCCAACTTCTTTAGCTCCCTCCCTCTCCACCCCTTCCCTTTGGAAGGCAAGCAATTCAATATAGGCCAAATCTGTGTAGTTTTGCAAATGACTTCCATAATAGTTGTGTTGTATAGGACTAACTATATTTCCCTTCATCCTATCCTGTCCCCCATTACTTCTATTCTCTTTTGATCCTATCCCTTCCCATGAGTGTTGACCTCAAATTGCACTCTCCTCCCCATGCCCTCCCTTCTATCATCCCCCCCCACTCTGCTTATCCCCTTATCCTCCACTTTCCTGTATTGTAAGATAGGTTTTCATACCAAAATGAGTAGGCATTTTATTCTTTCCTTTAGTGGAATGTGGTGAGAGTAGACTTCATGTTTATCTCTCACCTCCCTTCTTTATCCCTCCACTAATGAGTCTTTTGCTTGCCTCTTTTATGAGAGATAATTTGCCCCATTCAATTCTCCCTTTCTCCTCCCAATATCTTTCTCTCTCACTGCTTGATTTCATTTTTTTTTAAGATATGATCCCATCCTCTTCAATTCACTCTGTGCACTCTGTCTCTATGTATGTGTGCGTGTATGCATGTGTGTGTGTGTGTACTCCCACCCAGTACCCAGATACTGAAATGTTTCAAGAGTTACAAATATTGTCTTTCCATGTAGGAATGTAAACAGTTCAACTTTATTAAGTCCCTTATGACTTCTCTTTGCTGTTCACCTTTTCATGGTTCTCTTCATTCTTGTGTTTGAAAGTCAAATTTTCTTTTCAGCTCTGGTCTTTTCATCAAGAATGCTTGAAAATCCTCTATTTCATTGAAAGACCAATTTTTCCCCTGAAGTATTATACTCAGTTTTGCTGGGTAGGTGATTCTTGGTTTTAGTCCTAGTTCCTTTGACTTCTGGAATATCCTATTCCATGCCCTTCGATCCCTTAATGTAGAAGCTGCTAGATCTTGTGTTATCCTGATTGTATTTCCACAATACTTGAATTGTTTCTTTCTAGCTGCTTGCAATATTTTCTCTTTCACCTGGGAGTTCTGGAATTTGGCCACAATGTTCCTAGGAGTTTCTCTTTTTGGATCTCTTTCATGCGGTGTTCTGTGGATTCTTTGAATATTTATTTTGCCCTCTGGTTCTAGAATCTCAGGGCAGTTTTCATTGATAATTTCATGAAAGATGATGTCTAGGCTCTTCTTTTGATCATGGCTTTCAGGTAGTCCCATAATTTTTAAATTGTCTCTCCTGGATCTATTTTCCAGGTCAGTTGTTTTTCCAATGAGATATTTCACATTATCTTCCATTTTTCGATTCCTCTGGCTTTGTTCTGTGATTTCTTGCTTTCTCATAAAGTCCTTAGCCTCCATCTGTGCCATTCTAATTTTGAAAGAACTATTTTCTTCAGTGAGCTTTTGAATCTCCTTTTCCATTTGGCTAATTCTGCTTTTGAAAGCATTCTTCTCCTCATTGGCTTTTTGAACCTCTTTTGCCAATTGAGTTAGGCTAGTTTTCAAGGTGTTATTTTCTTCAACATTTTTTTGGGTCTCCTTTAGCAGGGAGCTGATTTGCTGTTCATGCTTTGACTTCATGTCTCTCATTTCTCTTCCCAGCTTTTCCTCCACCTCTCTAACTTGATTTTCAAAATTCTTTTTGAGCTCTTCCATGGCCTGAGCCCATTGAGTGGGCTGGGACACAGAATCTTTGATTTCTGTGTCTTTGCCTGATGGTAAGCATTGTTCTTCCTCATCAGAAAGGAAGGGAGGAAATGCCTGTTCACCAAGAAAGTAACCTTCTATAGTCTTATTTCTTTTCCCTTTTCTGGGCATTTTCCCAGCCAGTGACTTGACCTCTGAATATTTTGCTCACACCCACCTCACCTCCTGATCCTCCCAGCCAGAGTTTGGGGTCTGAGATTCAAATGCTGCTTCCAGCCTCAGGGCTTTGGGCGGGGGCAGGGCTGCTATTCAGTGTGAGATTAAATTCAGATGCTCAGGTGAGGGCAGGGCTGCCTCTCAGGCTCAGTTCCCTCAGGGAGTTTATGCACAGACCTTCAACAATGGATCCAGGCTCCTGCCTGCTTGGGGAGCCCTGGTCTGCTGCTGCCCCTCAGCTTCTGTCTCCCGAGGGGGCCCGAGCCATGGGGGCACCCCACTCCCTCCTCGACCCGCCAAGGGGACTCTCTCACCGACCCCCGTCACTTGTGGGTGGAGGTACTTGTGCGGCCGCTGGAGATCCCGTCCCTGAAGCCCGCTCGGATCTGTTCCTCTCGGTGCCGCGGCCACGGCAGGGCTGTACTCAGCTCCCAGTCCCAGCGCCCAGTCCGCAGCACGAAGGACCTTTTACGAGAGGTTTGCAGGTCTCTCCAGAACAGAAATCTCCCTCGCTCCAATGTTCTGTGGCCTCTGGGTGCAGAATTCGCCGTGAGTTACTTCTTTGTAGTTGTCTATGGGTTGTGGGTTTGGAGCTATGTGTATGTGCGTCTTTCTAATACGCCATCTTGGCTCCGCCCCCCAACTTTTAGTTTTTTCTATCAATTATATGACATTTTTTTATTTGCAATTTTGTTAACAGCTTTGTTGATTATCAGAAATTCTATCTTAATGCTTAGTTGGGAATTTTAATTTGACGGATTTTTCCTCTTTGATTTCTTGATCATTTATCACTACAGTATTCTTTTTAAAAAATCCATAGAGAAGAGTTGTGAAATAGTTATGTTTTTCTTTAACCCACTTCACCATCTCAGGTCTCTTTTCAATTGATTTTATGTATTGACCTCCCAACCCATTTTTCTACCTTCATTCTGTCCTCTCTTAAATTCATCTTTTACATATAATCTTTTTGTAGATTTCCCATGCTCTACCATCTCCCAAACAGACTTGGTAATGTAATTTCTCTAGTTAAATTTCCTATTACCTATAGCATAAAATAACAATTCCTTACTCTTATATTTAAAGTTTTCCCCATTATTCCATATCTTTCACAATCTAGTTAATAGATAGTAGTAATAGTACTCCACTTTCCAGTCTCACGGTGCATTCCACTACTATCACCAATATTCATGCCTGGACTGTATTTTATCCTCATCACAAATTGATGAAATCCTTCATCTTTCTGAACATAACTCATTTATTCATGTTTGCATTTTGGTGCCATATTAGATTCAAAATATGTAAAATGTTTTTTGTATAACTATATATATGTGTATATATATATGTATATATATATATATGTGTGTGTGAAGTTGAGTTTCTCATTAGTCACTGTAGTAAAAAGAATTATTATGTGAGTTTATATATATATATGCTCATATATATGTAATACATATATTTCTGCACCTGTTCAAAATATACCAACTACTTTTATGTGGAAAAGATATACAATTTGTCTTCTTTCATGGACAATTAAGCAATATATCTAGTTTTCTGGGACCAGAATCTGTTGACCTTTATGTAATTCAACTTCAGCTAAGCTTATTTATAGATATTCTGTATCCTATATAAATCTGCCTCATTACCTTCTTTTTCCCTCCACAGATTTTTGCATTAACCTCTCATAAATAGTACTTCAACTATTCCCTTATTCCTACTATATAAGATTGTGCAGCTGTGGAATATATAGTGGTTTTGTAATATGAGTTTGAATTCTATCTCTACTCCCACTTTTTTTTTTTGTCAAATTATTTCACTTCTGTGGGCCTCACTTTCGTATTCTGAATAACAGGAGTGTTACACTAGGTGGTAATTTCCAGTTTCAGATCTCTTCTTTTCCTTTTCTCCATATTGGTGTGTAGGGGCAGTTAGGTGGTACAGTGGATAGAGCATCAGTGCAGGAGTCAGGAAAACCTGAGTTCAAATCTCACCTCAGATATTTGACATTCACCAGCTGGGTGACCTTGCACAAGTCACTTAACCCCAACTGCCTCAACCTGGGTCATCTCTAGTCATTCTGATGAATATCTAGTCACTGGATTCAGATGGTTCTGGAGGAGAAGTGAGGTTGGTGATCTGTACAGCCCTCCCTCGCTCAAAACAAAGTCAAGTGCAAGTCATGCCATTATTTCTGTGATGGCATGGTGTTCTTCAGCAATGAAGGATGAACACAAACACACATTAGTGTGTGACATGCCAGAACTATCATCAGAGATACTTCTATCACGTCTACCTTTTGTTTAAAAAAAATCTCTTTTTTAATGTTTTCTTCTAATCCCCCTACCCATGTGTATGTATATTTTCTAATTAAAAAACTTTGTTTCTTGTTCACTATGGAACAATCATTTTCAAGAGCACAGAGGTGGGTACAGTTGGTGTGGGATGTTGGGTGTTCAGGAGGATGGGAGTAATAGAATGAGTAGAGAGCAAAAGGAAGCAAGCTTAATGAGATGATCCAAAGGTTCAGGACAGTCTTTTAATGTCCAACCTAATTTCATATGGGAAGTTTGAGTACAAGAAGCTTACCTTATAATATGCAGGAACCAGCAAAGTTACAGCATGACAGTGGTATATAATTTAAAGTGGAGCTGGTATGGGAATAGTGTCCACATAATTGAGAAGAACCCTACAGTGAAGACAGAAGGCCTGGATCAGGCCAATGCAGAGCATCCTGGATAAACTCAGAAATGAGTAGGCTATAGGCTGGAAGACTAGATCTGGGGCTAATTCAAGGATGGAGATATGCTAACTGGGTCTTGTATGAAAATATGTTCTCTTTGGAAGTCCAAGGGTCAAAAACAGAGAAAAGGGTGATGCAAATAAGGAGCATGAGGTCATCAGATGTTTCAATACAGTAATATGTCATGCTATGGTAAGTATCTTTCTGGCGATGTCTCAAAAGTCAATAAAGGCACCAGATCGAGTGTTCTTTGGTTGCAATTGATCATCTTGAAGAAATTGGATTATTAATATACTCAGACTGAAAGTTAGCCTGGCACATTTGGTAACTAGAGACAGCCCCCATGTATGAAACAGATGCTAAGAAACAGCTAATTGATCTGGTAACACTAAGTGGAAGAGTCTCTCCTAAAGGAAATAGTGATCTACATCTAGCAAGTGTCAGGCCTCAGTGGGCATTTTAATCCTTAACCCATAGATTTTGTTGAATCATTGAGATTAAAGTCCTAATAAGAGATTGTGAACAGGAAAGAGGAGAATCCTTGTAGATCCTTGGTAATGACACCATATGCTTACATTACTCTTTCTTGAAAGCTGATTTCTTTCACAGAGAAATCAAGGATTAGATGCACTTTCACAACCAAGAAACTTCAGAATAAGTAAGAGAAATTTTAACAACATGTTGAGAAGTGACTATTGAGGGTGTTTTCCAGAGTAGCCTCTCTCCTCAGCAGAGTTCAATAAGATTGTAAGCTCTCTGAGGAGCTACTATTACAATGCCAGCTGAATCAATTACAAAATCCACATGGAGACCATCCTTTGTTCCTAATCAGTTGACTAAGATGGTGACATAAATATGTCTTCTTCTTTCAGCTACCTCCATAAACAGGGTCTTCAAGAAAGGGGGGAAAGTTTCTAAAGCTAAAAAGTTTGACAGATTGGAAATTCATGTGCTTGCCCCTTGCTGTAACATGTGACTAGACTTTCTCAGTGACTATTAAACCTAACCTTTTGTGTGGAACTCCACCCCAATGTTATCAGGCGTCAGCTAAAGTATCTCCTCTACCCCACAACTCAACAAATACGGGCTGAATAATTAGCAAAATTTGAACAGGAGATAAGGGAATTTGCTAGAAAGGCAAATATTGTTATTAGCACAAACAGGGAAGATGTTCTGAGGAATGGTGCAAAAGTGGAATTTATATGAGGCTTCTCCAATAAATGGGATTGGAAAAAAAAAACAAAACAACAAGTAGACAATAGATAGCTAGCCTTTGAAGATGCTGGTAAACTGAGATGAGAAAATCAGCAAAGGGCAATAAAGGCCCTTCAAGATATGTCCTAAAGCTCCTGACCCATTTAGATTTTCTTCTGAAATTATGATTATAATACAATCCTATTCATCTGAAATCATAGGAAGCTTCATCATATGAGCTGTGGCCCCTGGAATTATGGATGATTCTCCTGTTCATTATTACCATGTTACAACAGATGACCTACAATGAATGAACTTCAACAAAATAAATTTGATATCATGCATCTTATAAATTAGATCATTGAGGTCTATAGGGGTTTCTGAAAGGATGAGAAAAAAATCTGGAATGGTCTTTGCCCTTTTCAAATTTTTGCTGTATTCCTTCAGGGTGGGCATTAATTTTTTTGTATGTCTCAGTACTTTTTGGTACGTTTTAGGTAATTTTTCTCCCCTAACCCAGTACTGCTGATATCTACATCCTTGCATCTGTGAGATAAGAATTATACAGCAAAATGCCCAAAGATATTTAAATGGGAGAATATCTTCTGGAAGATACTTAGGATCTTGCCACCAAGAGACGGATGGTGATAGGATGACTGGCTCTTAGTTTTCCCATCTCCCAGCACATGGACTAGTCTAGTTGCTCTCTACCCAAAAATGTGTGGACAAAGTTTCCACTAGTACCTGATTGGCCCAAGATTCAAGTTGTACCTCTCATGATATGGTTTCTTTGTGGCCTATGGACATTTTGCATTGTTTCATAGTCTCCTAAAGGCATAAAAGACAGAATCCATATATTGTCAGGGTCCCCAATCTTGGTTTGTGTTCCAAAATTACAGGTCACTCTGCTCTGTTCTGCTAATGACATGCATTTCCTCATGGAGTGAAGGGAGCGTGTGTCTACCCAAACTAAGTATTACAACATCTTTATTAAATATACTTTTTATTCTATGTTAGCAATTTTTCTTTTATTAACTGTTGAATGACTTAAAAGTGTCTAATCTTCTTCTAACACTGAACATAAATTAATAAATTTGCAGCTTTAATCAAGCCCACCCAATATATTTTGATACCATATCTTTCTATATTTTCCCCTAATCCACTATCATTTGCTTTCTCTAATCATTATTCTTTTTGGATCTACTCTTTTCTGAACTACTAGATAGAAATATGCCCATGCTCCCTCATCCTTAGAACAGTCTTTACTTGATCCCATGATTTCTTCGAACAACTTTTATCTGTTCTCTCTTTTGTTTTCTTAATATATTTTAAAATTTGTTTTATTAGTATTTCCCAATTACATGTAATTTTTTAAACATTCCCTGTTCCCTTTTGTTAGTAGTACTCCTTGTAAAATCCATTTATACTTGTTATTTCTACTTTCATCTAATTGTTTTTTTTTTCTTATTTCTATGAAATCTGACCTCATATCACTCATCTGGCTTTTCTTGCCAAAAGTTACCAATGACCTCTTACTTTCCAAATGTAATAGCTTCTTCTCAATCCTTATCTTTCTCGACTTCCCAGTAGAATATACCACTGTTGACCACCTGCTCCTACTGGACATTGTCCTTTCCAGATTTTCATTCATTTTCATTCCTTTTCATTCATTCATTCATCATTCTTTCTTGGTTCTATCTTGGTCCTATCTTTCAGAATGTTGCTGAGTTGCCTTTGCTTGATCATCATTCATGCCATACCTCTTAACTGATATGGACCTCAAAAATCTGTAGTGAATTATCATTTGGTAACTTCATCATCTCAAATAGTTGCTATGACTCCCATGCCTATGAACTCAGCCTTAATCTCTCTCCTGAAAACCATTCCCACATTATCAACTGAGTATTAGACATTTTTAGTTCAATAATATAGAGGTATCTCAAACTTCGACCTCTGTAAAATAGAATTTATGCTTCCTCCCCTCTCTTAAACCTCTCTTTTCCCAAGTTTCCTATTTCTGTTCAGGCCACCATCAGTCCTGTATTCTCCCAATTTCTCTTTGGTGGCATCTTCAACTCCTCACATTTAGTCATTCACGTATCTAATCTTTGGTTAAATTTCATTTCTACCTTCACAATATCTCTATATAGTCCCTTTCTCTCCTCTGATATACCACCTTAGCCCAGGCTTTCAAGAACTCTCACTTCAACCACCGCAGTACTCTCTTTGGTATTTAAGGCTTTCTACAACCTTGCTTCAGTGTACCTTTGTCAAACTTCTTATATGTGTTAGTCCTTCATGTGGTCTATTGCTAGCCATTTAGGCTTTCACACTATTCCTCACGCATGATGGTTGATCTATAATCTCTGTTCCTTTTCCTTTGCTGCCTCATCTGCCTGCAATTTTCTCTTTTCACATCCACTCATTGTAATAACCTGGTTTCCATTAAAACTCAGCTCAGCTGCTGGAACTTGTAACTGTCTTGTTTAGGTTTTGTATATATTAATGTGTATAATCCAGTGTAACTAATTGAACTTCTCTGTGCCTTAGTTTCCTCATTTTTAAATGGAGGAAATTGGACTAAATGATCCTTGAAGGCTCTTTAATTGAGGTCAGAGGTAAGAAGTAAGTTTCCATATATCCCACAATATTTGTAATAAGACTTTTGTTATTGTTTTACAAAGCAGCTAGAAACAAAGTAGGTTACCATTAATTGTGGAATAGCTAGACAAATTTTAGTGCATGTAATTGAATACTGTTGTACTATAACAATTAAAGAATACAACAACTTTTAAGACCAAAAGAAAGACACACATATACAGAAGGACGTAAGAAGATCCAATAAATCATGCAGAAATGTAAAACAATGTAAATGGATAGAAAAATAAATCAGAATACCTTGTAATCATAATGACCCGGTTGGCCATAGAAATGAGGTAAGAAAATAAATGTTGTTTTTTCATTGCAGAGGTAAGGGTGTAGGTGTAGAATATTGTGTCTACTATAAGCCATAGTTGCTTTGTCAGTTGTTGGTTAGTTTTGTTGAATGTGGAATTAAAAAAAATTAAAATAAATAAGTCAGACTAAAGATATTAGTCTTGCCCTACTACTATGATAAAGATTTCATTTTATTTAGTTTACTAAGTAAATTTAAATCTATGTTGCAGAATAACATTAGTTGATAGAATTATCAAAATATCATCCTGTATAATTAATACATTTCAAAGTTGATAGTCTAGTAAAGAGGAAAATTGTCACAAAATATAAATGGCAGAAATTTTTTACTCAACATCGCAAAGTCTATTTGAATTTTTTCTTTGAAAGGGTAAAAAAATCCATTAACATTTCTGCACACATTTAGACAGGATATTAAAACATATTTTTATAGGTAAAAGAAACCCACAAGGAAGTTAGCTCATTATTTGTTTATTTTTCTAGATCATGAGCAGATGAAGAAGAGTGAACAATTTATAAACGAAAGTAATGTATCACAGTCATTCTATGTAGTTTAATATAGTCATTTATCCACTACCTATTTTTCTTTGAAACAGGAGGTACAAGTTGTTTTTTTCAAATCAATGTCAAATAACCAATGTGACTGACATTTTCATTGAATTATTTGAATACCCTTGTTT
Organism: Notamacropus eugenii; assembly: GCF_028372415.1. Classification (NCBI taxonomy): domain Eukaryota; kingdom Metazoa; phylum Chordata; class Mammalia; order Diprotodontia; family Macropodidae; genus Notamacropus; species Notamacropus eugenii. The sequence continues at coordinate 270,909,794 of NC_092877.1, forward strand.
CAGCAGTGTGTTTTAGCCAGAATGTTTTAGAACTTAGATACTCTGATAATGTTTAAGTGCCAATTATGGAGCCTGCATAGGTCAGGTACAATGTTAAGATGAAATGAGGCAGGCACAAGTCACTGAACATTTATTAAGAGGAGGTTTACTTTGCCCCAGCACAGCAAGGACATGCAGCATGGATAGAGTCGTATTTATCATCTCTGTCCTCTCTCATCTCCATATGGAAAGGAATCCTTTCAGCAAGGACTGGGTAAGTTTTCTCTCCTGGGCTTCAAAAATCCACATCTGAAGGACCTAAACTGGACTTGCCAGAGATCTTTATGTATTTTGTTGACAAGGAAGCTGCAGCCAATTAAGTCCCAGGGACAGTTTTTTTCATAGGAAGCCTCTTTGTGTTAGCTGAAAAGAGAGGTAGGGTGGTCCAAGGTAGAATTAATGAAGGCAGAGGTAATCAGTTAGGCCCATTACATCCTGTAGGTAAAGCCCTCATATTGTGGATGGGAAGAAAAAAATATTTCATTGAAAGGCTGGTCCTATCACAGAATACATAGTATCAGACTAAGCTAGGTTCCATCATATGCAAAGTCACTTTTATAGCAATCTTTCCTTATATGAATTTTGTTATAATGTACTGTAGTTTTAGAGTTTTCATGCATATCTTACTAAAGTATTGTAAACTCTTTGAGGGTAGGAACTGTGTCTTGTCCTACAAATAGTTGGTACTTCATAGACTTTTGAAAAATAGGGGTACCACTTAGTAAATTGCCCTGAAGATCTGAAAGAGTTAAAGCAGCCTCCAAAATGCTCTAAATTACTCCTAGCATGTAGTAGCTCACGGACCAGAAAACTGAAATAATCAGGTGAGGTTAAAAAAATGAATCTTCAGGTTCTGATTAAAGAAAAAAACAACTGGTGATCATTTTACTCAATACTGTGAAAAGGCTCTTATAAAAGGAAATAAGTGAAAAGCACACTTTGAAGGGTGAAGAAATTAAATATTGGCTAGATTTTAATAACGTGTAGTGAGTTAGCTGTGAGACTGTGCCAAAACTTTTTAACAAACTTATAAAAGCAATGGTAATTTATTTCAGCAAAATCTAAAAAAGCTTATAATATAAAAGAAATCAATGGGGCTAATCGGGAACATACAGAGCTTTATAAGGGATGAAGTTGTTTGTTTTCTTTTCGATAAAAAAGGCTAGAAGGACATAACTGATAAAGTTATAAGAAAAAGAAAAACAAGATAAAATTAGCAAGTAAGTAAACAAAACAGAGAACATATAATTTCAATTTTAAATAATATCCATGCTACTTTGATGCATTTATGGATCCATAATTTCATTGATGCAATGCCTGTAACAAATCCATACTGCAACCCCTCTACAAGGATCAACTTCATTGCTCTCTCCCTTGGTATAATTCTTCAAGTCACTTTTCTGAGAAAGGATTTGTGGAACCCAAATGTCTGTCTTTTCAGTCAGGAACTCTTAGGATCTTGTAAAAGGAGCAGATGACAGAGCATAGATCTGCTTGAATCTTACTGAAGTAAAAATAATTTGCTTGACCACAGTGGCTTTTCCTAACCTTTCCATCCTTCTTCAGATTTCCTAGCTCCTACTTCCTTTATCCCTCACTTCAGCCAAGAACTTTGCATCCTATTGCACTGAAGAAAAATGAGGCCATTCATTATGTGTTCTCTTCTTGTCCCTCTTTTCAAATAACTCAAATGTCTTCCCACAAAATATTCCCCTTCACTCCTGTCTAACATGAAATCCTTTTCTTTTCCAAGGCTAACCCCTGTATATGTAGCCTTGATCCCCATCCATCCCATCTTCTCCAGTAGATCACCACTAGTCATTCTCACTATCTCACTAATCATCTATATCTCTTTGTCTGTTTCTTTGTTAGTTAAAAAAACTTCCATCTTCTCCATCTTCCATACCCTTATCACTTTATCTGTGTACATTCTTGACATCCTAGACCTCTTTTTTGTTCTTAAGCTCCTCAAGAAATCCATCTACAATGGATACATATACTTTCTTCTGTAACACTCTTCTCTACATTCTTCATAATATTTCTTCTGATCTCATGATTCAAATGAAATTACTCTCTCTAAAGTTATCAGTGAACACTTAGTTATCAAGTCAAATGGTCTTTTCTCAACTGTCATCCTTCTAGATCGTCTGTAGCCTTGGACAGTACTCATCACCCTCTTTCCTGTGACACTGTCTTCTATCTATATTTCCATGACAGTTTTCTTTCCTAGTTCTCTTCTTGTCTGACTACCCTTTTTCAATCTCCTTTGTCTGTTCTTCATATTGGGTATGCCATCTAATCATGGGTGACCCTCAAGGTTCTGTCCTGGTCTCTCTTCTAGATGTCTCCCCCTATATAATTTGGTTTGTCAAGCTTATCAATCCCCAGTCATTTAATTATCTTCTCTTTGCACATTATTCTAAGATTTATTTATTTAACTCCGACCCATCCTCTAAACCGTCTCACTTTCAATTGCTTAATGGACAGCTCAGCTTTAAATTCAATAGGTTCAGATCTAAATTTATTATCTTTCCATCCATAACCCCAATCTTCCACTCTTCAAATTTTATCTAATACTGTATAGGGCACCACCGTTCATTCAACCTAGACATCATTACTGCTTCCTTTTTCTCTTACCCACATATGCAATCTGTTTTTAAGTCCTGTTGGTTCTTTGTAACATCTTTTGTATATGCCTCATTTTCTTTGACACTAATACTACCCTGGTTCAGGCCCTCATCATCCCATACTTGGATCATTGTACTGGTTTTTTGATCGGCCTCCCTGTCTCAAATTTCTCCTCACTCCAATCCATATTCCATTAAGCTACCAAAGTTATCTTCCTAAAGCACAAGTCTGACCATTTCATTCTCTATTCACTAAAAATGAGTGACTCCCCATTGCCTCCAGGATCAACTTTATTTTTTTAAATATGTAACTTATTCATTTTTCAGTTCTCAGCATTCACTTCCACAAGAATTTAAATTCAAAATTTTCTCCCCATCTCTCCCCACCCCCACCCCAGAACAGCGTGAACCTCATGTACCCCTTCCTCCAGTCTGTCACCCCTTCTATTACCCACCCTTCTTCCATCCCCTTTCCCCTCTACTTTCCTGTAAGACAAAATAAATTTCTATACTCCATTGCTTATGTATTTTAATTTCCAGTTGCATGCTAAAATAAATTTTAACATTCATTAATAAAGTTTTGAGTTCCATTTTCTCTCCCTTCCTCCCCAACCACACTCATTGAGAAAACAAACAATTCAATATAGGTCATACATGTGTAACAATGCAAAACACTTCCATAATAGCTATGTTGTAAAAGACTAATCACATTTCCCTCTCTCCTATCCTGCCTTCCATTTATTCCATTCTCTCCCTTGACCTCTTCTCCCACAATAGTATTCACTTCTGATTATCCATTTCTCCAATTTGCTGTCCCTTCTATTGTCTTCCCTCTTCTATCCCCTTCCCCCTTGCCTTCCTGCAGAGGAAAATAGATTTGCATATCCAATTGAGTGTGTGTTCTTCCTCCTTAAGCCAAAACCCATGAGAGGTAAGGCTCAATTATTTTCTTTCATCTCCCCCCCTTCCCCTCTTTCTTCCCTCTGTTTTGTGAGATTATTTGCTACATTTTACCTCTCCCTTTCTCTTACTCCTAGTACATTCTATTCAACAGTAAATATTAATTTTTTAGATATTCTCTTCATATTCAGCTTAGCCTGTGCCCTCTAACTATGTATACATATATATACACACATATATTTACATATGAATATATGTATATGTGTATATGTACCTATATATGTACATACACACATGAACCCATGTACATATACATACCTGCACATATACAATATATACATACCCATACACAAACACATGCATATGTGTGTGTGTGTGTGTATGTGTGTGTGTGTGTGTGTGTGTTTGTGTGTGTATCTTCATTCCCTCTAACTATTAGAATACTGAGAAGGGTCTCATGAGTTACAAACAATATCTTTTCATATACTCCATATAGGAATGTAAACAGTTCAACTTTAATGAGTTCCTTAAGGCTTCTCTTTCCTATTCATCTTTTCTTGTTTCTCTAGATTCTTGTATTTGAAAGTCAGATTTTCTATTCAGCTCTGGTCTTTTCAACAAGAATGCTTGGAAGTCCTCTATTTCATTGAAATTTCATTTTTTCCCCTGAAGCATTACTCAGTTTTTCTGGGTAGGTGATTCTTGCTTTTAATCCTATCTTCGTTGAACTCTGGAATATCATATTAAAAGTCCTTTGATCTCTTAGTGTAGAAGCTGATAAATCCTGTGTTATCCTGATTGTCTTTCCACAATACTTGAACTGTTTCTTTCCGACTGCTTCTTATATTTTGTCCTTGACCTGGGAACTCTGGAATTTCACTACAATATTCCTAGGAGTTTTTCTTTGGGGACCTCTTCCAGGAGGTGATTGGTGAATTCTTTCCATTTCTATTTTACCCTCTGGTTCTAGAATATCAGGGCAGTTTTCCTTGATAATTTCTTCGAAGATGATATCTAGGTTCTTATTTTGATCATGGTTTTCAGGTAGACTAATAATTTTTAAATTATCTCTCCTGGATCAACTTTCTAGGTTTGTTGTTTGTTCAATGAGATTCACATTGTCTTCTATTTTTTCGCTCTTTTGATTTTGTTTTGTAATTTCTTGGTTTCTCATGAAGTCATTAGCTACCATCTGCTCCATTCTAATTTTTAAGGATCTATTTTCCTCAGTGAGCTTTTGAACCTCCTTTTACATTTGGTCAGTTCTGCTTTTTAAACGTTTTTCTCCTCACTGGCTTTTTGGACTTCTTTGGCCATTTGGGTTAGTCTATTTTTAAAGATGTTATTTTCTTCAATATTTCTTTGAATCTCCTTTAGCAGTCTATTTACTCACTTTTCATGATTTTCTTGTTATGCTCTCATTTCTTTTCCCAATTTTTCCTCCACCTCTCTTACTTTATTTCCAAAATCCATTTTGAGTTCTTCCATAGCCTAGGACCACTGCATACTTTTTGAAGGTTGTGGATGTAGAAGTCTTGAATTTGATGTCTTTCTCTGATGGTATGCTTTGTTCTTCTCCATCTGAAAGGATGAAAGGAAATTCATTTTCACCAAGAAATTAACCTTCTATTGTCTTATTTATTCCCTTTTTAGACATTTTCCCAGCCATTTACTTGACTTTTGCATCCTTTTTAAAGTTGAGGGTATACTACCCTAGACTTCAGAGGTTTTGTGCAGCTATTCTCTGAGATATCTGTATGGACCTGTATGTTCTCAGTTCCTCCATGGTGACACAATCAAAGAGTGACTCCTCTGCTGGCTGAGCAACCAAAAGCACTCTTTTCTGCCCTCGAACTGCAAGTGGAATTCCCTCTCCACAGCCACCACCAGCTCTACCATGCTAGAGCTCCTCCTTACCTCAGGGTTGCCACTCAGGATTGAGACCCAGATTAGTTGCTTGATTCCCCCAGGGTCTATAGGCTGAGGACTCCAAAAGTGAATACTGTTGCCACAGTGCCTTCTGCTGCCATGGGGGTGGGGTTGGGGCCAGACTGTACTCCCCTCTCACCCAGGGGAAAGAGCTTTCTTATTGACCTTTGAAGCTGTCTTTGGCATTTGTGGTTTGAGAAATCTGGAAACCGCAGCAGCTAGCCATGATTCAATGCCCTAAAGCCTGCTCTAGTCATGTCTATGAGTGTGGCCCAGGCTGGGCTGCACATTTTTTAAGTCTTTTCATTTACTCTATGATCAGTGATACTGGCTTCCTTGCTGTTCCATGAACAAGATGTTCCATGTCTTGACCCCATGCATGTTCACTGGATATCCTGCATAACTGGCATTCTCTCCTTGACTCTGCTTCATAGATTCCTTAGTTTTCTTCAAATCTCAGCTAAACCTCATGTTTTGCAAGAAGCCTTTCATGATTCTCCTTAATGCTAAAGACTTCCTACCCCAGAATAACTCCAGAGTATCATATATATGTCATTCATATTTGTATACAGATACACATAAATACACACATATGCATAGAATATATGTACATATATAAATTCATCCATACATGCAAACATATAGACATATATGTTTACATATGTATGAATATGTAGGTATATATGTGTACATATACATGCATGCTTTTTATATATGCACATGTATAAATGTGTGTGTGTATATATGTACACACATATGTATTCATTTAATGACATCATACTGGAATAATAGAGGCTATAAAAGTATTGAATATGCTAGTAGAAGCTGGTCTAAAACTGTCAATTAATAAAGAGTTAATTTTTCAGAGATTCTGTTAGGCATATGGGACACATATATCCCAAGAAAGTATGAGCTTTGATCCAAAAAGGTAGAAATACTTCTCAAGTGGCCAAAATTCACAATGACTTAAAGTTTAAAAGTTTCTGTTTAAAGTTTAAAATGTTTCTGATATTTGGTAGTTATTTTCACAAGTCTGTTAAAAAATATTCTGCCTATCATCAAACCATGGAATGGCTTCATTTTTGTCTGTGTCATTAAAGAGATCTGGGACCAGAAAGTCAGGAGAGACAATCATATTTAAACTTATAAAGCCTTTGGGAGATGAATAGGCATCAAGGGCTTTATCAATTGCCTTATTTAGGCCCTGTTATTGGCTTATGCAGGTCCGAGTAAAATCATAGGTTCTCCATATATATGACAATCTGGAAGGTTTTGGAGCTGAATGTACAGAGAGTGACTACAATTTACATTAAAATCCTATTTCATTGACATGACTGACAGTCAGTCTTGTTACCTTGTCCATAAACTTGACTTATCAGTTTTGAAATATATTATTATTGAAAAAACCCTAATGCGAACCAATAACAATTCTGGTAATGCTACTTAATACCTGTGGACTTGGGCAAGTAATTTGACCTCTCTGGGCCTCAGCTTCCTCATCTGCAAAATAAAAGTGTTGAAGTAGTCATCTTCTAAGATCTGTTCTGGCTTATAGATCTGTGATACTATGATAACAATATTGATTTAGCCAAGTATATTTATTGAAAAGTGTTGTAATTCAGTTAAGTTTTATGTGTTTTGTTTTTGGTGGGAGTTTGGTTTGAAATTGTGATCCACAAACTGGAAGGTGGGAAGGTAGGTATATTCAACCTTCTTGGATAGACAGTCATGGGCTGTTTCCACAAATAACCATTCCTATGACAACCCAATGTTTCCTGACTTCAATGTCTCCTATCTACTGTAGAAGCTCCTAGCTCCTCCTTCACAGTCATGCATGGATGCTTCTTAGAGAAGAAATAACTTAACCCTTCCTTGCTGCCCATGGCAGCAGTTCAACAGGTACCATTCCTAGCCCCTAACCCAGTGAATACTCCAGTCAGAAAGAAAAAAAATACACATAAGAATGCACAATAAAAAAAGAACTTTGTTATGCAAAATACAAGCTACTTAGACTGTTATTTAATAATCTCTATACAATGGTTCCAACTTTCAGTGGAGATCACTAGGTGTCACAGTGATAGAATATTGAGCCTGGAGTCAGGAAGACCTGAGTTCAAATCTGTTCTCAGACACTTCCTGATTGTATGACCCATGGCAGTCGTTAAACTACTATTTTCCTCAGCTGCTTCAACTGTACAATGGGATTAACAGTAGTACCTACCTCACAGGTTTTTTATGAACATCTAATGAAATAATATTTGTAAAGTACATAGCACAGTTTCTGACATATGGTTACTATACAAATGCTTATTCTTTTCCCTTTCTCTCTCCCCTTCCCCATCTGATTTTATGCTTGCTTTTAAGAAAATGTACTCCATGAATACACATAATAATAAGTTTTCTTCAGCCCCACCTTGCCTTCTACTATCTCTGTACATTCATGAGTGCTTGGAAGATGGTACTTCAGCATGTGCCATTTGCTTCCACCGTCTCTCTCTGGATTTTGCTGCCATGCCTCCTTTGATATCTTCTCTCTATGATACTGTGATCCTCTCCTTCCATTGCTACGTCAACAACAGAACCATCCATGCTAAGCTTGGATTTTGTCATTATACAAGCCACGTACCACTGACATCTTTGAAAAATTGAGAAAATCAAAGTGATTTTATTCTGTAATTGATTCCATTTTGGATCATTACTGATATTTTGTCTAACTACCTAAGTCACATTTCATTTGTTTCTGAGTCAAGTTTGGAAGTCCAACTTTCCTGCTAATTACCGTTCTATTCTTGTGTCAAGGATATCTGTTATCCTTGAAGGATGTAGGTGGGTGCCTGGGAGTCTGGCCTGTTGGTTTTTTTTTTTTCCTTTAATATTATCTGAGCTTCAAGTCTGGTCTGCTATTGCTGTGACACTAATTAGTCATGCAGGAAGACAATGTCAATGAACATTCCATAGTGACAAGATGGAAGGAGGGGTTGATGCTAGTCCTGCATTCCAAATTTTCAGTCAATTATTTTGTCCCCCATATCCATGATGATGCTCCTAACTTTGTAATTAATTGTATTGTTTTCCCCATCAGTGATGTTGCCTTCCAATTTTTGCATGCTTCTCCTTTTGGTCCATAAAAGTAATCTGTCCGCCCTCATTCAGGGTCTTTTGATTTATTAAGGAGTTTAAAGTTCTCTTTATTGGTAATTTCTAGCCTTAGCAATACATTGAATGGGCTAAGAACTTTATTGCCTCACTTTTCCTAAATTTCAATCAACTACAAACTTTCTCCTCTTTGAATTCCCTTTTCCGGATTGTCTTCTTCTATTAAAATATGTTTCCAAAGAACAGGAAAGGTCTTTCTTTTGGCCTAAATTTTTCTCTCCAGAATTCATCATAGTGTCTGACATATAGAAAATGCTTAATAAATGCTGATTGACTTTGTTAAAATGAAAACTTTTTCCTTCACAGTCTCATTCTCCAAATAGTTTCTCTAATCTCCTACCCCTCCCCTCTATTTTGTAAAATATTTATACTTAACTTGTGTAAAATTTGAATACCCTTTCCCCCACCCTTTTAGTACACGCTTTGGGGTGAGATAATCTTTTCTATACCCACAATCTTGGTACTGTTGAATTCAATTGGATATATGGATTGGGATTGCTTAAGGTGGATGTCTAGGTCATCACAACTGCTCCAGGAAAGTTTGCCCTCAGTGGAAATTAAAAGAAGAGGACTACTGAAAATGGAAATTCTGTAATTATATCCTTATTTACCTTCTCAGTCACTTCTGTCTGTCTTCCCACCAGGCTTTGAACCAGAGACTGACAGCTTAGATTGCACAGAAGATATCAAAGCTTGCTTCAGTCGTCTTAGGAAGGTTAATTGTTTTAGTGCTGCATTTGCTAGTATTACACTCAATTATCAGACCTTCAACACTTTCTTAAATTGCTATGTCAGTAAGAAAAAAAAAACCTTTAAGAAGAATAAATTCAAATGAAAGGCAATTGAGATGTCTGGAAAACAGTTGCATAGACCCACATTAGGACATGCAAATGCCTGTTGCTTTTTTCTGTCTTTGCACTTTGCTCACGTAAATGAAATATATGCAATATTTAAAGAACTGAAAATGCACTTGTAATTGGTGTGATTTAAGGAGGAAATTGCACAAGCAAACGTAAACAACATCACGGTGGCTGCTGCAGCAGGAGTGAGAAGTGCTTTCTATGCATATATGGCAGAAGTTACACAGGATCTCACACTTCACATAGAGCTGCAACTGCTCTATGATATTTCTCGAACTTCCTTGTTACCCAATTTCAACCTGAAATGGGTTGATTAGAAAGGAAGAAACAAAGTTTCAGCAGATGGTTGTCAGAAATCTGCTTACCTCCATAATGCAAGGAAAAGTTAGTGCAAGCATTCATTTCACAGTTGGATCTGGAATAAAACGTCATTGCATTAAGGTGCCAGAAGGAATCAGTATGGAGAGCATTTTATAAATATAATTCATGGTTATGAGGTTTAGATTTCAGAAATATTAAATACATAAAGTATGTGTGCAAAAGACTTAACTAAATGCTATAAATAACAGTCATTAAACAACAGTCATAAGCTGGAAATCTTCCATAAACTTGCCAAATAACTTCTAACACCCCTGCAACAAGATGATCAGATGCAGCCAATGCAGGGAGATTAATTGCACAAATATGAAGCCAGATGCCTAAAGACTTACAGCTTATTTGAGTTGCAAGTCTTCTCCACAAACATACTGTGCCATTTATTAGTTAACTTCAACAACACCTAAGATAGTTGGACTGCATTGAAGGAGCCAGACCACAGACAACTCCCATTTTTTCCTACAGTATATTAGAGTACTATAAGCAGTTGCCATTATGCATTTGTGGAATATTAAAGTAGAAAATGATTAGTATCATCATAACATGCTGGATATAATGCGTGAATAGACCTATGTTGTTGTTCAGTCATCTCTGACACTTCATAACCCTATTTGGAATTTTCTTGACAATCATATTGGAGTGGTTTGCTGTCGCCTTCTCCCACTCATTTTACAGATGAGGAAATCAAGGCAAATGTGGTAGCTGCCCAGTGTCACACAGCTAGTAAATGTCTGAGGCTAGAATTGAACTCAGGTCTTTCTAACTCCAGGCCCAGCACTCTATCCATTGTACCACCTAGCTGGCCAGCTGCCCACCCTCCTAATTTTATCAGTTCATAAACTGAGGCCCAGGAAGGTAAAATCACATACTCTGTATCATTATTGTCATCATTCTGTCATGTCTTACTTTTCATGACCCAGTGAACCATTTGTAACAGGAGTTAAAATCTTCCCCACTGTTAATAGGTCATAGGCCTCAGGTGGGGCTATTATGGGAATTTTGATTAGGGGAGGGTTCTTTTATATGAAGGCCCACACCTTTTATTAATTGCTAATGAGGCACTGGGTCAAGAGGGTCATATCCCCAGGCTCTAAAAAGTGTTTATATTCTCTGAGATGAGGTTGTGCTTTGGGGCTCAAATCATTGGAAGAGTATTTGCGTGATTACTCTGGATAAGATTCTGAGTAGCTGTGCCCCACCCCCACCCCCCACCTTGAAAATCAAAATGGGTTTCTCTCTCTGGTAATGATGTCTGACTATGGTCTTGTGTATGGTCAGAAAGTTGCATCTCTGTCTGTGGGTTTTGCTGTTTGTAATTCCTGCCTGTAATTTCTGTTTGTATTTTTTTCTGAAGTTCAGGGTATTGGCTTTTCCCCTTGAACTAAGTAAATGATATATGTGCTTGAATAAAGTAAGATTATTTACCCCTTTTAAGGTTGCTTTCCTTAGAAAAGCGGATCTAAGAACGTGTGCAGGAGTCCCTCTTGTGTATGCCAGGGTGCTTCTGTTACACCATCATATGCCAGACCCTTCTATCTTCCCTTGTCTCCTAAAGTGTAGCCAAGCTCATTTTCATAGCTTCCATAACAGTACCTATTCACCTCATCTTTTGCCATCACTTTCTTTTTTTGCCTTCAATCTTTCCCCACATCAGGGTCTTTTCCAACGAGTATTGTCCTATCATTATGTGGCCAAAGTATTTAAGCTTCAGCTTTAATATATGACTTTCAAGTGAATAGTCTGTGTTAATTTTTTTTTTTTTTGAGTACTGACTGATCTGGTCTACTTGATGTCCAAGGGCCTCTCAAAAGTCTTCTCCAGCACCAAAATTGAAATGAGTTGATTTTGTGGTATTCAGCTTTCCTTATTGTCTAATTCTCAATGTCATACATTACTACTGTCCAGATTTGCTATACCTTTCTTTTTAAGGAGCAAGTGTCTTTTAATTTCATGGCTTCAGTTGCCATCTGCAATGATCTTTGAGCACAAGAAACTGGCATTTGCTTTCATTTCTTGTTCTACTATTTGCCAGGAAGTGATGAAACTAGTTGCCAAGATCTTAGGGATTTTTTATGATGTTTTAAGTCAGATTTTACACTCTCAGCTTCACCCTCATCAAGAGACTCCTAAATTCTTCCTCATTTTCTGCCATCAGAGTGATATTGTCTGCATATCTAAGATCACTGATATTTCTCCTCCCAACCTTAACTATGACTTTTGATTCATCCAAGCTAGCATTTCACATGATGTACTTGTATTTAGCATATAAGCTAAATGAATAAGGTGACCACATACAGCCTTGTCATACTCGTTGATTCTAACTGTTGCTTTTTGGCCAACATACAGGTTCATCAAAAGATGAGCAAGATGATCTGGTACTCCTGGATCTTTGAGGACTTGTCATATTTTGGTTTGATCCACACAAAGACTTTTAGCAGAAGCAGATCTTTTTTGTCTGTTTGTTTTTTGTTTGTTTGCTTTCTGGAACTCTCTTGATTTCCTTGTAATCCAGCAAATGTTGCCAATTTGGTCTCTACTTCCTCTGCCTCTTTGAAAATCAACCTGCTCTTCTGGTAATTCTCAGTTCATATATTGCTGAAGCCCAGCTTACAGAACATAGTTATTAAATAATAGAACTAGAATCTGACTCCAAGTTTTCTGGCTCAGTATTCAGCAAACTTTTAACAACCTGTAGGAATAGCAAGATGATGCCAAACTGGGGAGCTGGGGGCATGGAGAATTACAACTTAGTGGCACAACTGAATCTCAAACCATTGTTTTCATTTTACTAAGCTGCAGTCAAGAATTCTGGGTGTAACTCTCACCTTTTGCCCCTAACTAGCTGTGTAGACTTGCCCATATTACTTCATCTCTATAAGAGTTGATGAGATGATTGCCAGTATTTCTTCTAGCTTGACTATGCTACAGATACTTGAAATATAGGAAAAATAACCCTCATTATTGTAAAAAATCAAAAGATTAATTAAGCAGTTATGTGAATAGAGTGCTAGATTTAGAGTCAGGAAGGCTAGAATATAAATTTTATCTCAGATCTTTGCTTTCTATTGAACCTGGACAAGTCATTTAACCACTATCATCAGTTTCAGTTCCTCCATCTGTAAAATGGGATTAATTGTAGTACCGACCTCACTAGGTTGTTGTAAGGACCAAGAGATAACATAGGTAAAGTACTTTGAAGTACTTAAATTGCTATATATGCGTTAACTATTGTTTCAATCATTACTATTATTAATAACTGGCCAGTCATTTTCACATAAGTCATAGTGGTAGAAGTAGTAGTAGTAATAGTAGTAGTAGTAGTAGTAGTAGTAGTAGTAGTAGTAGTAGTAGTAGTAGTTGTAGTAGTAGTAGTAGTAGTAGTAGTGGTGGTAGTAGTAGTAGTAGTAGTAGTAGTAGTAGTAGTGTCTTACATTTTACATAGCACTATGTGACTGGCATTATGCTAACAGATTGCCAATTACTATCTCATTTGATCCTCACAACAACCCTAGAGGCTTTCATTATCCCTATTTTACAGATGAGGAAACTGAGCAAGCAGAGGTTTGGTGACTTGCCAATTGTCACACAGTGAGACCAGACTTGAACTCAGGTCTTCCTGACTCCAGTTACAGCACTCTTTCTCCACTGAGTCACATAGTTGCCCTTAGTAAAGGAAGTTAAGAAAAATTTACCATTTTGTTATTTTTAAATTTGGTTTTGTATTTGAAGAGGCACAAACTTGAGGTTTAATTTGATAAACATTGAAAAATTAGATACTTGAATATTTCTGAACATCTATGTGATCTCACTAATGCAGGCATTACTTCAACAGCGAAGATTGCATTCTCATCTTCTGTAACTTTTGTCCATCCTCTTTAATCCTCCACAGGTATTTCCCCATATGAGATCACAGGATCATAGTTTTGGAGTCAAAAGGTGCCTTCCTGATTTTACAGAAGAAAAAGCTCAGGGCCAAACAAATGTAAGTGATTTGTCCGATGTCATATGAGGTATTAAGTAGCAGAACTGGTATTCAAACCCTAGATTTCCTGACATTGTGTGGATGCTGATGAATTTTTAGACTGTTCTTTAATTCCCCTTCAGTCTGCTGACAGGACTAACCCAACTCCTTTTGTAGTCATTATTCTTTGTGCCTCTCACCCCATATAATTTATCATCTCTAATAGAACATAGAGTTAGTTTATGTCGTAAAATTTGTGTTTTAATGTATGAGATATATCATATTCATTGACTCCTTAGTGGATGTGGAAGGGACTGGAGGAAGGGAAAGAATTTGGAACTCAAAACAAAAGAGTGTTAAAAATAAATAATACATTTTTGTTTTTAAGAAAAAAATGTAGTTTAGTCTACAACTGAAAATTTTGGTTTTGAGTCTCTTTCTGGACAATTACAGTGATCTAATTCAATGAAACTCTAATTTGGAAGGGATCTCAGAAAATACACTAGTGCTGTCAAAGTCAAATAGAAATGGGGGCTATTATATAAGAATAAATACATAAGGATTCCTACAAACCATATATTTAAAAAGTCATATTAACGTCATTAAAATATTACCTATTTTCTACTGTAATTTTACTTATTTATTAAATTTTTCCTAATGATATTTTAATCGAGTTTGGGCTGTGTGTTTGACCCATCTGGTCTACTCTGTCTCATCATTTCTTCATAAGAATACCCTTTAAAACATCATTGACATTATTAGATTCCACCGAAAGATAGCATTAAAGATAAAAGATTTACTTCTAAAGTCAAAAAAAAATCATGAATTCTTTCCCCTTAGCTGTGGATCTTTTCCCACTCCAGGTTCAACAGAAACAGATAGAGAGAGCACAAGAGACTGATCTGAATGTGTACAATGGCCAGGGAAATATTCTCTAATGAAAACTTATGTTTTCATCACATAAGTAAGCATATGAGAACTTCAATTATGTGCATTTTTGAGTTATTTGAATTTGGAGAAAATGGAATAAAACCAAAATAATGCCTTGAATTCCTGTTCACACGAGGCAGTCAAATTTGTTATTGAGTAATCTTGCTTCTTGATCCTGGCTAAGTTCACAGTTATTATGCCATTTCACTTTCCAAAAATACCCAACGACTCCTCCATGCTTATGAAATACAATATAAACTCCTTATGCTGCTATCTATAATAACCCTTAACAGTATGGATACAGGGTGCAATGTGAACAGAAAATTGGACTTGAGACAAGAGATGTCTCTTGGAGATGAAATCTTGGTTTTAATATTTGCTACTTTTTTATCTTAGGAATTATTAAAGTTATGGTGAATATACATTTAGAAAATGAAGCCATGAAGACAAAGGCAAAAAATATGATATAAGACAGAAACTTTGGATGACACCCTTTTTTAAGGGAACCAAAATGAAAAATGTCATCAACAGAAACTGAAAAGTAAAGGTCAGATAGGTATAAGGAGAAGCAGGACAGAATAGAATTATAAATCTCATTGGAAACGAAAGTGTCCAAGAAGAGAGGGGTGGTCCACAGTGGCAAAAGAATGACTAGACTGTGGGTTGCAAAAAGACATTCATCTATGAGACAAAGATAGATAGATAGACAGACACATACACACACTCATATATGGATATCATTTATAAATAAATATATGCATATATATATTTTACATAACACTGTAATGCTTATGAAATAATTTACATTTGTATCATCTCATTTTATCTTCACAGCAACCCTGAGAGATAGGTGGTATCATTATCTCCATTTTACTAACAAGCTATTCCCAAAGCAAGTCAACACTTCAGTGACTTATCCAGGGTCAAACAGTAAATATCTGAGACTGAATTCAGATTTTCCTGAAAACAAATGCAATGCTCTGTCTATCTGTCTATCTATCTATCTGTCTGTCTGTCTGTCTGCCTGCCTGCCTGTCTGTCTATCTATCTATCTGCCTATGTTATCATCATCATCATCATCATCATCATCATCATCATCATCATCATCATCATCATCATTCATTGTGCCACCTAGTTGCCTGTATGGGTACTACATTTATTAAGCACTATGTGTTGGGCGTTGCATTTAATGCTGTAAATATAATTATAAGAAAATAAACCAATCCTTGTCCTCAAGAAGGTCTAATGGAGGAAGGCAACACATAAAAGGATAAAAAAGTAGATATGGGAAGCTATACAGGAGCATGGTAAGGAGACAGGCAAGAAGAATCAAGACAGTCTGGGTCCTGGTAAAAGGAGTATTAAGAGACTATTGATGAGACCTAAAAGAATAGTTATACATTTATAAGCCAAGGGTTAATAAGGAAGTGAGTAGTGAGACAGAAAAGGTGAGCTTACCTACTATTTCTGTGAGATTGACAGCGTAGAAGATGTATGCAAAAGTGCTACAGAATAATAGCTTAAGGCAATGGCAGGGTCAAGTGATGCTATATTAAGAACTAAGACTTAATTGTAGGAAAGGTCTAGTAGATGATGAAAGACAACAGAGCAGACAACAGACAGAGAGACAGACCGAGAAAAACATGTTTAGAGAGAGAGTCAAAGATTGAGATAGAGAGATGGAGAGACAGAGAGATGGAGAGACAGATAGACAGACAGACAAAGCCATAAAGAATGATTGAATGCATGGTTGTTTCACCATGTTCTCAGATAGGATGAGGTGTAAAAGTAGCACTGTTAATTTTAACAAAGATGACCTACTCATCTTCCATGCATAGAGCAAAGGAGGAAAGGATGACTTTAGATTGAGTGTTTTAAAGTGTGGATTGGAGGGAGATGAAGGTCATAACCAATGGCTTAAATTTCCTCAGTCACTTAAAAAGCAAGGTCATCTACTGAAAGCATTTATGAAATTAGCTGTTCTGAAAGTCTTCCTCAAATGGAAGCCCCAGGAAAAGTTAACTAAAGGGTGAACCAGTGGGGTCAGTATGACTGAGAGATTCTCCAGAGTGAAGAAGAATCAGGTGATAAGAGAACTCTCAACATGATGTGTGTGTGTGTGTATATGTGTGTGTGTGCACGTGCATGCCTGTGTATATATATATATGTATGTATACGTACATACATACATATATATATAATCTCCTAGAGGGCAAGAGCTGCTTTATTTTTATTTTTGTCTTTGTATCTTAAAGAACAGTTACTTGCCCTAGGTCATGTATTTATATCACTTTATACTTGCCATGATGAAGATTGTCAGTCAAGATCAGAAATGATTATGTTATAGTTTGTGAAGTCTTGTATGAAGTGAAAAGGGCCTGGCATTTCATGTCAAAAGTCCAGCAGTCACAGTCCTTGCTCTTTGATTTAGTAGCTGGTGTAAGTGATTTCTCCTCTAAATTTCCATTTAATCATATTTACAATGAAGGTGATACTTATACCAAAGATCTAACAACGTGGTTGCAAAAAAGTTCATTACAAACTCCAAAGTACAGTAATAGGACCCAGTGTTATTGTCATCTTTATCGTTTTCCAAATAGCTACTATATTTAACCTCCTTGTTCCATGAAACAGAACCATAGAGGTTAATCTCTAAGTTTGGTCATGTATCTATTATATATCAGATTGGAGAGAGTACAGTACATAGAGCATTGGGAACGTAGTTGAGAATACCTGGGCTCAATTAACTAGCTGTGTGAACTTAAGAGTCACTTAACCTCTGTGTGATAAAAGAGTTTTGTGCACATTATATAACCACCTAGAGCTTGGAAAATTTAGCTGAGACCTCAAACTTTAGCTCCAGTGATTAACCTATTAGTTATAAGAAAATTTCTGACTCAACTTTATTATCTCTATTTACCTAAAATGAGCATGTCAGGTAACCAAGTATCACTGCATCAGTGCTTAGTTTGAGAATTCCAGCTATATCCCTAGTGTTTGCTGACCTGTTTATCATTTTATCTGATATAGATCTTTCCTACCTGCTACATGTTCTTTGATATGTAAATTTTTACCCTTTCCATTTGGCATCTGTACAATTCACTGCATCCATCTTGAAGATATAACTAAGACCTGTATAAGGCTTTTGACAATAATGCTCAGGCTCACTTATTTTGTATGTACTGAGTCTATGCTCTGAGAATATAATTAACCACCATTTATTCCTCTTCCCTCCCTTTCATATCCGCATGTTGATAGTTTTTGTTTGTCAGCAGTATGCATTAATGAATCCTTTGACAATTTTTATGTCATCTGTTTGCCCCTTTTCTTATCTGTAAAATGGGAATAGTAATGCCACCTGCTTCCCTGGATTGTTGTGAGGATCAAATGAGATATTAATAAAATTGTTAGCATAGTGTCTGGTACACAGGTACTATGTAAATGCCAGCTAATACTACTAATTAAAATTAAATAAAAATCATTATATTAAACATGAAGTAACTTTTCTTAAAACAGTTATTTATAAATAAAGCATATTTTGGGGGCAGTTCATTAAATTACAACAGAAACGGAAATAGTTACCTGTGATGAAGGGAAAAACAAAAATAATGAAATTCATATAAATCCATCTGTGTCTGAATCTTACAATGTTCCTATCCAAATGACCCCAGTGCCTGCCTAACTGTTTTATAAATGTATTGGCAGCTGGAGGTTCTGCTGCTGTCTTTGGTGGTCATTCTGTTTGTTAATTACTTTATGTCTAAATAACTTCCTCTAAACTTCCTTATTATGCAGTTCTTACTCAGTTCTTGTTGATTCTGGAATTAAGCAAACCAACCTCAATAAAATTTCAAAATACCTTTCTGTGTGACTGTTGTCAGTAATTTATGTTGAAAAAAATTCATAAATCAAATTCTCTAGCATGTTTTCATTGTTAAAAATCTGAAAGTGTTTTCTCAATTATATTGGCTTCATGTGTATTTTTTTCAATTATACTTTCTCCTTTTTAAATATCAGGTCTCCATAATTATGTGCCCCATAGAAAATTTGTTTTTTTAGTTAATAAAAAAAAATTCTGCAAGATCAACCTTATCCTAGGGATGATTTTTAGGATATCCTTTACCACAAATATTTTCCTAGTGTCACTACCAGTGATCTTAAAATTCTACTTTTACATTATAAAGATATGTAATAAATATCAATATGAATGAATAATATTTCCAATGAAAATATCCGTTTCTCCCATCACCATTCATTAACAACACTCTCTTTTAATATTGCATCGTGCCACCATGGATCTCAGATACAGGAAGACCTGAGTTCAATCTGTGTCTCTGATTCATATGATTTATATCTCTTAGCACATCACTTATCCCTTCATTTTCCCAAGTCACTCACTCTGATTGCAAAGTATACCAAAAAAATGACATTACTTTTCTAGGCAGAGTCTCCAAATTGTGCTTTCCTCACAGAATCAGTCCAGACTCTATAACAATAAAAAATAATAATTTCTATTGCTATTATTGTTCTCATTATTATGTAGTGGATATCTAGAAGCCCACTGAGAAAATAAAATACAAAGTATATAAATTTCTTCAAGAAGTGGGAAAGTATCTAGGAGGAAATATCCAGTTGAAGAAGGTTCAGTGGGGTGTTTAGAAGAGGCAATGGGAATGGTGGGGGGGAGAATAGAAGTCAGGTGTCATAGCTTGTCCCCAACTCCTGAGCTGGACGTTTTCCAACACACACGTGTATGCATTTATATATTTGTATTATACAAATATACATATGTGTGTATATATACATGTATACAGATATACACATACGCACATGCAGAGAGAGAATTTCTTACTTAACACTGTTTTATTCCTTCATCTTTTATACAACCAGATAATCCCATTATCCTAAAATTTGAGAGAGTGTTTTAGGCAATTAAATTATGAAAACCAAATTTCTCAATATCATTTTAGTTTCCACTCAAAATTTGGAAAGCCTTTGTTGATTTCTCTCTCTAATGTATTAAAATTAATGTTAATGTCTTGAAGATGCCTTTTATTTCTGCAGAGAAAAAAAAAAGAAGAGGAAAAAAAAGGCAAAAAAAAAAACCCCCAAAAAAACCTACCACACATCTAAGCTCCAAAATGCAATTTAGGACAGAGTGAGCTCAGTTGTGATGCCAATCAAATGATTAAATCAGGCATCTGCATTAATATTGCATTACAAACCTCTTCCTCCCAGAGTGTTCTTCATGAATGAAAGGTTTTTTCAGTTATGATCTTATTTGTATAATGTTCTTAATATAGCTGAAGTTTTAAGATTACACCAATATCTTTTTCTTAAAAAATCAAGATTAAATTAAAAATGATCTGCCATTGTGCCCACCTATCCACTCCTACCTGTCACAAATAGGTCTCATTTATCTGACCAAAGGAATATCTGAACATGTCCCATCTACATTCCTCTTTTTTTACCTTAATTATCTTTTTATATCTTAAATCACTATTGTTAGGGTAGTTAACTTATGAAAGGAAACAGAAATGCCTGTGGAAAAGAAGAATCTTCCCTGGTAGCTCAATATGTTCCCTAGAAGTTTCCATTGTTTATATTCCTGTGCATCTAATCAGTTTCAGTACCTCAGAGTATGGGTGGCCCCATCAAGAGCCCTCTTTTCTGCTGGTGTGGATTATGACCCATCCACACTATCTCATCTGGTGCATTTTATGTCCTTGTCTTTCTCTGAAGATGCCTTGGATAATAAAACTGCATGGTCCACCACTTCCTCCATCTCCTTTGGTATTTCACAGATTTCAATAGAACATTTGGGCTGTCCATCTGAACCCCTGAACCCTAATTTTTGCCCCATGACCAGCCTACCTCCCTTTTTCTGTCATGAATGACATGTGTCATTGTTAGTTTCATGAATGCACTTAATGATATCCTTCATGCCTCTCCTCTTGCATTATATGCTGCAACCATTTTATAGCCCATGTGCCTTTTCTGCTATCCTTCGTTTTTGCCAGCAGTTCTCTGAAGAGCTTGCTGCTCCATTATTTACAACCATCTAGCATCACCGGCCTGCTTTTGAAATGCTCCTAACTTCTGCCTCTCCAGTAACAGAGTTTAGCAGGATTTGGCCTGTCTATTTCAACACTCGAAATTTTCCATTAGAGAATGAATTTGGTTATGGCAGATCAAAATTTCTCACCTTACTCAAGTGTTAGAACTGTGGATAGACCCTTGTGGTCCACGTTATTGGATTGAAGTCAGATAGCTGCTCCACTGTTTTTCACACAGTTAGCACTTAGGGCCATGGCTCAAGTATAATCTTACAGTTAAAATAAGCCAGAGATTGATTTTTTTTACCTTATTTTTTACCTTTGAGCTGCAGGTTTGTGATTAGCTATCCTTCTAAGATCTCCCTAAAATCCAGTTTTCATTTGGGAAATAAAGCAAACAATGAACAGATAGCTAAATAGGTTTTATTTCCACAGCTGAAGTATTTCTCCCCATGAAACACTTTATGTACCCCTCTAAAAGCACTGGATTCCTCTTTTTTACATTCATAACAGCTACAGAGCCTGTTAGCAGAAACTGTGGAGTCTGAGAATTATTGCTGGATACCCGAAATTCTTATTAATAATTTCAGGGAGCAATAACCCCTGGGGAACATATGGAATTAATGGAAAAAAGACTTTATTTCCCGGTAAAGTTCCGAAATAACTGGAGCCAAGATCGCATATGGAATACAAAAGATGAACCCAGGGTTCTCCTGGTATTATTCTCATACCTTTTTGGCACCTGAGGTTGATTTGATTAGAGACAGACCATCCTCCTGGCTAACTTTTAAGTTCATATCTGATGCCTTTCTTTTCCTGGGCCATTAAACTGGTCTCCTATACCTTGTCCCCAATTATACCCTTCTTTCTGATACAATAAACTTCATAGAAACCAGAGGAAAAGTGAGGATTTAAATTAATGTCTCAAAATGTTTGCTTTAATTTGAAATAGAATTACTTGGATCAAAATCTTGTTAGTTCATTTTCTGCAACTGAAGTTCCTATTAATTTTCTATTGTTTAATTCTTAAAATTGTCTAAGGTGTGTGTCTGTGTGTGTGTGTGTGTGTGTGTGTGTGTGTATCAGTTATTAGGGGAAAATATCCTTCAATTATGTAAGCTATTCTATTCTCAAGTTTATTACACATTTTACTGGATTGTCATTACACAGATTCTAATCTACCTAACTTAGAAACGTAATTCAACTTCACAAGCACTTATCAAGCTCCCACGATATGCACAGCGCTTTTATTTATAAGGCACATCAGTCAAGGATATCTAGAACTTTACCCCAAACTCTTCTATCTTGGGGAGAACTCCAGTTTATTGACAGTGTATAAACTGGCACGTTAACAACTCAAATCAGCAAGCACTTACTAATTAACTACTTACTAGGTGCCAGGCTGCGGGCTAAACACAGGAAATACAAAGAAAGGCAGGTGAATACATATGTAAAATACACGATTGTGTGTTTGTTTTATTAAAATAATGCTGCTTGTTATAGGAATGAGTCAATATACAATAATTTGAGGTGATAGGGTTTGAAAAGTGGGAGGTTCAGTAAATAATGCTGTAGAAACGTCCCAAAGTGTTGAAGATTTATCTTTTCCCTTTCCCCTCCTGATTTCTGTGGTGTCACTTTTTTTTAAAATTTCACTATATTATTGGACAGTGACTTTGAATGCCAGTGAGATAATTCTCCTTGTTACCCCAGATAACCATTTAGAGGTGATCTCTCTCACTATTAAAAACACAGCTTACACTCTTTCATGCCTCAAGATACACAATTAGTTATGGGTATTTTGTTAGGCAAGAAGCAAGTTGGGAAATTGAATCAGAGCCTGCAACAGTGAGATTTCAGTAGCTTCATATCTCCAGATTTTATATGAATTGTTGTTGGTTAGTGCTTTTTCATATTCATGATTCTGCATGGTATTTGTCACCTCATTTGTTTCAGAGTTCTTTTTTGCATTGAACGCCTGGGTCTGTGGCAATTTAAGCTATCTTACATGTACCTATGTTCTTGTAAGGAGTTCTGTGACTTATTGTGCTGTGGCATACCTTTAATGAACCTTTATCAATTTCCTATTGTAATGGACCTTCTTGAATTTTTATGTTGCTATAATCATACTCTTGGTGGAGCTTTTGTTGTATTTATGGAGTTTTGCTTCACATCGTTATGCGGGGTTTGTTTTATCTCTTTTTTAACCATGTAGATGGCATTGTCAGCAGAGGAAAAATGATCTAATAAATCTTATTGTTTTCCAAAGAGTAAAAATATGTTGCAAGCAATATCATAAATATCAAACTACATGTTTCCATAACCAAAAACAAATTTGTACATTAATGTCAGGGGTGGAATTCAGATATGGCTAGCACTTTTAATGACTAAAAAAAAGAAAAGTTCAAATGTTTAAAATCAGAGAAAATATTATCCCAAACTACAGAAATAAGATGGTGATTTTTACTACAAAAAATGTCATTTGTAAGCATTTGGCATGCAATTTGGCCATATAATTGAAATTTAACCTTTCCTTGTTAAAGATATTTCATAAATAGAAAGCCAAAAAGAATCCTAACAATAATCATGACATTCTGCGTTGTGCTTGCTAAGTAATAAAATATCAAGAAATTCACTCAATATGGACATAATTTTTAAATAAATATGATGCTCTATTTTGGATAATTAAATATTACAACACTCTTTGGATGGTTTTTAAAACAGCACTGAAATATAAGGCATTTCAAGGAAAAATTATTATTTCAAAATGTTAATTATATATTTGACTAATTAACAGAATGCTATGTTCTGTGGCTAACATATTTCAATATGACACTGAATAATTTGTTGTGTAGTCATTGCACTGAAAGATTGCCATATTATCTATGTCTGCAATGTAATGAAGAGAAACTGTTAAGATACATGTCTTTCAACATGTTGATGGAGTTTAATTTTCTTAAAATTTACATATGTAAATGGTTATTTATTTAGAAGATCAGAGTTTGGTCTTCTTATCTTAACATGTAAGAAAACTTAGAAGTTTTTGATACAAAAAGAAGAAAGTCTGGAATCTGTAATTGAGAGTGTAGGTTTGAACCATTATCTCTACAAGTCATTTTCTCCATCTGCTTGGGGATATTAATTCTTGCCACCTACCTCACAAAATTGTTTAAAGATCAACAGGAAAATTTAAAATTTAAATCCCTCTGTGAAGCAGAGATTTGGCTTATGTTCTGTTAATTTGATCAATGTCTACAGTCAATCTGGATTTTTAGAGAAAAGAAGGTATAATAAAATGAAATTTTAGAGGGTTAGTAAAATGTAAAATGGTCAGTATGGGCTACTGGTAGGTTCCCTGAATGAAGAATCAAAAGAATTGTTATTTTCCTGTTCTGTCACGTACTGAGTAGGTAACCTTGGTCAAGTCACTTAACTCCTCTGATCTCTCAGCACATCATCTGGAAAGTTTTTGTAAAGGTCAAATGAGGTAATATACATGAAAACAGGATAGATAAGTAGAGAGAGAGAGGGATGGATGGATGGATGGATGGATGGATGGATGGATGGATGGATAGATGGATAGGTAGATGATAGATGACAGATGGATAATCAAGTAAGAGAAAGGACTTTGTGAAGTTCTACAAAGCAAAATTGAAAATGAATCTTTTTTCTTGCCATTTTCTCATTTCTGTCTAACAACTCAATGAAGCAGTTTGTATGAACCTAACAGTATTAGACACTCAGATTTGTAATGGAGAAGAGTTCCACAATAAGGTCATGAACACATATAGAAAATTATTTATTTATGAATTTTCATAATTAGATCAAATTATGTGAATTACCTGAAGTTCTTTACAAATATTAAAGCCCTCTATAAATAAGTGGTCCTATTATTGCTGTTATGCTTTCCTGCATGTATGTTAAACGTACCTAAAATGAGAATATGGAGATGTAAAGATAAAGTCTAGGCTTTTCAAAATGAGTTTCAGATAGTAACAAGAGTTCCATTTTTTTTTCCTCACCAGATACAGATTTTTAAGGGACATTTGGATCAAAAGGCACAGATTCACAGCTGAAAGACACCTGAGAGTCCATCTGATCTAATTCCCATATTTTGTAGTTGAGGAAACTAAGCTCACTTACAGTTAAGTGTCTTTCCCACGGTCATATAAAACATAAGTGGAAGTGCTGACTTTCAAACCCAGGTCCTTTGATGTCACATTGGTCACTTATTATCCCATGCCATGACTAGTTAGAGACAATTCTATTCAGTCTTTTTACATAGATGCTGAAGCTATGCTCCAGGATCTTAAAAGACTTTTCAAAGGGATGTGATTTGAAATCAGGTCCTCTGATTTGAAATCCCTTGTTCTTTCCAAATTAAAACTCTGACTTTAAAAGGAAAATAAATCTATGTCCATCTTTACAAAATAATAGAGTTGCTTGGATAAGATAAGTGATGTGAGAATTTGTGTGCATGTGTGTTCTATACGTGTTTTAAGGTTGCCTGGAACCTTAGAGTTTTTAATTCCCTTCCATTTCATCTTCATTCTTCCATAATTATTTGTATTCAGGTATAACTTCTCTTGATGCAGTTACTCTGAAATCATTCAGTCACTCAGAGTTTTGAGGGTTAATTACTAATTTGGACCTGGTCTATACTGGAAAATGGGGAAAAAATCAATAGAGTCAGACAAAGGGAAATAGCTTCTTCCAGTTGCCTTTTCCTCCCTTTCCATTGGCATAAATATCAACCAATTAGCTCCTGTCACTGGGTTAACATGTTTATTTGAGAAACATTTAAGTTTGTTGGAGATTTCTCCAAGATCCCTACAATTAAATGTCAGCACTGAGGGGAGTAGAATCCAAGTCTCCCATCACTGAAATGAGTCTATTTACAAATTACGTAGATTGTCAGTAAGTATACATTAAACTCTATTTCTTTTATTTTTTGCACAGCATAGGTGACAGGAAATAAGGAAAGGGAAAGAGAAGGAAAGGCTATCCTAGAATCTCTTGCAGTTTTTTTTTTTAGTTAATTATGTATTCATTCATTTAAGATTTGTTGAATAACTATTCCTAGTTGGGCATTAAGGAGAATATGCAAATAAATATTAGCAAGCAAAGTTAATTGATTTACCCGAAGTCATACAGCCAGCAAGTATATGAAGGTGGGATTGAATCTAGAGTTTTGAACTTCCAAATTCTCTATCCACTATTCAATTCCTGTTGCTGTTTCTGTAGCTAAATACACACACACACACACATACACACACACACACACACACACACACACACACACACACCTCAAAGCAAAAATTGTATTCTTAAGACCCATCTTCTAGCTGATAGTAGGTCTAGATACTGAATCCCAGTTAGTACTGACTAGAAAAACATATCTCATCTAATAATTTATACAACTGTCTAACTCCATTGTCTACTGCAGGTTGATGGACTGCTTGGAAATTCTAACGAAAGTCTTTCTGAGCACCAAGTTGTAAGCCCAGTAGCTTAGTGCATAGGACTGATTGAATTGGGGAGGACATTACCCTTTTATCTGAGTCTGTCATCATACTGTCTTTGCTTCTAAGCTAGAATCTGTTGTATAAAGATAGCATTGCTTCCAGCATACTTGTTCTGTAAAGTCACCAAGATGTAATCATTGTGCTGGAAAGTTCTTTATCACAACTGTTGTTGTGGACCATACTTACCATATATGAGTAGGGCTTATAGATATTTAATTAAATGTGGAAAATGTGAAAAGTATTGTTGAATGAAAATATATTAACTGTGAAAATAATATTTCTCTTGTGTATGTTTTTAAATAAACTTTCAATTTTATTTCACAGTATGGGCATCTACTTAGAAAATAAAGAGCAGAATATGATTTAAAAAGAAAATAAATTGCTCTCAAGGAACTTTTCAGTATAGTTTCAGGGTTTAATATTTACTCATTTTGGACATGTCTAATTATTCAAAAATTTAAGCTAGAATCACACAAAATCATTCAGAATTATAAAATGAATTATAAAAATAATTTTTCATGTCATAATTCAACCATATTTTTTTGTTCTTGTAGAACAATTTAAACACAAAGTCCATCTGATATAACTATTGAGTGTAGTGCACATGCATCATCAAAAGCATTTTAAAGTCTGTCCCTGGAACTGGATTCTGCTCTTTGAATTACATTCAATCTAAAACAATACATTTTGTTTAGAGTCAGCAAAGGCTAGAAATCTATGTATTCTAGAAAAAACTAAGAAGTGTTATCATTGTGATCTATCTGAAACTGACAAATGGAAATTTTGAAACTTTGCTATAACAATTAGCACACATTTTCTCACTGAATAATTGTCTGTAGAATACCTCTCCCTCTAATTAGTAAGCGTGGAGAGGGATACGTTGGAAAGGTTTTCCCAGATCCTCTATTTAAGGAAGCGGGCCGAGGGCACACACCACCACTCTGTTGGTATCTTTCCACACCGTAGCATGACTTCTTTATGTCTCTCATTCCCTATCCCCTCCTTTTCATCCACACATGCTTTTTCCATTTTTTTTTAATCATGTGTTGTCTTTATCTTTTAGATTGTGCGCTCTTTAGGGCAGGGACTAAGTCTTTTCTTTTTTGCATCCCCAGCACTCAGAAAAGAGCCTGGCACATTGTAGGTATTTAATAAAATATTATTGACTGACCAAGAGAATGGGAATTTCTGGCAGTAAAACGTATGTCTTCATGGAACAAGTCTGTGTGTATGTATAACCTGCTCCCTCCCCAGTCAGCTCTTTTTCTAGTGACTATCTCATTCTCTAAGATATTCATCCAGCAATAATTCTTCATAAACTGACTCAGGATACTATTTAATCATTACAATTTTGTTTCTGCTACCATTTTTTTAACCTATTAGACATCAATAAATTCAGAGGAGGAGCAGAAGCAAAGCCTTCTTTAAAAAAAAAAAAAAAATCCCCAGCCACTAACTTCTTAGCATAAAAAGTATGTGCCCTAGGTTGAGGTTTAGCTAATAGTCCTTGGATTACATCTAATCCTTTTATTCAGATTGTAGCAAAATAGTGATTAATAGCTTCAGCATTTTCCAATGTCTTCTGATGCTTATTTGCTGTCCTTACTAATTAAATAATTTACCTTGTGCCATATTTTTCCTTTACCTTGAATATAATTGTGTAATTTTCTCTTTTCACCTTTGTGTTATCTATTTGGTGTAACTCCTTTTATTAGTAAGCCCTTCAGACCTTGTTTTTACATAGAAATGCTACTTTATTATATTAATTCATGCATTCTAATTTACATACAATTGCTTTTTGAGGAAGAGATTATAATAACATTTCTCCCTACTATTTACTGGTCCAGTCTTTCTTTCGGTTACTGTAAAATTTTTGTGAGTTTAATTTCAAGTTATCATGGTTTTCTGAAATGATTTTCAGGTAGATTAGGATTATTGGCAAATCCAGATTATTGTGTGTCGCAGAGTCATAAAATATTGGATTGCCCATTGCAATTAAATGACATAACCAATCAATCAAAAATTCTGATTAAATAATCACTATGGACCTGGGATTGTAGCCTCTGGGAATATAAAAAAGAGAATGAAAAAAAAATCACTGCCTTCAAAGAATATATCCTTTACTAGGAGAAATAACATACATACACACACACACACACACACACACACACACACACACAGGAAATGGAAGATAAATAAAATTAATATGGAGTGTTGCATTATTGAGGGGATCAGAAAGGGCTCATGTTGGAAGCAACTAGTGATCTGATCTTAAAAAAAGATCAAGATCTTAAAAGCCAGGTTTTGAAGGAGGATGTATTTCTTTCTTCTTCTTTTTATTCTTTTAAAAATGATCAAAATACAGCAAAACCATTCTCAGGTGTTTTGTCTTATTTAACTCTTTCAGTGATCCCTGGTGATATCTGTTAGGAGGAATACCAGTAGAATGCAATGCCATCCTTTTTAGTCTCTTATATTTCTCCTGACCCTTATTTTTTATATATCAAAGTTTGCTGTCAGCGCACATTAGTAATGAAATCCTCTATTTCATTAAAGATCCATTTTTGTCCTTTGGGATTACATAGTTTTTCTGGGTAAATTATTTTCCTTTGTAAGTTTCTCTCTTTTTCCTTTCAGAATATCATATTACAAGCTCTCTTCTCCTTCATATTGACTCCTAATAATCATCATATGATCTTGACTGTGACTCCTGGGTGCTAAGGAACAAATAAGTTAGGAAAGTCAAGAGGTAAAGATGAGGAGATAGTATTCCAATGTAGACAATTAATTACAATACACAGGTGGTTGTGGTGGTGGCACTGAATGTGAAAGAAATTACAAAGAGGTCAATGTCACTAGATAGAAAAAAATTTGTGGAAAGGAGTAAGGTTTAAGATGGCAAGAGAGGTAGGTAGGGAATAAGTCATGAAGGGCTTTAAATGAGAAATAAAATTTCATATTTAATCCTGCATATTGTAGCGAGCTCTTGGAGCTTATTAAATGGGAGGGAGCAGGAGAGTGAAACAATCTAACCTACATTTCAAGAAGATCAATTTTGATAGCTGAGTGGAGGACTGTAATGTGTGATCTGCTTTTCTAAAAGGAAAGACAACTTTTGAGGGGTTACCAATCTCCTTTAATCAAGTACGTATATACTCACCTAGTTGAGGGGGAAAAGTCAGCACCTTGAACTTCAGAGAAAATACACAGAAATCAAAGATCAACAGACATGGCTTCCAACTGTCTGACCATAATCAATACATATATCACAAATTAACAGACAGGTCCAACTCTCTGACCATAGTTACCAGAGAGGGAAGCACTAACATCTGGGTTTTCAAAGCTGGAGAGGAAGGGAGGGGCTTCTTAGTGGCTGCCCAGAATCTCGCCTGGCCAAATAAATACTTTCAGTCAGTAAGCTCACCCTTAGAGTATTTATGCAATTTTTAGAGTCAGAGGGCATCACAACCCTTGAAACCAGTGTTTCATTAACAAAAGATGTGGGCCTTCCTAGAAATCTTCCCAGGCCCATTAATTGATGGGAAAGAACTTTTATCACATTAAAATGATTAACAATAAATGTACTGTTTCTAGTTAAAGAATCTCTTGTTTCTGTACTTTACTTATAGTAAGAACTCTCGGTTTATAAAAGCAAGATTCAGTCAGAGACACTTGATTATACTAAAACAACTTCAACAAAAGATCCTACCTTACTTGCCATTACAAGGATGCACTGATGTGTACTGAGAATGGAAATAGAAAGACCAAACAGAAGGTCATCCAGTTTTGAGATGATGAGGGATAGGATCAGGGTGGTTGCTATGTAAGAGGAGATAAAGGGCAGGTTATGAGAGGTGTTACAAAGGTAAAATCAATGGGACTTGGTAAAAGATTGGATATAGGATCAGGCAGGTTGAGAGAGATTAAATAATCAAGAGTGAATCCTAGTTTGTGAACCTGTGTGGGTGATTGGGAGAATGGTGATAACCTCCATAGTAACAGGAAATGTAGAAAGAGAAAAATGTTTATTTTGTGACATGTTGAGATTGAAGTGTCTAAGAGACAGTTAAAAGAGGGGAAAAAATAAATCTCACAATAGTATAGTGGCTGAGGAAATGAACAAAGAAAATCTTCTAAAACACTGTGGAAATACAATCAGGCAATAGAAACCTTGGATAAAACCCCAGAAAGGAGATTCCCGTATCTAAGGACCTCTACTCAATCTTCATCCTTCTTGACCTCCCTATAATATTTGGTGGTGTTGATTAGTTTCTTCTCCTTGACATTCTCTTTTCTCTAGGTTTTTCTGACACTAACCTTTTTGACTGTCCTCCTAGCTTTTTTTTTCCACTTTCTCAGTATACTTGGCTAGATCCAGGTGATGCCTGCTGACAATGAATGTTGCCCCAGGGCAATGCCCTGAGCCTGTTCTCTTCTCCCCATACATGGAAAATTTCCACAGATTCAGTTAAAAACTTAAAGCAGATAATTCTCAGATCTTTCTATCTAGTACTAAGTCCTCTCCTGACCTCCGTTTCACTTCTTCAGATTCCTAAGACATCTCAAATTGGATGTCCCAAACACACACCTCAACATGTCACAAAATGAACTCATCTTTCTCCCATACCCTCGTTTCTGTCAAATTCATGACCTTCTCTTTTTGTTACTACCATAATTTCCTTTTGATTTTTTTACACCTGCATATTAAATTATTTCTTGTAACAAATAAGTAGATTCAATAAACATAAACCAAGGACTCTCTGTCTTGAATCTTTTACTCCTCTAATCCAGGGCTTCTTAAACTTTTTCCACTCCTTAATCCATCAACACCTTTTAAATGTGAACCACAACCCCATATAATAGTACCTGGACTCTACTTTTGAATCCCTTTGCTTTGACAACTAAGCTTTTTAGTTTATCTTGTTAAATCCTCATCTTCTCCCTTCCATACCACCAAGTGTATACAGCCACTCCTTTTCTTTTTGTTATCTTTTCAAATTAGAATATAATCTTCTTGAACAAAGGGACCAATTTACTTTTTTGTAGCACATAGTATTTTTTAAATGTTTTACCTACATATCATTTCAGATTAAGTGATACCCACATACAACTTTAAAATGTACAAAGTGATTTTACACAAACACATATATATATAACATATTTGCATATGTGTATATATAAGATAAATGTATGTATTTATAGACATATGCTTGTAATTATTTGTTGGGATTGGAAGCTCAAATCCGTGTGGACGGTCTCGGGCGGGTAAAAGTGGGACTTCTCAATCTTAGAGTCTTATGAGGCCTTCCATGAACAGCGGGGATTCGAGAAGGTCAGACTGAGCTAGCTCGGCTAGCTCAGGTATTTCCGCCTCTCCCCGGGAGATATGTGATGGGTGGAGTCTCCCTGCCCTCGAGGTCGTCCCGGATCTGGGCACACTATTGTTATCTAACAGCACGGTATTCAGATGCAAACTGTGTGGCTGAAGGTTAAGTAGGATTGAGGAAACCTGAAAGCTCTCTTAGCACGTGAGGAGCCAAGAGGACAGTAGGCTCCGCTTCTCTTCTTTCCTCTTTCCCCTCCCCCTCTCTCCCCGCTTGTACTTCTACTTCCAATCCCTTAAGATCTTAGCCTCCTTAGGAAATCTCCCCCTCTTCCTCCTAAGGAAGATCGCCCTGCACTTGTAACTAGACCCTGAAATAAAGCTCAACCCTTGTTCGACTCTGGAACGTCCTTTCTCTCATATGAGCATCCGGTTTTGGCCAACTGAAGACCTCGGAGGTGAGGTAAGAAGACTCGGGTAGCCCACACAGGCCTCTAGGCCTGGCAATTATTACCTCTTTTTACCCTCACAATATTTGTTTTATTGAGTGTTCTATAAATGCCTATTGGTTAGTTATATATGTCTATAGATGCTCCCTCTAGAAAAGGAACTGTGTTTGGTACCTAAATGAAAAACTTGGTATTTCTAAACAAAATACCTAATGAGATCTGTTATCTAACAATATTGTCTCTGAGGGGAAGATACAGGAAGAGAGAAAGAGAGAAAGAGAGACAGAGAGAGTGACAGCAGAGACAGAGATAAAAGAGAGAGAGGGACAGAGGTAGGGATCTATTATAAAGGAACCTACTATGGTTTGCTTACTATTTCTTTAGATTTCCAAGGGAAGGCTAACTTCAAAAACAAAAATGTTTTATCCATGATTTTTTCTTTTTGTTATTACCATAATTTCCCTTTGATTTGTTTCACCCATATATTAAATCATTTCTTGTAACAAATAAGTACATTCAATCAACATAAACCAATACTTTGTCCATGTCTTTAAAAAGAAAGGTAGGAACTAAGCATTTATTAAGTTCCTAATTTCTGCAAGGTATTATGCTAAGTGCTTTAAAAGTATCACCTCATTTTATTCTCACAGCAATCCTTCAAAGTAGGTACTGTTATTATCCCTGTTTCACAGTTAAGGAAATTGAGGCAAATAGAGGTTAAGTAAATTGTCTACAACTAGTCAGTATCTGAGACTGGATTTGAACTCAGAACCTCCTGAATCTAGGCTGATCACTTTATCCACAGTGATTATATCCACACCTACCTACCTATTCTTCACTTACAGTCATTCTTTATTATCGGTTCTCTAAAGTCATGTCACCACGGCCCATGGTGTTAATCAGAATTCTCAAGGTATTCTCATTTTCCCTCATGCCTCGCTTTCCAATATACAGCTTGATCTTCTCAATGTCAGGGTTGATTGTGTTCATTATAGTCTTTAGTTGTTTTTGTTACTGTTGTTTAGTCATTTTGTCATCATACACAACTCTTTGTGATAGTTTTTTCTAAGGTAAGGGATTTCTTGACAAAGATACTGGAATGGTTTGCCATTTCCTTCTATGGCTCATTTTACATATGAGGAACTGGAGCAAACAGAATCAAATGATTTACCCAGATTACTCAGGTTCTAGGTGTCTGAGCCTGGACTTGAACTCATGAAAATGAGTCTTCTAAACTATGACAGCTAGGTGGATAGAGTGGATAGAGTGCTGGGCTTGGAGGATATTACAGGAAAGTAATTCAAGATACTCCTGGCAATGAAATTAAACAGCTAAGTCTCCCTCTTCTTTCTCGACAAATCCAAAATCAACCATCATTTGCAAAACTATAGATGATGATCTTCCTTCTTACTGGCACTGGTCTAGTCCTTGGCTTGGTTATTTCTTGGTGTCTTGCCTTGGGAAGGAAAGGATAAAAGGAAAATCAGTTGTTTAGAATCTGCAATTCCTTAATGTTATTAAAATTCAAGTGTCTTTTAAACTCATAATATTCCGGTAATCTATTACTAATTATCTTAAATGAAATTCTGAATTCTAGAAATAGTACTTCTTTGGTGCATAAAGGAGTTAGGAAAAAAAAGAGAGAGTGTCATATTTCCCCTTGTTTCATAAGGGAATATTGTTTAGTAGATCCACCCGGAATTGTATATCCCTCTCTGCCACCTCACATCCTTCTTTCCCTTGTCCTTCAAGTAGTTAGTGACCTTGTGCTTTTTTCAAAAAATTGCTACAGTACCTCAGCATACTTTCAAGACCCCAACCAAACTATCCTATCTTCCAAACTTACCTACTTTCCTTTCCTTATGAAGAGATCTTCTAGATTAGTATTGCCAGGAAATCAATCAAAATGGACTCATCCAGTGAATTCTTGATTATCTCACTGTTTTCAGAAGTTCTTGTGGTTTTAAATGAGGATATTATTTTTGTTTGGGGGGGTATATATAGATTTTTTTTTCAAATACATGAAAAAACAATTTTTAACATGTTAAAATTTCTTGTTTCAAATTTTCTCCTTGCCTCCTTTCCCTCTCCTCTTCTTGGAACTGTAATCAATTTGACATAGGTTATACATGTGCAGTCATGGAAAACATATTTCCATATTACTCACATTGTAAAAAAAAACACAAACTACAAAAATAAAAATAAAAAAAGTAAAATAAAAAGTAGCCATTGATCTACATTCAAACTCTATCAATTCTTTCTCTGGAGGTGGATAGTGTTTTTTTAATCATAAATCCTTCAGAATTATCTTAGATCAATATTTAAATAGTTAAAAATAGCTAAGTCATTCACAGTTGATCATCAAACAGTATTGCTGTTACTGTGTACAATGTTCTGGTTCTACTTACTTCTCTTTATATCACTTCATCTAAGTCTGTCTAGGATTTTTCTGAAAGTATCTGTCTCATCATTTCTTATAGCACAATAATATTCCATCACAATCATTTGCCACAACTTGTTCTGCCCCTCCCCAAGTGATGGACATCACCTCAATTTCTAATTCTTGACCATCACTGCTATAAATATTTTGGGGATACAGATATAGTAGTGATATCATTGGGTCAAAGGGTATGTCCAGTTTTATAACCCTTTGGACATAGTTCAAAATTGTTGTCTTGAATTGTTTGGTAAGTTCAAAATTTCATCAACAATACATCACTTTCCCAATTTTCCCATTTCCCCTGCAACATTTGACATTTTCCTTTTTTATAGTATCTAATCTGATAGGCATAAGGTGGTACCTCAGAGTTTTTTTAGTTTTTATTTCTCTGACCAATAGTGATTTAGAATTTTTTTTTCTGTATAATTATACGTAGCTTTGCTTTCTTTCTAAAATTGTCTGTTCCTATCATTTGACAATTTATCAATTAGGGAATAACTTGTATTCTCATAAATTTGACTCATTTCCCTACATATTTGTGAAATGAAACCTTCATCAAATAAATTTACTGTAACCCCCATACCCTCCTTTCCCCAGCTTTTTGTTTTCCTTCTAATCATGGCTGCATTGGTTTTATTTGTGCAAAATTTTTTTAAAATCTTACGTATTCAAAATTATATATGTTACATCCAATAATGCTCTGTATTTGTTGATTTTGCCCTTATCCATAGATACAACAGGTAAATTATCCCATCCTCCCCTGGGCCAGCCATGAAGAAGTAATACATTTCTGTTTAGAGGCAACTTTGTGTGAAGAGTATTTGGTAATTTTATCCATATAGTTCCTAGGTTTTTCATGGCAGGTAGATATCCAAGTATTTTATATTATCCATGCTTATACATATATTGTTAACCTATTTTGTTCCTGTTCATGTGCTTCTGAATAAACCTAGAGAAAATAATGAAACTGTGTTAACTATGTCTACAATCGATTTGTGTTACATAATCTCAATTGTATTTGTCCTTCATTCTCGAAAAGGACCATGACATAAAGATAATGACATGACTTGCAGTTGACTCTGGTTTTAGTGAGGGAGGGCTGTCCAAGGTCACCAACTTCACTTTCTTCTCCTGAACCATCTGGGTCCAGTGGCCTGATATTCATCGGGATGACTGGAAATGACCCAGGATGGAATGTGAGACCCTGGCCTTTTCAGGCTAAGGTCTTATCACTTTCTAACTTTAAGTGAGATACATTCATTCAATGAATAGGCTTCTTTAAGTAGTTACTCAGGGGATTGTCCCTTTAATTAAAAAAAAAAAAAATCAAACTGAAAGGGCAAGACCCTCAGGGTTCCTAGGTGAAAGAGAAACAATTGCTATTTAGCCAATACATTCACTGTGTGCTAGGCTAGTGGGGACTTGTCCAGTCTACGAGCTCCCGAGTAAACTGGGTTTAAAGCCTGATCTTTGAACAAGAAATGTAGCCAGTAAACCCCATCTTGTTTTCTCTAGTAGCATGACTCTATTATAATCTTTCATCCTTAAGAAACCCTCACTTGATCTGATCATACCTGCAAACTGTCATCCTATGTCTCTCTTTCCTTTCAAGGATAAGCTTCCTGGGGGGTGGGGAGGGATATCTATACTTAGTGCCTCTATCCCCTCTCCTCTAACTAGAATCTAAACCCCCTGGAATGTAGCTTCCAACTGCATCATTCAACTGAAACTGCCGCTCTTTAAAAGTTCCCATGAT
Source organism: Notamacropus eugenii (assembly GCF_028372415.1). Taxonomy (NCBI): domain Eukaryota; kingdom Metazoa; phylum Chordata; class Mammalia; order Diprotodontia; family Macropodidae; genus Notamacropus; species Notamacropus eugenii. The sequence continues at coordinate 270,946,120 of NC_092877.1, forward strand.
TCTGAAGATTTAACCCTTTTTTTTTTTTTGTAAACACACACCAAAAAATCAAGACTGTATTTTGAAGTGATTTAGTTACCAGTTTTATGATTTCTCATGTTAGCTCTCACTTTTAAAGTGGATTTAATTACTATTTATTAAAGCCCAATTATATATGGTCTTAAAGAAATAAACTTTTACTATCATCAGCTGCAAAAATAATAAAAGCAGATAGGTATTCACTGAAGTGTGAGTACTAATGCTGATTAAAAAAACAGCTAGAAGTACACATCTCTAATTCTTGCCTTCTGAACCATGAAAAACCTAGCAAGGTTTAACCTAAATATTCTAAGTAAAACATTACTAGTGATGATCTGACTCGGTAAAAATATGTGCGTTGTTCTTATCGGGGTAGTGAAAAAACCTTAGGAGCGATAAGGATAGAACCAGGTATCATGATGAACATTTTAATTGACCAGTCATTTTAGACAGAAAAAAAAATGGAGCAGGAGATCAATACAAGGGGAAAAGAAGACATATGGTAAACAACTGTACCAAAAAAAAGATAGTAGGATCTCTGGAAAAAGAAAATTAGGCACTGAGAAGCCCAGCTAAGAAAAACACAGCTTTTAGTTCCAACAGAAAAAAAAGCTGCCTAAAATTTTGTTTTATTTCATCTCCAATTGTGTAAAAATAACATTCATTTTCCTTCCCTGGAGAAATTTGAGGAATTAAGTTCCTTACACTGTTGATAGATGACAGTTTTTTTTTAAAGAAATGAGAATAGTAATAGCAACAGAAAAATTAAACATTACCCATGGACCAGGAAAAGCCTTGATTCAATATGCCATTAAACCACCAGAAAAACACCATATGAAATAATCCAGATATCCACATTTTAACCTCTTATCCAAAAGAATGTGTGACTGTGTGTGTGTATGTATGATTTTAGAAAAAAAAATTCAAGCGAATTCTGTATACCTTTTCACCTAAGAGATTTAATGCATTCCTAAAAACATTACTCATAAAAGCAACTTTTAGTTGAATTAAATTTTCACCATTATCCTCCATAATAACTTCAGAGACATATGCTTGCAGTGACCCTAGCCATCAGGTCATTCTGTAGTCCCCTCCTGCATTCCTCCTCTCAGTTTTTGGGGTTTTTTTTTGCCTCTTCATCCTGAGTCACATTCTCACACAAATAAATACACCACCACTAGGAAGAGTGGATACTTTTTTTTTTTCTTAAAAACTGTAATTTAATTACAATATGTGCATTCTGTACTTTAAAAAGTTAATTTCTTAAATTCAAAGTTGATCTATCAATTTAATCTTTCTACATTTGTCATGTTAGTCAAGCCTGTTGAGATTTTCTTTCAGATACTAACTATAATTGAATATATGAATTTTGTATGTTCTATACCTGATAAACCTTCCATTTATGCCTTCATATAAATTATTGAAAAGAATGTTGCTCCATCCAGCAGCATACAATAAGCAGTATCCAGGGAAGCTCCATTAAAGAGCTTGCTTCAAATTGACAGTAAAATATCTGATTGATCGGGTTTTTTTCCTGAATCTATTCATTTATATTATTGTCTAGTCTATATATCCACATGTAATCCATGAGGATAGCATATGACATTTTATCAATTGCTTCATTAGATTTTAGCTGTACAATGTCCACACTGTTCACTAATTAATTAGTCTAACAAATTAATAAACTAAATTAATACTGTCAAAGATGGAAATAAGTTTTTTTTTTTTCTGGCAAGACCAATTCCTGATAAGTTATGGTGATCTTTTTTTTGATCTTCGTATCCTTTTCCAAATTTCCAAAAAATTACTTCTACAATACAGAATTTTTTTTCCAGTAAAAATCTAGTGTAACTTTGACAGTCTTCTCAGCAACCCTTGTCTGCTGCCTCTAGAGGGTGAAGATCCCAGTTTATGCAGCTAAGACTTCATGAACTAAACTCAGAGGGATATCTTCCTCTCCTCTCTTCCCAAGGAATGGACTTGTAGATATTCTGTTCTGTATCGTGTTTCCTGTTCAATTTCAGATATTAGAAGTAATACCACTGGGACCTGACGTTTAAGATATGTCCACCTTGGAAACTGAATAGCAGGTGGAATGGTGCAGTCATCTAACCAAGCATAGAAGTCGTGAGAAGCTACGCTGCCTGGGATTCAGAAACAAGGGAGATTTTGGACTTAGATTGTACTCTCTGTGAACCAAGAGAATTAGATTGTACTGGGATTCAGAAACAAGGGAGATTTTGGACTTAGATTGTACTCTCTGTGAACCAAGTCAAACTACGAACATAGTAATCTTCTTCCCTATCCCAGAGACAGGTTGTGCAAAGCTAAAGGAGGATTATACATTCCATGTGTTGGAGGCATCAGTTTGTTTATTTGGGATTATCATTTGAAGTAAATATTTCTGTCCAAATGATGATCTGACTATTATTGGCTAAACTAGGATGTAGCGGATTCTCTCTACAACTGGGGGAACAGTAGTGGAGACTGGAGCCTATTACAGAGAACCTAGTCCCTAAATTCTCTTAAGGGAACCAGAAAACCATGGGGGAGGAATGAAATCTAATCTACCTGACTTTTAGGCAGAGACATAATCAGTGTTACACTGTTAACAATATACCCTATACTTTGCAAACTTTTTTTCTGTCCCTATCTCTGTCTCTGTCTTTCTTTCTCTTTGTTTATCTATTTTTCTCAATTGGGACGTTTGCTCTTCACCTGGCCCATATCATCCCCTTCTATTTTTTCCATAATTTCTAAAATATCACTCATGTCAGTACAGCAATCACATTTAACAACTCCTTCAATAGGAGGATTTATTTCATCTATACTTGTGCTGTTAAGTAATAAAGGACAAATAGGTGATCTCTTAATATTTTACTTATTATAATTATTTATATCTTATAGTGTAAGTTACTTGTTGTAGGTTCGACCAAATGTTGATTATATTGTGCTATACTACATACACAAAAGATTATATTCATTTGAAAAGAAAACAGAAGTAACTGAGAGTTGACCAGTTCTAGTTGTTGGTCTATTTGACCATTGTCATTGTCTTATCATTTCATTCCCTTGTTTGATATTCCTCTTGCCCCCAATACAGACTAATAAAACATTTAAAATATATTTGCTTGTATCACCAGGTTGTTATTTAAGGCTTCTGGACTTATTCTTGCAGATACTATTGCAAATTCATATTCACCATCCATTTTCTATCCAAGCTTCCAATTTCTGTCATTACCTTTAAAGCTGAATTGAATAGCTTCTTTCTCTTTCCACACTGGTCACTTTAGACACTTCATTTTTTTCATTCTCATTCGAATTGCTTTGATTTATGTCTTTCAGAAATATTATTCTTGAGGACTTCCCATCCCTTTTGACCTGGTTTTCACTTTATGATATGGGATTATTGGATCATAACTAACTTCTAAATATCTAACCAAAAATATTGAACTGACTTTCTAAAATATGGTCTCCTGAAATCTAGGCCATGCATCAGAATAAATATGCTTTTCTTCTCCATATAATATATATGAAAATGAATTGATTACTTTCTAACATAGTTCAAGACATCTTTACTTCAGCCACCAGTTCCTCAACGTGGGCAGGAATCTAGCATAGCCTAGCAAATTGTTTGTCATTCCTGCAACTTTTGAAGAAGGAAATCATCTTAAAGTAAAAAAAAAATATATTGCTTTATAAGTTAGAAGGCAAATAATGGATTTTTTTGGTTGACTTATCTTTCCTGAAATCTTGATGAATACACTTATTGTCATTAATAATATTTTTATTTGGCAGCAGGTTTGCATCCCCAGAAGAGGGCATGGGTGTTACCTGGTGATATCCAGGGACACAGGTCTGTCACTTCTGAAAGGTCTGGACATTTGGAAGTCTTGAAGCCTTCTGCTTATTGGCTATTCAATAAAAAGGGTTGCTGAATCAGTAGACTTTAAAAAGGAAGGAATTCTGCTTTCTATCTATCTACTGAACTAGGTGGTACCATAGACACAGCTATGTGTCACAATGGACAGAGTTCTTGATTTGGGAATAAGAAAGACCTGAAGTTAAATTCCTTTAGATAGATAATAAATAGATAGATAGACAGACAGACAGAGACAGACAGACAGACAGATAGATAGATAGATAGATAGACAGGTAGAGATATAAGTAGATAGAGATATATAGATATAGATATACATCTATAGACACAGATATTGAGAAAAGAGGGAGAGGGAGAGAGAGAGGTGTAATATTGGAAGTTATGGTTCTGGTACATCTAGTTGTGGTTTATTTGAGTAATAATACTACTCCCTCCTCTCTTTTCCCCAACAGAGAAAACTCTCATCACAGCATGGGATAATCTTCAGATCTGATGAGTCAATAGACCCCTATGCTTAGTCATTTATATATGTTTAAATATGTTTAGCACCACATGCCATCTCATTAGTACAAAGTCTTCAACTATGCATAAAGCAAGGAAACCTGCTTTAAGCTTGAAGTGCCTTTGTCAGTGGGGGTGGGAATAGTGTGAAATATTTCCATCAGTATATACACACTCCTAGTGAATTCTCACAATTCTCTTGTGAAACTACCTACAAGACAGATTAGTAACACTCCTTCTTGAAATGCTGGTTATCCAGAGAGCAGAGCCAAGATGGTGGAGTAGAAAGACACAAATACTCTAGCTCTTCCCCTACAGCCTGTAAAATACTTGTAAAATATGACTCTAAACAAATTAGAGAGCAGCAGAAGCCACAAAACAACAGAATAAAAGAGATTTCCAGCCTAAGGTAGCCTGGAAGGCCAACAAGAAAGGTTTATCGTATGGGGCATGGAGCAGAGTGCAGCCAACAGAGCCCAGCCCTGCCCTGGCTGCTTGGCACTGGCAGAAACAGGACAGGAATAGTACTCAGGGACTGAATCCCCAGCAGCAGCTGTAGTTCTCAGATCCCTCAACCCTCAAACACCAAAGAAAGCTTAAAAGGTAAATGAGGAAGCTTTTTCATCTGGGTAAGAAGGGAACACAGTCTGGCCCTGCCTGCAGCAGCCGCTGCAGCTACAGCATCCATTTTTGGAGGTCTCCACCTAAAGCCCCTGGAGGAATTGAGCAGCTAATCTAAATCTCAGTCCTGAGCCTGATCTTGGGGTGAGGAGAAGGAGCATTGACCTGGTGGAGCTAGAGGCAGCTGTAGAGAAGGAATTCTACTACTCACAAATTCTGGGCAGAAAATGTTTGGTTGCTCCCAGACCAGTGCATGGGCCAGGAGAGGAGTAAACTCCTCTCCCTTGATTGTGGAGGACCTGAGATCTCACAGATCCCAGAGTATACTTTACTCTTGACAAAGAAACCAAAAGTCAAGTAAATGACTGGGGAAATGCCCAAAAAAGGGAAAAAAATGAGACTATAGAAGGTTACTTTCTTGGTGAACAGGTATTGTCTTCCATACCTTTGGATGAGAAAGAACAATCCATACAATCAGAGGAAGTCAAGACTTCCAAAACCTCCAAAATAAATATGCAATGATCTCAGGCTGTGGAAGAGCTCAAAATGGATTTTGAAAATCAAATAAGAGAGGTGGAGGAAAAATTGGTAAGAGAAATGAGAGATATACAAGAAAATCATAAAAAGTGATTCAACAGCTTTAAGAATAGGCTAACTCAATTGGCAAAAGAGGTCCAAAAAACCAATGAGGAGAAGAATGCTTTAAATAGCAGAATTAGCTAAATGGAAAAGAAAGTTCAAAAGCTCACTGGAGAAAACAGATCTTTAAAAATTAGAATGGAGCTGATAGAAGCTAATGACTTCGTGAGAAACCAAGAAATTAAAAAAAAAAAACAAAAACAAAAACAAAAGAGTGAAAAAATGGAAGATAATGTGAAATATCTCACTGGAAAAACAACTGACCTGGAAAACAGATCCAGTTTAGACAATTTAAAAATTATGGGACTACCTGAAAGAAGATCAAAAAATGATCAAGAATGATCAAAAGAAGAGCTTGGACATCACCTTTCATGAAATTATCAAGGAAATCTGCCCTGACATTCTAGAATCAGAGGGCAAAATAAATGTTGAAAGGATCCACCTATCACCTCCTGAAAGAGATCTGAAAAGAGAAACTCCTTATAATATTGTAGCCAAATTCCATAATTCCCAGCTCAAGGACCAAATATTGCAAGCAGCTAAAAAAAGAAACAATTTGAGTATTGTGGAAATACAATCAGGATATCACAAGATCTAGCAGCTTCTACCTTAAGGTATCACAAGGCTTGCTATGTGATATTCCAGAAGTCAAAGGAACTAGCACTAAAACCAAGAGTCACCTACCCAGCAAAACTCAATATAATACTTCAGGGGAAAAAATGATCAGGCAATGAAATAGAGGACTTTCAAGCATTCTTGATGAAAAGACCAGAACTGAATAGAAAATTTCACTTTCAAACACAAGAATCACGAAAAGCTTTTAAAGGTAACGAAGAAAGAGAAATCATAAGGGACTTTCTAAAGTTGAACTGTGTACATTCTTACTTAGAAAGATGATATTTGTAACTCTTGAGATTTTTCCCAATATTTGGGTAGTTGGAAGGATTATACATATACATGTATACATATACATGCACACAAACACACACACACACACACATAGACAGACAGCACAGGGATGATATCTAAAAAAATACAATTAAGGGGTAAGACAGGAATATATTGGGAGGAGAAAGGGAGAAATGTTATGGGGCAAATTATCTTTCTTAAAAAAGACAAGACAAAGCTTTTCCAATGGAGGAGGAAAGGGAAGAGATGAGAGGGAAAAAGTGAAGCTTACTCTCTTCACATTTGGCTAAGGAGGGAGTAACATGCTCATGAAATTTGGTATGAAAATCTATCTTACACTACAGAAAGGTAGGGGAGAAGGGGACAAGTGGAGTGGAGGTGATGATAGAAGGGAGAGGAGAGTAATTAAAAGCAAACACTTTTGGGGAGGGACAAAGTCAAAAGAGAGAAAAGAGTAAATGGGGGCAGGATAGGATAGAAGGAAATATAGTTAGTCTTATACAACATGACTACTATGGAAGTCTTGCAAAACTATACATATATAGCCTATTTTGAATTGCTTGCCTTCTCAGTGAGTTTGGGTGGGGAAGGAGGAAGGGACATCAATTAAAATTCGGAGTTTTAGGAAGGAACGTTGAGAATTGCTTTTGCATACAACTGGGAAATAAGAAATACAGGTAAGAGGATATAGGTCTATCTTGCCCTACAAGAAAAGAGAGAAGATGGGGATAAGGGAAGTGAGGTGTGTGATAGAAAGGAGGTCATATTGAGGGAAGAGCTAATCAGAATATAAGGCATTATGGGGTTGGGGTAATGGAGAGATGGGGAGAAAATTTGAACTCAAAATTTTGAGGAAATGAATGTTGAAAACTTAAAATAAATAAATATTAATAAAAGAATAATAAACCCTTGAAATCTAATAAAAAATGAGTTGCTGGTTATTCCCTCAAACAGGATTTCTCTTTTGTAAAGTATATACTTCTGGCAATAGTCTATCAAAGGAAAAGGATGAGACACATATCCATATTGTTCTGTCTCCATTGGAATTGTACTAAGGATTCATTCAGTGAGCTGACAAGTTAATATTTCTGTTCAACTATAAAATTCACCTCTGTATTACTGTATGAAATATTAAATATAAATGAATAATAGCATAATTAAGTTGTCTCAGGATTTATCTGACCAGTATTAATAAAATAAGAAAAATGATGATAAAGATAATGATTATTGTGATAAAAACAATCCCAAAATTTTATTGTGCTTTACATGTATTACTTCATCTGTTTCTTATAGTAATCCTGATAGTGGATGCTATAATACATTTAACAATAGGGATAAGTAACTTGTTAGGTTCAAATAACTGGTTTTCCTCTGGAAATGGAAATATTATTAAATGAAAACTGTCAGGAAAATTGGATGTATGGCTACATGGCAAAAATTTTCAAAATTATGGCTCACAATGCTCAGGCTTCTTTAAAACCAAAGATCTGCAAAATGAGACAGCTATTTATATTTAAGAAAATATTTGGTGGCTTTTTTTAAAATTTGTGTTCCAAATTCTCTCCTTTACTCCAGCTGTTTTTCTGTCCTCTGAAAAAGATATATTTCCATATCAGGCATGTCAGAAAAAAGCAAAAACTAAATAAAGCAAAAAAACATATATGCTTCAATTTGCATTCAGAGTTCATCAGTTTTCTCTCTGGACACATATATAACATTTTCACCATGAGTACATTCAAAATTGTCTTGGATCATTGTATTCATACAAGTATCCAAATCTTTCACAGTTGATGATAATTACAATATTGTTGTTACCATGCACAATGCTCTCCTGGTTCTTCTCACTTTTCTTTACATCTATCGATATAGTTCTTCAAAAGCTTTTTTCTGAACCCATGCCCTTCATTGTTCCTTATAACAACATAGTATTACATCATAATTACATGCCATAACTTGTTTAGCCACTGCCCAATTGATGGACATCACTTCAAATTCCAATTCTCTGCTACCACAGAAAGATATACACATATACATATACATACATATGTGTGTATATTATGCATATATGTGTGTGTTTATATACATGTTTGTGTATAATTTATAGATACAGATGTAATGTATGCATATATATATGTACACACATATGTATATATTCGTACATAAAACTCCTTTTTTATTTCATCTCTTCAGGATACAGAATAATAATAATATTGCTGGGTCCAAATGAATGAATAATTTTATAGCCCTTTGGACATAGTTCTAAATCACTCTCCAGAGTGGTTAGATCAGTTTACAATTCCACCAACTGATTTATTTTCCCACATCCCTTCTAGCAGTTTTCATTTCTGATAGCTGTGAAGGGGTACCTCATAGTAGCTTCATTTCTCATTTCTAAAATCAATAGTGGTTTAGACTATTTTTATATGATTATAAATAGTTTTGATTTCTTCTGAAAAGTGCCTGTTCATATCATTTGACCACTTGTCAATTATGGGAGGGCTTTTATTTTAATGTTTTCTAATAGAAATTTGACTCATTTTCATACATATTTGTTAAAAGAGGACTTTACTGGGGAAACTTGCTGTAAGTTTTTTTATTACTTCATTGTCTATGATACCTTTTAACAAAATGTACTTTCTCTAATTATCTTTTTAAATTACAGCTATTATTTTTGCTTTTGCTTTGTGATCATGATTACTACCCATACCTTTTTTACTTCAGCTAAAGCATAACAGATTCTACTCTGGTCCCTTATTTTAACTCTGTATATGGGTCTTTCTGTTTCACATGTGTTTCTTGAAATCAACATGTGGCTGAATTTTAGTTTCTAATTTATTCTATTGCATGCTTTCCTTTTATGTGTGAGTTCATCCCATTCACACTCAGAGTTATGATTACCATCTGTGTATTGTCTTCTATCCTGTTTTCTTCTGTTTATCCTCCTCTCTCTTCCCCCTTGTTCCTCCTCAAAAGCCTATTTTGCTTCTGATCAATGCCTCCCTTAATCTACCCTTCCTATTGTAACCCCTCTCCTCTTCTCCAAAGAAATAGTTTTAAGATAATATCTTACTTCCATTATAAAACAAGAGACAGAGAAATAGAAATAGAGACAAAGATAAAATCCAAAATTGTAACATTTGTGGAGGAAAACAGATGGGTAGATTAAACATTTATTAAGTACTGATTGTGTGATAGTCACTCTGCTAGGAGCTGAGAATACAAATTCAAGCATGAAAACAAGACTGTCTCTATTAGTATTTTTCTGGGTTTGGGTGAAATTTTTATAATTCTATGTTGTCACAAATTTTTACAACTTATCAATTACTATCAATTTATAAACTTCTTCAAACAAGTCAAAAGACAGAAATAAGAATATTTGCTTTCTCATGTCATCTGTATCAAATTATTTCAATACTTTAATTTCAAATTTTAAATAAATTTCTATGTATAACATGACTGTAATATATTTAATAGACTCTGAGGGAACACATCTAATGTATGTATATTACATTGTATACATGTATATTACAAACAAGGATGTTTAAAAATATGATGAACATTCATTTTAGTTAGTACTTAACTTAATCCAAATGAAATTATGATTATGTTTAGGTAAAAATTCATGTATTCAACTACTTTAAGTTTGACTAATATTTATGTATTTTTTCACTTAATCTTTTCCATGAAGTCTACTTTACTTGCCTAAAGCTATATTTCTTCCATTCTTAATCTATTTTAATTCAGTTTTCTTCTCCCTCTATTATAAAGGGGATCTTATGGTGTAGGAAATCTATCTATATTTATATCTTTCTCTGTATCTGTATCTATAGCTACATATATCTATCTGCATACTCATATACACAGGTGTGTATTGAGTAAAATCTGTCCTAAGTTAAAATTACATTTTTGCATATATATGTATATATAGTTATAAATATATATATACGCATACATATGCACACATGCATATATTCATGCATAGATGTATATACATATATATATGTATATACATGTCATATTCCATGCCCTTTGATCCCTTAATATAGAAGCTGCTAGATCTTGTATTATCCTGATTGTATTCCCACAATACTTGAATTGTTTCTTTCTAGCTGCTTGCAATATTTTCTCCTTAACCTGGGAACTCTGAAATTTGGCCACTATGTTCCTAGGAGTTTCTCTTTTTGGATCTCTTTCAGGAGGTGATCAGTGGATTCCCTGAATACTTATTTTGCCCTCTGGTTCTAGAATCTCAGGGCAGTTTTCCTTGATAATTTCATGAAAGATGATGTCTAGGCTCTTTTTTTGATCATGGCTTTCAGGTAGTCCCATAATTTTTAAATTGTCTCTCCTGGATCTATTTTCCAGGTCAGTTATTTTTCCAATGAGATATTTTACATTATTTTCCATTTTTTCATTCTTTTGGTTTTGTTTTGTGATTTCTTGATTTCTCATAAAGTCATTAACCTCCATCTGTTCCATTCTAATTTTGAAAGAACTATTTTCTTCAGTGAGCTTTTGAACCTCCTTTTCCATTTGGCTAATTCTGCTTTTGAAAGCATTCTTCTCCTCATTGGCTTTTTGAACCTCTTTTGCCAATTGAGTTAGCCTATTCTTCAAGGTGTTATTTTCTTCAGCATTTTTTTGCGTCTCCTTTATCAAGGTGTTTACCTGCTTTTCATGCATCTCTCTCATTTCTCTTCCCAGTTTTTCCTCCACCTCTCTAACTAGATTTTCAAAATCCTTTTTTGAGCTCTTCCATGTCTTGAGCCCATTGAATATTTATTTTGTCTGTTTGGGATACAGAAGCCTTGACGTTTATGTCTTTCCCAAATGGTAAGCCTTGTTCTTCCTCATCTGAAAAGAAGGGAGGAGATATCTATTCACCAAGAAAATAGCCTTCTATGGTCTTATTTTTTTCCCTTTTCTGGGCATTTTTCCAGCCAGTGACTTGACTTCTGAGCTTCCTCTTCACACCCACCTTACCTCCAGATCTGCCCAGTCAGCTTGGGGTCTGAGATTCAAATGCTGCTTCCTAGACTCAGGGCTTTTGGCAGGGGCAGGGCTGCTATTCAGTGTGAGATTAACTTCAGGTGCTCAGGTGGGGACAAGGGCACCTCTTGGGGCTCAGTTCCCTCTGGGGGTTTATGCAGAGACCTTCAACAATGGATCTGGGCTCCTGCCTGCTTTGGGAGCCCCTATCAGCTGCTGCCTCTTCTGCTGCCTCCCAAGGGGGCCTGAGTTGTGGGGAGACCCCGCTCCCCTCTTATTCGGTCTAAAAGACCCTCTGACTGACCTTGGCACCTGTGGGTGGAGAGATCTGTATGGCCACTGGAGATTCTGTCCCTGAAGCCTGCTCGGATCTGCTCCTCTCAGTGCCCTGCGGCCAAGGCAGGGCTGGGCTCTGCTCTGGGTCCAGTGCATGACGGACCATTCGTGTCAGTCTTTCGTGTCTCTCTGGAACAGAAATCTCCTCTGCTCTGTTGTTCTGTGGATTCTGCTGCTCCAGAATTTGTTGGGAGTTCTTCTTTACAGGTAATTTATGGGCTGTGGATTTGGAGCTAGCATATGTGTATCTTTCTACTCTGCCATCTTGGCTCCTCCCCCTGATTGATATTTTCTTATAGGAGTAATATACAATTACAGGTAATACTACAAAATATGACTGAAGCAATATATGACTTTAGTAAAGTTGTGAGCTACCTATGGGACACAAACAAAATCTACATTACTCTTTCTATTGCAAAGAACCACAAGGTACTGAGAGAAACCTCAATACCTTTTACTTTAATGACAAAATGTGCACTAAACTGATAATGTCGTAAATGGAAACAACTTATTTATCCAATTACTTGAAAACAATTGAATAAATTGTATCCTATTAATATAACGGAACAATTAGCATATAAAATAATAATGGAAAAAAACAAAATATGTTAAGATTTATGCAAAGTGACCCAAATGTGGAAATTTGCTCTCTCCTCAATGCTGACCCTTTCAATGCCTTTTTTCTTTAAAAGACCACCTCCTAAATGAAACTGTTCCTGATTCCCCTGCTGCTAATATTTCCCCACAAAAATGTGTTGTTTTGGATATATTTATATTTGTACGTATGCTCCAAACTTAACTGACTTAACTGCTTATTATACATATTGTACTTCCAATAAAATAAATTTCCTTAAGAACCAACACTGCTTTGCTTGTCCTTATATCTGCAGTGCATATTTAGTGCTAGGTGCCTGGCACACGATTAGTAAATGCTTGTTGATGGACTGGAAGTACGATCACAAGAAAAAGAACTCTATATACAATTACTACACTAATCTAGAGCTGGAAAAGTAAAAGAAAAGAAAATGAAAGTACTACCTTTCTCTGGTATTACCTTGGTTCCCTCCTTCCTTTCATGATTTTGTTTGGATTTTTCTTTTTTTTTTCTTTTCTCTGGAACATCCTCCTGAAATTTTTTTATTCCATACGATTCTTATGTTTATTTGAGAAATGTAAATTGATTTAAATACTTATATTTTTGGCGAAGTCTTGTTTATTGTTTGAACACTTCTTGAAGTGAATATTTAAATTTTCTGTTAACTTTTCAATGTCTACCCCTCAACAAAATAACAAAAAGTCAGTTTTCTACAAGGGCCCTTAAATATACTGGTAGGAGTTATATCTGCCTTGTAGAGCAGGACAGTTTTTCCTTAAGTTACTGAGACCTTTTTGAAGACTTAATTAATTCAGTCTGTGGCATCATGGCTGCTTAAAAGTCAGTACTCCAGGAATTAATGTTTCCTCCCCCAGCTTTCTGACTGGCAAACCCAATAAAAACAACAAAAAATGAGAGTTATTCCTAGATAAATCAGTGCTATTCTCTTGCTAAATATTCTTGTCCCTGCTATGGATTTTTTTTTTTGTTACTATTAAATATCTTCTTCCTATATCACCCATTACTACCATGAAAGTGAACTGCTAGATTATACTGAGTCAGTTCAGACCTACCACAGGGTTCAATCCAGTTCAAGTCACATCATTTTACAGAGAAAAAAAACTTTGGCCTAGCAAGTTTAAATGACTTCCCACTGGTTACATGGGCAATATCAGAGTCAAAATTTGAACTCAGGTCCTTCAGCTCCAAAGACAGTGCTATTTCCCATGATTGCAAGGTCATGTTTTGATGAACTGCTATCCAATCATGCCTCTCTTGCTGTATACTTACAAAGTCAGTTTTGATTTGATGTAAAAGGTACATTTACTTAAGATTCTAAAGGGCATAATGAAATAAAAGAGTAGAATTGAAATCAACAAGATCTGTATTTAAATCCTCTCTCAGATAATTATCAGCTATGTAACTATGATCAACTCACTTAAGCTCCTTGAGTCTGTTTCTGCATTTTAAGAATGGGAAAAATCATATTTACCATGTAGGGTTATTATGAGGTTAATGAGATACTATTTTAAAACTCTTTACAAACTTAAATCTGAGCTATTTTATGGTAACTTTTAAACATCCTATTTAATTCCATCTTATTATATTCAGCCCAATATTCTAGTCTATTGAGATCATTTTGGATCCTACGTCATTTAGCGTGTAGGCTGTCACTCCATTCTTTGGGTCATCTACAATTGATAACTATGTTATCTATTTTTTTCTTTGTACCTATATAGCACTTTTTATAGAATATGACAAACGATAAGTATTTCTTGATTGATTAGTCAATTGATCTATGCTTTCAACAAAGCCATTAATAAAAATATTAAAGAGCAAATATAGACTTTTGGAAACTTCCAAAGTCACATCAAGCCATGGAAGACCACTCTTTGGGTCCAACTCAATCAATTGAGAATCTCTAAAATAATACCACAATTCAATTCATTATCTCCATCTTTTCTATGAGAATTACCTAAGATTCTTTATCAAATACAAAATTGACAATATGCCTTTGAGAACCAGTTTAGTAGCTCTATATCAAATAATGAAATGTTTAGTGTGAAATGACATCCTTTTTAAAATATATTTTTGTTTTTCCTCAACATATTAAAATAATTTTTAAACATTTTTTAAAGTTTTTAGTTCCAAATTCTATCCCTACTTTGCTCCATCCACTACATCCTCTCTGAGACAGTAAGCAATCCAATATAGGTTATATATGTGAAATCAAGTGAAACATTTCCATATTAGTTATTTTGTATAGAAAGACTCCAATTAAAGAAAAATAATAAAAGTGAAAAATAGCATACTTCAGTCTATTTTCAAACAATTTCAGTTATTTGTCTGGAGGTGTATAGGATGCTTCATCATTTGTGTTTGTGATTTTGTCGGATCATCGTATTGCTGAGAATAGCTAAGTCATTCATAGCTCTTCATTGAACAACATTGCTTTTACTGTGTATAAATAAAAATACTGTGTATTTTACTGTGTTCTTCTGGTTCTGTTCATTTCACTTTGCATAAGTTCATGTAAGTCTTTCCAAGTTATTCTGAAATCATTTTGTTTGTCATTTCTTAGAGCATAATAATATTCTATAACAATCACATACCATTGCAAGTTTAGCTATTCTCTAATTCATGGGTATCCCTTTTATTTCCAATTCCTAGCCACCCTGAAAAGAGCTGCTATAAATATTTTGTACAAATAGGTCCCTCCCCCCCACCTTTTTTATATTTTGGGGTACATATATATATTATATTGTGGGGATATAGACCTAATAGTTATATTGCTAGATCACAGGGTATGTGCCCTTTGGGCACAGTTCCAAATTGCTCTTTAGAATGTTTGCATCAATTCACAACTCAAGCCACATTGTATTAGTGACCCAGTTTCTCCACATCTCCTCTGATATCCATCATTTTTGGTTTTAGTCATGTTAGCCAATCTCATAGGTATGAGGTAGTATCACAGACTTGTTTGAATTTGTATTTCTCTAATCAATAGTGATTTGGAGCATTTTTTATATGCCTATAAATAGCTTTGATGTCTTGTTCTGAAAACTTCCTGTTCATATCTTTTGTCCATTTATCAACTGGAATGACTTTTATTTTCTATAAATTTGATTCAGTTCTCCATATATTTAAGAAATGAAGACTTTATTAGAGATACTTCATAATTTTTCCCAGTTTTCTGTTTTCCTGACAATTTTAATTGTATTGGTTTTGTACCACCTTTACGTGTAAATCATTTGCCAATTCTGATTTTATCTCAGTATACAATGTGAGATGTTGGTCTATACCAGAAGACCCCAAATTTATTTGGTCTTCTGCCCTCTTTAAAAAAAGTAGCCAGTGCCCTGCCCCCCCCCCCCCAGAAATCTCCTTTTTTAAAACCTTTAATTTTTTGGCATCATTTCAAAAATAAAGAATCTATAATTCAATAATTTATTGTAAATTTGTGGGTTTTTTCATGCATCAAAAATTTGATGATACAATATTGCTTTATATAACCATATAATATTGTATTGTAAACAAGTCATTACAAACACTTATTCCTGCCAATGAACACCAGACTTTCAGACAAAGCACAATACAATTGCCTTCCAACACTTGCTTATTAACACCTGTCAGCAGACTTGATCTCTGATGGGTCATAATTTGTGTTTTGTGTGTTTCTTTGGAAAATAATGTGATTACTACAATTTTAATTCTGTTACACAACAGATCAAACATGTCCAAACATTTTTTCAAAGTTTTCTCCTTTTCTTTTCTTTCCTTATGTTTCCACTACTCCCTTATTTTTATCCAACACCCTCCAAATTTCACCCAAGGCTGTTAATTCCCCCTGGATTGTTACAGCTACCTCCAGGGATATGGTAACCTATGGACTCTACTCAGTTTCTGCCATACTGTTTTCCAGTTTTCCCAAGGTTTTTTGTCAAATAATGTTTTTGGTTCCAAAAGTTTGGATCTTCAGATTTATCACATACCATATTATTAGACTGACTTATTTTAAAGTAGTTTATATCTAATCTGTTGCACTGATCCACCACTCTACTTCTTAGCCAGTGCCAAACTGTATTGATAATTACTGATTTATAATATAGTTTGAGATCTGGTATGGCTAAATTTCCTTCTTTTATATTTTTTTCATTTATTCCCTTGACCTTTTGTTCTTGCAGATTAATTTTATTATTATTTTTTCTACTTCTATATAATATTATCGATACTTAGATAGATTAACTTAGGTAGAATTGGTTCGGTCTACCCATAGTAATCAATATTTTTTCCACTTGTAAACAATCTAAAGATCCTGATTTATTTATGTGAAAAGTATTTTTTTGCCCTGTAGTTCTGAGCTTGTCTTGGTAGGTAGACTCTCAAGTATTTTATGTTATCTATAGTTATTTTAAATGGAATTTCTCTTTCTATCTCTTGCTACTGGACTTTGTTGGTCATATATAGAAATACTGACGATTTTTGTGAGGTCATTTTATATGATGCAACCTTGGTAAAATGTGTAATGATTTCAATTAACTTTTTTTTTTTTTTTCAGGTTGATTCTCTAGGATTCTCTAAGTATACAATCATATCATTTGAAACATGAGATAGTTTTGTTTCCTCATTGCCAATTCTAATTCATTCAATTTCTTTTTCTTCTCTTACTGTTGAAATTGGTATTTCTAGTACAATGTTGAATAATAGAGGTAAAAATGGGCATCTTTGATTCATCCCTGATCTTATTGGGAAAACTTCTAGCTTATCCTCTTTACAGAAAATGCTTGCTTATTGTTTCACATAAATATTACTTTTCATTGTAAAGAACAATCACTTTATTCTTATGCTCTCTAGTGTTTTTAATTAGAATGGTGGTTGTATTTTGTCAAAAGTATTTCTGCATCTTTTGAGATAATCATATGGTTTCTGTTGGTTTTATTTATATGGTCAATTGTGCTGATAACTTATAGTTTTCCTCAAATCAGTCCTGCATTCCTGGTATAAATCCCTCCTGGTCATAGTATATGAGTGTTGTGACACATTCTTGTAATCTACTTGATAGTATTTTATTTAATTTTTTTTGCATTAATGTTCATAAGGTAAATTGGTCTATTTTGGCTCTTCCTGGTTTATCAGCACCATATCTGTGTCATTATAGTAAAAGGTATTGAGGTTTCCCTCAGGCCCCTATGGTTCTTTCCAGTAGAAAGAGTAATGCAGGTTTTGTTTGTATCCCATATGTAGCTCACAATTTTACTAAAGTCATATATTGTTTCAATTATTTTTTGCACTACTACCCGTACTTGTACATTAGTCCTGTAAAAAAATATCAATGAATATTTCTGTGCTCATAGGGTTTTCTTTTTCTCTTTTAGTTTTATGTTTTGGGGATAAAGTCCTAGAAAGTGTATTAAGCATATTACTGGATCAGGAGGCATGATCATTGTTGTGATTCTTATTGTTTTCCAAAATGTTGGAATGAAGCAATTGTGCTGCCAAACATATATATATGTACATGTACATATATATATGTACATGTACATATATGCATAAATATATACATGTGTGCATATGTATGCATATGTATATATTTATAACTATATGTATACATAAATATAATTTTAACTTATTCTTCCTTCTTAAACTATTTTTCCAAATAATTTATATAGTACTGGGATTAATAGTTCTTTAAATCATTGGTAGAATTCAATTGTGAATTCATCTGCCCCTGGAGATTTTTTGTTTTTGGAAGTTCATTGATGACTCATTTCATTTCTTTTTCTAAAATGGGTTTATTTAAGTATTTTATTTCTCCTTCTGTTAATCTGAGTAATTTATATTTTGTAGATATTCATTCATTTCTTTTAAAATGTCATGTTTATTAGCATATAATTGGGCAATAGCTCCTAAAAATTGTCTTAATTTCCTCTTCACTAGTGGTGAATTCACCCCTTGTCTGAAATGACATTCTTGAGAAAACTCTGCTGTATTTCTTTCTTCATTCATTTTTATTTTAGTTTTACACTATCTTTGATAAAAAATAGTCCATTCTAGAATTTCACCAGGAAGTGATCTAGAGTTTGCACACTCTATTCCATTCCACCCCCTCTTTTTTTTTTTTTTTGCATTAAGATTATTTTAGGACTTAAAAATTATTTTTTAATTAATTTATTTAATTTCAATTTTCTACTATCACTTGTATAAGTCTTAGATGGTTTTCCTCCTCCCTTCCCTCTCATTTCCCAAGATGGAATTCAATTTTATATGAGTTCTACATATGCATCCTTATTAACCACATTTTCACATTAGTCATGTTGCATAGAAGGATTAAGACGAATGGGAGAAACCATGAGAAAAAACACACCAAATCAAAACATGACACAAGAAAAAAATTTGTACTTCATTCTGCTTTCTAATTCCACAGTTCTTTCTCTGGATGTGGATGGTATTTTGTCTTGAGTCCTTTGGAAATGTTTTAGGTCCTTGTATTGCTGTCAAAGGCTAGGTCTACCAGAAACAGTTCTTGCACACTGTGGCTGATACTGTGTACAATATTCTCCTGGTTCTGCTCACTTCACTCACCATCAATTCACATAATTCCTTCCAGGCCTCTCTGAAGTCCTCCTGTTCATCATTTCTTATAGCACAATAGTATTCCATTACATTCATATACCACAGCTTATTCAGTCATTCCCCAATTAATGGGCATCCCCACTATTTTTCCTCTTTGAGGTTTTTGGTATGCAGAGGCATTTAGGTAAGAGTATGTGTTTAGATAGTCCTTGGGTTTGTTATGGAAGGTACACTTCTAGATATTTTATAATGTCTTCTGTAGCTTTAAATGGGATTTCTCTATCTCTTGCTGTTGGACTTTATTAGTAACATATAGAAATGCAGATGATTTATGTGTTTTAATTTTGTAACCTGCAAATTTGCAAAGTTGTTTATTATTTCAAGTAGTCTTTTACTTGATTCTCTAGGATTCTTTAAATATATCATCATATTATCTGCAAAAAATCATTACTGAGTTTCTTCTTTGCCTATTCTAATTCCTTTAATTTCTTTTTTCTTCTCTTATTGCTAAAGCTAACATTTCTAGTACCATATTGAATAACAGTGGTGATAATGGATATGCTTGTTTCACCTTGATCATACTGGAATTTCATCTAACATCCCTGTTGAATATAATGCTTGCTGATGGTTTTAGGTAGATACTGCTTATTATTTTAGGGAAGGCACCATTTATTCCTATGTTCTCCAATGTTTTCAGTAGGAATGGGTGATGTATTTTGTCAAAGGGTTTTTCTGCACCTATTGAGATCATCATGTGGTTTCTGGTAATTTCGTTGATATGATCAATAATGCTGATAGTTTTCCTAATATTTAACTAACCCTGAATATCTTGCAAAAATTATACCTGATAGTATTTGTGAAAAGTTGCTGTATTCTTTTTGATTATAACTTATTTAAAATTTTGTGTCTATATTAATTAGAGAAATTGGTCTATAATTTTCTTTCTGTGTTTTGGCTCTTCCTGGTTTAGATATCAGAACCAAATTTGAGTCATAAAATAATTTCATAGGACTTCTTCTTCAACAATTTTCTCAAAAAGTCTATATAGTATTGGGATTAGCTGTTCTTTAAAGGTCTGACAAAATTCACTTGTAAATCCATCTGGCCCTGGAGATTTTTTCCTAGGGAATTCATTGATGACTTGTTCAATTTCATTTTCTGAGATGGGGTTATTTAAGTATTTAGCTTCTTCTTCTGTTAATCTTGGCAATTCATACATATTTTTAAAATATTCATTGATCTCATTTAGATTGTCAAATTTATGACAATAAACAGTTTGGCAAAGTAATTTCTAAACATTATTTTAATTTCCTCCTCACTGGAGGAGAGTTCACCCTTTTCATTTTTGATATTGGTAACTTGGTTTTCCTCTTTCTTTTTTTAATTAAATTTTATTAGCTTATTCCATTCCCTTAAAAAATTAAAATATTTATGCCTCCTCTTCCCTGTAGCATCTTTCTCATTCTCCATAATCTTTCAAATATCATTAATAATGACTCAGAAATTACAACTGTCAAAATTTCAGGAGTTGGGGATGAAGTTCATATTTACCAGGTAGCTTGAATAAATTAAGAATGGGTAGGGGTTTTCTTATTTATATCAGTTATAAATTCTGTATTATTCATTTTCTGTTGTGTTCTTTCTCGTTCAAAAAAATTCACTTGACAGAGAAAATAGCAAAATTGATATTGACCTTTTGTCTTCCTTATGTCATCAGTCAGAAAACCAAAATAATTCTTTTTCCTTATCAGTTTTAACTCATTCTGAGAGTTTGGCCTTGGGTGCTATTCTTAAAGACATTTTGATGGTTTTGTTTTGATTTTGCATCTTTTGTTTTCATATTCTGCACATATTCTTTCCTTTGTAAAAATAACATGGAAATTTTCATGATCTTTCACTATACTGTTTCATCATCTTCCTCTGCAGTCTTACAAATGAGTCTGTATAATAAGCCAATTTTGTCAAGTTTTTCACTGTTAAAGTTTCCAGGAAGAAGTAACAGAATACTTTAAGAAAAATATAGCCTTCTGTTTGGTGTCCTTGCGTCGTCTCTTTCCTGCAGTCTATCTTCCACTAAGCTGTAGAAGTGATTCTCTTAAAACACAAGCGTATTATTGTCTAACCAGTAAAATCCAGTGGCTCCGAAGTATCTCTAGGATGAAGTATAAAATTTTTTATTTATCTTTTAAAGCCTTTCACAGCCTGAATTCTTTCCGCCATTTCAGTTTTCTTATACTTTACTATATTTCACTTATTATATGGGACAGTTAACAAAATTTATTTGCTATGCCTCACACACAACCTACCTGACTCCCTGACTTTTTACCCCACATCCTCTGTGCCTGAAATGTAGTCCCTCCTCACCTTCACCCTCCCCAACTTCCTTCAAGGCCTGCCTCAACTCTCATCTTCCACCAGAGGTCCATCTCCTCACCTCTTGCTAACACTGCTGCTCTGATATGGCTTTCATCTACTCTTTGTATTTCTTTTATGTACACAGCTATATGCATGTTTTCTTCCCCATTAGAATGTAAAGCCCTCTAGAACAGGGTCTTGGGGGTTTTTTGTTTGTTTGTTTTGTTTTTGGGTTTTGTTTTCTTTTTACCTTCACTGCTTAGAAGAGACCTGATGCATAATAAGTTCTTAATGAATGTTTGCTGACTGATTGTGACTATTGTAGTTATTTTTCACCAAGAATGTTTTATAAACATTTAGACCTTTGATTCAAGGTGTTGATTTTTAATATAATAACAATAGCAAACAGACCATTTGAGGGGTTAGTTTTTACTCTAGGTCTGTGTCTTTATTGCTATTGGGTAGTCTGGATAAGGAAAAGACCATTGCTACTGTATAGTGACAACCTTTCTGCATCGTATAGTCTTAAGGAGATTCTTGGGAGAACTAAGTGACTAAGTAAAACCTTGACCTATTTGAATCTATAAATAAAATACAGCATACACATAGAGATGTACAAATTATATACACACATGAATATGCACATTGTAATTGTTCACTCTTTGATTTCATCACTGGGAATTCTCAGTAACAAAATTTCTGTCAATTTAGATCATCAACTTCTCTGTGACCTATAGTCACTGAGATATTTCCACAAGAATTATGTGGAACTGTAAATTCAGGTCTTCCTGACTCTAAATGTGGATCTCTCTCCTCTCTCTATCATATCATATTGTTAATATTCTTAAATAGAAGTAATTTTGGTAAAGTTCTTCTCATACATATACATATATATGTATGTATATATATGTATGTGTGTACATATATATGTACATACACACATATGTATATATATATATACACACACGTGTGTGTGTGTGTGTGTGTGTGTGTGAAAGGATAGATACTAATACAATCTCCCTTAAGAAATAACCTAGGGAGACTGCATGCAGAATGGCCCATTCTCCCAGTCTGTAGCACGTACACATATTCTGGTCTGCTAACCATTTGATAAGGAGAGAGACTAGAAATTGACTACACAGTATAAAAGAGAGAATATTCAAAAAAGCACATACAAATCAGGATACATTTCTTAGCTCTGTCTCAGTAATGGTTGGCATTAGAGAGTTATGACTCTTTGAGTGGCAGAGGGATTCGGGCTTTGATTATCTGGAGTCCATACATATCCCTTTGTAAAAGCTTGTTGGTCTTAACTGGTTAAATTGAACTTTGATGCTAATTACTGGTGACTAACAGTATATGTGTGAACACACTGGAACTGGGGTTTAAATCAATATTATTAGAGAAAAATTTTGTCATCCCCTTAGAAATATTCCTAGGGCAGCTAAGTTGTGCTTTGGATAGAGCACTTGGCCTGCAGTTAAGTATACCTGAGTTCAAATTCAGCCTCAGGCACTTGCTAGCTATGTTTGTCTCAGTTTCCTCAGCTGTAAAGTTGTGCTAGAGAAGAAAATGGCAAACCCCTCCAATATCTTTGCAAAAACCCCAGACGGGGTTACAAACAGTTGGACATTACTAGAACAATTCAACAATACTGGAGATATAGCCAACCTTGCAAATAGAAGAGAGAGGTCAGAGTTTTCCTTTTGGTATAAAAGTGTTCATGAGACTTTAGCTCCTTGTTTGGGGACTTTATTCAGGGTACCTGGAACTGAAAGAGACAAAGATAACAGAGTAGAACATTAAGCTCATTTGTAGGGGATTCTCATGTCTTAAAGGAAAGGGAAGATGATTTATCTGGTCCTTTTTTGCACAGCTTGTTGTATGGTTCCTTGATATTAAGGGTAAACAGACAAAGAGAGAGAGGAAGAGAAAGAAAGAGAGAAACAGAAAGAGACAGAGTCAGAGAGACAGAGGGAGGAGAGAAAGAATCTGTCCTAGTAGTCTATAAAGGCACATGCACTTTTAGTTACATGGCCAAATGGAAAGAGACTGCTACCAACTGCTTGTTGTTTCAACCTAGAATGTCCTTAGGCGTGCTAGGTTTCCTGATCCATAAAAACTGGTCCCTAGTGTCTCCATTGTAAATGGTCTGGGCATGTGTCAAACCCCAGTTGCAAATGTAATTGTGAGATGGGGGAAAGGGAAGGGATATTAAAAAAAAAATATGAAAGTGTTATAAAACTAAAAGTTGTCAATAATCTTTTAAACATGATATGTAACTCTCTGTCCTGTATTGAAACTGATAATGACTTTACTACCAAATGCAGGGATTAATGAAAATTACAAAGGATTCAACAAAATAAGATTGGAGAAAAATAATCCTGCCTCCAGGGTAACTTTTTCTTATCTAAAAAAGAGAAATATCATTTTGGAAATAATTCCTGAAATATGATTTTAATAACTTTCAGTTGTTTCCAGTGCTATACTTTTTTTTTTTTTTTGCCTTTAAATATTTTTGCTGTAAAGTATGGGTTAAGAAAATATTCTTTGTTTATATGGAACAGTAGTATCTTGGTTTTGTAAGTCTATTGCCCTCCAGCTCCACAGAGTGAAACAGGAAAAAATGTTTCATTCTTACATTAGATTGTAACTCAGTCATACTCAGGATCATATGTACTGAAATTGGCTTAGGACAAAAATATGTTTATATCCACTAAGCCCATTACTTCTCCACCTTAGACTTCAGATGCATCTGGCAAGTCATGATATTTGGTTGAGCTTTAGACAGATCAATTCTGGATTTCACCTTCTTATGTATGATATCCTATAAGAGTCCTTTTTGACACAATCTCTTTACTTTTACCTCCTACCTTCTCTCATACTCATCCTCCATCTTTTTCTTTCACTTTACATATTCCCTTTCTGAAGTATCTCTCTTATAATTGTTTTCCCCTTTTACCTTCTCAAAATATCTACCTTTTATGCATGGTGTTTTTCTACTCAAAAAACTTCAATGACTGTTACTTGCCAACAGTATAAAACCCAACTTTCCTATTTCTGTCTTCAGGTCATACATCTTGTCACCAAAGAAAATCTTTGAAAAGCTTCTTAAAACGGAAATGAAATTGTCTTCATTGTCAAGGGCTTGTTGATTTATTCTAGTGATTACTCTGCCCCACCTTTTTATTTCCTGTATATCTCTAGGTTTCTGTTTGCCTGGATAATCTTTCAACCTAATTCAATGGCCTCTATCATAGTATCACCTCCTTGATTCTGCATACCCATTTTGCACTCTAATATTTTTCTTTCTTTTTTTGTTTAATTTATTTATTTTTGTTTTCAATATTCACTTCTATAAGTTTTAAATTTTCCCCCCTCCCTTCCTCCTTTCTCTCCAAGATGGCCTGCAATCTGATAGAAGTTCTACACACTCCCAATATACACATTTTCACTTTAGTTATGTTGCATAGAAGAATTGTAACAATTGGGAGAAACCATGAGGAAAAAAAAATAGTCTGCTTCACCCTGTATTCAGACTCCATAGGTCTTTCTGTGGTAATAGGTGGCATTTGCCATCTTGAGTCCTTTGGAATTGTTTTAGGTCCTTGCATTGCTGAGAAGGGCTAAATCTATCAAAAATCAGTCATCACAGACTGTGGCTGTTACTGTGTACAATGTTCTCCTGGTTCTGCTCACTTCATTCAGCTTCAGTTTATATATGTCTTTCCAGGTTTCTCTGAAGTCTGCCTGTTCATCATTTAGAGTATTCCATTACATTCACTTGTTCAACCATTCCCCAACTAATGGGCATCCCCACTGTTTTTCCCCTGTGAGGTTTCTGGTATGCAGAGGCATCTAGGTAAGAGTATATAGTTAGCTGAGATAAGATCCAGCCTGTATGTCCCAGGGCAAATCATTTGGCCTTGGTCTTCCTCATTTTCCTCAATTGTAATGGGGGTGGTGGTGGTTATAATAGCACCTCCCTTGCAAAGTTCTCATGAGAATCAAATGAAATTTTATTTCTCAGATGTTTAGCACAGTGATAGCCCGTAATAAATGGTAAATATATTTTGTTCTCGTCTTCCTCCCTTTCCACCCACCATGCATATTTTGAACCTACTTTCCCACTATTGTCTTTCTACGATTTTTTGCTCCTAGTCCTATTTCTATTTTTTTTCCTTCTCATTTCACAACCCATGCACTTTGTGCTCTTTTTTAAATTGATTTAACCAGACTTATGAGTTTTATACAATTGAATGTAAAAATTAATACTCATGAAAATCATATGTAATAGGGGCAATTCCCCATTTTACTCCTATTATAATCCAATTAAATCATTTACATTAACTCCATGGTGAATAGGAATAGGGTTTAGGATATATGCTAAGGAATATGTACAACTAGCCTTTATGTTCCACTCCCTCCTGTCTTTGAAGGTTTAATTAAAAAATAAAAAAAAATGATTAGTAATTGAGGAGAAAAGGTTTGCCTGATCAGTTAATTTTAAATGGTCGTCATTATCTGTCTTCCTTTCTGTTTACTGCAGAACTTGAGATAGCCTTTCCTTGATCTTCTATAGATTGGCCAGGGTGAACACAAAAGGAGAAGGGAAGGATTCTTCTACCCATCCCTGGGCAGCAATGGCATGAAATTATCAAAATGAGCCTGAAAATGAGCAAGAAGGTCCTAACATTTCTATTTTTTGTTTTCTTATCTGAGCAAAGAAAACTAACCTTTTATCTAGAGATGTCAGTTTCTAGCCCTGATAGCAACATTATGAGTTCATTAGTGGGAGGAGGTCCAAGATCTGGGTGTTGGTTACCTGGTAGGAGGTGGTCTCTACATCTTAGAGAAGGTGGCCACCAGTAGGAAGCTTAAGAGGAAAGAAATAACTTGATTTTCTAAGACATTCACACTTGTGAGCTGCTCAGACAGCACTGGTTAGGGTTAAAAGATAAATATAAATTCAGTAATCCTACAAGTTTCCCCAGAAACCTTTTATTTTTCTGAAAGAGTATAATAGAAGTAATGGATTAGTTACTGAATAATCTTTAAAGTATAGAACATATACTTTGTGAGAATCCTTATTGCCAACTTCCATTTTCACTAGCAAGTTAGGTTCACAAAAGTTACATTCCCCAATTAGCATTGAAGGAGTAACTCAAAGAGTAAGGGGGTGTTTTAATTACATCAGTTTAACCCTTCATTGTTTTGTATTCTTTCCAATATCAACTACAAGTTATAATTAACATTTCTTTATATATATATATATATATATATATATATGTGTGTGTGTGTGTGTGTGTGTGTGTGTGTGTGTGTGTGTGTGTGTGTATTCATGTATGTATGGAGAGAGAGAGAGAGAGAGAGAGAGAGAGAGAGAGAGAGAGAGAGAGAGAGAGAGAAAGAAAGAGAGAGAGAGAGAGAAAAAGAGAGAGAGAGAGAGAGAGAGAGAGAAGGAGAGAGAGAGAGAATAAGAGAATAGATGGTTCATTTGTAGAAACTAATCCTTTCAAATTAGGGTACAATCTCCCTTCTACCACTTCAATCCTTGGAGAGAGTGGGCTCAGACTTACCACAATCCCAAAAATCATTCACTCCACCAAGTTTACATACAAATGAGACATAGCTCCTGAGTGAGAGTCTCTCTTTTGTCAGGACATGATATCTTGATTATTAGATTTATTTGTTACTTTACTAGGTCAAAAAGGTTTCTCTTTGGGGATACACTGATACTTCATGAATCTCAGGCACTGACTGCTTGCTTCTTGCTGCTTGCTTCTCAAAGCTCACAAAATCATTACTATAACTAATAATTTCTTACCAAAGAGAAAGAAGTAATAGAAACAGGAGAACCAGAAGCTGGATCAGGACCTCTATTCCCTGTTGACATATTGTTCTTAGGTCTCTTTACTAAAACTTCATTCAAATCAAGACTGAGAAATTTTGATTTGATTGGTATTACCTTTAGCATGAAAACCCAACTCTAGTTTAGCGCCAATCTAAATGCCCTCTTAAACATATCACATGGATGGAAAACTATCATAGAATAGCTGTGTGTGTTCCAAGATAGAAAGCAGGAATTTCCATTCCTGCTCAGAAGGAAGCTTACCAAAAAATTGCATAGGATTTCATCAGGCATAAAATGATAAGCATACTCATAAAGACTGAATTCTTATTGACCAGTTACTTTATTGTATAAATGATTGACAATGCACATTTTCGATACTTTTATGCTTAAAAGTATTATGGTTGTCAGAAA
This sequence comes from Notamacropus eugenii, assembly GCF_028372415.1. Classification (NCBI taxonomy): domain Eukaryota; kingdom Metazoa; phylum Chordata; class Mammalia; order Diprotodontia; family Macropodidae; genus Notamacropus; species Notamacropus eugenii. The sequence goes on from NC_092877.1 coordinate 270,973,801, forward strand.
TAAAAAACTGATTTATATATCATCTCTTTTGTATATTGAATAACTTTTTAAAGGGATTATGTTAATCTCCAAATTAGGGGACATTCATTTCAACTGAGGGTTCTCTGTGGAAGGATTTACATTTAACAGCAAAATCTACTCTGATTGATTATGTTGCAACTCAGCATCTCTACTGAGTAGGAAGGAAAAAGCTCAAAATAATTTTAGTTCATCAAAAAATTTATTATAGGATATTCTGTACAGTTACCTTAAGAGAACCATAAATGACAGAAGTTTGCTGTGATTTTCCAAATATCATCAAATTGTAGTTCTAGTGTGGCAGCATCAAGGATGGATTCCCAATTTTCCTTATATATATATATATATATATATATATATATATATATATATATATATATATATACATATACATATATACATATACATATATACATGTATGTATATATTAAAGTTCTATCTCTTACGTATGTTAGAGATGTTTCCTATTTTTCAAGTGTTCTAGTAAGTTGTGAGAAGCAAGGACATTTGCTTTCATATCTAAACTTTGATAAATGTGAGATCAATTATTGTTTGTAGGGGATGACAGCATTAAAATGAAATATTCCCTGATTTACACAAGATAGACTAACAAGGGGTAGATTAAGGGTTTTATCTATGAATCCTAGTGCTATGGAATTGTCTGAACCTATATTTACACTTAATCTATGAAATCACTGCAAAAATACAGAAAGAATTCTTGGTCGATTTCAGGGAGAAATTCAGAAAACATGGGACAATTAATATTTATGGGATTCATTCCAAGAATTATTGTATAAATCTTCTTAGGGCTTTTTATTTTAAATTATTTGCTGAATGTCAGAAGAATGGCCTTTGGTTATTCTCTAAAACGAGTACTCAAAAGCAATGTAGAGGAATTTATTATCTCCCTATCTTCTGTCTCCCTTGGGATTCTCTGTGTGAAAATACTAACTTAGATTTCATTCTTTCTTCCAAGAGAAAGAAGTAAAATATAATTTTAATACAAAAAACATCCCAATGGGAATAAACTGTTGTTTATTATTATAACTATGTATAAATGTATATATATATATACATATATGTGTGTGTGTGTGTGTGTGTGTATACACCTGTGTATCCTATAACCCACAATGTTGAATCATTTATATTCAGAGTAAGGAAGTACAGCACTTGTAGTTATAAAATTTTTAAAACCAAAATTATAACCTTATTTAAATTATAAGCAGAGGTCATAAAGACTATGAAATGAATCTTCGAAATCATAGTGTTGGCTCTACAATAATCCCTTTTCAGGGATATCAAGAAGGTCACCTTGGTTGGAACATAGAATATAAAAGTTAAATAATGTGAAACAACCCTGGAGAGGTAGACTGGAGCCAAATTATGAAGGGCTTTAAATGACAATTTGAAGAGTTTATATTTTATTCCAGACGTGACATAGCCAGACCTATGCTTTGGAAAAAGTTGTTTTGGCAGCTATATGGAAGACTTGGAGAGGGAACTATAATCTAGGAATCTAATTGAGAAGGCTATTGCAGAAGTTACATAAAGTGGTAATACAGACTGAGGATAGTGGTCATGTGAATGCACAGCAAAGAAATGAAGCAAAATATATTGTTGAAACACAATCAATAAGAATTAGTAACTTAATAAGTATGACAGATAAGGGAAAGATTAACTTTCATAATTCCAAGGTTGTAAATCTTAGTATCTGTAAGGTTAGAACTCTCTAATTTTTAAAAGCAAACAGAACATATTTAAAATGAGAAGATTTAGGGAAATCTTAAAACTGACAGAAAAAAAGACATGTAGGTCATCAGAATAAAAAGAGCAACAGTGAAAAAAAGACATATCAAAGAATTCCTTAGAATTAAGTGAAACCAAAATTTTAATTTTAATACCATATGGTTAGGTTGTGAGTGTTCTTTTTTTCTTATCTCCCTTCGAAAAAGAAGTGCTGCCTTTTTTTTCATGACATCTCTTTGGGGGAAATACCACTATGTTTAGAATTGCACACCTGTGTATTTTATTAAAAGACTTTTCAGTGACAAATCTCATTTATCAAATGGTTGCTACTTTATGTACATAGTGAGAATGGAAAAGAGTAATATCTTTTGATACTGGTTGACAGCAGCTCATTTTGTGCATGTTACAAATGGATGCTCACGAAAATCAAGTCATGCTTACTTGGAGTGAAAAAGAGGTAAGACCAGCTGGCAAGACTGGAGAAATCTAATTATCAAATTGCCCCTGATAGATTTATGGGTGTCAATTAAAATACACTGTTTTCTGCAGTGACCACCCAAACTCCAGCCAAATAAAGAAAGGCCATAGAGTTCCTGGAATGAGGTAATCAATCAGAATAATAATAATTGAAAGTGAAAAGGTTTTTATTTTATTTTATTTAACATAATTATATTATCATTGAAGTGATATCTGCTCATTCTAAGTGTATTTCTCTAGATATAATAATGACTATTAAAAACAGTTGGTCTTCACTTCTACATAAAGAATAGTTTATACTGAATTACTTTGTAGACTTTTTTTTGTTTGTTACTTCAGTCCTATGTGTCATGAGAAAAAAAAAAATATTAGTCTGATCTTAGATTCTATTACCAAGTAGTTCTTATATATGAAACTGACACTTTTAAGCTAAAATTGTAACCTACCTTCAACTAGCATTTTAACTTATTTTTATCAGTGTGTTTTGTCTTTATATCAGAAGCATTTATCAATAAATACCTTTTCCTATCTTTTTAATAATGATTTTTAAAAGTTCAGAAAAATGGGTATATCAAACAGTATTCAGAAAAAAGTGTATCAAAAAGTCTCTGAAAGTTTGTAACAAATTATATACCAATTGCTTCCAATTTCTGCAAAAAAAGGAGGGAGAGATATATTTTCTCAACATCAATGAAGATAAGCTTGGTTATTAGAATTATGTAGAATTTTACTGTTATTTCCTTTTAGAGTTTTTTGTTTTTTGGTTTTTTTTTTGCCATTCTGAATATTGTTTTCCTGGTTCTGTTTCCTTCACTTTCTATCAGTTCATAGAAACCTTCCCAAGATTTTCTAAACTCTTCATATTTCAAATTCCTTGTGGTCTGGACTCATTTTTTTAGTGAGTATCCAATCAACAATATATTAGAGGCAAGCCCTACCCATTCCATCTAGGCATTCAGTACCTACCGAGATCTTTGAGAAGTAGTGTGGCATAGTGGATACGGAGTTGATATTGGAACAAGGAATATCTATGTTCATGTCCTACTTCTCTAACAAGCTAGCTGGGTGACCCTGGACAATTCACTTAATCTCATGGTATTTTGAATATGTCTATACAACAATAAGTTCCAAAGAAGTTGTTAGTAGAGTGAGAGTCCGCATTCAGGTTTTCTTTATCCTACTGAAATAACAGGTCAATTCCTTATCAACACTATGATCCTTCCCAGGTAAACTAGGTTATTTTTGTTGTTGAAAAGGCCACGAAACTGTCCTATCGGATTGATTTTTCTAGAAATTGAGACTTCTATTGCTGGCCAAATTTCTGCTTTGCCTAAAGCCCCAGAATTCCAACAGATGCATTAGGGCCCTCAGGCACGATGATTTCTGCTCTTCCATGAGTCAATAAATATGTCTGTGTACATTTCTAGATGCTGATGAGGAAGGGAGCATTTAGTGGAAACAATGCTATTTCTTTATTGAAAACATACTGTTTCAAGTAAACTTTGTTGTGTTAAGTGAGACACGATTTGCAATTCCAAATTAAAGCTACTTCTCTTTAGACTGTAAACTCCATGAAAGCAAAGATCCTACTTTACCTTTCTTTGTACTTAGCTCAGTGCCTGGTATATAATAGGTGGAGAAGAAGGGAAGGAGATCTATTTTACAACTATTTATAAAAAGAGAAAATTTACTGAGACAAGGGAAAGAGATGATAAAAGAAAAAGTAGACAATTTTAATTACATAGAACTAAAAAACTTTTTGCACAAGCAAAATAAATTCACTTACAAGGGAAACAATTAGTTGGGAAAATATTAACTAAAACTTTCTCGGATAAAAATTTAGTATCATCTGTAATCTGTCTGTCTATCTATCATCTATCTGTCTATCTATCTATCTATCTATCTATCTATCTATCTATCTATCTATCTATCAAACTAATCTGTCTAAATACTTAACATTTATACAACACTTAGTCTGTTCCAGGAATTATTCTTGAAGTTTTATAATTACTATCTCTTTTGATTCTCACAACAGCCCTGCAAAGTAGGTGCCATTGTTGCCCGCATTTTATAGATGAGAAAACTAAGGCAAACAAAATTTAAATGAGTTGCCCAGAGTCACACAGTTAATAAGTATCTCAGGTTGAATTTGAACTCAGGTCGTCTTTATTCATGATAGTACTCTATCCACAGCACCATCCAGCTGCTCTGTCTATTTGTCTATCAATTTTTGAAACTGATACAAATATATGATTCAAGACACTCTATAAGCATAGTCCAGAAATCTACTATTTGTATTCTGCGAATCACTCTAGCTAAACACGTCAAAATTTATCAGTAGTAAAAGTTCTATGAATTCTTTGTCCATTTTAAACAAAAATACCAAATTTTCTTCAGTTCAGTGTGGTAGCCTTTTGTTTCTATAATGATAGTAACAGGAAAAAAACACAAACTGCTAAGCATTACAGAGTTTAAGAATATTTTGTTGTTTAGGTGTTTTAGTTGCGTCCAAGTCTTAATGACCCCATTTGGGGTTCTTCTTGGCAGAGAGATTGGAATTTTTTGCCATTTTATTCTACACCTCATTTTATAGATGATGATGAAATTGAGGCAAAGGGGGTTAAGTGACCTGCCCAGGGTCATACAGCTAGTAAGTGTCTGTGACTGGACTTGAATTCTGGTCTTCCTGACTCCAATTTTTTTCACTCTTTCTATATTTGCATGTAACTAAGCTACTAGTCCTCTAGTGATCAAGTGGATACCATATAAAAGAAAATGAAACATCAATTTTGATATTTTCATTATAGTTGAAACTAGAAGATAAAAGAAAGTAGGTACTGAATTGCTGAATGAAAGTATGACTCACAGACTTTCTTTGGAAAGTCAAATAAAGAAGATGGCAGCAGGGCTTTTCATCACCCATCCAAAGGTAAAACAAAACACCATTTGATGGGACATTTTTTTTCATTTCATGTGTCAGTGTTCCTGATAAATATTTGCAAAGAGAATACTGTGAAGACAATTGCAGCTTATGTCTCAACGTCTGTTGCATAGGATCCAACATCTGTTGCAAAGGATAAGGCAATAGAGAAATTCATTCTTTGTAGTTCCTCTCTCTCAAAATTAAATCATCGTATACTTTAAGAGAAGCAGCATGGGTGTGGAAATAAGAACACTGGACTGAAGTTTTGCTTTTGACAATACCTTCCCATTGTTTAAATTTTAGCTATCCCAGACAAATTTCTGAAACTGTAATATAATAGTGAGTTGTTCATAATTTTTGATAGAATTTCCACACTAGGAATTCTGCATTCTCATTAAATTACATATCCTGACTCACTTTTCTCGAACCCTATACCACATAACTTTAATAATCAGTGATTTCAATGAAAATAAGGAACAACAATAAAATGCAAACCTGTGTGTATATCTCTCTGGTGTGTCATTCTTGGTCTTTATATGTGCATATATGGAAATATGTTTAAGATCTAAGATATCAAAGATATCAAAGCCTCACAGATCATGGCTATATATAGCCATCTCATAACTATGTAATCATAATTATTGTCTTTAAGAAAGTGGTCAGGATATCCTGAGCACCAAATAGCATTCTCAAAACTATAGTAGAATGCTAAGAGACATGAAATAATTAACTGCTGATGTGGAAGTTATTCTGGAATCACCATTCTATGTTTTTATCACCAACTTATAAGAGTTATAATGAAAATTAGCATCAAATGAGAAGTCATAAAAAAGAGAAAATAGGAGATGCGACTGAGATATGTCATGCAAGGTAAGTGAACATTTTTGAAATGTGTGTTGAATTGATTAAAAACTCAGTGGATATATAGATAGCTCAAGTATTTAAAAAGGTTTTTAAAACTATTTTAAAAGGTTTTTACATGGAAGAGCAATTAGATTTCTGCTTGACAGAACTAGAAGAAATTGAAGGATGCTGTAGAGGGATGGAGATTCATTCAGTAAAGGATAGAAATTCCCAGGAATTAGAGTTGTTAAAAAGAGGAATAATTTGGTTGGGTTGATTATAGTATCCCATTGACTCAAACAGAGGATGCATGATCACTTGTGGAAACTTGCAGACAAAATGTTATGAAATAAGTTGCATTAACTGAACTTTTAGAATATGCTTTTACCTCTGAAATTCTGTTCTGCAGCATGCCAAGGCAAGTGCCTAACAACTATAACAAAACCTCTGAGAACAGTATTCTAAACTATTTCATTTTATTTCTGTTTCCTGCTTTTATTGTTGGTTGTGTGTTTGATTGCTATGTGTACTAGTTCACCAATGGCCTATTGGTTACATTTGAGTCAGACCATAGTACACAATGCAAATATTGTTGTAGAATATTTTTCTTTGGAAAAACTGATTAAATTCTTGCAAATCAAAAAAAAAAAAACACAACACCACTGTTTAGTTGTTTTCAATTATATTTGACTTCATTTTCTACTTTGAAATTAAATTCCATAAATTCATTTTAATACTTAAAAATCTATCCTATATGATAATTTATTTTTAAAATCCTGTATCCTGACCTTCATTTATAAGCAATTCCTTAATTATTCAGAAGCATAATGAAGAGACATATTTGGAACACGTATAAAATATGCTTTCCTATTGACCTGAAGGAGCAATGGAGCCTGATTTGTGACAGTGATAGTGATATCCTAATCAAAATGTATTTTAGGAATAGAAACCCTTTAATAGATTTAGTCTGGGTTAGTGGTAAGTACATATGCAATAGTTTTCTAATCAGTCTCCCTCCTCAAGACTCTCCCACTCCTTTACTCTGCTCCCAAACTAAATGTTAAGTATCAGTTTGCCCATATCATCCCCACCCAGGTCCCAATAATCTCTAAGATCTCCAACACCAAAAAATAGCTTTATCATTTAAAATTCCTTGTAACCTGCCCCTTCCTTATCTTTCAAGTCTTCCTGTACTTTCCTCTCACACATATAATCTATGATGAAGCTATGCAGTTACTCACACACAACACTTCATCTTCTGTCTTCATGCCTTCTCAGGGGCTATGTTTCATGCTTAAAATGTTCTCCTTATTTACCATTACATCTTAGTTTTCCTAGATCCCTTCCCCTAAACTATTCATATATTATGAAATTACCTTCTATTGACTGTGTATGATATATACATATATATTTACATCCATATATACATATATTTACATATAAACATGTATGTATATATACACATAGAAGCATTCAGATATATGTGTATTATATACACACATGCATATATGTATGTGTGTGTGTGTGTGTGAGGAACTTGAGGGCAGAATTCATTTTTTGCCTTTTCTGTTTGTCCACTGATTAGCACAGTACCTGGCACAAACAACTGCCTAACAAATGCTTGTTTACTCGTTATGTCCATGGGGAAAACAAAACCATTCTTTCAGGTTCACACAATCATCCAGGTGGCAGAAAAAAACAAAAAAGGTACTGCCTGGACCAGGACTATGGATGGTCTCCATTTCACCAGATGAACTCGTATCCCAGGACAGGTGAAAGTACTTTCTTCATGGGATGAAAGGAATGGAAACTATAGCCAATTTTGTCTAGAAGTGACAGAGAATTAATGTGTCACTGAAGAACACTTGGAAAGGAATCTCTGACGTGGAAGTCATTGAATTGTTTTGTTTTGTTTTTAATGTTTCTACTCATGATAATGATTCTTTCTGACAATGTGAGATTGCAAGCAAAATAGGATCTTTTGCTGTTTTTGTTTTAGACAACCAAGTGCCTCTGATTGAATCTTGCCTTTGATCAATCAAGAGTCTTCAACTAGAAACAGTGTAATATATATATATATTTAACCAATCCGATACATGTGGGTTCTAGCCAATCAGAGAGCTGAGAGGAGATAACTGATAGTGGAGAGGAAGACTTGTCTGTTGTTCTATGTTGATATCTCAGACAGAAGCCCTGTCTGTTGGTCTTTGTGAGTGAATGGAGATGATGGTGCTGGGGGTGTGTGTCAGTATTGTTGTTGCCCTGCTGAGTTTTGTTTTCCCAGAGGCAGAAGCTGTGAAGTGGAGCAGGTCCCATGAGCTGAGACATGGAGCAGGAGCAGAGAGCTGCCTACATGTGAATCTAGGCGAGAGTTGGGAGTGATCAGCCTACAGAGGAAGAGCCATTCGACTTGGAAACCAATTTTGAGTTAAGATGAAAGAGGACTTTACTTGGATACTTGATGTTGATTAAGGACGTTGTTCTTATGTAACCTAGGGATGGATGATGTGGTATTTTGAAAAAGGACTTTACTTGGATACTTGGTATTAATTAAGGATGTTGCTATTCTTACACACACACACACACATACACACACACACACACACACACATATATATATATGTATGTATATATGTGTGTGTGTGTGTGTATGAAAAGGAGAGAGAGAGAGAGAGAGAGAGAGAGAGAGAGAGAGAGAGAAGAGAGAGAGAGAGAGAGAGAGAGAGAGAGAGAGAGAGAGAGAGAGAGAGAGATTGAATGATATATTTTACCTAAGGATGTTATGGTTCTATGAATGCCAAGCTTTACTTGTTGAACAGCATTTCGTTTGTTACTGACTAGAGGGTTCATTATACTATGTGATTAGACCCTTGAAATCATTCACAGCAGCAGTCCTCAGGTATGTTGCCTGTGACTGACATTACACAATGAAAAAGAAATTCTCTTTAAATAATATTCTTGTGGGTAATTTATATTGTACTTTTAACTCATGCACATCATTTTATGAAATGATACTGTGCTAGCACCGATGCTGGTCCAGGGAGATCTCAGGTTCTATTATTCCATTTCTTTCCTGAATAATAGGACTTTTTCCATTTTAAATATTCATTAATCTATATATGTATATATATTTTTTCTCATGTATAGTAGTTGCTGAAGTATTTCTTTTCCTTTCATGGAGTGAGGAAGTTCATTCTTCCTTCTTTCATTGTCAACATTAACTTCCATATGGTAAAATGACACTGGGAAATGAGACATACAGATTGAGCTAGTATAAGAAGAGCATTACAGAATGGAAACATTTACACAGAAAGAAGAGAATTTTTTCAGTTACAATATGATAATTTTTAAAATTGATTATATACAAGTCTATAGAAAGCTTTGCTAAGGTAAGTAATGTATATATTGCTGTGGAGAGCTATGAGATGCTTTTTTTCTGTCTCCTAAAAACACTGGAATAATTCTAGATTCTAAGAACTGTGATCTGCTCTGAGAATAATGCCTGTTTTCCAGCTCTTAAAATTATCCCTCAGCTTTTGATAGGGGGATATTGTTGCTTCAGTCTCAAATGGATTTTCATCCAGGTAACTATTCAGAAATCATAAAAATCAAATGGTCATGCCTACTTATATGAATCATCTGGGAAATGTTCTTGCCTTCCATAAAGCCAAAATAAAGTGAACAATTTTTATTATTCATGAGTATGAATAAGTATTTAGTGAAACAGACCCCCAGGAGTTTTGTTCTAACTGCTACTGCAAAATGATTCACATTAGGATAGAAGTTAGATTATAGGGGAAATTATGATTGAAATTCAAATTCCAATAATGGTTAACACTATGTTACAATGAAAATGCCTATATAACATTAAAATCACTTGGATAATGAGAATGAATTACTTGAATTAGACTTAAATTAACTACTGATAATGTTCAATTGTAGATCAGGGACTATATCATTGAAATAACATGCTCATAAGTATTAGTATCCTTGAACTGAAGGTCTTTTCAGGCTGATGTTAAAAATAAATAAATAAATCTTAATGTAAGCAACTGTTTGGGAAATCTATTGTCAGTACATTCTAAATAATCATCTGGCACTTTAATTACTGAGCCATCCTGCTCATTGCTAAGATGCATAATATACTGAGATTACTTTACAACCAAGTATGATGTACCAAGAGGGAAATTATTAGCTTTTGCTGATAAATCATGGAATATTATAGTTCTTAATAGACAGATGAATTTGAAATCACAAATCTCAATTATAAGTCATATGGCAAGCCATTACTACATATATATGTGAAGCTTTCTTGGCAGCTTGGTTCCTCTCCTGAAGGTTTGTAGCTAAATCATCTCTTGCATCCTGTTTCCATTTATACATGTGTCAGATTTGAAGATTAGAACTCCCTGTCATATGTTATTAATAAGAATATGATATACATGTTGTATAAGGGACAATTTGGAGCTAACTTTATTATTCCTATAAAGGTTTATAATTAATTCTTATATAACATGCTTTTGCATTTTTGTTAAGTATTTCAGTCAGAAGATAGTAGAACATACACTTAAGATACAACAATGCTTGTATCTTAAGCATTGGTTGGAGTGACAATATCTTTATGTTATAGTAGCAGTTGGTTAATAATAGGTATTTAAAGATGTACATTAAACACTATTATGAATACTCATTTGCAAACACTGATTTTTTGCATGTGAAAGGGTATATACACTGTGTGTGTGTGTCCTATATAGATAAACTGGTGATAAATCTGTTACATATTCTAATAAAATTGAAAAATTTTAATCATCAAGTAATACCGTCATCATTGTATAGCAACTTCAACTTTCAGGAGATGCTGATATGGGAACAATGCAATCAATCCTTGAGAATACACAGTCTTTCACCCACCTAAAATTTTAGTTAGTTTTCCTGGGAAAATGATTGCTTATGTGAACCACTGATAGTTTGTGGGGCAGAGAATTAGAAGAGCACATATCTTAAAGAATTTTCATACAAAGCGAAGCTGGGAGGAACCTTAGAGACAACCTAGTCCAACCCTCTCATTTTATTAATAAGGAAATAGACGAGTAGAGAGATTAGAAAACTGGTCCAAATTCTCAAAGCAATTTAGAAGAACTAGGACCCAGTTCTCCTAGTTTCCATCCAGCAAGCTTTATTTTATACTGCACTGCCTCCCTCTGAAATATTTAAGCAGATCATAGAATGAAGGCACTTGGCTGATACTGTCATTATAACTTAGACAGTGTGCAATGGGTGTTTAATAATGTAATTTTTCAATTTTATTAGAGCACACAACAGATTTAATGCACATTAGTTCTAATATGAGGATATGGGTCATGAACATCCAAAGGGCCCACAGATAATGTGGGAAACAGCTCTCTATTGCATATGCTTAAGAATGATATGTTGTTTCCCATAAATGTGTAACATATTCATAAAAATGTTTTACAGTGAGTGCTGAAGCATTAAAACAAGAATAAACAAACTGCATTAGCATGAAAAATTATACAAAAGCTTTTAAGTTTTTGACACAGGTCACAACAAATTAACACTCATTAATGCCCACAGGAAAAATTAACTGCAAAGAGGCTTCAAAGTCAGATGTTAGAAAAATTACATTTTCCTTAAAAGGGAAATATAGCACCTCATGTACTGACTGGAGCACATTAGGATCTTGCTTTCCTTAAGTTTTCATCTCAGTGTTGATAAAGGATATTTATATATTATCATATTTTTGTATTTATAAAGATCAAATTTGAGTGTTATTTCAGTGACTTTTCTTGTACTTTAAGGATAAATATTATTATGGAAGCTTATTGAATTTATTTTTGCCATAATTTTTCTGAAAGTATATTTGGTTCTTCACATATTCTTTGAGGACAATATCATTTTTCTTAAATGTCTATTTCAACAAATTTCAGCAAGTATATCTTACTATTTAGTTGAGTTCTTTTTTTCATCACAAGTACTAAAATTGGCCTGGTGGACCCCAGAGAACAAAATTGGGAGAAATATGTGGAAAGTACTGAGAAGCAGATTTAAAGTTGACATGAGGGAAAGTTTCTTAGAAGTCAGAGCTATTGCATATTGAAGGAGACTGGCATGAGAACATATCTGTGATAGGTTATGGCCAGACTTGCCATATTACTTGGGTTTGAGCAGGTTTTCTACGTCACATAGATAGAATTTCAAAAGGAGAAATCCTTGGACAGTAACACAAATTAAATATTCAACCCATGTGAGTACAAAGAAATACTATTGGAGGTAAGTCCTACCAAATTAGTTGAAGCACAAAAGTTTCCATGATTTAAGCATAAATTAAAGCTTTGTATTGGCAATGTAATATCTGGAAGACTTATGAGAGTGTAAAAATTCAGGGAGAAGTGGATTATTTTCTTCTTCCTACCTGGTAGATCCCTCACACCACAAGAACTGAACAAGCTATTACCTAGCTCTGTCTCTATGGGGAAAAAGGAGGGAAGAGATAAGAAGGAAAACCATGTGCTCATCACCACTAAAATTCTCAACTCGGTTCACAACTGTATCCTTGCTCTGTATTTGACAATAGTATTCTTGTGGGTTAAGTAAACCTACTTTTTAATCTCTGAGATTCCTTCCAACTTTGCCATTCTACAATTCTCTTATTCTACAATTCCACTGACCATTATTAATACAACTCCAGTGAAATTGGGATGATTAAAAAACAACCTTTTAAAAGTAACTAGATGAGTTTCTCTTTTTAGAAAGTGTCAGGAAATATACTTTAGTTTTTTGAGCACTTAATCAGTAATTAGGAATACTTAATATCTTAACCTGAGGCTATAAACAAAGTAACTTACCATCTTACTTAACAGAAGCAAGAAAAACCTGACAATAATTTTAAAATTTGTATTTATTTTTAAGTTATAGAATATAGCAAGCATTTCCATAACATAACAAAATTTTTAAATGCACATGAAATTGCAAATCTATTATATAAATCTTTCTATTCTCTTTAAATATACAATGACCTTATCATATAAATTTCTTTTTTTCTTTCTTCTTCTCTCCCCCACCCTAGGGATGTGTTGGGGGTGGAAGCTCAATTCCATGTGGACAGTCTCGGGCAGGTAAAGGTGGGAACTTCTAAATCTTAGAGTTCTCATGAGGCCCCCCAGAAAACAGCAGGGAATCGAGGAGTGAGACCGAGCAATCTCGTGTATTTCAGCCTCTTCCCATGAGAAACGTGATTGGAGGAGCATCCCCGCCCTCGAGACTGACCCGGATCTGGGCACACCTATTGTTATCTAACAGGCACTGTATTCAGGTGCAAACTATGCTGCCAGAGAGCTTAATTAGGGTCAGGAAAGCCTGAAGGCGCTCTTAGCGCGGGAGGGGCCCTTACAGGACAGAAGGGGCCTCTTCCCTTTTCCTCTCTTCGCTCTTCCCTCCCCCTCTCTCCCCACTTACACTTCTACTTCCAATCTCTTACCGTAAGATCTTTGCCTCCTTGGGAGATTTCTCTCTCCCTCCTAAGGAAGACCTCCCCCTGCACATGTAACCAGGACCCTGAATAAAGCCTAACCCTTGTTCGACTCTGGAAAGTCTCTTCTCTCATACGTTTATCCGGTTTGGCCAACCGAAGACCTGGGACAGGTAAGGTAAGACTCGGGTAGCCCTCAGGCCTCTAGGCCTGGCAGGGGTGGCTACCATTAGACACAAATATGTGTATACACAAAGACATATACAAATACACACATACTTTTATTAGAGTCAAAAATACGTTATTCTCTCAAAGTTTTTCTTAAAACAATATTGTTTTTACTATATGTAATGTTTTCATGGTTCTGCTCATTTCACTTTTCATTATTTCTTGCAAGGCTATCTAAGTTTTTCTAAGATAATTGAGATCATCATTTCTTACACCGCAGTAGTATCCCATCACAATCATATATCACACTTTATTCAGCCAATCCCCAACTGACAGGCATCACTGTAACTTCCAGTTCTTTGAGATATGCTATAAATATTTTAGATATTTATATCTTATCATAATTTTGTATTTATAAAGATCAGATTTGACTGTTATTTCAGTGATTTTTCTTGTATTTTAAGGATAAATATTATTATAGAAACTTACTGAATTTATTTTTCACCATACTTTTCTGAAAGTGTATTTGGTTCTTCACATATTCTTTGAGGAAAATATCATCAAAATACATAGAGATATGCTATAAATATCTTAGAACATATAGATTCTTTTCCTTTTTCCACTTATGATCTTTGAAAATAAACCCAGTAATGGTCAAAATATACAGGCAGTTTAATGTTATGTTAATAACATTTTGCACATATCTCCTGATTGTTCTGCAAAATGGTTGAACCAGTTAAAAATTTCACACTGAAGTGGTGTCTCAATTTTTCCACATCCCCTCATACATTTGGCACTTTCCGCTTCAATCATTTTAGATGATAGGTGTTAAATGACATCTCAAGATCATTTTAATTTTCATTTCTTTAATCAATATTAATTTAGAGCATTTTTTTCCATATGACTATAAATTTTTGGTTTTTTTAACAACTGACTGTTCACATCCTTTGATAATTCATTTATTGGGGAATGACTCATAGTCTTATAGATTTTACAGAGTTCTTTATTATACATTTAAGATGAGACTTTTATCTGAGAAAATGTCTATAAGATTCCCCCCCCCCCCCAATTTTCTGGTTTCCTTCTGATCTTGACTCCATGTGTTATATTTCAGCAAAGCCTTTTTTAATTTAATGTAATCAAGGTTATCCATTTTGCCACCTCACTTTGCTCTATACTTCTTGATTACTAATGACTTGTTCTCCTATCCATAAGTTTGATAAATAATATGTTCCATGTTCTTCAATTTTTTTTATAATATCTCTGTTTATATTTAGATCACATATCCCTGTTGACCCTTTCTTGGCAAATGATGTAAGATATTGATCTGTGCCCAATTTCTGCTGTACTGCTTTCTATTTTTCCCAACAATTTTTATCAAATAACGGATTCTTTTCCCAAAAGCTTAAGTTTTTACATTTTTCAAATACAAGGTTACTAAGTTTATTTA
The DNA here is from genome assembly GCF_028372415.1 of Notamacropus eugenii. Taxonomy (NCBI): domain Eukaryota; kingdom Metazoa; phylum Chordata; class Mammalia; order Diprotodontia; family Macropodidae; genus Notamacropus; species Notamacropus eugenii. The sequence goes on from NC_092877.1 coordinate 270,988,912, forward strand.
CTGCGGTAAATTTTATGTTAACTCTATTCCATTGATCTACCTTTCTATCTCTTTCTATTTCTACATCTGCCTTATAATAGTGTTTTATATATACATATATATATATATACATATATATAATATGTAAAGGAAGGAATTTTAATATTGCTAAAATTCCTTCCTTTACATATTTTTTCATAAGTTCCTTTGATATTCTTGAATTTTTGTTCTTCCAAGTGAATTTTATTTTTTTCTAATTCAATAAAAAAAACATTTTGGTAATTTAATTGGCATGGCATTGAATATTTAAATTAGTTTAGGTAAAATTGTCATTTTTATTATATTGTTCCTACCTAACCATGAAGAATTAATGTTAATATTTCTCCACTTGTAAAGTGGAGAAATTTCTTACTGTTATATTAAAATCTTGAGATTCCTTGCCCTGATTATAAAAGCTAACATCATTAAAAAAACAAAATGTATTATGTACATTTTATAATAATGATAAGAGGGAATTCCTTAACCAAACAAAAGGAAGAGGGGATTGCAAAAGATAATACAGATTTTTTAATATGAAACTGCAAGTCTATCATATACAAGTTAATACTCCTTTTAAATATATAAGAAATTATATAAATTAAATATACAAAATATAGTAAATTAAAAACTTTTTCACTAAAAGGTCTATTCAGCTAGAATAAAGGAAAGTGTCTATTAGGAAATATCTCTGCAACAAATATATCAAATGAGGGGCTAACTTAGAAATTAAAACAAATATATAAGACCAGGAGTCATTCTCTATTCAGTGTGGTCAAAGGACATGTGCAAATCATTCTCAGAAGATGAATGGAAAATTATTAATGTTACATTCCATTCCCAGTCTGCATCTATAATCCTATAACCTATGATCATATGAAAGATTGACATTTCCTTCAAAAAACTAGGGTATTATTATTTTATCTTACCTGTGTTGAAATTATGTCTTATTCTGGTCCCAAACCCTCCCAAGTTAGTATAGTAAGTTTATAAGTAACTAGTATAAAATAATAGTAGGAAGGAAGAGTGCAAAGGAAAACCTAGAAGTCACTGAACTGTCCTACTAGTTCAGAGAGCCTAACACTAACTGGAAAGTTGTCTCATAAATGAGAGGAACACAGGAACCAGTGGAAGCCATCTCACAAATTAAAGCCACATCCTGGTTGTTGCTGTTCAGCTGTTTCAGTCGTGTCCGACTCTCTGGGTTTTCTTGGCAAAGATACTGGTGTGGTTTGCCATTTCTTTCTCCAGCTTATTTTACAATTGAGAAAATTGAGGCAAACAGGGTAAAGTGGTGCAGGATCACACAGCTAATAAGTATCTGATGTCACATTTGAACTCAGGTCTTCCTGAGTCCAGGCTTCTGGAAATCAGCTAGGCTAAAATGTGATGGCCTCTTAGTCCTGCAAACTGCTCTTGATCTGTAAGCCTCAGATAAATGTCAGCAATAGACCAGCAGAACATCAAAAAAGCATTTTGCTAATAACTTAACTCTAAGCTGTGACAGATAACTTTGAGAAGGTATGGGTATGTTATTGAACTAAGCCTAAAGAGGCATGGATAATAGTTAGTCTGTCCCCCTAAAAACCTGTAAAAATTGGATCCTAAACTCCTGCCCCAATCCCTAGAGCAGCAAGCACCATGACATAGCCAGGATGGCCTGCTAGTACAGGTTCTTAGATCTGCTTTTCTAAAACGAAAGTAACTTTTTGAGGTGTCAACAATCTTCTTTAATCACAATCACCAAAAAAGAAAATACAATCAGAGAAATAAAGACCAATGGACAAGGTTTCTAACTGTCTGACCAGAGGCAATGCATACATCACCAATCAACAGGCAGATCCAACGAAGGAGGTCTGAGACTTCTAATTTACTCATAGCCACCCCTAGCCCTGAATGAGAAGGTCACGATTATTTCATGTGTAAAAATCAAGGGTGGGTTGAGGAACCTTGTGACCTTTCCCAGAAGAATTTTCCTTTATTTGGATCTTGAATCATTCAAATGGATTAATTATGATATGAATAATTCCATAAATTGTCAACTCATTATTAGAAGCTAGGTGTGTCTTAGTTTCCTCACTGATCTATGACTGTGTGATCTGAGTTCTATATATATTTCCAACTTGCTATATGACTGTGGATATGTCATGTAACACACTCCTCATTGTCTACAGCTATGAAATTATGGTCTTGGGTTAGATCTACTACTCCCTTCCTATTTCCAAAAAAAAAAAAAAAAATGCTAGTATAAATAATTTGGTGCATATGGGACCTTCTTTTTATTAATAGTCTCCTTGGGGTATAAGCCTAGTGTTTGAATCTCTGTGTCAAAATTTATGGACATTTTAATTTACATTATTAGAATAATTCCAACTTGCTTTTCAAAATTGTTATAATTGATTGAAAATTGCATCAGCAATGCATTAATGTGCCTATCTTCCTCACAGCCCTTCCCAACACTGACTACTCCCATTCTTTGTCATTTTGCAAATTTACATGTATAGAGATGAAACCTCTTAGTTATTTGGATTTGCATTTCTATTATTAGTGATTAGATCACTTTCATATTGTTGTTAATAGTTTTCAATTCTTCTTTTCAGAACTGTTTCTCCTAAGATCTTGTTCTGAATTTATGATTCATTTCTCACTCACCAGAAGGAAGATGCTAATTGAAATGGAAATGAGCTCTAACATTGAAAGAGAAAAAAAAAAAAACCTCAGGTATTAGAAGGAGAAGCATTATTCATGCTAACTTGTGCACATGTATGACTGTTTATGACTTGAAATTCACAAAGTTATTAGGACCAAATTGGATGATCTACCTTGACAAAACAATAAATTGTTATACACATATAAAATGAAAATAATGTCTCAATATACCTTCTCTTTACCATACATAGCCAACCCTTTGTTTAATCACAGATTCAAGTCCCTAAGTCATACGTGAGTAGGGAGAGTGAGGAGAGTTTTCTGAAGGGTCCAAAGCATAAACACCTTCCTGTGGAGAAGAATGAAAACTCATACTTCTATACTTCCTTAGCTTATAGATATCCACACTAGCTAAGTAAGATTAGATATACTTTCTCTTCCTACTGCTTTCCTTCTTTCATCTAACCCTGGAAATAATCTCCTTTTTCTAGCTCCTCAATTTCTTGCTGTTTTTCTTTCTCCAACTGTTTTCTTACTTTGTTTCTTTTTCTTTAAGGGATAGACTGATATCCAACGGCAAATTTGGCTCTGAGTTTCCACTTCCCTAGACTATGGCCAAATAAGGTACTGACTCTACCTCACAACCCAAACAATGGAAAGTAACATTTTGCCCCAGTTCTAGCTTGGAAGACTATAGTAAATGAGGAAGTCTCTCTTCTAGGAGCTATGAATAGACTGAGACAGGCAGGATTAGAAAATATTTGAGCCTTCTCTAACACCTTCTGACGTTTTCTCACAAATTAACTGAGTCAAAGCACTTCACTTTTCTTAATCTGTTACTCATAAAAAAACTATTAACCTGTATTGTCTCTTTATTTGATTTTTTAAATTGTCTTCTTTATTAAGGAACAGAACCTAAGGTGAGAAAATTTTACTTGAATGGAGTAAAGGACGAGAGTTTTGATATCCCATCCTGGAACTTTCACTACATTCAATATCCATGGGCAGAGACTCTAACCACAATGTAGTATCAGTTGGAGACTTCCATCTCTAGCATCTCAGTGGGTGCTTAGAGGGCACTACCACCCACAGTAGGGTATGGAATAACTTATAACTACTATTTCCCAGAAATTACTACACTGTCTGGCACATAGTAGGTACTTAATAAATGCTTATTGAATTTAACTCCTTTTCTATCACCTGAATTAAGGACAATATGGTCAATTACTTCATGTTTCCTTGAGAATTTTGGGGGAGGAGGAGGTAGTTGGGATAAGATGTTGTGGTAGAAAGAACAGCAGACCCGAAATCAAGAAATCCAGCATTCAAATCCTGCCTCAGGCACTTAGCTATCTCACCCTGGACAAGTCACTTAACTTTTCTATGCCTCACTTTCCTCATATGTAAAATGATCATCATAATACCAAAACCTATGTCTCAAAGATAATGTAAAGATCAAATAAGATAATAATTGTAAAACTCTTAGCACAGTGCCTGGCATCTGGTAAGAATGACATAAATGCCATCTATTATTCTCATTGCCATTACCATCATCATTATTAACATTCTTTATTAAAGTCATGGTCACCTTATCTACAGTTATCACTCTAGAGCTGAAAGAGAATTTAGTAGTCTTGTCCAAACCGGGACTTTGAAGTAAGAGACTGAGACTCAGTTAATTATCTGCCCAAACACACATGTGTAACATGTGGCAGCATAAGAATTTGAACTCAGATTCCCTAACTCCAAGTGCTCTGTCCACTGGAGCAGGACCTTCTCAAATGTTCAAAGTAAAGGAATATTTTTGAAGAGAGAAGTTATGTTTACTTGATAAAGTAAGGTTAGAAATCATAGAGCAAGGGATTACAAAGAATGAACTATATAAACAAGACATGCTTGAATGGTTTAATTAATTAATTAACTAATGGTTTAATCTGAACCATTGAACCTTAACCACAGAGCATATTTAAAATCCTAGAAATGGCACTACTAGCTTTTCCTGGAAGTTTGTGATACAAGATATGAACAAAATTAGAACTCTAAGAGGGTACATTTAAATGGGAGAAAGATGTTAATTAGATACAATATGTTAAGCTTACAGGGAAATTGAACCAATAGTCCTGCTTTACTCCAAGGCCTTGTGCTTCTGGAGCTGAGGCTTTGCATATCAATAAAACTCTGCCTTCTACACATTTTTTCCTGGGACCATTTATGAACGATGAGGATGACTGGATAAAAGAAAATAACAAAACCACTTTCTGGAGGGCAACCTAAGGGCAGTGGTGACAAGGTCCAAGACACTTAAGGCTAGAGAGACTTAGGGGAGAAAGAGACATGCAACTTCAATAATCCCAGTACTTCCAAGAACATTATGTTTACCTAGAGATCCTACTTCAGGAGTTTTGTGTTTTCATTATTCTCTAATCCTTGGTATGCTCATGACTCGGAAAATGGGTTTACATTTCTTTTCCTATTTCCTCAACAGTAAAATACAGGAGCCACGGAAATAGGATTATTTGGAAGTATTAGAATACAGACATGCATGTCCTAACCATCCTTGACTATTCTTATATTCAGTGGGCTAAGGAAATAGCCTTGAAATGAAAAGCAAATTTTAAGCTCATCCCACAAGATAGGTAAGAAAGAAAGATTACCACAGCCTTATGATTCACGTAAGTGAGTGGGTGCCTTGCCCCAGGAGGCAGCAACAAATACTTGATCCCTGAGGAATTTTTCTGACAGGTGCCTCTCATTCTCCAGTATTAGCAGCATCTTTCCTTATCATTACCTTCTTTAATATATAGAATTCTACTGCTGAGGAATTCAATATCTTTTATAAACCCTATAGAAAATTCAATGTGCATTCTTATTAATTCATTTAAATCAAGTAGAAAAGATGTGATATTGTCCTATAAGTGGACTTATATTTTACTGCCTTAATTTTAACTTCAAAATTAAACAGATTAGCATTTGTAAGTCTTTGTTATCTTAAGGAGTTGATTAATGATGCATTCAAAAGTCAAACATCATTATCAATTTTCACTTAATCTGCAGGAATAAAAATTATAGAAACCTTCCTAAATGATCAAATGATACTAATTTGGGTGAAGAAGGCATTGGGGGGATTGTAAAGGTTTCATGGAATTAACCACTATAGGCTTGTATCTATAATTAAATGATATAACTTTTTTTTTTTTGCATTTCTAACAAGACAATATCACTCTCATCATGAAAAACACTTACATAGTAAATGTGGCTAATTTATCTAATTGCATTACTTTTTGTGAGAAAAATCCTTTTGTTTAAAAATCTCTCTAGGAGGCTTTATAGTGAGATTCTTTTCAAGACACCACAGTAATGCCATTCAAAATGTGTGCGGTAATGAAAAGAAACACAAAATAGCTTACGTTAAAAAATAAAGAAGCAGAAATGTACCTCAGGGAGGTGAAGACAGATTTTCTTATTATTCTTTGTATGTCTTACAATGATGGTTCTCACCATTACAAAATCCTATAGCTGAAATTGTTAAAGAGGGCGATAAAAGGAAGAAAAAAAAGACTAAATGGGAAGGGTATAGGTTGTAAGACAGTATCATTACCTCTTAAAAGGTTCCACATGCATTTCCTAAAAGAATGGAAATGTGAGTTTAAGTTTTAGCTTAAAAAATATATCTAATACATTCTCTTCATGCATTTTTAACATGCTTGGTGACTTACTAGAAGCTCACTGGAGCTTTATGTACACTTTTAAACAATGAAAATTTCCATAAATTAATATGTCAAGATAATCAGTGACTTGATGACATCTTAAATATCAGTTTCTATTGATTATGTTCAATTAAATGGATAATAATTGGAAAAATAATTTTTAAACTGAATTTTTAAAAATCAAGACCCATTTCTTTTTTTGCCCTGCAATCTTAGATTTCTTTAATTTCTCCCTCCCTTTTTGGGAAATTCAAAGCTATCCACGTGATCTGATGGCATTCAAATATCATATTCATTTTCAATAAACTTAAATTATCTAAATTAAGCACTCATATGTGTGCTTTGTGCTTTGTGCTTTCAGTGAGTAGTAAAAGCAAATTTTAGCATGGAGTTTTTCACTTACCACTAAACCAAGACCCTTTTGAAGAGGCATCTAACCACCTGAATGGTAGCTTCCCTCCTCTGAAAAGTATATTCTTGAAGAGATGAGCTGCAGGAAGTTGTTTGTGCTATTGATTTCCATTTTTAAATTAGCCTGCTTGTGTTACTCAGAAATTAAGGCTGATAAAACATGTCAAAGCTGGATGAGACTCCTATCACAACAAGAAAAAAATACAGACTATTAGAATTGGAAGGGATTTTCGAGCTCAGCTAGTTCAATCTTCTGATCTTACAGGTGGGAAAATGATATTTTAGTTGAATTACAAAAACCAATACTAGAATTGAGAGGCCTAGAACCCTTTACTCTACTTCAGTACTCTTTAAACTAGTTCTACCAGTATGACCAAGTTCAGTCTGCTAAGACATTTATAATGCATAATAGAAAGGGATAAGGACAAGAACTCTGATCTTTTTCATATAAGGAACACTCAGGCCAGGAAACTTTCTCTGTCAATGCAGATGATCATTTTCTCTGTAACATATAGTCTTAGAAACTTGTCTAGAACACTAAGTGGTTAAGTGACTAGCCTAGGCTAACACAACCAGTATATATCAGAGATAAGCTATGAAGCCAGGTCTTCTCAACTTTGATTAGCTTGGCCTCATTTAGTTGTTGTTTTTATTACTTCAGTGATGCTAATGGTTTCTTGTTGGTTGCTGTCATCTAGCTTCTATTAACAAAATATTTTTTAATTCAAGGCTAATTAAATAGACAATAATTCTTAATTCCACTAGTTGATAGTGAAAGATCCAGAGATTCTGATGGCAGATATTTCCCATAGATGACAGATGAGGTAGGAGAAACAGAATCTTTACATCAACACAGACCAAACTTTAATCCAGTTCAACAAGCATTTATTAAGGAGAAGGAAAAGGAATAAGCATTTGTATTACACCTGCATTGTCAAACCAGCTCTCTAGGACTCAGCTTCCCTTATACACACATGAAGTATACATTGACTCTAAGGCCTCTGAAGGACTTAGTCACATTTACTTGGACCCTTCTGGCTGATCATACAAGGGTCATTTGGCTCACTGGGCCTCAGTTTCAGGAAGATATCTGGGACGGGGGTTTGTAGTCTAAATCGTCTTAAGGCCTTGTTATCTCTAGGTCTAGGAAATTGTCTTTGATCACATACAGATCCTTAGGCCTCTGTTTCTCCTATTATCACAGTAGGGGATCCAGCTCAAAAACTCTTGAAATCCTTAACCTTTTTAAACCTCGGATATTATTAGTGATCTTACACTGAGCTATCCAGCTTTCTAGGACTCAGTTTCCTTTTGAATCACATAAAGGATTTGTACTCTAAGGCCTATGAGGGACTTGTCACTTTTAATACTTTGTCACTTGTGGGTGCACATACAATGTTCATTAGACACTCTAGGCTTCAGTTTCAGGCAGAGTCCATGGAGGGGCCTCTAGTGAAAAAGCTTTTCATTTCCAATGCTCAAGCTCCACTTAATGGCTGTCTTAGAGTGATTATCAATAGTAACAGTTTCTCTTTCCCTCCCAACTTCACGTATTTTTTTTCCTTTTGCTTATTAAAAGGGACATTCCCTGACTACTTTTTAAAGAGGTCTATTCACTCAATGGGCATTACCTCCCTCTAAGTAAATACCTGAAAAGGCCAAGGTCCCCCACTGCATCCTGGACCATCTGTAGACATCCTGTTGAATATCCTGGTCACTGGATACAGATGGCTCAGGAGGAGAAAGTGATGACCTTGCACAGCCCTACCTCACTCAAAACTAAGTCCAGTACAAGTCATGTCATCATTTATCTGACATCATGGTCTTCTTTGAAATGAAAGATGAAAACAACTGCAACAACCATGTGCTAAGAGCTTTTACCAATATTATTTTATTCAGTCCTCACAACAACCCTGTAAGGTAAGTACTATTATTATCCCCATTTTATAGTTGAATGAACTGAAGAAATCAGAGTTTAGACTAATTGTCCTCTGTGTTAAAGGAATACAGGGTTTAGAAGGCAACATTTTAGAAGGCAAAGTAGCTAGGAATATAACTAAGAACAACCTAATTACCCAAGTCAAGTGTAATTCTTCAGGGTAAAAAACAGACACAATGAAATAGGGGACTTTCAAGAATCACTGATGAAAAGACCAAAGCTGCATAGAAAATTGGACATGCAAACAAAAGACTCAAGAAAAGCATTAAAAGATACACATGAAAAAGAAAGCAAAAGGGACTTAATGTGCTTCACCTATTTACATTTCCGTATAGGAATGTGATGCTAAACTAACTCCTAAAAATTTAATTATTATTAGGATCAACATAGAGGACACAAAAAGAGAGAGAGAAAGCAAAAAAGAGAGACGTACTGTGGAAAAGGGGAAAGAAAAGGTAAAATGGGAAATATTTTCTCTGATAATAGAAAAATGTGAGGAAGAACTTTTACAATGAGGATGAGTTGTGGGTGGTGGCAGGCAAAGCTTGAACCTCACTTTTTTTTGGAATTGATTCAAAGAGAGAAGAATATATATACATACTCAGCTGAGTATATACCTCTATGTGCCTCAGGGAAATAAAAGGGGAAAGGTATAAGAAACAGGAGCAGGGGGGTGATAAAAGGAAGGGCAGATTAAGGGAGGCAATAGTCAGAAGGAATGATTCGTATAATGGTTTCAGAAAAATCATGGGAAGACCTATATGAGCAGATGTAATGGAGAGTTTGAAGAGCCAGGAGATGATTGGGCACAGTAACAGCATTGTTGTAACTATGATCAACTGTTAAAGACTTGACTATGCTGATCAATGATCCAAGACAATTTGAAAGGATCCATGATGATGGGTGTCCATCTCCAGAAAGAGAGTTAATGAACTCTCAGTGCAAAATTGAAATGAAACTTTATTGCTTTCTTTACTTTTGTCACTTTTTTGGCAATATGGCTAATATGAAAATATGTTTTGCATGATTTTGCATGCAAAACTAATAAAATAAATGAGTTGTCCAAAGTCACCGGTAGTAGGTGAGGTCAAATGTGAGCACAAGTTTTCCTAATGTAGGCTCATAACTCTGTTGATTGTGCCACCTTCTTCAATAAGCATTTATTAAATAGCTACTATGTGTAAGCAATGCTGAATAGACCATCTGAGAGAAGGGAAAGAAATAGTGTGACAAGCTTTTCCCTCAAGGAACTTATATTGTACTGGAAGGAATGCAAGATATATGAATAGGTTTGTCTAATTAATTTGTGCTGATTACAGGGAGCTGGTATAAGTCTTATTTAAATCCGTTGCTCTAGCCAAATTAGTTTACTCACAGCATATATCTTGCATTTTTCTGACTCGTTTTGTTTCAGGAAATCATTTAATTCACCTGCAGCAACTCCAGCAACAGTAACAACAGCAATATCTTCTGACCCTAACCCTTCTCCACTTATTCAAATCCTACAAATCCTTCAAAAATCACTTCATATCTCTATTTTCTCCAAGATATTTTCCCTGATCCTATGACTCTGAAAGATTCTCTTCTTGGAATTTTTGCTTGTATGCTTTGACAATTAATTATGTGGTAACCTAAAACATCTGTTCTCTTGCCTTGAAGTAGTCTTTAATTCTAGTGTTATGTAATGTGCACATATTCTTTGAGGGAAGAGGTAATCTTAGACTCTTGTATTTCATCAACAATGCCTAGTAGAGTGCCTTACATAAAAAAGATGCAAAATAAATTTTATACGCACACACACACAATCTCAAATCCCATTTGATTCACCCAATAATTTTTGAGGTAGGGAGATAATTATCCCTCTTTTATAACAAAGAAACTGAATGTGAGAGAAGTCATGTGACTTGCCCTTGACACATAGCTAGTAAAAATGTCTGACATAGAATTTGGATTCTGATCCTCCTGACACTAAGACCAACATTCAATAAACTACAAGATTTCTGCCCTCCCCACACAGGTATAACCTAATAGAAAAACTAATGCCTTGTGTTAGCTAGTGACCTGGATTTTTAAGCTGAATATAACTGTTTTAAGTTTTATTATCCTTGAATATTTAGAACTCAAACGTTAAATACATAAACTTAATATGTCAATTTGCATCAAACTTGCTAAATGCTCATATATTTTCAGGTTAGCTGGACATCCCAACGTGAAATATAACTATTAACTGTGTTCAAGATGATCTCAAGGGCAAAAATCCACACAATTTTATATCCTGTATGAAGTACTTAGAATTTCCTGGAATGAGTACTTAACATTGAACTGGTACTACAGCTCCTGTACTCATTCCAGGAAATTCTAAGTACTTCATACAGGATATATGCTGAACAGAGCACTAAATTTCCATCTGAATTTTCTAGAAAAAATATAAAATATTTCTTAAGATGAAAGACTGCAATGACTAATACTACTTAACTAGAAAAGAGGAATAAAGAAATATAAAATGATATTACTTTATATATGAAAGAAATCTTCAAGTTACTTCTCCAAATATTGACAAATAATGATGTGTCTTCATAAGATGGATAGGAAAAAAAATACATGATTCACAAAAAACACATAATGTGTGATTTGAGGAACACAACTCAGGATTTCTATTTCCTTTAATTTTACTTCAAAATTACAGCTATCAGTCATATTTTTTGATTAATGGCTAAAAAATAACTTTTATGTTTTAAGGGGAAGATATATGTTAGGCAATATAAGTATTGGTTAAATAAACTGTTGTATTTAGAATTTGAGTATGGAGTTCATCCATGTAGACAAAACCTTAGTCTTCAGTTCTAACTACTTACCTGCACATCTTATTATACACAGGTTTTATTTCATTCTCATTGTCACATGCAGTTGGGAGGATCATAGGTTTAGATTTGGAAGAGACATCAGAGATCCTGTAATCCACTTGTTTTTATTGTTGATAAAAAAGGCTCGACTTCAAGGTCAGCAAGGTGATAGCAGGGCTTAGATTTGAAACCATATCCTTTAATTCCAAATTCAGTGTTTTTTTCCCCTGTTGTCTTATTTTTTCTCTAAGTCATTGTGTACATGTTAATGATGAACTAACTGCCTTGCCAGTTGACAGGTAAATTGTCAGCAATGGAAGAACTTGCCAAATAGACACATCACTCTGATTCTCAGTGAAAATTTCCAGACAAATGAATAGTTTTTGTTTTCCAACTTTTCTTATTCCTGTTGTTCTAGATAGCTTATCTGTCTTTGTGGGGTAACTCCTAGTATGAAAACTACAACCACAGGTGCAGACCAACAGTTTTTTTCTAAAGCATAACATGCTTAACACATTACCTGGGCCACTGGAAGACTAAGTTACTCTCCTATGTAAACATAGCTGATGAGTATTTGACATGAAGTCAAATGCCTCTTAACTCCAGCTTTGGTCCTCTGTGCTATCTATTAGTCTACCTCTCTATTTGAAAGGGGACCTGTCATTAAAAGCTCTGAGTTTCTTTGTTGACTCAATAATTTTAATGAGATTGGAAAGATAAACAAAAATGGCCAATTTTTCAGAAATACATAGTCACAAATAATTTAATTTTCCCCTTAATACATATTTTAAACCATATTTTTTAAGGTGAAATAGTTCAACGAACATAGCTAACAAAATGCCTTTCATAGCTTTACAATAGGGGGAGCTGTGAGCCTAGCAAAGAACTGCAAAGATTGGCTCCACATACAGGATGAAAGAAGACTAAATAAATGACTCTTCCAAAAACATATTTTAACTGTACAAAATACTTAATTATATGATGAAACTAAGTGAAACAGAACATATGATACTGGGTGTGGAATTTAAATGAACTGAGTTGGAAGCCTGTCTCAGACCCTAGTAGGTAGGTGACCCTGGACAAGTAGTTTAATCTGTCTGAGCCTTAGTTTTTTCATCTGTAAAGTGGGAGTAAGAATAACACTTACTTCACAAGTTCATAATGAGGATCAACAGACATAATACATTTAAAGATCCATGTAAATTTTGCTATTAAATATATTTTTTTCTGTGTAAGAGTTATAAAGGTTTTTTTAGTAAATGTTATGAAAACTATGTAAGGAAGTTTGTGAGATAAATGCATTGATAAGGCAAAGTTCAATTGTTAAGGGAATTTCGGTCCACCTGAGCACTGAATTAATTCTACCTATGGCAGTTATGAGTGGATGGAAATGAAATATTTAAGAGAAAAGTGAATTAATTCACTTTGAAAAAGAATAAGGTGACTAAGACCTCTATTAGGTTCAACAGAGATTCTTTTGTAGAAGACCTATTAAATGTGGAAGTATGGGTTCAATGGGGATATACCTTCGAAGCTGCCATGACCAGATAACTCACCTCTGCGAACTAACTGTAGTCTATTAGACTCCATGACTTCAGCCTTTGAATATTGACTGTAATTATTTTCTCCAACTCTTGCTTCAGAGACACTGTCTCTGATTCTGATCACTTACATTTCTGATTTTGATCTCAAACGTTCTAACTAATGCTTTTAAGTTTTTACTAAATCATTCAAACTCCTTCCCTTTTCATTGGCCCTGTTTTGCTCAGGAGAAATCTTATAGTTGTATAGAATATTATAGTTGTAAGGTATCAGAGAGTCATCTTATATCAACCAGTCCTTGAGCAACAATTCCCTCTTCAGCATCCCCTGCCTCCCATTAAATGGAGCAAAAAAGCTTCAGCTAACATTTATTAAGCATTTGCTATGTGCAAGGATAAGGGCATGGCAGTTTACTTGTCTGGGGAATAAATCTGTTCAGCGTTCTAAAACAAAGTTATTCTAATTCCTAAGACAATCTTTGCTGATTTTAAATGTGAAAAGCTATAGTATTATTTGAAAGACATGAATGCTAGAACTCTTTTATGATTTGGGGACAAAAGCAATTTTTCTGATTATAGCTTAAAGATGAGAATGTGGTTACTAACCCACCACAAGTTAAGCTGAGGTCCCTTATAGAGAGGACCCAGAATCTGACTGCAGAAAATTTAGTGGGGAGAATAAGAGGAGAGAGAGAGAGAGAGAGAGAGAGAGAGAGAGAGAGAGAGAGAGAGAGAGAGAGAGACAGACAGAGAGAGACAGAGACAGAGACAGACAGAGACAGACAGAGACAGAGACAGAGACAGACAGAGAGACAGAGACAGACAGAGAGAGACAGAGACAGAGAAAGACAGAGACAGACAGAAACAGAGACAGACAGAGAGAAAGGGACACAGAGAGAGAGAGAGAGGCAGAAAGACAGACTTTAAAACCATATAAACTAAGCTTGAATCTGGAAACCATGGATGCTACAGTTGCTATGAAAGAGTAAGTCCAGTTGAACAGAGGAACAGGATTAAAGCAGAGAATCAGAAAGCAGAAGTTACTCAGAATGAGAAGTTTGGCTGAGATGTGTTGTTGAAGGGCAATGTAGATCACTTCAGTTTATCAATGGAAATATTTGTTCAATATGGAAAGTTTCTGAGAAATAATAATGACACTAATATTTACAATTCAAAATGTATGAGTTACCCCAAGATGCTTGTTTTCCTTACTCACATGCCACTTTTGAAAGGTTTTGATAAGTGTATTACAATTGCTACCAAAAGCTACTGAGCACAATGGTGGAAGAGTGTGGCCCTGTTTTACATGTTATTTATTTTAGGTGAATTTGCTTTCATATATGAGTACCTATGATATTTTTATTTTTTGTTGTTGTTAGGAAAATGACTGCTTAAGGGCTAAAATTTTCATTATTGTGATTGGATGATTTTGTATGAAAGAAGGCACAATGGTGGGGACTCAAGAACTAATGTATTAAGTATATATCCCTTTTAACTGGATTAACCCTGAGGAACTGAACTTTAAGTGGAAACTTAGGGTGGTGATCCTTCTTTGGGAAACCATATTTGTGCAAAAGCATTCTTGACTGAGCAAGTCAACTCAGGGAGTCAGTAAATGTCCTCATGCCCTAAGTAGGACACGAGGGCCTACAGTCATTGTATAATGACTGGATAAATACAAAAGGCACTGTGATATATGTTAAGTGTACAAAGTAAAAAATGTTTTTCTTTTAATAGGCCCTGATCTCAAGAAATTTATATTTTATTGGAAGATATAATAATCACACAAAGAACTGAAGAGTCAGTTCTGCTATAACGTATGTTTAGAAAAAAAGTGATTAACACATTAGGGAACATTTTGGCCATAACTTGAATTTCAAGTTTGCATTATGCATGATTTCTTCCATGAGAAACTGAAAATACAGAAAACTGAATCATGACACAATAACTCAAAAGCTGCCACCCTTCCAAGCAAATGTCAGGTCCTTATCAAGGTAAAGGATCATATTTATTGGACATCTTCTGGGGCAGTAGAAGCAAGGAACAGAGATGAATCTGTCCTCACCTCTGACGTTCCCTTTCCACAAGGCCTGTACCCCAGCAGCTACCCATATTTCTTACCTATTTAACATGCATAAAACTGTACTATCAGTTTTATCTAGTTCCTATCTTTTATACATAGATGTATGCATACATATACAATATATGTAGGTTTGTATGTATACATGCATACATATACATACATATATGTGTGTGCGTATATGTACGTGTGTAAACACAAATGTCACTATTGAAGTTTTTGAGTGTAGTGTTGCTAGCATTGTTTTCCCCACAAGCTCTGGGATTTTTATTACACTAATTTTGCATAGCCTGGTAATTTTTTGGGGGGGGAGAGGGGAGTGCCTAACTATCTCTACAAGATTATTTGAGTATAAAGAGAACTCTAAGATATTCAGAAATTCAAGGTATTCATTACTAAGGTATTATGGAAGGGCTTCTTATGAGACAGCATTTAAGTTGAGCCTCAAAGGAAGCTCTCCATTACTATCAGGATCAAATATAAAATGCCCATTTTTATGTTAAAAGTTCTTCACTTGGCCCCTTACATTTCCAGTTTTCTAAACTTTACTTCTATCTTCATCCCCTACTATCCAAGGGTTTTCTTGTACATAACTTTCTTTTCTCACTGGCTGTCTTCTATGCTGAGAAGACTTTCTTTCCTTATCTCTGTGTTCTAGCTTCCTTGACCTTGAAGGCAGGGCTTTAAAAAAAAAAAAAAAACTTTTTCTTTTTACCCAATGTTGCCTGATACATAGCAAGTACTTAATAAAAGCTTCATGATTGACTGACGACTGAAAAGTTCTGAGCAGAAGAGTAGCAAAAAGATTATTTATTCCTTAAATATTTTATGATTCACATCTAAATCCATCTGGAGAAGGAATTATTTTCCCCTGATTTGAATTTCATTTATGGCTTACTCATTTTTCTGAACTTTACATTTAATTATTTTTTTTATTTACTTATTTTATCTTATATTTTCATAGCTATTCATCTATTTCATTTAACTTTTTTTAGTTTTGTTGGCATACAACTGGATATCATAGCTTTTGACATTTTGTTTTCCTTGTCTTTATTTTGCTCTTTGTTCTTGACACAGGCAATTTTCTTGTATGCTGTTTTGGAATATGGTTTTCACCTTTAATCATTTTTTGAGGGGACAAAAACAATTTATATTTTATCTTAATGAAATATATCAATTACTTTTATTTGTAGAAACTTCAAATGTTCTTTTGATCTGGATCACTTGAATTTTTGCTATTGGTTTTCCTTCTTTCTTTTCATTATAGTCTTCACTATTTTATTTAGATTTCCACAGTCTTTTCAAACCTGTGATTCTCTTGTTTGCCTCTTTAAATTTTTTTTAAGAGCTAAAATTTCCTTTACTATTTTTTCTTTAATTAATATTTTTGGGTCTCCATCACTTTGATTGTTTCATTCTAATTTTCATGTCTTGGGTTTTTGCTTCAGTCTTGCTTATTTTTCCAGTTTTCCCCTTCAATTTTCTTTTATCTCATAGTATGTATTCATTACATTGGGGTCTCTTTTATTTACCCATTTCTTGCTTTCTGCTGTACCAGTTTATTTAGAAGGTTTTTTTTCTTTTTTTTTTTCCAGTTTTGAGGTGGTGAAGATGAGTTGGGATTGAACATTATCTCTAACAATATTACTGAAGTTCTAGAAGTCAGCATTTTTCTTAACATAAATTGTTTAGTTAGATGTATCCTGTCTTAGAGAATGCGAGAGGTAGAAAGACAGAGGAAAGACAAATAGAGACAGAGAAGAAGGTGAGGGAGATGGACACATGGTGTTGACTTGTGATAATCATAAAACTTTGATATAAGGCATAACCCCTCCTCTTTTTCCTAATCGATTATTAGGACTGGAGTTAAGAAAAGAATACATTGAAATTACAGTACCAGTCACCTTCTTACCCAAATAATTAGACAGTAAAGAACCTTTATTCACTTATTACAATATGTCCATAATGAAATTAAATGCACCTTACTAATATGCCTCAGACTATACATAAGATATCTATCAGATATCTATCAGATATCTATCAGAAATGACTTTGACATTTCAGTTTTGGGGGATAAAAAATAAAAGGTAATTTTGACTTAGATGTGAAATTGAAGAAGGAAAGGATTTTGAAGCAAACACAAAATACTTTTCAGTGTTCTTTAGGAGACAAATATTGAAATAGATTTGTCTGCATTGTAATTAAAACACTCATGTGAAGCTTATTTAACAAAACTATTTTTAATGTTTGTTAGATAAAGCCCTATGCAAAAGCAATTATAATAAATCTATTTATAATTAAAAAATAAGAAAAAAATGAACTGTACTGTTCAAGCTCCATTTCTTTCCATAAAAAAATTATATTGACTTTCTCTAAAGTGCTCATGACAAAATTTGTAATATAATTTTATGTATATATGCAGAGTAAGAGTAACAATAAGAAAGTAATTAAAACATTAAACGTTAATTATATTGTATAGATTTTGACATACTTTTTTAAACTTTCAAAATGCATCAAAATTTAAGTCAATGCAAAACAAAACATACACATAGAATATTCTTAAAGGACCTGTCCATCATGGCAAATTCCCATGAAAATATTTGTAGTTGGGTTTGAAGAAGGCAAATGCTGATACCTTGCTATCTATCAATATTTGAAATTATGAATAATTTGTTATTAATGACAAGCGATTACTATGCCATTTGGGATCTGAATCTTAAAAAGTTGCTAGAAAATGGAGATGGATGTCATTTTCTAATTAAAACTATATGCATACTCTTTCCACTTTACCTTAGAAACGGATCCACTACTTATTAGCCTTGAATTTCTCTTGCTTTTCATTTTTCATACTTTATTATATTAATTAATAATTCAATTTTGTTCTCTTTCAAAATAGAAAAAATGGGAAATGGAGATTTTTATCTCATTTAATGTGTGCATATTTTTATCATGGTATATTCCATCTGAGTAGCATGAATAGAAAATTTATTCATTAGAGAACAATTGACTAAATGATCAATATATTAGCCGTCAGAAGTCTTAGTGGCTGGTCCTGTCCTACTCTATTCCCCATCGTAGAAGAGAGCTTTCTTAGAGAGGAAGAAAGAAGCTACTGGTTCGTCCTTGGACCTTCGTCATGTAACATTTCTAAGTCATCTATTGCCTCACTGAGAAAACGAGAATAATCAATCAGTTAATCAGCAAATAAACAATTATTAAGTATATATGCTTTGCCAGATACTGTGTCAAGCCCTTAGTCTATAAAGAAAGGTATAAGAAAGTAACTACTTTTAAGAAGCTTAATTTAATAGGGAAAATACACAAACCAAAATGAACAAATGGGTTATAATAAGGGTAAACTGAAAATAATCAACACAGAGAATGTACTTGAATTAAAGGGAATGGAAAAGACTTCAGTAGAATTTTAGTGAGGACTTGAAGGAAGTGGGAGAAGGTAGGAGGCAAAGATCAAGAGAGACATTCCCAGCATGGGGAGTACCCAGCAAAATGCCTAGAATCTAGAGATGGGGTATCTCTTGAGAGGATCAGTAAGGTGGCTAATGTCACTACACTTCAGGATGTGGAGAGGGCATAAGGTGTATGAAGACAAAGAAAGTGGCATGAAGGACTTTGAAACCCAAAATCTGTATTATATTTGAACCTGGAGAAAATAGGGAGTCACTGGATTTTACTGAGTAAGCGATCCTATGATCATATCCATGGTTTTGGAGGATCCCATTGATAAATGAATGGGAGATGAACTAGAGTGGAAAGAGACTTGTGACAGAGAAACTAATCAATAGCCTTTTGCAGTAATCTAAACATAATGTGGTAAGATTAAATAAGTACCAAAATAGTTACAGTCTCAAAGGAAAGAAGGGGGCCTCTAAAAGAGACATTACAACATCTCTTTGATTGGCAATAGTTTGAATATGGGGAGTGAAAAAGAAAAATCAAGGATGACAAATAGGTCCCATATCTGGATGACTTTCTAGTTTATTTTTACCATGGGGAACTTAAGAAGAAGGGAGGGTTTACGGGGAAGGAAAAATAATGAGCTCACTTTTAGATCTGTTGAGTTTAAGATGTCTATCTGACATCCATTTTGAGATATTGACTTGGAAAGGTGCAAGTGGAGCCCAGTAGAAAGGCCAGAGCTGGATAAGCAGATATGAAACTCATCAGCATAGAGATCCTAATTGAATCTACAGGAGCTGATGAGATTACGAAGTTTTAGCATGTAGGGAGAAGAGGTAAGTCTAGGACAGTCTTAAGACATCTATGTGTAGCAGGTGTGACCTGGATGAAGATTCAGATAATTTGGAAAAGAACCTGGAGAAAGTAATGTCACAAAAAATGGCTTAAAAAGAGTCAAGAAGAAGGTAGTGACCAAAAGTATCAAAAGTTGTAGAGAAATAAAAAAGGATGAGGATTGAGAAAAGGATAATAATAATTCCCTTACCTAACTCACACAGTTATAAGGATCAAACTGTTTTATATCAAAATGCTTTGAAAATAATAATGCTATATTTACAAATTTAAGGTGCTGGTTTGAATGGTGGATTTGCATTTGTAATAAATCCTGCCATTCTTTGAATTAGTATTCTGTAAACTCTCTCCCAGTTGAAACCATAAATTATTTCTGTGACTAATTATTTTAAAATTATTAGCTTCTAGTAGAAAATATCATTTAGGAGCCAAATTATAACTTTGCCAGCTACCAAAAACTATATTCTCATTAAATCAAGACTGCAATCAAAATTTTTGAAGATATAAAAGAAAGAAGTGAAAAAAATCCCAAAGTCAACAGAGAAAGAAATCTGTGAGTACAGACTGCTAAAATAAGGGGGAAAATTAGGATCTCAAAAAGGAACTACATCCAGTATATTAGAAAAAAATACACACTAGAATAATCCTGGTCCACCCCCTTGGGCACTGGGGGCATGATTTCTTGCCTAGTGGGGAAAGCACAAGTTTCATTCTCTTCATTGTATTTGATAATGCAGGGAAAACACCAATGATATGTGTCAGTAAAAATTTATTCTTTCCCCATCCTCCAAAGCTGGAGAAAATTCACTGCTAAGAGTAACCAATGCTCTTTGAGTTGCTAAAGACAACAAATGCCCCTAAAAGGGATGGTGAATTATGCATTGTGATAGCACTTCTCAGTGCCACTTTTTTTTCCTCTTCAGAGTCTTTGTTTGCGGTAAATGTGCCCCACAGCTAAAAGCACTTCACCAGCTAATTACTACTCTGGCCTGTTGTAGTTGAACATCTTTAGAAAAATTGACTGAAGGTTAAAAACAGTCATTTGACAGGATCAACTCCCCACTAAGGCTAGAGATGACAGAAATTGAAATCCTTTTGTATCCTGGTAATCCATATTAAAGCCAGTAACTAAATCAGAAAAATCTCAACAAACTTAATTTAGATGAAATATCCCTACTTATCCAAGGTGTGTAGTTAGAAGCTGACCAACCACAGCCCATTACAGCAGAAAGAACATTACTTTGGGGTCGAATCACTTGGGCTCAAGTCTAACTTTTTTATGCTTACTCTCTGTGTGATCTTGGGTAAATTAGGTGCCTGGTCTTCCTGGTTCCAAATTTCTTCAAATGAAAAATGAGAAAGTTGGACTACATGACCTCTGTGGTCAATTACGATTCCAGATCTAAAATCCTGGCAACTGTATCTAAAACAATTAACTTAAAAAATGGAAATACATTTGTATCTATAACTCAAGGCAACCACTGAAGAAATTATTTTCTCATTATGTATTTTAATCGTGTAAATTTATGTACGGTATTCTCAATTTTAAAATGAAATATATATTTCCCTAAGGTAATGTCAACAGATTTTTGTACTCAGAAAGGGCTTGGACTGGAAATTTGAACTTCATGTCAGATCAAACTAAATAGTAACAATGTCAAAGGAATGGCATTATGGTCATCGTAAACCAATCATGTGTAGGAAAAAAATATTGTTGCATATGGTCTATATTTGATTTGTGCAATTACTAAAGTATAGTATTCACCCAGAAGCTATTTTTTTTTAAAAATGTCTAAAAAAAAAAAAAAGACAGTTGTAGCTATAGGTGTAAAGGACAGGGCACTGAAGGAATGGACAGGGAACAGTCAATTTGTGCCTGCTGGCATAGCTCCCTCCCATGGGAGAACAGAAACATTGTGAAGTTGGCTTAGTGCCTGGACCATTGGGAAATAATAATTGAGCCAGAGCCATAGGTTAGAGATTCACAGAACTTCAGTGCGAGAAGAGGTTGTAGACTGTCTAACCCTGCTCTGGGGCTTTGAGTAAAAGTTCAGGAGTCAGGGGCTTGGCCCTCAGTTCTTCTTGCCAACACACGAATTCATTCCATGACCTTGAGGAACTCATTTAACTTCTGTGCAACTCAGTATTTTGGAAATAATACTTGTTAGCAAAGCATTTCAAAGTTCTTTATTGAAAACTGATATATAAATGCAAATAGTATTTTACTAGAATTATTACTATATTGGATTGAATAAAGGGCTAGGGTTTTATTTTTTTTTTCATTTTCACACACGCTAAAAAAGCAATTCCTCATTTTCTAAGCTAAAAATTTATATTCATGGAAAATCTCTAGTAAATCATTTTATCCTTATGCCACTCTGAACCTTCTAAGGTCAAAGGAAGTTGCTTCAAGACAGTTTATTGCATATGATATTTTTTTTTAAATTAAATGAATGCAGTACTTCTGATCACTGATCTTTGATAATGTCAGTATCACTAGATATCGTCACAAAGTTTTTACATAGTGAAACACTAGTAGATTGTCTCCCTATTTTTCCTGCATACTAGGTTTAGGGAAATAGCAAGTAGAATCAGATAACCTGTTGGAGTTACAGTTAGAAAGACGAGTTCAAATATCACCTCTGACTCTGATTTACAGGATACATATTAGCTAATCGCATAACTACTCTAAACCTATATCAAAAATTTGTGGTGAGGCTAAAATGGGATAATCTCTGTAAAGCAGAAGAAATCTTATTAAGTTGTTATAAAATTTGTTTTCTAGTTCATAAATATTTTATATACTTTGTTTATTGTAGAGGAACAGATAGTTTCATTCAGCCAACATGTTAAGCATAGAAACAAACTTTTTATCTGTCAAAAAGTTGCAAATTAGATTCAACTGATTCCTAGAAAATTAAACCAGCTTCCATATAAGTTGTCAAGTCAGTAAACAAACATTTCCTAAGTACTCACTATGTGCCAAACACTGTGCTATGCTCTAGGGATACAAAGAATGATAAATAAATTGCTAGTGATTTCAGGCACTAATAAAATGTTAAATATCTACATTTTCAATGACTCAGAAACATAAATTCTTTCCTCAAATCAAACTATAATTATTTTCTTGGAATTTTTTCTAAGATAGACTTTTCAGGAGTTTTCTCATATGTATGAGTCAAACCTCAGGCTTTCTTGCTCTCAGGAAAATTCTTTAATCACCATGCCATGCTGCCTCTAATTTTCATGTCATTTACATATGTGTGCAAAATATGGGTATTTTCTGTGCATTTAGATTAATAAATAAATCCTCAAAAGTAAGACTACTTTAATACCAGATTGTCATGTTTGTATGAGGGGTCCAAAGTATTATGATAATTCAGAAAATAAAAAAAATAAAAAAAATTCTTCTACAGGGAAAGAGAAGCCAGACAAAGGAAGGGACATTTTGAGCCAGACCTTGAAGGATTGGAAGGATTTTAAAGTTATATTTTAGTAAAACATGTCAAGGGAGAATATGAAGAATGAATTAGAAGACTGACTAAAGAAACAGACCAAAAGAGAAGTTTAGAGTAAGGCTCTCTCCTCTTCCTTATTAACCAAAGCACCCATGCAATCATTTAGCATTTATTGAGTACAGCTTTAAAGAGGGCAACTAAGTGGTTCATTTGGTACAGTGCCAGGTCTGGAGTCAGGAAGACCTAAGTTTAAATCCTGTTTCAGACCCTTGCTAGCAGTCTGACCCTGGGCAAGTCACTGTTAGCCTCAATTTCCTTATCTATAAAATGAGGATATTAATAGCACCTAACTCTCAGAGTTGTTGTGAGGATCAAATGAGATAATACTTGTAAAACACTTAGTCTAGAGCCTGGCACATAGGAAATACTATTTAAAAAACCTATTTATTATTATTATTTACTATACCAGGAATTCAGTATAGATGTTTCTTTCAAGGAACATAAAATTTAAAGACATAGAAGAAGGCAAGACAATAATTATATGTGTACATACATATGCAAAGCACCTTATATGTGTTAATTTTACCCTCACAACAAGCTGTGACAGAAGTGCTATTATGTTATCTCTATTTTGCAAATGAGGAAACAAAGGTGAGAAAGATTGTCACAATAATAATCTCTGATAGAGAGTAACTGAGGCACAAAATACACAGTGTGATTATTTATTATCAAGGCTAGCAATTGCCAATAAGTGAGATCCCAAAGACCCTCAGTGTCCAGGAATATACCTGCCAGAGCTGCTTTTTATACATTTGGTTACATAAGCTCCAGTGATGCAAAGTAAATGAAGACTGTGATTATTCTATGTCAGAGATAAGGGTGTGCTGAAATTTGACATAATCATACTCACTTGCAAAAGGTGAGGGTTCCAAAGTCTTTTTTAGAAGAAAGCACAAAGTTAGTCAACTTCTTCTTGAAAGTCTGAAAAGCCCCTTGTCTGCGACCCCCTAAACCAGAGTTGTAGGGTACACGTTTTATGTATGACAGCCAAACTATCTTATGACCAAGTCTACTTATCTTCCTTCATCTTTTCTGGGGTAAAATGGATTGACAGCAGAGAAAAGGGGAAGTAAAACTCTTATAAAGTAGTCAAACTATTTTATAAACTCTAATGTTAAGAAGTAAAACTATCCCTTTAAATCAAATTAATTCTTAAATATTGATTCTAGTGATTAAATAAAATTCCCAAACAATAATTAATAAGTAATATAGAATAAAGTAGCGATTAAATTTTTAATTTCACATTCTCCCCTCTGATTCTATAGTCAAAGTTGATATATTTAGGCATGATCAACACCCATTGGAATTAAATTAGTAAGCAGACAATGGAAAGCATTATCTATAGGGTTTAACATTTTATACAAGGCCAGCCAATGAAAGGTTTGTTTATTACTGGTGCTGGTTCACCATTACAAATGGCCCAGCAAAAGGTCAAAATTCTCTCAAGCTTTCTTCGTCTGTTGTGATAACCAGACAGGAATAGATTCCCATGACTTGAGAGTACTTTGGTGCTACAGACTAAAGCCTTGCTACCTAGGGTTGGTACATTGACAAAACCCTCTGGGGGCACTCTCTTTTGTTAAGAGAGCCTTGCAGAGAAAATGGCATATGAGGGAGGTAGAATTTACGTTTTCTAGGTAATACAATGATCAAGTACCTTTGCACCCTAGCAACCCCCTCCCAATGTCCATTTAATTTCCAGTTGAGTTTCAGATGTCTCAGGTGTGTGGTCCCTGGAAACAGCTTCAAATAGTCTCATTCTGGAGTAGATCTCCATTGATGGCAGCTCCGAAGGTGGATCTTCAAAGAAGGGCTGGTCACATTCAGAGATGCCTAGGTGTTTTTGCTGTAAATCTATACAAAACAGATCTCAATACACTTTAATAGCTTGTTGGTGTGGTGAACTATAGAACCTCAAATTAGGAACCCACAGCAGAAATTTCAGTAAATTTAAGTCCTATATGTCTCCAACTATTTTTTAATATTTATTAATTCTAAAAGAAAGGCATGACAGCCTGACTTGTAAAATGAGTCTTTCATATGTTTCAGTCTTTCTTTCAGAATCAAAACTCATAAAAGGAAAAAGAGAAACTTAAGCCCTTTAAAACCAGAAAATATGTCAATAGGTCACTCTGTATTCCATGAAGTTAATTTGTATTTTAGAGCCAGTGACATACATATCTTGTTGCTCCTCAAGATTGTGTACTCCATTTAATTTCAAACAAAAATTTATATTCATTATATCTTTATTTATCCTTATCTAAATCTAATTACAACCCATCCCCCTTCAGGGGGATATCATGATCATGTTAACATAATGAATGGATGTAATAGTATAGATATCCCATAAACTAAATAACCTATCAATTGTTAAGGCCTCATGATCTCTTATTTATCATTGAAATGGCAATTTAAAATGATTCCTTATTATCTGGACATATATTATTCAATCTAAAGTCAGTAATAGGGTTTATTTCCTATGTTTATTACAATGAAAAAAATGAGGTATCATTATACATTTGCTTTTACCATTGAAATTTACTATGTGAGGGAAAAGGGAGGGACATGGAAGTATAAATAACGTTCCTTAGTTTTTGTTTGATTTCAGGTGTGAGCCATAGTCAACAGCCAATTATACAGAAAGGCCCCCAGTGATCCACAGGGTATCACAGCCAGGCTCCTATACCTAGGTGGAAAGATATCTTGTTTATTAAGATGAGGAACCTAAGTCAATAGAATCCTACCTCTCCTTCACAAGGTCATTCCCTCGATTATCCTAGATACAAACGCCCTACCAAAGCAGTCCTCAGACTGTAGGAACACATGGCATTTCCCTTGAATGGTGGACTAGTGGTCTTATGAGAGGTCAGATACTGACACCTGAAATCAAAAACTTAGAATAATAGTACCTTAAAGTCCCAAGAAAGTTTTCCACATACAGCAAAATTTAACTAGTTTCACATTAAGGCTAAGTTATTGTTGCTGTTCTCAAGTCTTACAAAGTATCAGGACATTCTATTGATTTTTCATGGAAGAACAATTACATTTTGAACTTATCTTTAAATACAGTGAGCACTGCTTCACAAGACAGTGAAAAGGGTCCAAAATATAGCTCCAGTACATAATAATTATCAACAGATGCAATTTCATGAACTCCCAAATGATCTTAAATGAAACTTGGCCTTTATTTACAATTAACTTGTAAATTTTCCATTTTGGTTGTAAATGGTCCTAGTTCTTCAAACTGCAGCATTAGTTTCACAAAAGACTGTCAGAAGGATTGGTAAGTTCTTATGACTGAGCCTGAAATCCCAAGGAATCTCACAGACAGGGAAGTCTCATTTTGCAATTCTTTCATTCCAAGACCTCATAATTATTATTTTTTAATTTAAAACAAAATATACCCTGTGAAGCAACTCAAAGTTTTCATACATATAGTAATATTATTTGAAAGAAACATTTATAATCTAATACCATTCAGATCAAAAGGGAAAATAACTTGCCTTAACAAACTTCTTACCTTTCATAATAAAAGCAAAAAATGTACATACCCAATATCATGTATTTAACACATGAAATTTATTACTAGTCACATGACAATAATTCAGTGGAATGCATTTTTAAATTATCTTGCAGAAAAACAAATCATCCTGTCTCCTTTGGTATTTTACTACACATATCCAGTGGTATCTAAACCCCAGAGCAGAGTTATTCTTTACACAGTAATTTAAGTCACTTAAAGAAGTAATGAGTTCATTTATATAATGCTAACAACAAGCCAGGCTTTTTTCTACTTTGTAAAGATGATAGAATTTCAGAGGCCTGTTTTTTGTAGTACTTAAGAATGTTTAGATTTGATTTCCCAATTATTATCTGGGCCACTTGCTAATTTATATTACAATGCAGCTCTAAATAGCAAGACTATCATTTTTCCCTTTAGAAGGCTACGTTAGAGGAAAATATAGTCCATTGAATATGTAATAATTTTTAAATAATCTTGCTATCTCTTAGCAGTCCAATTCATAAGAAATAGAAACAGAAATTTTTTATTTTTTTTTAGCCAAATGTCATCAGTTTAGTTGATTTCAAAATAACCATTCACTTCTGGGATAATTTTGCTTACTATTACTCTTATCTTCAGCTTTTAGTATGGTGCCTGATACATAGCATGCATTTGATAAATGATTTTGAATTTATTCATTCATTATTTCAGTCTCAAAAAAGAAGACAGTGGATGAATACCCCAAGAGTTTAGGAGGCTTTGGAAAAGGCATTCATCTTGCAATGGACTACATTAAGCTGGGCTTTTCATTCTCTACTGTTATATGTGGTTCTCTAATTGTTTAAAAAACTATTAAAAAACAGTTAAAAAACTGTAATTACTTCACATGTGAAAGGCTTTTTTTTCTCTCCCCAACAATTTTTAAGTTTCTTCAAGGCAGGGAATATGCCCCATCTATTTTTTTTTTTGTACTTTCCAGAATACTTTGCATTTTTCTAGACTGATAGTAAGTGCTCAGCTAACCTTTTTTGCCTTATTCAAATGTATGTGAAAATACTTTGTTAATTTTAAAGCACCACATATTTTAGTACTTCAGTGGGTCTGAAATATCATTGATGTGATTAATCTCTAAAATGTTCACTGGTGTCTATGAACATATATTCAACCTGTGTAGTTTTTTTTCATATTCATCCATTGACACTCAATAGAGGACATACTTAATGACTTAGAATCTTTTATCTACGATTTTTTTTTCTATTTGTGAGTTATCAATGAAATTCCTGAACCCCCACTCTGTGATCCTTCACTCTTGGTGTATAACTGAGACACTGTTTTCAGTCATCAAATGTATGATTGCAACATGAACTACAGGCTTGTTGTTACTAGCTAACATCAATGTTCCTGTTTATCACCTTTCTTCTTCATGCTCTAATTTCTTACCACATTATAGTCATGTAAACTTCTGTCTATTTCTTCTCTTAGTGTCTATTGATTTCTTTTTATTTCTCTTTTTGGTTTGTACATAAATTGTATTTAAGTGAGGCAGAATTACATGAATTCATTGACCTCATTCTCTCTTTCAGAGTTCTCACAACCCATTGGCAGGGCAAAGTCAAAATGACTGATAATGACTCAGAATACAGTGGATGACCTCCAAGACACTCCACAGTGCCTGCTTCAGCTGCCTTTATGGTCATTGGAATCAATTTTTCTCATCCACATATTCCACCAGGAGAAGTTTTCACTAGCTTGGTGTAGATACCCCCTCTAACTCACAGGTGGGTTTGAGACCCCTCAGTGACCCTCAACCTGTTTCAACCCATCTACTGAAATGATTTACTAGGGTGTAGCCACTGCACAAGCTGTAGCTTCTTGGAGTCACAGGTAAAGGCTAGATAGATCAAGTAGATACCAAAGGCAAACAGCAGTGTTCACACCAGAGATACTAGTCCTCCCTGAACACATGCTACTCCCTGTCCATTGATGTAATTTTCTCTAATCATCTGTCTTCCTCCAGTGATTTCTCCCAGTTTGGGACAATCTGCAACCAACTGGGAGTCAGTAATTGAAATATTCATTTCTTCTGAACTCAGCTGTATATATATATATACATATATACTTGTATGTATATATATGCACATATATATACATATATACATAGGATTAAGTGTTTAGTAGATATTAAAAAATATTTGTTGAGTACACAAGCATCTGTAGACATACTCTCTTGAAATTAAGTAGGATAATAGAAAAAACTATAAGAGAAAGCTGTAATATACATAATAATAATTTCTTATGTATGTTCGATCTAATTCGATTTCTTATCAAGTCCTACCCACATTTTAGTTATTTTGATTTCTATCTTATAGCACAAACTGGCCTCTTCAAAAAATATAGCAATTTTTGGCAGTAGAGGAAAAATGTACCAAGTATGCCTAGATACTCAAACAGGAAAGGTAGGTAAGCCCTTACCTGCTGTTTCCTGAGCATTGGCACAATTCTTGTTCTTGGTCCTCAAGGCCCAGATGCGGCTTTGCTTAGACTGCAGCAGTGAAGACAACTGTGCTGAAACCCAAAAGGAGCTGGCTGGACCATCAGACCACTCAGGTCTGAATTCCCTAGAACCGTGCATCCTAATCTTGGGCATTTTCTAACTTGCTACCATACATGTCTACTCCCTTTCCCGTTCTGTACACATATATTTTCGTATTAAATTAACATTTCCTTTGTCCCTAGAAAGACCTTGTCAATGTAAATCCCTATTGTTTTACTTACCAAGCCAGTGATATCTTAGACTAAATAAACAACCTTCTCTGACCAACATTTTTTTGTTTGTTATCTTCCCACCTGCCTCCCTATTTCAAATCAGGATTTCCTTTGTTTAATATTTGTGTTCTTGGAACTTAGTATAGTACTTGATACGTAGCAAGCTGTTTAATGCATGACACTTTTACTCACTCATGACAAAGTGCACACACTGAGCCATTGGGTTTAGCCTTTAAAAGCAACCCAAAAGGCAGACACAGAAGAAGACACAGACATACACACAGAGGGCCACTTAGGGTTGCTAAGGCAGGCACAGAAACAGATACCACCAGGATCTCTGTGGACTTGGGGAAAGGCCTAAACATTCATGTAACATCTATAAGGAGTTATGCCCTGGGAGTTTGGATTAGACAAAGCCAATAGAGGATAAAAGATCACCTGGACAACATAAACTGACACTAAAAAGAAAATATGAAACTAGCCATAGTCATTGTTGGTGATAGACCTGTAAATGACACAATATATAAGTGCAAATGATAAAATGGATCAGCATAGCAGGGAAATGTACACCGAGGAATAATTGGAACATATTTTAAAATTAGTGACATCAGCCCTATAGACAATATAAGTTCAGATGGAAAACAGAGCTCACCAAAGGGGAGAGGTGATTTTTTTTTTTTTCAGAAAGAAGATTGTTTTGTTACTGTGGTTGATTCTGAATCTTAACATCTGCATTTCTCTGTCATGTGAATCAAAACTTGCCCTTTATTCTATGTCCTTGCTAACCTGAGTTCTTACAGGGAAGATAAAACCCACAAATAGGATAGAACAGATTTTTATGTTTCCAGTGACAACCCAGCCTAAGAACAAATTGAATCAAATAGAGCTTTATTGAGAGAGTACCCCAAGTTGAATTCAATCTATTTTGTCAGAAAAAGGTCCTAGGGCCCAATTGACATAAATGAATATGATTACATAACATATGTGTAACTTAATACTACCAATTTACACAAATTTAATCTAGCATTAAAATCAATTTGACATTTGATGCATAGGATTTAAAAAAAATGAAAAATGCAGGAGAAATCCATTATTTTTAATTATTATTTTGCTAAATATTTAATCTTTTATCATGAAGAATATTTAGGGAATGAAAAATTAAATTAATTGCTTTAGCAAATTTAATATTTTCTTGACAGAAAAAACCTAGAATTTCTCAACTTTTCTTTTCTTACCAAATCAATATAGTGACATTAATCAGATAGTAGACACCTAATCTCTAAATACAGTTTCTTTCATCACATATCCACAAGGCACAAAACCATTACACTGCAGTATAAAATTTTTGGTGGTTCAAGAAACTGAAGTGTGAGTGATTTGAGTGCAATTACTTTTTCTGAACCAGTGCACGAAGGTCCAATTTGAATGGATCCAGAGCAGCCATCTTTTGTGTCAAGAGGCTGGACTTTCCTTATTTTGCTTCAAAGTTGGCCTATAACATATTTCTAAGAATTGACCTTGGTTCAGTTGTTATTTATTGAAACTTCAGTGTCTCAGAGAGGACATTCATTAACTTGGTAAAGATTTTCTACATTTCATTCTGATCATCATATCCTGAGATAAACTTTTTATTTCATGCAGACCTCATAATTCAATTGTCTCGTCTTGACTGGTTTTACTCAATGAAATATTTACATGCACATGTGCTCACACACACACATATACACACACATATACTCCCTCTCACCCTGTTCTTTTCTGTCTCTGTCTCCCTCACGCCCACCCCAAAAGATTGTTTCTAATTTAAGTTCCACTGAGCCTCATTACTGTTAGCATTCTAAAGTTTGCTTTGTACCCTTATGTCAGTAACTCACAAAGAACAGACTGCTTTCACAGGATGTGTTTTGGTGATATGCTTTCATTTCAAATTTCAACTGTACAATGATCTTTCTGGATTTCCCTGTCAGCTGATGCAGTACATCATAAGTAGCTACAGCTATAAATTATTGTGGAATACAGACACATCAAATTCAAATATGCTTATGCATATATATGTGTATATACATACATATGTGTGCATGTGTGTCTTTATAGCCATATATGTGTATACATATCTATCTCTCTATAAATACAAAGAATTTTTCATATTGGGGATATTCTAAACCTGATGACATAGTTGTTTTCTTAGGTCAGAAAGTGGGTAATAAACAGTAATTTCAGAAAAGTGATTCTTCTTTGAATATACCATTTTCCTCCCTCCCTCATGAGAATGTGATTTCCTTGAGACCTGTCTATTTTTTTTCTATTTTTTTCACCATCAGTGAAGCTGTCAACCTCCCAATATCCCCAAGTTGAACACAAATATTTGGAAAATAGAGGGGTACCACTCTATTTTCCAAACATTTGTGTTCTTAGAACTTTGTTGTTTTTTTTTTTCAAAACAAAGAAAATGAATCAGAACACACATGTTTTGTGTTTTTTTCCCTGTTTCTTCATCCTTATTATTTTTTGCTAGCATTGAAGAAAGTCAAACTGTAGGCAAAATTTCAGTTAAATTTATTTCAGTTAAACAATTTGTATTGAGTGACTAAGGTATACTTAGCATTCTTCAAGGCAATAGAGAGGACTACATTAAGGGCTGTTTCCAGGACCACTCCTGGCTAAAGAGTGATTTATCACTTAAAGCTGTTTCCCTTCCTTTCCAGCTTGATTTAGTTATTTTCTTTTGCTCTTTAAAGGGGCCACTCCCTGACTATTTCTTAAACAGGCCTGTTCACTGTATGGGTGTTAGCTCACCCTAAGTGAGTACCTGAATAGGCCTAAGGTCAAAGAGGCTAAGGTGTCCCATTGCATCCTGGGTCATCTCCAGTCATACAGAGGAATATCTGGTCACTGGATCCAGATGACTCAGGAGAAGAGCATGAGGCTGGTGCCCTTGCACAGCCCTCCCTCACTCAAAACAAAGTCAAGTTCAAGTCGTGTCAGCATTTCTCTGATGTCATGGTCCTCTTTGAAAACGAAGGACAAACACAGTAACAAGAACAAGAGAGGGATACATAGTTTAGATAAGACATGGGGCCAGCCCTTTGTTTAAATAATTTTAATCATCAAATACATAAAATAAGTCTCTATCAAGACTTTCTAGGTATTGAGGAAAACCATGAGATTGCTTCTCCTCTAACAACTTTTACAAATAATTTTTCATATTGGGGATATTCAAAACCTGATGACATAATTGTTTTCTTAGGTCAGAAAGTGGGTAATAAACAGTAATTTCAGAAAAGTAATTCTTCTTCGAATATACCATTTTCCTCCCTCCCTCATGGGATTGTGATTTCCTTTGAGACCTGTCTATTTTTTTCTATTTTTTTTTCACCATCAGTGAAGCTGTCAACCTCCCAATATCCCCAGTTTGAATATGTCATCTCTGATGGATAGGGAGTTTATGATGAGTATTTTTCAGTCTTCAATATCTCCTATATTTACACTTTATTTTCTCTTTCCCCAGGCACCATTCTCATATACAGTCAATCCTCAATTTTTATGAGGGCAATTATCCCAGAGAACTGCATGAAAGTCAAAAGTGTGAAGATTGATACTTTGAACCTATGGGAAATAGTAGGATAGGTTCCCATGACCAACAAAAATGGTAAACTTTCCCAAGGGATTGTGGAAATACACTTTTCTGCCTACAATTCTTTATAACAAAACATTGCTAATATGTACTTTTACTAACACAGTAACCATGAAATAACTCATGACATGCAGGACACAAAATAAAATTGGGAACATGAAAAACATTGTTTTTGTTTTTGTTTTTTTTCCCAGTAATTCCCCAGATTTCTGTGACCTTTTGTGCTAACCTCTCAATTAAAAAAGTTTCAGACAATATTTACTTTCATAAAACATGAAATTTATGACTACAAATATTTCCTATTTTTTGTGAATATAATGAATTTTCAGTCTGTTAACACCAAACTCTTGTTGACAAGGACTGCAGACATATTAGCCCAAATTTTATTTAGCACCTTTATTTTCTCACTAAGCTGTATCACTGACTCTAGAGCTCAAAGGAATTGCACTAGAGTTTGGGGGCATAATTGCAACACACACACACACAAACATGCACACAGACACACACACACACACACACACACACACACACACACACAAAAGAGTTTTAAAGGCAAATAATGAAAATACGAAACGAAGGCATGGAGAACTCTTTATTCTACAACAGTAGGGTGAACAAGACCAGTGAAGTGCCTGAGAAGAAATCAGTGGCTCCACAAACCTACACATGTCAAACCTCTCATTTGTTTTCTCTACTGTGCATATCCCTAAATGTGTGTGATTGCCAACACATAAGTGAAAATGAGGTTGCTAATAAAATCATGTGAATGTTTCAAGTAGTGAAGGTTAAACCACTGAAGGTTAAGGAATGACTCTAATCATATTTTTTTCCCTTTTCAAGAATTTATAATGCTGCTCTTCTGTTTATTTTATTCCTAAAAGTCATCCTATAGCTATCATCTTTCTTTCACTGCTTCCAACCCTATTTATTATCACCTACCTAATCAAACCTTCTGCTCTAATAAGTAAACTTGCCTATCTGTTCAACATCATTTTTTTTGTGCTTTCCTTGTTGCCATTATATCTATTATTCTCATATGAGTTGGCCCCCAAATTCCTACCATTCTGTGTCACTTATCCTCAAAATCTGTCTTACAGTCGCATTTGCTTCAGGAAATCTTTTGGGAACGAAATCACCCACGTACTCCTCTACTCAAATTGAACTATGGTTTGAATCATCTCATACAAATGAATTTATTTTCTTATATAGTTTTATTCTTTCAATAAATCCTGAAATTAATTACGTATATATAAATGTGCAGGATCATATGTATATATATATATATATATATGCATAATGTGCATGTATGTAGGGTGTATAGGGTTTCCATGAAGGACCAGCAGTTCTGGTGTGAGATCTTCCTGAGTCCTTTTCAGGGCTGCTCATCCACCTTTGGTGTCCACTTGTTACCCAACTCTCACTTGTGGCTCCAAGAACCTGTAGCATGTGCAGTGCCCACACCCAGGTAAAACTGTGTACTTGGTGCCAAAGACTTTTGTAACAAGAAATTTCATTTCCAAATCTTCAGTAGTAATAATAATTAATAATACTAAACAGCAAGCATTTGTATGGTGCTTTAAGGTGATACAAAGAACTTTACACACCTTATTTTGTTTGATCCTCACAACAACACTGTGAAGTAAGTACTATTATGAGTCCCAGCAAACAAATGAGTAAACTGAGGTTGAGAGGTTAAATGTCTTCCTCAGGATCCCATAGCCAGTTCATGTTTGAGGCAGAATTTGAGCTTAAATCTTTCTGACTTCAAGATCCAAATTCCATTTAGTAGTGATGGCACATAACAAGGTAGGGCTCTTTCACCTACACAAGCAATTACCACAATTTCTTTATGTGGGTTTATATATATACACACACACACCCTCACTCACACACACATACATACACAGACACACTCACACACACACACATACACATACACACTCACACACTCACACACACATACATAGACACACATTCACACACACATATACATACACACACACATACACTGACACACACACACTCACACACATTCACAGACATACACACACATACACAGACACACACACATACACATACACACATTCACTCACACACACATACACAGACACACTCACACACACATACACACACACTCACACACATACACAGACACACACACATACACAGACACACACACACTCACACACATTCACAGACACACACACATACACAGACACACACACACACACACACACCTGAGATTTCATTCACATATAAGACTGCTGGTGAGTAATCCCATTTTAAAACTGAAGATTATCAACTTTTCTGCAATTCATGGCTATGGAGAGCTACTTGGAGCCAGAGTCATATAATAAGTGTGCTTCAGGCACAGAATTTGAAGAACATTATCCCTAACTCTAAGAACAATTTTCTATCTACAACACCATAAGAACAAACAAACAAATAAGAAAAATGTTCCTTTTTCTCACAGGTTAATGAATACCATCATATACCAGAGCAGGATGACCTAGTGGGGAATGCTTCAAACTGCACTTTCTTTGAAATGCAGTGAGTTATAGCTGATAGAAACAAAGATCCTCCATTCAGGTCTTCCTGGCTCTGAGGCCAGCTTCCTAGCTACTATTTCATGATGCCTCTCAAAAAGGGAGTGAGGTAATAGGTTAAATGATCTCTAAGGTCCGTATCCACCTTATTAGACTTAAATATATATACATATATATATTTAATATTACATATTTATAATATATATTATATATTATGAAATATATATATATACATATATATATATATGTATATATATATATATATTTAGACTACAAACATCCACCATCTCCCTCCCATCCTGTGTGTGTGTCCTTGATTCTGCACTCTGAGTCACATCTCACCTCTCTGTCAGGAGCTGGGTAAACTTCCAACACAACAACACAATCATATGGAATCATGGTTCATCATTAAACTTTTAGAGCTTCTAAGACTTTTTTAATTATTTGCTTGGTCCTTACCTACTTTACAACATATGATCCTATGTGCTTTTCTCTGGAGAATTAGTAAATATTATCAATAATTCTAAGCTCATTTTATCCTGCTCGTAGGTATGTTAGCAATCATGAAATAGGACATGATTGAGTGATTCTACATGCTAGAGAACCAAAGTCTTATTTATCTCTTTATTTACTTTGGAGGATTGATAAGTATTTATTTGTGTATATGTATCCACCTATGTAACCACATTAAATTTGGGGTAGAGTTGATGATAACATCCTCATAATATCCTTAGCATAGAACCTTGCACATAATAAACACTAATAAATGTTTAATTTTCAATGACTAATGCTGTTTTCTTTATGATGCAATTTTGAGATGTTTGATTCTGTATTAATTGAGGGGAATGGGCTTTTTGCTGGAATCCCTAACACAGAGGTTAACATTCAGACTGCATTTCGGTTTTTTCAGTTAAGCATTGCCTGCATTTGGTGGTCATAGAATTTCATGACTTGCAAAGTATTTTCCTCACAACTCTGTGATACAGCCAGTTCAAATACTATCTTTTCATGCCTCACATTTCTCCCACTCTAATCCCCTGTCTACTTAGTAGGCAAAAGTGATATTTTTTTCTTTTTGAATTTTTCTTCATTTCATTAAATATTTCCCAATTATATTTAAGTTTTCAACTTAATTTTTTTTCAAGGTAATTGGGGTTAAATAACTTGCCCTGGGTCACAAAGTTTGTTATGTCATGTGTTAGACCGGATTTGAATACAGGTCATCCTGACTCCAGGGCCAGTGCTCTATCTACTATACTACAAAATTGCCTGCCCCTAGTTTCTTGTTTTTTTTTTTTTTTTAATTTTTAAAAACTTGAGCTCCAAATTCTCTCCCTCCCTCTATCTTCTGCCTTACCTTTGAGAATGCAAGCAATATGATATTGATTATCTATGTTAAACCATGTAAACCATTTCCATATTAGCCCTGTTGGAAAACAAAAAAAAAATGAATAAAAATACAAGCAAAATAAAGTAAAAAATTATGCTTAACTTCACACTTAGAGTTCATTAGTTCTCTCTCCGAAGATGGATAGCATTTTTCATCATGGTAACTAAGTGCTTTTTTTTTTTCTTTTTGACAAAGTGATACCTTTCTTATTTTGTATATGCAGTCTACTTCTCTCTCCTTCCCCCAGCCATCAGGATGGACTTTTATTGGCTACTACTTAAAGTTTAATTAAATGCCTGTTGTAAGACACTCTGGAGAAAACAATTGTAATTATTCATTATACTTTAAAAACCTTTCTGCAAGTACTTCTTGTAATATTCAGACAGTTCATCATATTTTTATACCACTATACACATTTAATTGAAAATATGGAACCAGTAATTTGTAGCAGTCCAGATTGTGAGCTGTTATCTGCATGGTATAAAATGACATAGTGATTCTCAAATAACCCTTTTGCCAGCAGCTTTTGTTAGATTTTCTTTTTTATTATTCATTCAGATTTTCAAAAAATTTTAATAAGCACAAAAATTGAAATTGTCTATTTTTCTTTCAGCAGTCAATGTAACATATTCTTTTTTGCAAAAACTAAGCAGGTTTCCCACTGTCTACTATGTACATAAAATCATATCAGAATAAGACTGATTCTCAGACATCCTCCTTAATACTTAAAGCTTTCATGCAACTCATCATTTTGTTTTTTTCCTACCTTTCACTCAGTTTGTAAAGCATTTCCTAATAACAGCCCCATGAGATAGGTAGTATAAGTATTTTACAGTGGGTGAAATTGAACCTAAGAAAAACTAAAATTCAAGTGTTCTGACTTCAGTTCAGTACTCTCTTCCCATGATGCCTCACTCTCTTTTGCATATTTGTTTCACTAATAGAGGTGAGATGCCATAAAATGAGATTTGTAAAACAAGAGGAAAAACATATGAGGTACTGTTTAGAGTTAATATTTTAGGAGAATATTGCTTTATATTTAAAGGAATTAAAAGATTTTCAGTGATTATAATAAAGGTAGCCAAGTTTCATTAGCATATGAGTTTTTTCAGAAGGAGCACAAAACGGAGTAACAAAGTGATCTCTTGCTTTCCATATTACTAATTTTCCCTAAATGAATAATGTGAATATTTCTTTAGTGGGAGGAAGGGGAAAGGAAGGGAAATACAAAAAAAATTGCTAATAGCAATATAAAAGAATGCTAGCTTTATTCCACCTCTATTAGGTAGGTTTTCACAGATTTGACTCTAAATATAGTTAATTTAGAAACTATGCTTAGCATTTAGTGACCTTATTATCAGTGAAACGAAAGAATACAAGACAATTCAATTCAGTTTAACTGAATGCAGTATAATGTAATGGAAGGAAATGCAGAACAAAATAAGGGGAGACAAGGTGAGGTTATACCATGCCACACTATGCCATGCTATGCCATGCTATCCATGTCATGCCATGCCATCCCAAAAAACAAAAATGCAGTGCTATACAGCACTGCAGTCAGAAAGGGAAATTAAGTCCTAGGAGGGAAGCTTCTTATAATTCTATGGTACCTCTGATAGGGCTATTTTTCTAAATCATACTCACAAGTGAATTGGGTCCCCATGAATGACAACTATCCAAATGGATCCATACTTGTAAAATACTAGTTTCCAAGACTCCACTGGTATGCATATTTGTTAAGAGTCACCCAGAAGACACAATTAGCTCAAAGCAAATGCATTATGGGTTAGGAGGAATAGTGGCAACAGAAAAAATCACACCTTAAAAATCTGTATTGCACTCTACCTCAAAAACACATAGCATCCCTGGGAAAAGCAGGCAATTACAAAGCACACACTGACAGGGAACTGCATCCAGAAACCATGAGGATTTGGTAATTTAGCCTTCTACCATTGCAGGGCTTCAAAATCTTCTTTCTTTTCTTCTTATGGTGTCTTCAGACACTAACAGTTGTTTTTTTTTTAATAAAATGTTTTAAATTTTTTTTTTTTTATTCATGTTCTTCCTTCTTAAGTTCAGCATCTCTTATGTGTAGATCATTCATCTGGCCTCTCCAGGCCTTCTCCTTTTCTCAGCTTTAAATTTAACTCCCTCCTGTTTTCACAGAAGTCATATTCCTTACCACTATCTTGACTACTTACTGTCAGGGTTAATTCTCCTTTGTTTTACTGGTTTACTTCTTCACTTCCATAGATCTCATTTTTCAAAGCTCTCTTCTGCCTCAACTGGCTCTTTCGTATATTTCTCCACGTTGGGTATATTGTTTCCTGATAAGCAAATAATTCCAATGAAAAGTTCTTTAGCCAATTTTAAGGGGAGGAGAGAGTCATCCCCTCCCTCCTACTGCCCTTTAAGAAGCTTAAAAGGAGAGACAAAGAATGATCAAACTGTCAAAAATTAGGGTGTCTCTTCTCTGCTGCCACAAGTCACCTCCTCAGGACTCTAAATTTACTCCATTCTGTACCAATATGGGTCTGACTCTTTGTGATGTCATTTAGAGTTTTGCCAGCAAAGAGATGAGAGTGGTTTGCCGTTACTTTCATCAGCTCCTTTTACATATCAGGAAACTGAGGCAAACAGGGTTAAGTGGTTTGCCAGGGCCACAAAGCTAGTAAGTATCTGAGACCAGATTTTAACTCACAATGATGAATCTTTCTGACTCCAGGCCAGACACTCTACCCACTGAGTTGCCTAGTTGCCATCAAGACTAATAAACTTTCATTTAAGAGCTCAGAAGGGACATAACTGATCCTCAGTCAGCCAATATGATGTATTCTAATTCAAATGATGTATTCTAATTCAAAATGGTTGTTCCATAGAATTTCTTAACTCCTTGGAAAGTTATAAGGAAAAAAGATATAAATCTTTCCTTACACCCCATCTAAAACTTTAGTACTTTCTCTATTAGCTGCCCTTTTAAAATCTGTGAGTACTTACATAAAGTCGGCTGGGATAAAATAAATTAATCAGTGTTGTCCTAATCAATTCCCCACCTCTCCCACTACAATTAAATGGAATGATAATAAATGTATGGTGATGATATTAAATAGGTTTCCATATAAGAGAACAACAACACTGAAATATCTCCCTTTAAAGTAAAAGTTTCAAGATTAATTACAATATGAATTGTGAAAGTTACAAATGCATATGCAAATTATATTTTTTAAATTTTAATCCAACAAGGATCAATGCAGTTGTTTTGTAAGTAATAATTTAGGTGTCAATTCTACCTAAAAGCAACATTGCACAGAACCATAAATTGAGATCTAGAAGGTACCTGAAATTCCATCTACTTCAAATCACTCATATAGATAAAAAAAAACAAAACAAAACTAAGGCCCACAGAGGTCATTTATTCAAAGTCAACACATAATAAGTGTCCTAAGTGTGATCTAAACCTATGCCTTTTCTCCAAAGCTGTTTATCAAGAGGTGTAATAGCTTCATTTTTTTTTAATTCGCATCTATAGTCAGTATCTGGTATTTAATAGTGCTTAATGAATGTTTGTTGATTGATTTATTGAATGAGGAATCTTTGCACTATTCCACCTTGATATGTACTAGCTAGTTTATTCACTACCATCTAAAATTATGATGGGGAGTAGAGGCATGAAGATAGCGAGGATGACTAACTGTAAGTATGAATTTGTAACAGAATGAGTTATATTAATTACATATATATGTGTATATATAGACAAATAGATATTCTGTCATTAAAAATTGGGCAGATCTATGTAATAAACATCAACACTGAATACCACTAGTTTCCATTGTATTGTTCTATCATTGGAAATAAAATGTATTCATTTTTTACAGGGAATTTTAAGACTATTAGAGAACCTGTTGCTATTTCCAATTGTGTTTCTTTTTTTTTTTTTTCAAGATTTGTATGTACAATTTTCTTAAAATGAGCTCTTTAGTTTCTAATTGCTACATGCTCAACTGGTTTGTCAACCTTTGTTCCTTTTCAGCACACCATGCCATGATACATAATTTGACATTTTGCTTCAGGGTATCCTACAAAATGTTTCTTCTTCCTGTTTGAATGTATTTAAGTTCCTGTTCAGTTTCTTGCACAGTTGTGCCTTGCTTTAAAAATGCTCAATATGTGGAAATCTGGAATTATAAAATAAAGTAAAAGAATGATTGTTCATTCCTTTATTCCTCAAATAAATATTTTTTGCTACATATTCTAAATCAGTTCGTAAGATCATAGATTTAGTTTTAGAAGTGATTTTAAGAGGCCAGTGAGTCTAAACTCCCCACTTTTATAGGTAAGAGAACTGAAAATAATTTGATTCATATAAAATTAATTTGCACACAATTTTTTAGGCATCTTCAGTTATATAAACTTAGTTCCAACTATGCATTATTTGATATTTGAAACCATATTGTAGTAAGATTTCCAGCAAAAAGGTAGTCTAATCAATTCCACCAAAAAAATGCTTAGATTTATCTGGTTGGGGACTGAATTATTTCATTCATTTATAGATACTTGGGTTTCAACTTGTCTATAGTTAGTAATTCACTTATCATGGTGGCATCTTTAAAATCTTAAGTTAAAGGTATTTCAGGTCTAAAATTCTAGCAATATAACCATTGTTGAAACAATGACTACATCTTTCCCCAGGGAGCAAAAGAAATTCAGACCAACGTTAGATTACCTAAGTTTGTTGTCCAAATCCTTCTGTGAACCAAGGACATAGACATTATACATGACATTTTGATAGCAAAGTTGTTTCAAAATGTTGGCCGAGTCAAGTAATTGTAATTAACTGTACTTAATTGCAATAATGTGTCTTGCTGCTGGAGAAAATATGATGAATCATACCTTACTTCTAATGGTGGAGAGGTGGGAGATTACAAATAGAAAATATTTCAATATGCTGTCAGACACAGATGCTATAGAGGCTTATCTTTCTTAACTGTTTTCCTCTATTAGAAAAGAGGATTCAGTTGAGGGAAATGGAATATCAGAGAATGAATACACTATGGAAGTGAACAGTATCAATAAAATTTATGAGTAAATACATATGGTTGGTAAAATCAATTATCTGAACATCTTAGAGAAAACTGAAGTTTAATGAATATTTGATTAGTATGTAGCTATGCCTACACATTACATAATATATGCACATGTATCTCAATATCTCTATTCCTATGCCTATGGCAGTCTATACCTGTGTTAATATCACCTATATTTGTGTATATACATTTGCATATGTATATGCACATTTATACATATACACCCATTGTATAAATAAACATTTATTTATCTATCTACAAAGGCTGAATAATAGCATTAAATTTTATTTTGATCCAATTAGAAAGGATCATTAAAATTGAGATCAGTATAAGAATTGACTTTATTTTTCCTGTACAAAGAAAGTTTGAGCTGATCCTGCTTGAACTAATTACATGTAGAAAATGGTTTGAGTCAACATATGAACATTCACTTTCTATGTGTGAATGAATTCTTTGCTTTGAGCATCAACAAAAAAGTACATTGTATATTTTTGAGACACTGGATGAGTAACCTAGCATTTGGCAAAAGTGAAAGTAGAAAATATTGAAGGTGTGAAGGACTGCAATCCGGAGCTCTCTGTAAACCTTTCAGGGACTTTTCTGTTACCTCCTTTCTCCTCAGAACGTTTGTTGGCATCAGACAGCTTATTTTATGTATTATGTTTCATTAGTTAACTATTTCACAGTGTTATCATGATATACATGAATAATTGGAAATAACTGGAAATAGAAAATAGTCTTTATCTCATTGATTTTAGATCCCTATTATGCCACCAATCTTACTTTGCCTTTCCCCCCCAAAGCAATTACTTTGTTACAGCTTGAATTTGCTTATCTTTTTTCTTTTTTAAAAATTCATTATTCATTTCAAGACACTTTTTAAATTTTAAATTCCAAATTCTCTCCTTCCCTCTCACACTCTTCCCCACCCACTTAGAAGGCAAGCAATATATCAATTATTCTTATGATATCAAGCCAAATATATTTTCATATTAGCTATATTTCAAAAAATATGCTTCAATTTGCCCTCAAAGTGTGTCAGTTCTCTCTCTGGAAGTGGATAGTATCTTTTTACATCACGAGTTCTTTGGAATTGTCTTGAATCGTTGCAACTGATGAGAGTAGCCAAAGCTCTTCACAGTTGTAACATTGCTGTTGCCATGCACAGTAATCTCCTGATTCTTCTAACTTCACTTTGTATCAGTTCATACAGGTCTTGCCATGTTGGTTTGTTTTTTCTCTGAAACCACCCTCTCATCATTTCTCATAGCACATCACAATTGTATATCACAACTTTTTCAGCCACTACCAAACTGATTAAGATTCCTTTAATTTCCAATTCTTTACCACCACAAAATGAGCTGCCATAAATATTTCTGTACTTTGTCTTTTAAGATGAATGTAAATATTACCATTTGCACTAGAATCTATGCCAGTATTCATGACATGATTCCATAACTGAAATTTTAATTTTAAAATGAAAAGGTTAGCCTTGTGAAGAGGATGCAGTGAGATTGTTTCCAATTAAACTGAATAAAATTTATAGCTAAAAATAAAATTATAGATAACAGGGAATATTTTCTTCAATATAGAATACAGCATGCTTTAAAATGTCAATGTGAATTCTCTTATCTCAAGATATCCACTGGAAACTGAAAGTCTTCAGAGTTTTCTTGCAAGCCCTTCATTATAGGCCAGAATCCCTATTAAACTATCATTGGGACACTAAAGTCTCAGCAGAAAAATGTCAAAAACATTTTCAAAGTCAATGGCATTAGAAGATATATTCATGTTATGGATAAATAAGAGAGTTTGTAACACTCCACCACACTGGAATGCCTGCCAGAATTAATTGTGCTACATGGATAGAGAAGGTCAGAGACAAGCTGGTCACATTTGTCAGCAATTTATAGACATTGGGAATTTTATTCCCACTGAAATTACTGACAAATATTTGGTTGGAACATTCCTGACTTTATGCCCAATGACACACGTAGGAAATGTACTCATGTATGCTGTCTAGTGTTTATTATATCCTCTGCACTTAAAGAGGCAGGCAAGTGGCACAGTGTCTAGAGTGCAAGGCCACAAGTTAGACTCATCTTTATGAATTCATATCTGTCCTCCCTCAGACAGTTACTAGCTGTGTAACCCTGGGCATGTGTCTTAACCCTGTTTGCCTCCGTTTCTTTACCAGTAAAATGAGCTGAAGAAAGAAATGGCAAACCACCACAGAGTCTTTGCCAAGAAAACTCTAAATGGAGTAACAAAGGTTTAGATACAACTGAAAAATGCCTTAACAAGAACAACAACCTACACAGAGGAGAAAATTCTCTGTTTTTTTTTTTGAATTACTGAACAATATTCCTTACATTTCTAGGAGCATGAGTTCTTTCTCCCTAGATTTCAGTTACTCTTTACAAAGCTAGCTAAGTGTATTACTAGATGTACTATCTTTCTTTTCGTAAGACCTAATGGACAAATGTCACTTAAATATTTTGAATTATTTTTTCCCATCTTCACATAGACAACAACTATCTCATTTGAAAGGACCTGTGAGAAAGAGGACATGGAAAACCAATAGGTGGAGATGGCAAGTTTAGCCCTACAACTTATTGAGGAAGAAAAGTGAGGGTCACAGACTGCTGCAGGCCTATTGCACCACTTCAGTAACTGCTAAATATACTTTCCACA
This sequence comes from Notamacropus eugenii, assembly GCF_028372415.1. Taxonomy (NCBI): domain Eukaryota; kingdom Metazoa; phylum Chordata; class Mammalia; order Diprotodontia; family Macropodidae; genus Notamacropus; species Notamacropus eugenii. The sequence goes on from NC_092877.1 coordinate 271,033,500, forward strand.
GTATTTTCTCAGGAGGCTTATTGCCACAATTGGTGAGGCTATAATGTATTTTTCAAGATGACAGCAATGACCCAGTTGATATTACTGGCAGCTGTATTGTGAAAGTACCTATAAGTCTCCTTCAAGGAGAATTTTCTAAAGGCAGTACAAAAGCCTCTTTAAAAGGAATTGATTTTTACTAGTAGAAATTGGAATTGATATCATCAGAAGAGCCTGATCAATCAATTTACCAGAAGTGAACCCACACATTGTGGAGGAGGTAGTGGAGCACATGAATACAAAATACCAAGAGATTTAGACCAACCATGTCAATTAAACATACATGGTCCAAGAAACAAGGCATTCAATGAGATTGATATAGATTCTGTGGAGCATGTAAGCAACAGAGTAACATACTGTCTGCTCAAGGGTTGTTCAGATAAAACTGCTTTTCAAACTGTCCTAAGACACCTAGGGCTGACAAACCTGAACGATGATGGATGGTTGATTGTCCAGTTGAAGTAGCAGTATTGATTTTTAGCTATTAAAAAACCTTGGACAAAGTCAAATTTTGCTGGCTTCCTCTCACAAAATTAGCAGGAAGTTGTTCAATTGCAGGTCATAGGCATAGGTGCCACTTGAGGTACATTAACACTACACTGGGAGCCTCTGTGAAGTCTGACCTAACCATTAGACTTCATTTGTAGAACAAATGTTATGCCATTGTGAGCCTACATAACCACTTAAATGTAACTTTGGTTAACTAAATTATTGAGCTCTTCTATAGTCTTCTCCCTGACCCAAGCCCCTAAACTGTTTAGTTATCACATACATTGGTAAAATGGTTGTGGTAATGGTAAAATGGTGGGATGCAATGAAACCAGTGCCCTTTTGGAAATTCAGATTTCCTTAAATACTTTGATTTGTATAAAATTGTTTAATTTTATGTCATTAAATTATCTGTTTTATCTTCTGCATCCTCTCTACTTTGTGTTTGGTCATGGCCTCTTCCCCATCCATAAATGTGAGAGGCAATTTCTTCCTTATATTCTCATTTATTTATAATGCTCACCTTATTCATGAATTCATTTCAAGCTTATTTTTAGTACACAATGTGAGAGACTGAACCAGATTTGATCCATCAGACTTAACTTCAAGACTCCTAGTTTTCTCTGAAACATTTTGTTAAATGGTAAACATGACACCACTTCCTAGGATCTTTAGAATCATTCAACACTGTGCTATTGTGTTCCTATGCTATGAAATATTATGTATACATAATCTTTATCGTTGATCAATTTCAGCATTTTGTTAACGGCACCAAATAATTTTGATGATTTTTGCTGTTCAGTTGTTTTAGTCATGTCTGACATGTCTGGGGTTTTCTAGGCAAAGATATTGGAATGGTTTGCCAATTTCTTCTCCAGCTGGTTTTACAGATGACAAAACTGAGGAAAAAAAGGTTAAGTGACTTGCCCAAGGTCACACAGCCAGTAAGTGTCTAAGGCCAGATATGAACTTATGAAGATGAGTCTTCCTGACTTCAGGTCCAGCACTCTACTTATCATACCACTTAGTTGATGATTACTATATTGTGGTATAATTTCAGATATAATACTTCTAGATCCTTTTTTTCCTAAATGGTTTTTATCATTTTTCTAGACACACCTGATCTTTTCTTCACTAGATGATTTTTGTTATTATTGGAAGTCTATTAAATAATTCCTTTGTAGTTTGATAACTATGACCCTGGATAAAAAAATTAATTCACGGAGTATTGTCAGTTTTATTATATTGTCACAGACTACCCATGAGCATTTAATGTTGTTCCAAAAACAAAGATGTGTATGTGTGTATACACACAGATGTAAATATAGTAGACATACATATACACATATATATGCTGAATTATGCATATATAGTGAAATACATAATGTATTTGGATTTATGCATATACAGCTTATACATGCACACATATTTATTAATAATATTTCATAATATTTATTTTTCAAGAATCAGTTATTTCATTGCTGTGCATATTTGATTTACTGACCATTTTTAATTCATCAATAGTTTACTTAGAAGATAGTCTTCAAGAGTTTCTGTGGCTAAAAATTTCAAGATATTGTAACTATCTTGACTGGTTGTTTCTGATGAAGAGCTTTTCTGAGATTAGCAAGGCTAATTTTGAAACTAGAAGAGTGTCTGTCAAAGGTCATCACAGCCCTTGAAACCCCAAGGTTATATTTCCAGATCAAGAAGAAGCATTAGAAGACTATGCCTATCTATCAATCTATCTATCTATCCATGTCTGTCCATCCATCCATCCATCCATCCATCCATCCATCCATCCATCCATCCATCCATCTCTTTATCTACCTACCTTCCTATCTGAAATGTAGGATATTTTCCTTATGTGAGATTTCCATTTTAAAACTGAAATGCTAATATACACCAAACAAGTCACAAAGTTTAAAAAATACAGATGAACTCTTGGTGACCAAGAAAAACAGCCCTATAACAACAAACATTTATGATTATTTCACATTTTAAAGATTTTAAAGTATGTGTGTGTGTGTGTGTGTGTGTGTGTGTGTGTGTGTGTGTCTTTCTATAAGGTTGGGATTATATTACTTTGAAGCCTCTAATGGAAGTCTTTCACAAATCCTACAGCACAACATTTAGTGCTTTACAAATCCTAGAGGACAAAGTTGTATGTGATTGAGTCTTATTGGATTATTTTAGAGTCCTTTTGGAAATCCTTTTAATCTCTTAGACTATCCAGCTAGATTTCTTTTGTAAAGACAAAAGAAGGACATATCTCAGCAACCTTTTCTCCACTTATGACAAATATGTCCCTGAGGACAAAGACAACAATAACCTTAGTTAATGAGAGCCTTGGTGCCATCTCCCATTTTGGTTTGCTATATCCCCTTGGCTTGTATAATTGAGAACCAAACCAAAAAAAAAAAAGACATTTATAGATTAGTAAACTTAATGGCTATGAATTAAAGGCAATTACTGTTGCAAGATGTGGGCTGTGTGTATAATTGGCCCACAGGTCTCAAAAGACTTGGAGTGGTTGCAACGAAAGACATTTGTGAAAAAAATGCATTTAGTGTTCATTTGGTATGAGTTATAAATGCATACTATGTGATTATACCATGTAAAATGTAATGTAGCAACCTGCCTCAGGAGAACTCCACATGTAATATAAAAATTTCATCATTTCTATGGAGTTAAATGCCTTCAATTTTGAATTCAGCTATCTGTGAAGGATACCACATAAGGATGTACTTACATACACACATGTGTGTACATGGGTACCCTCACACCAAGAAGTAGATCAGGAATGTTGGTCAGTACTTGACAAGTGTGACTCCAGGTTTTTGGATAAAGAGCTAAAGATTTATAGTATCATAGAGTTTCAAATTTGGCAAGACCTCAGATGCCATATGGTTTATCATGTGACCTATGTGACCTCTACAATATCCCCAAAAAGTAGCTTAACTAGGTTTTATTTGAAGGTCTTTAGTGAGGGGGACCTGACTACCTTCAGAAGCTTGGAAGTATTATTTATATCAGAACTGAATTTGCCTCTGAAATTTCTACTCACTGATTGCTTCTTATTCTATCCCCTTGGGCCAAACAAAACTGTTTGACTCCCATTTTCACTTGACAAACTTACAAATAATTGTGTTCAAACTCTCCTTGAATCCGCCATTTCTGCCCAAAGATTTTTTTCATAGTATCTCACTTATTTATGACTAGGAACCTTTGACCCATCATATTTATATAATTATGTATTAACTTCCCTGTGGATAAAGTCACAAATTATCCATTTCAAAAGGATGCACCTTAAACACATGTACATTATAGAAATTGATATATCATGAACTACTTTTAGAAAGTATAGTACCAACATGATATTCACAGCACCTACAGTTGTTATGAATATGCCGGCATAATTCTGATTTGCAAAATGCAACAGACTCTTTACATGGAAGTGTAATGGCAATCAAAATAGGGTCTTTTGCTGTTTTTGTTTGAGTATAATCAAGTGCCTCTTATTGAATCTTGTCTTTATTAACCAAGACTCTTCACAAGGACTGAAATACAGAAAGAAGAGTTTCTTTAACTAGAAATAGTACATATATTTGTATTGTTAATTATTGTAATATGATTAAAGATTTTCTCAACCCATCAATGGGCCTGCCCATTAAGGGAGTTTGATTAGGGAAGATCTGTGGGAAGATCCGAACCTTTTGTTAATGAGGCACTGATTCTCAAGGTTTGTGATGCTCTCTGGCTCTATAAAAGGTATAAATAGTCTAAGCTGAGGTTTTACTTTGAGGCCTAGCTTTTGCAGGAAAGTTTAAGTGCCAGACAAGGACTCTGGGAAGCCACTAAGAAGCCCCCTGGCTTTGAGAACCCAGATGTCATGCTTCCCTCTCTGGTAACTATGGTCAAACAGTTGAGGTACAAATGTCTGTTGAATTCAGGCAGAGGAAGCCATGTTTGCTTGATTAAAGTGACTGTTAACCCCTTGAAATGTGCTTTCCCTTTATGAATGCAGATCTAAGAACCTGTGATATAAGGCCCCCTGTGTATGTTGGGGTTCTTAGTGATACAGGAAGACAGAATCAAAGTATTTATTCAGACCCAGATGTTGGGATTGGAAGCTCAATTCCGTGTGGACGGTCTCGGGCGAGTAAAAGTGGGACTTCTAAATCTTAGAGTCTTACGAGGCCCTCCATGAACAGCGGGGATTCGAGAAGGTCAGACTGAGCTAGCTCGGCTAGCTTGGGTATTTCCGCCTCTCCCTGGGAGATACGTGATGGGTGGAGTCTCCCTGCCCTCGAGGTCGTCCCGGATCTGGGCACACTATTGTTATCTAACAGGACGGTATTGAGATGCAAACTGTGTGGCTGAAGATTAAGTAGGATTGAGGAAGCCTGAAAGCTCTCTTAGCACGTGAGGAGCCAAGAGGACAGTAGGCTCCGCTTTTCTTCTCTTCTCTCTCCCCTCCCCCTCTCTCCCCGCTTGTACTTCTACTTCCAATCCCTTAAGATCTTAGCCTTCTTTAGGAAATCTCCCCCTCTTCCTCCTAAGGAAGACGCCCTGCACTTGTAACTAGACCCTGAAATAAAGCTCAACGCTTGTTCGACTCTGGAACGTCCTTTCTCTCATATGAGCATCCGGTTTTGGCCAACTGAAGACCTCGGAGGTGAGGTAAGAAGACTCGGGTAGCCCACACAGGCCTCTAGGCCTGGCACCCAGAGAATTAAATCCCAGCAGCAGAAAGCCAAATCCATCATAGTAACAAAGAAATCTATACATAGTAACAATTCAGAGGACAACATCAACCCCAAGCTTTCCCCTGCTAGGGTCTTCCCACAAACACACACTCACAGCTAGATGCCTGCCTCCCTCTCTCCCTCAGTTCATGACTACTTCTCTCACCAATTTCCTCTCAACTCTGCTGTTGCTCTTCCTCTTCCTGTTCCACCTTTCCTGCACTATGTGATTTGAATCACGTGACTTATGCTTCTTTGTGACTGAGACAGGTCACCTAGGCCAACTAATGAAGGGGAAAAAATCTTCCCATTTAAAATACCATTACATGTGGCCTCAAAGTCTTTCATATTCATTACATAGGTTGGTGGGGCAACTGGTATCAATAGAACTGTATCGGGAGATAACAGAAAATGAGCATATAAAACAATATCTTTGGCAATTGGTGTCAACAGAACTTTACAACAATATAATAGGAATCACACAAGATAGGCACATAAAACAGTATCTTAGAATGGAGTTTGAGCACAAGCATCCCATTATTCCCTCTCAAACAAATAGAGCCCAAAATCTTGGGGTAAGGAGTGAAGGTCTCTCCTTCCATAGCTACTTCCTGCTGAAATTTGATGGAGAGTTGTCCCTAACCCAAGGAGCTCTATTCAAGGGGTCAGTTCTTTAGCTGGCATCTGGGGCTTGGTTGAGGCAAGGTCCAGGGATGATCCATCACAGTCATGGATTGTGGGTGATATCCAGTTTAAGCAATCAGGCATCTATAAGTGGAGGGTAGTATGCCTGTAGAAAACAAATCTGACAAACAAGGCAAACAGGCAAAAAGTTAAAAAGAAACAAGGAGACAATGAACAGATGTAGTGTAGATATAGGGTCAGCCATGCTTCTGGAGTTCATGAACCCATTATCATAGCCTCACTCACTATTGTTTACTATTTTCTAATTTGCGGTTTTGAGGTCATCCTTCTGGCTAGAGGTATACTTTCTTTAATCTGAGCTGGGGCCTGGCCAATTTCCTATTATCCATGCAGGTGTGAAGAACTTGGATGCACTATTTCAAGAGAATCTGTAGGGGCAGTTCTTACATCCCAACTCAGTCTAATATCAAGCCCTTTTCTCAACACATTTTGCATAGTTCGTTAGTTGGAATTCCATCTACTCCTCTAAAATCTATCACTGCTCTCAATAGAGCAGTAAATAGTTATTTTCTGGTCAATCTATTCTGACTTTCAATCTGCTGACTATTTACTCCTCTCTCTTGAGGGAATTTATCTTTTTCACTGACTCTTGCATTCCAACCATACCACCAACCATCCATACCAACGATTCTCCCATTCTTTGGGTGAACCTATTCAAAGTATCTGTGACCTCCTACTGAATAAAGTCCTCAATTACCTTCCCAACACTGTGTGACCTCCCTCTACCCCCACTCCATTCTCTTGCTTCCTTCTTAGTATTGGATAACTTCAGTCACATCATTTAACTTTATTTCATTCACCTTCCACACGTATAGCTGGCAGGTATTTGGACCTCTATTAAGCCCTGCCTGTTCAAGGGAGGCATGACCCTTACTCTTCTTACTTTTTTGCTTCCTTTTGTGAGATAAACTAACAACATATTTTTTATACCACCTGAAACTTTCTATCTTATTCTTCTAAAGGAGTTTGAACACTGCAGGACAAAAAGCATCTCATGCAAACCAGCCAACTCCCTTTCCTTCTGAGTTTTTTCTTCCAGTAGTTTTTCTCGGATTTTATACATAAGGTGAACATTTTTTTAACAAGGTCCCCAGCCTCTCCTACATATATGTACCAGTTCTTTCTCTGGTTCTATTGGTATTCCTTGCAAACATATTTCTAAATCTCTGGGTCCTCCCTTCTGTAATCTTGGTTCTCAGTTCCCACAGAGTCCTATGCTTTTAGCACATTCTCTTGCTTAGGAAGAATAAGGTAAATCTTCCCATCTTAGGATATCCATTTCTTCCTCTATAGTCTTCCTGTCTCCAAATAGAGGTCTGAGATTTTGTGATCCTGTCCTATCACCATTTGTAGCACCAACGCAATATTCAGAGTGCCTACAGTAACTATAAATATGCCAGCGTAATTCTGAATCATGAAATGCAACAGACCCTCTACATGGAAGCAAAACCAAAATATTTATTCAGACACCAGAGAGTCAGATCCCAACACCAGAAAGACAAATCCATCATAGTAACAAAGAAATGTATATACCATAACAATTCAGAGGACAACACCAGCCCCAAGCCTTTGCCCTGCTAATACTTTCCCACAAACGAAAAATCACAGCCAACTGACTGCTTCTCTCTCTCTCTCTCTCTCTCTCTCTCTCTCTCTCTCTCTCTCTCTCTCTCTCTCTCCCTCTCTCTCTCTCTCACTCTCTCTCTCTGTTCATGACTACTCTCTGACCAATCTCTTCTCAGCTCTGCTCTTGCTCCACCCCTTCCTGTTCCATGCGACATGACTCATGGGACTCAGGCTTCATGTGACCGAGACAGGTCAAATGGGCCTACAAATGAATGGGAAAGATCTTTGTATTTAAATTACCATTACAGAGTCAGATCTATATCTGTATTTATTTATAAGATAATTGTAACTAAAATTATATTGTACATTAAAATTTAGAAAGGGTCATCTATATGTAGGTGTGTTAGTCAAGGGAATTTCCATTATTAACAAGATGAGCATGTAGTGTACTGAATCATTATTTAGAATATTTGGTTGCATTTCCCATTACACGTTATAGATATGACTGCTTGGAACCTTCTGAAGATTGGGATTCATTGACTGAGGCAGCCTTCATTGGAAATTGATTGTCTTTGACTAAGGAAGATTTTTTTTTTTTTTAATAAGCTGAGTCATCCTTTGAGGTTGGCCTATAAAAAAGAATCTTCATTAAGGACTGATTTCTTTTCATCATTTTCCTTTCTGTCTTTCTTTTGAAGACATACTGAAATTGGAATACATAGTGGTGCTATGTGGGGTAGTTCCCCAGATAGGAGCCATTAATAGTCATCTTATGACAGACGCTGACATATGCTCAGTTGTGGCCTAGATAATGTCAATTCCTGAACTCCAAATTTCTGGGAAAATTGCTCCGTGCTTCCTCTTTGGTTGAGAGTCACAAAATCCTTTCTTCTTTGCACCAAGGGTTGATTTCCAGCATCAAATTTTCCTGACTAGTACCTTTAAACGTTAAGTAATTCTAGGACCTAGACTAACCAAAAGATAAATTCTTTAGGCAGGAAAGAATTAGAAATTGAATCATGAAAAAGCACCATGCTGAGATGTCAGGAATCTGAATTGTATGGAGAGGGATTATATAACATCCATCATTTGGAGAAAGAAGAGAATGACCCATATCTCCACACATGGAGGAACTAAATAACAAGGAACTAAAGTCATAAAATGGGAGAACAAAAATTCTGAATTTTTCAATATCTTTATTACCATAGATTATTTAAAGAATGTAGTTCATACAGGTGTGGAGGTAAATATCTGGTTTACCTAAAGTATTTTTTCCCTTCTGAAAGTATCCTAGTACTCACTGTGTCTCTGTTGAACAAGAAAAACTCATTATAATTTTGGCATATTAATTACCTGGAAACTCTAAACCGTGTTTCCCTCTAAGTGAAACCAGACAACAGGATGCCTTTACAAATCTGACCATGGTACTCAGTAAGCGTGATATGTGGGCTGTATTTCCCTGTGTGATACAGCTAACCACTGGAAAAAGAGAAGGTTTTTGCTTGTTTGTGAGCTATTGTGAATATCCTAATGTATTTTCTATATTTGTTTACAGGTGTCAGTGAGATTGTTTTATTGTATGCATTTTTTGTGTATTGAACTAAAGGTTGCATCTTAAAAATGCATTTGTTACTTTGACTTTTTCTCAGGGGATTTGGGGGGACTTGTTGATGGTGTTAAATTGACCTAAAATATAAGTATTATTTGAAGATCACTTCCCAAGACTGGATTTGTTTTATATAAGTCTAGATTTGAGGAAATATTGGGCTCTGAGTTACATATAAATAATGTAATTTGAGCTTTACAACAACCCAATCCTACCTGTCCTGGTAGATACAAAATTTATTATCATCCTCATATTATAGATGAAGCAAACAGACTAGAAAAAATAATGACATATCCATGATGACATATCCATGGTCAGAGGTAGGAACTGAAACCAGATTTTCCAGACCAGTACCTCAAAATCTTAAGCATCATCTTTTCAGTCTCTTGCTTTTAGAGACTCTCTGTCTCTGTCACATTTATATATATGTATATATATATATATATATATACATATATATATACCTACATATACATGCATATATGTTTATGTAATGCAAACACATTAGAGATACCAATTCCTATTTCATATATATGAAATATCCTATTTCTTTATATCCAAGCTTAATACAGAACAGCCACTTGAGTTAATTTCAATTTAACATACATTTATTAATCAGCGTAGCACTGTTATGTGCAAGGCTACACTCTGGACCAATGAAGCAAGTCGTATCCTTAAGGATGCAGGGGATGACTCCTCTGTTAAAGACCTTATGGATCTGGATGCTTACCTGGTGCTGAGCCGAGGTCTCAGTGCTGGTGTCTAGAGACGATTGCAGGGTATTTCTGTATTTCCCCAGGGCTACAATGAAGAATGTGGTAGTCTGGCCACTGGAGGTTGCCTCTTTGCCCAGGGCTAAATTGAACAACCAGCTGCTTTGGGAGCTGGAGTCTGCCAGTTCCCCTGACTCTGCTGAGGTGGGTGGAAAGGTTGGCATTTGCCTGTTCCACTAGATTGGGGCTCAGGATTTTCTGCTGATTTGCTGACTGGGGCTTGGTGGGAGGTTTCCTGTCTTGGATTACATTCCCCTTTTACCCAAGTGAGACAGACCTTTCCTTTCCAATCTTTCCAAATTTCTTGAGCTAAAATATCATTTCGCCCCATCTTTTTGCTGGTTCTGTCATTCCAAGATTTTTTCTGGGGTGCAATTTTATCACTCTATGGAGGTGAATATGGGAGATTTATGGCAATTCACTGCTTACTCTGCCATCTTCAATCTATGCCTTTCTTAACGTAGTCTAAAAATGACATTATTTTCATTGACTCCCATTATGGTAAAGGAGAGTCATTAGTGTACCCCACTTGTCAGTAGAAATCAGTACGGGGATGAAGTTCTCCATAATTTCTTCTTTTCTTGTTCTTCTCTTCTGATCCCCTCCCATACTACCTTGGCTATTTCTCTGTTGTCATAATTTTCTGTCATTGTTCTCATGACAACCTTTCCTTTTAACCAGTGTATTTCTTTCAGCAATCTCATGAATTTAGGAAGAATTGGAATCACCCTTCCTCTACCTATTGAGCATAGCACCTGCCTGCTACTATCCCAATTCAGTCCTACATCTTAGCTTACTTGAACTATTAGTTTTTTAATAGATTATCTTCCTAAATCACTCTCCTTTACAGTCTACCCTAATCCCTGACTGATCTTTCTATAGTAAATTTTTTTTAATGTAACTTCCCTGCTTAAAGCTTTTTTTTGAGGGAATTGGGGTTAAGTGACTTGCCCAGGGCCACACAACCAGCAAGCATCTGAGACTATCTGTTTAAAACTTTTGAAGGCTTCTGTTGCCTAGAGGATAAGTTCAGCTGCTTGGTAGTCAATAGCCTATACTATATGACTCATTATCCTCTACACAAATGATACATGGGATCTTTCCCAGAAAATACCAGGAAGGTTTACTCAAGCCATCTCTACAGAATGGAATATCTTCCCTTGTATTCTTTCCATACCTAAATCTTATCTTTAAGATTCAATCGTTTTGCTACCTTTTCTGTTAGGCTTTTCTCAACTTTTTCACGTTCTGGATAATTATAGAACAGTAATATAATGATAATATTCATTTTGCAATTAAAATAGTCTATATTTCATTGTTAGACTTTTTTATATATCCATCCCATTCTTTCACCCTGTACTTCAATTCAGGAAAGTGTAGCATCATGTCCTATCCATAGAATTTAGGATAGTACCCTGAAGTTAACAGCTAATCACAAAAAACTTGAGGGTTCCTTTTTCATGTTTTCCTTTTCTATGTTTGTTATATTATTCTTCTAAGTTTGCTCCATCTGTAAAGTCAGTAAGTTTACAATATAATGCTCTGGGAAGTGTAGTGCCAATGCAATATTCATAGCACCCAGGACAGCCATGAATATCACAGCACAATTCAGAATTACGAAATACCACAGACACTCTACATGGAAAACAGAGCCAAAACATTTATTCAGACCCAAATCCATCACAGTAAAAAAATCTATACACAATAACAATGCAGAGGATAACACCATCCCCAATCCTTCCCCCTGCTAGGCTTCCCACAAACCAGGTTCATTACACTCATCACAAGCAGGTTCTCTTAAAATCACAAACAATCACAAAATTACTCATACTACCCAGAAGCCTGCATCCTTTCTAGCTCTGACTGCTCTTAAGACTAACTTCCTCTGAGTTCTGCTCTAGCTTGGTCTCTTCCTGCTCCACCCATTCAGCAAACTCCTCCCACCACAGGCTCCATGTGACTTAATGGACCTACGAATGAATAAGAAAGATTTTCCAATTCAAATTGCCATTATATTTGGCCCCAAGATATTTCATATTTGTTACATAGGTCAGTGGGGCAACTGGTGTCCACAGAACTTTACAACAATATAACAGGGATCAGATAAAATAAGCACATAAAACAGTATCTTAAGGGGGGGTTTGCGCTTAAGTACCCATCATTCCTCCCTCAAACAAATGGGGCCCAAAATCTTGGTCAAGGGCGAAGGTCTATTTTTCCATAGCTTCTTGCTGCTAAGACTGGGCACAGCTGTCTCTGACCCAACAGGTCCTATTTGATAGATCAGTTCTTTAGCTGGCATCCAGTTTGGGTGACTTCAGCTCCAGAGATGACACAGCACAATCATGGATAGGGGGTGATATCCAGCTTAAGTGATCAGGCATCTGCAGGTGAAGGGTATTAAGGCTGCAAAAACAAATCTGACAAACAAGGTGAACACACAAAAAGCCAAAAAAGAAACAAGGAGACAATAACCAGAAGCAGGGAAGATATAGGGGCAACCATGCTTCTGGAGTCTATGAGCCCATTATCACAGCCTCATTCACTATAATTTGCTGCTTTCTAATTTGCAGGTCCAGGCTCATCATTCTGCGTAGAGATCCTCTTTAATCTGAGCTGGGGCGAGGCAAGGCTGGCCAACCCCCAATCTCCTTACAGCTATGATGAACCTGGACACAATATTTCAGAATGATCTGCAAGGGCAGTTCCTACCTCCCTGTTCAGTCTAAAATCAAGTCTCTTTCCTCCATACATTTTATATAGTTTATTAGTTGGAATGCCATCTATTCTGCCAAAATCTACCCCTGCCCTCAACAGAGCAGCAAACAACTTTTCTTGACAATCCACTCTGACCCTGAATCCACTGGCTATTTATTCTTCTCTCTTGAGAAAAACTTCTCTTTCTTTCCAAGGTACCAATGATTCTCCTATATTTTGGGTGAACCAACTGAAAACATCTGTGACCTCCTGCTGATTAAAATCCTCAATTACCGCGCCCCCCCAAATTGTGGGGGCTCTCTGATTCCCCTGCTTCCTTCTTAGTACTGGCAGAACCTCAGCCCCCTCACTTGTTTCACTCTCCTCTCACACAGCCTTCTGGCCTGTGTTTAGGAAACAATTAAGCTCATCCTGTGCAAGGGCTGCCTTCACTTTCTTACTGTTCACTTTTTGCCGCCTGTGAGGCAATCCAACAACAGCCCTCTCTTCTACCACCAGAAACTCTCCAGCTTCCTCTCCCAAAGGACAGCCCCAACACTGCAGGACAAAAAGCCTCTCCTGTAAATCAGCCAATTCCCGTTTCATCTGAGCCATCTCCACATTTACTTACAATTAGAGGCAAAAATAGCTTTTTCTTTTCTGAGTCTCCCCTGCCTTCACTGTGCCCTGGCTCACAAGGCTCCCACCATCTTCCACATAACCTTGCCATTTCATTCCCTAGTTCCATTGCTTCCCTGCAAACATCTTTCTAAGTTTTTGGGTTCTCCCTTCTGTAGTCTCAGTTCCCAGTTTTCAGAAAGCCCTGTGCCTTTAGCTCATTCTCTTTCTAGAGAGGAATAAAAATCTTCCCACCCTGGTAAATTCATTTCTTTCTCTGTCTCTTTTGCCTTTCTGTCTCCAGATAGAATTCTGATATTTCAAGATACCATCCCGTCGCCATTTTTAGAGCCAATGCAGTATTCAAAGCGTCCACAGCAGCCATGAATATCACAGCGCAATTCAGAACTGAGAAATAGTCACAGACGCTCCACATGGAAAGCAGAAGCAAACCATTTATTTAGACCCAAATCCATCACAGAAAACAATCTATACACAATAACAATGCAGAGGACAGCACAATCCCCAAGTCTTCCCCTGCCAGCTTCCCACAAACCAGGTCCGTTACACTCATCACAAGCAGGCTCTCTTAAACAAAATCACAATCACAAAAATCACTCACACTAGCCAACAGCCTTCATCCTTCCTAGTTCTGACCACTCTCAAGACTAACTTCCTCTCAGCTCTGCTCTAGCTTGGTCTCTTCCTGTTCCACCCATTCATCAAACTCCTCCCACCACAGGTTCCATATGACTTAATGGGCCTATTAATGAATAGGAAAGATTTTCCAATTCAAATTACCATTATAGGCAGCAGGAATTTGATCTTTTTTAATTTACTATTAGTTATGCATAAAACAATGTTATTTTGATTCTGATTTTTTTTGAAATTGAATGTCTGACTTAGATGTTCAATTGAATACCTGTTATTCCAAATCAAAGCCCATATCTAAATAGTTTAAGGCTCATTCAGTCTAGATAAACTCAAAAGGTATTAGAAACCACAGGATACAGTATTCATGTGGGTCTTTAACTACCTAGACATCTGTTTGGTAATAAATATAGCCATAAATGGATCATCAAACTGATTCATAGGTTACATAGAGGACAACTTTATGACCCAGAAAGTTAAGTATCCAACCAGCATAGATGGCACCCTGCAACTATATCTCATCAATAGGCAGAACTGAGCAAAAATATGAAAATAATAGAAAAGCTTGATATGAGACAATTGTGAGCTACTTACAATCAACACAGTTGGGGGTAGTTTCACTCTAAACTATATTTGGAACACAGTGGAGTTCAAGATGAGGAAATCTGGGAAATTAAGTTATGTAACAAATGGAATGTGTTGTTATAGACTCTGCTACCTATTATTAAACTTCTTGAAGACTTTCCATTCACTATTACTATTAAGGTAATTAATTTTTGTATTTCCTTACTAGGAAGAAGTAATGGTAATTTGTTTTTCAGGAAGAAAAAAACAATCAAGTATTTCATCAAAGATCAGATGGCTCATCTATACACCTACGAGAATATGATATATAATATCCAAATGTGTAAAGAGATGAAAAATATAATTCAAGACAAAGTGCTCTATAATATAAGGATTACTAGCTTTAGAGGTAGAGGACCTGGATTCACATTCGACCTCAGACACTTACTAACTGCGCAACCCTGAGCAATTAACTTCACCTCTGTTTAATAGCGTCTACCTCCCTGGGTTTCTGTAAGGATCAAATGGGATATAAATTGTAGAGAGCTTAGCATAAGGCTTGGCATATTCTTCTGCATAAATGTTAACTATTACTGTTCTTATTAATGCCTTCTCTATGTCAATAATCTCTATTTTATTCTCTAGATAGTTTGTTTTTACTTACCTATTTGCATGTTGTATCCGTTATTATTCCGTAAGTTTCTTGAAAACAGTCATTTTTGCTTGTACCTTTTTTTCTGTATCCCTAGGGCTTAGCGTTGTGTCTACCATATAGTAGGTGCGTAATACAAAGTTGCTGACTTCACTTGACTTGAAAGCAACTGAATAATTACTGAATAGTTCAGTCTGTTTTCTTAATTTAATTGCATACATTTTATGCTTATTCCAATGCAATAAAGGGATACTATTTTAGGTCAATTTTGTGAAATTAACTAGTTATGTGATTTTAAGCAGCCTGGAGGCAAACTGAGGCTTACAGGAGGTACAGTTGTTATGGAGTTAGGAAGACCCTACCTGAGATACTTTGTAACTGTAGGTAAATTGTTTAGTTTATTTCAGCCTCAGTTTCCTCATCTTTAAAAATAGAGTTAATAATAGCAGCCACCTCATAGGGTTTATGGAGATCAAATGAGATAGCATATGCAAAGTTCTTTGTGATTCTTAAATGCTCACTATTATAGCTGTTATTATTAAGTTCATAGACTGACCCAGACGATTTCTCAGAATCAAACCTAATATTCCATCAGTCTATCTTGCGGGTGCTTTATGTTTATTTTCAAAGGAACTGATGAATCCTGTGATTTAATCTTCCATAGTCTTCATTTGTAAAAGAGGGAATGAACGACTGACATGTCATCCAAGAATGTTATGGATGAATTCCATAATTTGAAAAAATATAAATTTCTTCTGGAAAAATTATAAAATGACAAAGTTTGAAAGCTTGATTGGAAAGAACTTTGACTCTTTAAAGATCTATTTTCAAATCCCATGACTGTTTGAAAGTTTGAAAGATTAGAGTGCACTACGGTTGTACCTACACAATGGAATGAAGAATTGAGATAATTCAAGCAAAAAAATACATCACTATTAATGTAATTATCATAAAATATCACATGAAAGTGCTATTTGACCAGTATTGTCTAGGTAGTGACTAAATTGTGAAGACAGCATAGTCTGGGAGAACATTGTCTCTGAAGTCAGAATCAGGTTTAAACCTCGGCTCTGATGTGTCCTACCTGTGTGATGTTGGACAAGGCACTTAATCTCTTTCTGCCTTACAGCTATAATGAGGTGGTTCTATTAGTTGAGCTTTGAGGTTCCAGATTTATGCTACTGTGATCCCATTTTAACTATATATTTGCCACCTTTACTGCCATGACTGTAAATCCAATTGGTACTGAAATATCCTATTATTTATCCTCTGACCCACACTTGAATCACTGGCAAAGGACTGAGAAATCCTATGTCCATAGCAATTCCACTTTCTTTTATACTCTATTTTCTACAACCTCTCAAATAGACTTAAAATCAGTCTGAATATCTCTCTAAACACCCAACAAGTGCCACAAAAATAATGGCAAGTATGAGGATCAATTGCTTGAATACATATAGTACTAAAATTGTGGGCTGTGTTTTCAATTTTTAGTAATACTATGCCTATAGCCTGATTTCTTGTGCTAATTAGCTTGGACTCTGGGCCATGCAAATTGAATGGTTGGACTAATGGGGCTCAAAGGGATTTTGAGAGATGCTTGAATACACCCCTCTCTCATACACACACACATCTCCTACTCTGCTTTTAGGTAGGAACACATATACTTTGGCCTAGACAAATGGGAGTTGAGCTTATTTTTAAAACTTTCCTGAGGTAGAGATCATATAATCTCTCCTTTACAGCCCTGTGTTTAACAATCTTCATTGTCTACAGGCTCTGCCTTTTACCCAGACTAAATGGCTCACAATGAAATGGAGACATTCTTCACTATCTATCTTCAACCAAAAAAAACAAAAAATGAGAGAGAGAATCTTTTGTCATCATTCCTCAGGAAGTATATGTATTATGATACAGGAGGCAATTTTTTCATTGCCCAACCTAAGAGAGCTTTTAATAATAGTGAAATTTGGATTCTTTAAAAACTCATGTCCGTGATCAGATAATGTTATTCATATGATCTTCAAGATCATATTAAACAATGTTTACTTTTCTGATCAATTTTGAAGCCAACAGCCCAGGAGCTTTACTCAATAAACTCTTCCACTAATCAATACTGTATGCTGCATGTGTGTATGCTCTCATTTGAAACAGATGTAAATAAATGACAAGAATTTATCATACCTTGCTACTATCTTTAAAAGCCATATTGATTATTAGCAGGGACCAATGTGAATTTATTATTTTTAACTTTTGAAAATAATATTGCCCATAGCTAATAAGTAGTTATGCTGTTTCTTTCATGGGAAATTAAGCTAGAGTTTTTATTCCTATTAGCATTTCAACTGAAATCATTTCCACTCATTTCCTTCTTAATGGAGGTTTATAAATAGCAATAGCTTTTAAGTACTGATTTTTTTTTAGCTAAAAAAATGCCCCATTAACAATTTTAATAAAACTTCAAGAAAGTAGTGAATATGGTGAGAGAATGCATAACTTAAAAAAAGAAACATCAAGTATGTGAATATATAGCAGATATATGCTTGCGAACATATGCAGTAACTAAATTGGCAAAATCTTTTATTAATAATAAAATAGTATTAAGCCATTTCTATTTTCAGTTACAACCATTTTAGTTGAAACCTATAATCTGATGGTTTAATGACAGTATCTATCTTAAGACAAATTTAAGCAGACAGCCCTATGAATAGCTTTGAATCCTAACAAAGGAATTATGAGCCTCTGAAATATATGAACTTCATATGGCACAATCTGACAGTAACAAAAAAAAATGGGAGAAAGATGTTACCTGTTGCAATATAATGCCTTTAACTTCAACATAACTGGAGCTATCTAAAATAATTTCACATTGAAAAAAAGATTCAATAAGATTATGTATAATCATGGGTAGAAATGAGGTTTTATAGGAAAAAACGTCTTCTAGCTACAACTTTTATTTTGGCATCATCTGCATGAGATTAAGTCTAAGGAAAAGTTAAATGGATTATTCATCCTGAAGAAGAAAAAAAGAAGAAAGATAAAATCAAGGACCAATTTTAATGTGTCCTTCAAAGATATGAAGATATTTTACTTTAAACAGAACCAAAAGAGTATGATATCCAGCTACCAGTGTCATTGCTTTTATTTTTTTTTAGGATTAATTACTTTTTTAATTTGGTTAGAGTCAGGAGATTGAATATATAATAGGTATGAAGACTGGCATTGGAGTCAAGAAGAATGTGGTTCAAGTTGTACCTATGACACACCCTGATTATATGACTGTGAGGTGTATCCTACAATCTCTCAGTGCCTCCCAGACAGCACATTAGACTATAATGTATCCCTACCTTGCCAATCTGCTTTAGTGGAGAGAGTTCTCCCATGAAGCAGTTCCCAACCCAGATAAAATCACAAATTTGGAAAAAAAGATCCTCAGTACAATATTTAAATATTTCCTCCATATCAATCCATCAATATGAGGAACAAAAGTTATATTAAAAAAATTCTTAGTCCTGTGTGAGCTTTGAGTCCTACCATTCAATATTGTCACTGAAATTAGGAAAAGCAGCATCCTAGAACCTACGACCATTTTATGCTGTTATCTCTTCATGGGTCCCCATGGCCAAAAGAATCAATCATCAATAGTTGATCTGTAAGTGATGAAGTTCTCATATCTCCCTTGGTTGACCCTAAAACAGCCAACAATCCATTGTACTTGAAGACTTGCAAACCTTGTTATAGACACTGCCCGAACTTTGGGAGCACCTGGCTCCGTCTTTGGAAATCCAGAATGTATCTCTAAATTTCTGATAGTTCAACCAAGTTGGCAAGGTTTTAAGCATGAGCTCAGAGATTAGCTTTATGGCCTCAGTCTGAATACCAGCCTAACTAGGTTCAGAGAAGTGAATCATTGGTTTTGGGACAGCTGGGCAGCACAATGGATAGCACACTCGTACTGAAGTCAGAAAAATTCACCTTCCTGAATTCAAATCTGGCCTCAGACACTTGTCTGTGTGATCCTGGGTAAGTCACTTAACCCTATTTGCCTCGGTTTCTTCATCTGTAAGATGAGCTGGAGAAGGAAATGATAAA
Organism: Notamacropus eugenii; assembly: GCF_028372415.1. Taxonomy (NCBI): domain Eukaryota; kingdom Metazoa; phylum Chordata; class Mammalia; order Diprotodontia; family Macropodidae; genus Notamacropus; species Notamacropus eugenii. Next base: position 271,052,700 of record NC_092877.1, read on the forward strand.
TCACTCTATTATCTTTGCCGACAAAATTCCAAATGAAAAATGTCTGAAGAACAACAACGAAACCTTAGTGTAGCTATAAGTTGATGAATTTGCATATGCAGAAACCTATTAACGCTTTGAAAAGAGAGAGTGAGATCTGTATGGGTAGATAGAAAAATTACAAATGCTAATAAAAGTATTAAAATGTTATGCATATTTTCATAATTTAAAAATTAACCCTATGACCTAGGGCTGTGCCTCTTTTGAATTCACTTTGTACCACAAAAAATGAAAATGAGGTCAATGATGAATAAATCTTAATTGGTAATTCTCTCACCCGTATTATTAGATATCAATCTCTACTAAAAGGTGTGTATATTTCTGATTCAACAATGAATACTACTATTATTGAGCTAATTCTCTAGTTTCATCTTCAATTATAATTTTGTTTTTACTTAGCTATTCAACAGACATGAAGTCTTGGGTTTGTCCTTCTACCTGTTGTTGGCTTATTTAAAAGTATCAGTAATGTATTATGCTATACTAATAAGTGTAGGAAATCCATGCTGGACTACAATTCTGTACTTATTAGCCTTTTCTCCCTTTTCCCTTTCTCACCTCTCTAATGGTCTAAGACTCTTAAGGAAATCAACCTAACTAACTGAAAAAAAAAAGTATGTTTTTAAGTCAAATAATGGATACATACCAAGATATAACACTTGTAGAAATCAGATAAAATCTTTTAAGGCAGATATTTCATTAGACTAAGAACCAAATGCTAGACAATAACCATTCAGAAGAAATGATTTAACAACCTTCGGTTTGGTTAGCAACATTTCTTGACATCTAGGTAATTAATTGACTTTAAACCCTTATTTTACTCCTTAAGTTCTTATGACCATTCCCAGTGCCACTATATTTGTACACTTCATGAATTATTTCAAAATAGGTGACTAATAACAAAGTGACTGAACAAATAGTCATATGCAGACTCAGTGCTTTCATCACAAGAAAAAATAGTGAAAAGTAAGCTTAGGATAATAATGATAAACAACTGGTCAAAATAAGATGACAATGACGAAAACTAGGAAAGGAAAACCATCAGAAGAAGCATTCCCATTCTTTCTATTTGTGAATAATCATCAGAGAGACTAAGGAAGACATTAAAAGAAAAATGGCATAGAGGATCAGGTCTTTGAGTCAGGGCATGCTGAGATCAATTCTAACCTCTCATACGAAGATCTATGTGGCCCTGGGCAGTCACTTAACCTTTTGATGTCTCAGACAACTGGCTTAGATTTTTAAATTCCAACAGACCTTCTGGCATCATTAGGTAGAAAAAGTTCCCTCTACTAAAGAAATCACTCATTGGAATCTGCTCTAGACAATGGGATATGCCCATTAATTGGAATCTTCCACCTTCCCCAAAATTAAAGAAAGAATTACAGTAATGTGGTGAATGGAACATGGGCCTTTGTTCAAAGATCACTATTTCTATATAGCCTCTCTTAGCCTTCTGAAGCAATATTTATGAACACTAGCAAGAAATAAAATAAAAAGGGTGAAAGAAGTCTTTTTCTACTCAGTTCTACCAGTTCTTTCTGGCTCAAGCTAAGGGGAAGTTCCAAGCTGATAAATAGGTACCCATAGGGTATATCAGCAGACATACACAGACACACACAGAATCACACACACCCACACACATTATATGTATATGTATGTATATATGTATGCATTTATATGACAAATTAAAAGGCATCTTCTGACCCTCCTTAAATACAAGTTTAAACTAAAAGAATGCATATCTACCTAGAAGGTTAGTTCAAAAGACAGACAGCCTAAGAACTTCTCTACCTAGATGACTAGGTGTGGCTTGTTAAAGTCTGGAATCATTAAAAAATATGACAGCCCTGGTGTTCTTAGATTAAACCATTGAAATACTGTTGTTGTTTAGTCATTTTTCAATCATTTCTGACTCTGTGACCACATTTCGGGTTTTCTTGTGAAGATAATAAAATGGTTGATCATTTCCTTCTTCTGTTCATTTTACAGATGAAGAATTGAGGCAAACAGGGTGAAATGACTTTTTGCAGGTGGATTTGAACTCATCACCATGGTTCTTATTCCAAGCTCAGCATCACCTCATTGAAATGTGAGCACCTATCTAAAACTGCAGTTGAGTGGAGACAGCAGCAGATGGTGGCAGAGTGTTTAAGAGGGTTATTGGAAGTTGGGCAAAGTAGTACAAGAACATCAGGAGTACCCTACTTAGTGCAGAAAATCAGGAGAAAACCTTAGTCATTCTATAGGGAAGTAGGCATCAACCCATGAAAGCCAGGCTATGGCAGAAATGCTGCCTTAGGAGGAAGAGTTATCTTGGCCAGTTTAGGTGGTTTAGAGCAGGTACCTGGAAGAGCTGAGTTCAAATGCAGGCTTAGACATTTATTAACCATGTGATCCTGGGGAAGTCACTTCAGCTTTGTCTATTTCAATTTCCTCATTTGGAAAATAGCCATTATGTTTTGTTATAAGGATAAAATGAGATAATTGTTCATCACTATGCACTTAAAGCATTATAAAAATGCGAGCTTTTATTATTATTAGTGTGTAGACTGGTTACAACTCCTCTTTACATATGTTATTTTCCCATTGATTGGTTTGTAATCTGTATGAGAAAGTTCAATTGTATGTAGGGGAGTGGGGGAGGTTGGTGGAAATGACTTTTATTTTGAATTACTGTTTGGCTGACAAAAAGAAACAAATCTAGGGGATCATGAACTATAGTTTTTAATAGATTCTAGCCTGCATTGTTTCTTAAAGCTTGGAGAAGCCTTTAGAGGGTTGAGGGACTAAATGTGAATTGCTAAAGAACATTTCTTTAAAAAAGAAGGAATTAAATAATAACAACTAGGAACCCTAGGAAAGGGTATAAAACAAATTCACATAAGAAGTGGTTGTAAAGCTTAGTAAAATCATTGAAAGAAGAAATAAAAAGGAATGTTAGAGTTCTTAAGGAAGATTCAAAAGAGACTTCCAAGAAAATTAGTGGTTTAGAACAGAGCTGGCAAACCCTGCTGATGGGGAGCAGAGTAATGTATCCCACAAAATTCTTGAGTACAATCTGAAAACTAGTTTAAAATATAATTTGGAATTGTTTAAACATACAAATAAAGATACAATAAAGTGCATTCTATATTAATATGTAATTTTCTAAGTCAACATGTGCCAGCAGGGATCTTTATGCATGATTTAATGGGTCCAGCTGCTATGTGAGTTTGACACTAGTTTAGAAAATATTATGGAAATTTAGACTAGTTGACAAGTTATTTATTAAATACATCCTCTATGCTATACGTTGGGGATAAAAGTACAAAAAAAGCAAAACAAACAAAGAATCCTCTACTCAAAATGAGTTTACATTCAAATAGGTAAGACAAGACCATATAAAAATAAAGCCTAAGTGTAAAGTCAATATACATATATATACACATATATGTCCACACTCATACATATATATACACATACACATAGACACATTTGTATGTATGTATGTGTATGTATATTTTGTATACATTTGTAGAATAACATGCATATATACGTGTATGTGTATATACACAAACATACATACAAAGTAGATAAATGCATGATAGCTTTGGAGGGAATACAGCAGTAATGGGGGCAATCTGGGTGACTGAGAAAGGTTTATTATGGAATATAGTATCTGACATATCTTAAAATAATAGAGGGACTTCATGAGGTAGGGAGTGCATTCGATGCATAGAATATAACCAACGAAAAGGCATGGAGATGGAAGATGGATTGTTGTGACTGAGGGAAAAGAGAAAGTCAGTTTGGCTAGATCATAGCAGATGGTCAGGAAATGTCCAATGAGGCTGAAAACTAGATTGGGCCAAGATGTATAGGGCTTTAAAAGTTAAAGACAAGAATTTAAATTTTGTCGTAAAATTAATAGGAAGCCCTTGAAGTTGGTTGAGTAGGGAAATTACATGATCATATCTATACTTAAGGAAATTTGCTTTGGCAACAGTATTTGGATGGATTTGAGGGGGTGAGAGATTTGAAACAGTAAGAGCAATTAGGAGGATATTTTAATAATATAGCTGAGAAGTGATGATGGCCTGAATTAACTTGGCAACTGTGTGAGTAAATAGAAGGGTTGGGATATGAAAAATGTTATAAAGGTTGAAATGACAAGATTTGACAACTGAATAGATATGGAAGGTGAAAGACCATGAGGAATCATTGGAATTATGAACCTGAGCCACTAGAAGGATGGTGATCACTCTGATGGAAGGAGAGAAGTTTGGAAGAAGGGAGAAGGAAGGGATTAGATGGAAAGTTAAAGAGTTTACTTTTAGACAAGTTGAATTTGAAATGTTTATGGTGCATCCAGTTTTAAAAAGCCCAAAGGCAATTGGGAATACGAATCTTATGCTTAGGGAAAAAGATGTGGGCTCCATCTGTAGATCTAGGGCAGATCTACGTTAAAAATGATAGATAAACCCATGGGAACTAATGAGATATTATAGAGAAAGGAGTGATCAGATTAGAACCTAAGGGAAAATACAAAGTCAAGGACATGATATGCATGATGAGCCATCAGACAGGTAGAAGTAGAGTCACAAAAACCCAGACAAGATAGAATATACAACAAAAAGTTCATCAATGTATGGTAGATAGGTCAAGAAGGATTAAGATTACAGTAATAATATCAGGTCTTTTAATTATGTAATCAATGGTAACTCTGGAATTTCAATTGAGTGAAGAAGTCAGAAATTGAAGTCAAATAAAATCAATAACTATTTATTATGCACCAACTATGTGCCAGGCTACTACTACTACTGTAGGCTAAGTACTAATGACACAAATACAAGCAAAAAAAAAAAAAAAAGACAGCTTCTCTCTTCAAGAAGCTGACATTCTAATAGGGAAAGACAACACATAAAAGGGAAATGAAAAGTAGGCAAGGGGAATGAAGGTACCCAGTGGGAGATCAGGTTAGGGAAAATCCTTTGGAGACAAATCAGCTAAGTAATAGTTCTGAGGTAGGTCTTATTGTTAGCCTGATTATATATGTGTATGTATATGTATATGTATATACAACTCTCAACTCTCTAACTCTGCCTCTCCAATTATTACATTGAGAATCTCCCTCTGGAAAACTAGCTGCATTTATAGATGGCGTGTTCTGGGTAGAATAAAGAAAGAAATTCACTCCCACCACCACAATATACAAGAAAGGACAATTCTGTCTTGTAAGGCAGATTCTTCTTTGACCACTGGTGCCTTCCAGAATTAATTAGAACTGCCCAAGTGCCCAACTTAACTTAAAATTTAAAGCTACCCAGTAGACCATGACCAATTTTCATCCTGCCATTGTCCTAGATCTTTCCAATTCAAATAGAAATAGATGTGCTCACTTTATAAAAACAAATAAACAACAAATGCCTCAGGAAATAAAACAACAGGAAACACAAGAACATGTTGTAAAAGCCAGTACCTCACCATATACAGGAGGGCTTACTGTACAGGTTCTTAGATCTGCTTTTCTAAATGGAAAGCAACTTTTGAGGAGTCCACATAAGCACCAACATCTGGGTTTTCAAAAGGTGGGGGGTGGATTCCTTAGCTGTCTCATCAGGCCAAACACTTCCAAAGAGTAAGCCCCAAAATAAACCCCCAAATAAAACCTCATCTCAGAGTATTTATACATTTTTCAGAGCCAGAGGGCATCACAACTCTTGAGAATTAGTACATTAGAAATTAACAAAAGGTGTGGATCTCCCTTAATAAAATTTTTCTTAATGGACAGGTCCATTAATGGGTGGAGAAGGTCTTTCACTCTCTGATTAACATTACACATGTTTACTTAAGAAGGCAGTAATAGAATTAGTTTACTTGTTTATATCCTTTACTGATTTTTTTTTCCTTTTCTTTATGTATTTTCTTAATGATTTACTGATGTCTTTTGTATTTGATGTCTACCAGAAGATGGTGAGCCGCTGTCCAGGCATCACCCTTCATACTCATCAGACTCTAGAATTCAAAGGGCAGTCACATATGTTAGAAGTCCTAAATCATTGTAGAAGTTGTTACTAAATAGACATGTGACTTAATAAAATTCACTTTTGGGGAGCCTTGTTTTATTTCCTTAAGATGAATATCTTTTGGTAGAAGCTCTTTTGTATTTCTAAAAATTCTAGAGCTTTATAAACATGTTTCAATTATAAAAAAGAAGTTCCTCTAAAAGATTAATAAAATTACTTGGACTATGTCTAAGCAGACTAAATGAATTGTTCAGTTAAAACAAAACTCTGGAGAATAAGGGAAATAAGATTGCTTTTAGGGAAAAGTGAATTTTTTGAGATTATCTGTGTTATATTTTGTCTCTATCCATAGACAATTGCTTAACTGTCCATCCCACTTTATCATTGTGGCCATAGAATAAGGGGCCATCTGAATAAACAGAGATATTACTTACCTACATAAAGTACCACAGGCAGTAGGATGCTTATAGAAATTCAGAGCAGATACTTGGTTATTCCCCAGAAAGCCTTCACATTAATTCAAATGCATTCAAATAGAAAAGAGTGAGACACACATTTTGAAATGTTATACTACTATCAGAGTCCACATTCTTTTCCCTTAAGGCTTTTTTGAGATGGTCCCTTGCTACAACCATCTTAAAATGTCATGCTAAATGGAAAAAAGGTAAAATTATCCATTTTCATAGACAATATCTGTTTCCCTTCTGGATTTGATCAGCGAGTAGGATAGCTCCTTGCTGACTGATCATGAGCATTAATAGTGACAAAGTTATTAGCTGTATAAAAAAGAAATAAATGGAGCAAATACAAATAAGAAGACAGAACTTGCATATTTTAAAGTCTTTAAGAGCAATGTATATATATTTAGAAGTATTTCAAATATAAAACTTAAGAAATAATATGTGTTAATATTAGGAAATATGCAGCTTTTACATTTCATAAATGAAGTAGAAAAATAGAAAAAGAAAACTGCAGAGAAAAGGTACATATTTTGGGGAAAACAGACTGTTATCAACATAGAATCAAATGTCTGTCTAAGCTTATAATCTGCAAAGCAGTAGCCAATCCAAACTTTTGTATTATTATAACCATCTTTTTTTTCTAATTCTATTCCTATATTATATGTATGCAAATATATCTTTAATTATCTTGAGGATATTATCCCTAGCTCTATGTTAATCCTTCTCCAAGAGAGGGAAGAAATGTGGAACAGCTAAATTAAATGAGTGTAATGAAATATATTCTACCAAAATTCAGATCAAATGACTAGAAGTGGCAAGGAGGGGGATGCTTGGTAATTAGAGGCCATGTCAGAGGAGCTCTTGGTATGTCAGGTCCTAACAAATGGGAAAGACTTTTAAGTATTGTCTTTGGTTCTGTCATCCAAAGACCAGGACAGTTAATCCAATGGGAGTGGTGGGTTGCTCGGACTGGCTGCTAAGTGATTTCTTCCTCCCCTATACCACAGCTACTCATGATGATTATGTACTGAAACTTGGAATGGGATGAAATCTGTAGTGGCAGAAAGAGGAGCTATAATGATGAAATAACGAATTCTTCACATATCAAAGTAAATAATAAAAATATAGTCTATTCTTTACTGGCTGGTCAAGAACAGAGGTATCAGAATTACCTTTTGAGCCCAGTTTTTAGATCTTATAGTATCCAATCAAAAATTTTAGGGGAAATAAAAACTACAGTGTGGTTAGTAGAGAGCAAATTATGAGATTTGAGTGGTGATATAAATGCTTTTTTTTCACCTTGGCAGTCAGGATTGTAACCATTTTAAATAATGGAATGTTTCTTACCCTATTTTAGCTGGACTGTTCTCTCCACAAAAAGAAATGGTCTAATTATTAAAGGTAGTCCCCAGCAGATCTATAAGTGAAAGTATTCTGAAATTTGGTAAGGAAAAAGCACCAGAGAGCAAAATACAGCTTCCAGGTTATTACAAAACTATGCTTATTAGTTAAAGCTAAATTCTAAGGCTTGCCCTCCCATCTCATTTTTAGTTAATCCTTAACTTATTTTATGTTCAGAGTGCTATAAATGGTAAGGAAAATAAGATAATTCAACACATAAGTGGTTCTTAACTAACCTTTTAAAAATTTCTTTGTGGGTCCCTTGAAGTTCTACCAGCTGGTTGGCAATTACCTAAGTGTTCTGGAACACATCATTCTGGGAGAGTAGAATTACCTAAAACTTTACTGGAGCTGGATTGAGGAGCTGACAAGGGGCTCAACTTAGAAAATGAGGAAAGTGTAGCAGGATTGTGAAAAGTTTTATTTGAGATCATTATCTTATCTCCCAAAGACAGAATAAAACTTGTGAAAAATCAGCACTTGCCTCAGACAGAGCTTCTGAATGTGAACTATGATATTTAATACTCAGGGTTTCCAGGGATCAAAAGCTAATTGATAGTGTTAGATAGAGCAAATTGTTTTCTCGTATGGTTGGGGAATAGGGAGTTCAGTTTATTCAAATGTGCTGGTTAACAGAGTGATTAATATTTTATATATTCTACGTCTATGAAAATGTATATTAATCATAAATTTCATATAATTTTGAACAAATAAAATACCCTTGCCACCCAAAATATACTGACTTTGTTTTAATTCTCAATTCTTAAGTCATTTCTGCATCTCAGCTCGTTATCATCACTGTGAGCATCAATCCTGATGCTGCTAATATGTGGAAATGACAATTGATCGAGGCTTCCAATTGGTAAACAGATTACCAGTTAACTTGATGTTTAAAAATTTTAGATTATGTAATCAGTTTTAGAGCCCATCATCTTATTCTTTGCTAATATATCTGTGCGTATGTGTGTATACATATATATGTGCATATATATATTTAAATAGATATATATCTATCAATATCTGTTATCATAATGACATACTATTTGTATCATTAAGATTTATTATTTTTAATAACAGCTCCTCCAATAATAGCAACTGAAGATGACTTCTTGATAGGTGATATTATGCTCCCTAAAAGGGAATAATAGATCTCAGATTTAGAGATTTAGATATGTCCTTTCCCTTTTTCATGCAAACAAAATTTTACTTACTTCATTTACCTGAATTATTTTTTTTAATGAAAAAGATGTATGTCTTGATGTAAAGAGGAGTTTAAGGTTAAGCTATTTTTCTGCTCATGTTTTGGTTGTTGTTTTTGTTGTGTGTGTATGTGCTATCTGACAAATTGTACTATTAAATGCTACAATACTGCTATACAATACTACAATTACAATACTCAATTATGTGGGCTGTTCAGTGTTGATTCTCTTCCATTCCTAGAGAAAGTTCATGGATAATGGAGGTAATTCTAGTATAAAAAAAAAGAAAGAAAGCTTCTATATAAATTCAGGTAAGTATTGTTATGTTAGTATAACAATAGGCTTAACTTGTTGTGGCCACTCATGCATGGAAAGGCTCCCACTCCTGATCGGCAAAGGAGCTTTGTCTTTCTCCATTTGTGATCTGGTCTAGAACACCCCTTCTTCAACAGCCTGATGTTCTCCAGTTCCTAGGGCTTTGCCATATTAGTGCCAGGTAATGCTGGAACCTGATCCCAGAACTCATCTCAGAACTCCCAAGTTCAAGTGATCTAAGAGCCTCTGATTCCCTAGTTACAGAGATTACAGGTATACACGACAGTTCTCAAAGCATGGTTATAAAGCTTATGAGTCTACCTTACTCCATTGTGTTTGGCTTTTTCCTGTTAGGTTATACTTGACTCTTTATAGATAATAAAAAGATAGACAAAGAGGACCATGATTAATACTTTTAAGTGAGAACTGAAATAGTCTGTATCTACTCTCCTGCCCTCCTCTCTTTATTTTATCCAGACCTGAATTACTAGTCACATAACATATTTTCTTTTGCTCCTCCAGCTTGGTGTTTTGCTTATTACTCTTCCTTCCCCAAATCTACTCTCCCTCTTAAATTTCCTTGCCCCCTCCTAGTCCCTGACAATTTCCTTGTTTTGTGTGTATATGTGTGTGTGTGTGTGTGTGAGTATGTGTGTGTATGTGCAACCTTCTTTTTCTGGTTCAGATAAGATTAATTTTCATGTGATACATGCTCCTTTCACCTCTTTCTTCATGTGGATATATACTTATTTTGCTCTAAATTACTACAAAAATCAAGTTTCCCTCCCTTCTTTCTAATTTCTTCCCTAATATATTTTCCCTACTCCACACACCTTTGTAATGCTAATGAGTTAAAGATTTTCCCCACCCACTGATGGGCTTTAGGGGAAGCTTGATTAGGGGAGGCCCATACCTTTTGTTAATTTTCTAGTAGGCACTGGTTCTTAAGGGTTATGATGTCCTTTGTCTCTGAAAAATGTATAAATACTCTGAGGAGAGGTTTCACTTTGGGGCTTACTCTTTGGAAGTGTTTGTTTGGCCAGAGGTGACTGGACAACTGCTAAGGAGCCCCCTTGCCTCTAGTTAGTGCTTCTCTCTCTAATAATTATGTGTGTATGGTCAGACAGTTGGATCTGTCTGTTGTTGTGTTATGTATGTATTGCTTATGGTCAGACAGCTGGAAGCCCTCTCTGTTGATTATTATTTCTTTGTATTTTCTCTCAAGTTCAGGGTGCTGACTTTTTCTCCTGAACTAAGTGAATAATAATGTGTGTGTGTGTGCGTGTGCGTGTGTGCCCTTGATTAAAGTGATTGTTGACCACCTTTCCTTTCCAAAAAGCAGATCTGAGAATCTGTACAGCAGGCCTTTCTGTCTGTGTTGGTATTCTTGCTTTTACAACCTTTTCTTTTCTCTTAAGTCAATCAAAATACAACAAAACCACCCCGAAGCCCTGTTTTAGTCTTACTTAATTCCCATTAGATTTCTGAAGTGTCACTTGTCCTTTCCCTTACTTTTTATTGCATAAATATCTTATTATTGTTAGCTAAATTAAGCTAACAATTTAATTTAAGTAGTTTACTTTTCTAGTTTTCTCCTGACTCTGGTGTTTTTATTTCAGGGTTTCTACTCCTCTCTTTTCATTAGGAATGCTTGAAAGTCTTCTGTGCCATTAAAGGTGTTTTTGTTATTTTATCCCTGTATAATGTTGTACTCAGGCTTGCAGGGTAAATTATTCTTCATTATACATCTTTTTTCTTTTGTTTTGGAATATCACATTCCAAGATTTTCTCTCATTTACAATAATTAATGCTAGAGGTCTGAAACGTTTTTTGTACTTATAGTATTTTCCTTCCTGAAATTGTCTTTATATATGTTCTCCAGTGCTTCAGCACACATCTCCCCACCCATCTCTCTCTCTCTCTCTCTCTCTGTCTCTCTGTATGTATGTATGTATATATATATATATATGTACATATATATGTATCCATCTATCAATAGGTATCTATGTATCTATATATTTGATCTAATTTTGGCTGCTTTTCTGTAAATTGTTCTCTTTAGTGACATTTCTACCTCAAACATAAGCACACCTGAGTTTGTTAACATCTGAGTGGTATGGCTGTGCTGTCCTTGATGGAAGAAACAATTTGTTAAAATGTTTTTGTTTTCAAATCATTTTCCATTTCTGTACTGTTTGTCACACATTTTTTTTTTTAACATGGGCAAGATGCATTTGTGGGTAGTGGCAAGATTTAGGTTATCTTGGTGTGTGGCTGAGGTGAGATGGAAGTGAGTAGGTTAATAAACTGAGTTGTTAGGGTGTTTGATATTCAATATACATTTTGATGTCCCCAAGTACAAGAACAGAAGTCAGGGAGGAGAAAAAAAATGTTTCTTGTCCAGACTTAAGAAAGTTATGCAGACAGTGTTATTCATGCAGATTAAACTTAAATCTCTGTCTTACATACATTTTTTTTTCCCTGTATAAGTCAATTGCTAAATGTTTACTAGAACGGTCCTACTTTCAACTATGCCAGAGTCCTTTCGTGTGGACTTACTTGCTTGTGTTCATATAAAGTATTCCATCTGTAGCAGCAAACACCCCAGCATCCATAGGAGGGCCTACTGTACAGGTTTTAGATCTGCTTTTCTAAAAAGAAAACAACTTTTGAGGGATCAACAATCTACTTTAATTACATTCTCCAACAGAGAAAAATACAAGGAGAGAAATAAAGACCAACAGAGGGGTCTTCTGTCTGACCATAAGCAATGCATACATCCTAGATCAACAGACAGATCCAACTGTCTGACCATTACATACGTACATAGTCACCAGAGGGAGAAGCACCAACATCTGGGTTTTCTAAGCAAAGAGGGGTGGGTGAGGCACAATTACCCAGAGTCTCTGGCACAGGAACCTTTTTCTAAGTCCCCAAAAGAAAACCTCAGAGTATACATACACTTTTCAGAACCAGAGGACTCGACCCTCCTGACCCAGTGCCTCATTACCAACTAACAAAAGCTCTGGGTCTTTCCACAAAATACACCTCCCCTAAACTGAGGCCCATCAATGTATGGGGAAGAACTTTCATTACCATAAATCTAATTAACATTATACCTTCTCTGTTGTTAGTGTCTGTCTGGTTTAGGATCAATACCTAGAATATAACCCCAATTTATCTCCACTTCTGAGACTCTCTGTCTTCCAAATTCAGATCAAAAGTCCTTCACTTCATGAAACCTTTTCAGTATGCATTCCCAGCTGCTAATACTCTCACTGCAAAATTGCATTATTTTTACTTTGTAGATATTTTTAATTACTTACTTCCATATGCATTGTTCCCCTCCCACCCACCCTTTAACCCATCTCCCTCCTCCTCCCCCCTTCCCCCCAAAAAAAAGAATGTAAGTTCTTTGAAACAGGAACTGTTTCAATTTTGGTCTTGTACATTCAGGGCCTCACAGAGTGCATGGTACATAGTAGGTATTTAATAAATCCTTGTTTATTTATTGTATGAAAATGCTAAACCCTTTTGAGTGCTTATGGTTGTTATCCAAGAGTCACTGCAATGTCCCAGGGTTTGCTACATAAAGTCATCTACAAAGAGGAATATCTGAAGGACTTCATTGTCCATAAAGAACCTCACTTTGACATGGACTCCGGCCTGGAACTCTTCTATCATAACAGCAAATAATTTTGACAAAGAAGCATCTCTATTTTTATGAAAGATCTGATATTAATGATCTGAGGTCATTAAACAAATTTATCTATTGTCATGTCATTCTAGTATAGGGCACTGAGCCTATTTTTGCAATCTGCAAAACACACAGTAGCTTCCTTTTCCCCTTTCTCCCTCTCTCTGAGCTGACTCATACAACCCCAACCTACAATCACAAAAGTAAGTCTTATTCTGCCCTCCCACATGTAGAACCAAGATCCTAACCTCCAAACTTCAGATTATACCCATTCTTAGGGGTTTGAGATTGTGTGACTTTGGACTCTTTGCTGTTCCATGAACAGGACATTCCCTTTAGCTCTGCACATTTTCTCTGGCTGTCACCCATATTTGGAATGTCCTTCCTCATCTCTACCTGTTGCTTTCCATGATTTTCCTTAGATTCCAACTTAAATTCTATCTTATATAGGAAGTCTTTTCCTAATTCCTCAAAATTCTAGTGTTTTCACTCTTAATTGCTTCCTATTTGTCCTTTGTCTAGGTTGCTTATACAAATTCTCTTTCTTGTGTCTCCGACCTCCATTAGCGAGTTAGCTGCTTGGAGACAGGGACTGTCTTTTTCATCTTATTTTATGTGTAATAACCCCAATGCTTTGCACAATGTCTAGCACATATCAGGAACTTAATAAATGTTTATTGACTGAGTGACAGACCAACTGAAAAGTATAAGAAATCAGGCATAGATTTGGGGCATTTTTTAGTTTCCAAGTTGTAAATGCTCACCCTGAATAAAAGGGAGTAATGTACAATAAAACTGGGATAAGTAGCCCTGAGCCTGATTGTGAAGGGCAGTAAATGTTAAATAGTGGTCTAATTTTAGCCTTAAGGAAATAAGGCAAAAAAACAACTAGACTTTTTTCAGAGGGAAGAGTGAAACGACCAGACCTGTGCTTTATGAATATCACTTTAGAGTTTTGTAGAAGACAAATCAGAAAGGGAGGGATCCTAAAGGTAGGAAGATAAATTAGGTAGTTTTGTGTTTGTTTGTTTGCTTGCTTTTTTCAATAGTAAAGTACAATGAAAGAGGGGATCAGGGTCTAAAATAGCATGCTGATTGCTATATGTATAGAGGAGAAAGATATGAGAAAAACAAACCAGCTCATGAAAAATGCTTATTATCCAAACAATAATATACAGTTGGATATACAGCCTATAGAGTTCATCCATTAATGTACAACTTTCAAGCAGATGCTGCAAATGGAAAGTGCTTTGGACTTAGAATTACATAAGAAAAGAACAGGAAGATTTATTATTACTAAAAAGGACCCATCTTCATAATACCAATATTTTTACTTTTTAGATAGTTCCAAGATATGTAACACCACTGTCTGAAGAAATGAAAATGAGTATTAACTCAAGAACAACAAAAAAGCACACAGCTAGTACAAATAAGCCACAGTGCAATCCATTAGAAATTGAGAGTTATCAAAGAGGAACACAATACGAAATGTCTACAAAGATTGATATTAATGAAAACAAATATTGGTTGGTGATATAAGAAAAGAAAGGTATAAGTCATGTTATGTGAACTTAAAGAAGGTCCCTACTTTATTAGGTGAACTCCATATCATGATTTTGATTTTAATACAAACATATAATGTTGATCTGTTTTGATTCTAAATAAAGCAATTCCAAAAATACAAACTGGACCTTGAACCCATATGAACCACCAAGATAAAATCAAACAGACATTCAGAATAATTAAATCTAAAGACAATTTAGCTGGTTAAGTTGTCTTCCAAATGTGTTATAGAAAGCTTGGCTAGAAGTACTGTGACTATTCAGTTAGAATTAAAGGACTTTGAGAGAATGAAATAATGTGAATACAAGGGAAGTGAATCATGTTACACAGGATTTACTGAGGATGAAGAAATTGAGGTAAACAGGATTAAGTGACTTGCCCAGGTCATGCAGCTAGTAAGTATCTGAGACTGGATTTGACCTCAGGTAGATGAACCTTCCTGAATCTACATCCAGTACTCTATCCACTGTGTCACGTAGCTGCCTACAGAGTCATTTAAAAACAAGTGAGATTGAATTGGACAGGTTAAGTAGTTTATTTCATTTTATCTTTAAATCAAGTGAAAAAAAGTGAAAAATATAGCTAGTGTATCATTATTAATCAAAGTTTATAGAGGAAAAATGAACCAAATTATGTGTTTTTAGCTTTGAAAAAAATTAGTTCCAGATGATAAATAAAATTAATGAAAATTTGTCACCTTTATAATAAAATGCGAAAATGTAGAATTTAATGACACTCAAAATCCATGATACAAATTTAGTATGTTTCTCATTACTTTAGCTTTATTTCTCTTTTCTCCCTAGAATCCAAGTGTTGATATGTGACGTCATCTAGTTCAAAATGAACTACCATTACAACATATATGACAAGTAATTTTCAAGCCTAGAAGGACTCCAGGGAACAATGACTCACTTTTTCAAAGAGATTTACTACAATTTTGGATAACTTTGGTTTTTGACAACTCTTTTTTGTTTTCTGGAGTAAAAGTCTCTCTCCTTGTCACTTCCAACCATTGGTTCAAACTCTGTCCTCCATGATCAAGCAAAAAAAAAAAAATTAATTCCATTGTGAAACATACACCATCCATGAAGGACATTTGAAGACAGCTACCACATATGCCAACCCCTCCTGACACCCCTCTCCTCATCTTCTCTAGGTTAAAAAGTCTCTAGTTCCTTCAATTGATCCACAAGTAGAGTAGTTCCTTTCTTCTGCCTCTCCCTTTTGCTCACTCCATTCCTTTTGACATCCTCTCCTCCTTCAAGATCAGAGTAGCTGTATAGAGCACTATGCTTTTTTGGAGCTTGTTTTCCCACCTCAGCTAACTTAAGACCATAGACTTAGGGTTACCGTGAAGGACCTCAAAGTCCTCCTTCATTTTACAGATGAGGAAACTAAAAAGAGGAGAGTTTAAGTGATATTCCCAAGGTACTAAGTACAGAGGGCAAGTATGAGTAAGAAGATATATTTGAAATTGTTGGGTTTGGATTGGAATGTTTCTTTGAAGAGTAGATAGAATTGTAGCAGACAGTCTCCTTTGCCAGTAACATTTCTCTGAGATTAACTTTAGGAACATGAACCTTCTTCTCAGTCAATATCTTAAAATCTCTAAGGAGCATGGGGGAGGATATGTGTGCTTAGCT
This sequence comes from Notamacropus eugenii, assembly GCF_028372415.1. Classification (NCBI taxonomy): domain Eukaryota; kingdom Metazoa; phylum Chordata; class Mammalia; order Diprotodontia; family Macropodidae; genus Notamacropus; species Notamacropus eugenii. The sequence continues at coordinate 271,069,026 of NC_092877.1, forward strand.
AAAGCCAACTTAATAAATAATTTTACTTCAGTCAGGAACAAAAAACACCCATATTAGTACTTAATCCTAGAATAAGCTGATGATAGCAAGGAAAGCTCAGGTTAATGAAAGTTATGTATATACATACATACAGATACATGTATGTGTGTGTGTGTGTGTGTGTGTGTGTGTGTACACACATACATATTTGAATGATATTGAGGAAAAAGGATGAAAAAAAGAATGCAGTTGCTGCCTGAGTTAAATAGGACAATGAAAGAGGAGAATCAGATCTGCTTTGGTACTTTGGTTCCTATTTTTCTTCTGTTTTCTCTGGCAAGAAGAAAGGAGGGAATAAAAATGTCTGACAGGCAGCTAAAACCCAGTATCAGTAAGGAGATAAAGAACATCTGCTTGACAATGATGAATTCAAATCACCTGGTCCAGATCAGCTACATCTGTAGCTACTGAAAGATCTGGCAGATATTGTAGCTAAACCACGTGCAGTGATTTCTGAAAGATCTTGGACAATGGGATGGGTACTCTTGGAAAAGGGCAGATGTCCTAATTTTTAAAAGAGGAAAAATAATGTCACCTGCAAAGTTTAGATGTGTGAGATCATCTTCAGTTACTGACAAACTTTGAGAGTATGTTTACAGGAATAGTGTTAAACATAATGAGTTTCATGTTCTTCCCCTCTAATATAACTTAATGAGATTAAAAGGCATGAAATTTATGCATATACTCTGCTACTTGATGATATAGTACAGAAAGCTTATGTGACTAGTCACTAGAGGGTTGTCTCTTTAAGACTGGGGTCCAATAGGATGAATTCTTAGAAGAACTATTTTCCTTCCTATAGTCTATAAGGATGGTCTATGGACCAATCCTTTTCCCTTGTTTTTTCTCCCTTGTATTTCTAGATCTGAGTATAGCAATGAAATGTAGCAGCAGGATAAAGTACTTCTTGAGTACTATCCATGATTGTCCTGATAAACCTGACTCTGGGATTTCTGGAACTCTAATTTATGGTTTCTTCCTTCTTTTAACCATAAATTGGAATTTCAGGAACTCCAGTGTCAGGTTAATCTGTACAACCATATGCTAGAAGAGGACACACAAAAAAGAATTCTAAAACAAATGGAGGTTTGATACTGAAAACACAGGGATTTTAAAGGGGACAATGGAAATGACAGGCAGAGAAGCAGTGGCTCATGGGAGGGGTGGTGATGAGACATATTTAGATGAGAGAGGAACTAGGAGAGGAGGGTTATAGTGTGTAGCTTTAGGTAGTCATGAATTCAGTATAGCTATTATTACAATTAAGATTTTGGTAGCAGTTGGCTGTACAGAGGAAATGTGTCCCAGCAATTTAGCAGTAGATGTCAGTGGAACATTCAAAATCTTGGCTGCTCCTTGGACATGCTAGCTGTGACTATGCCTCATATTATCTCTGGAGGCAGCTTCTCCCAGCCCTGCTGTCACAGCATTCAAAGGTATTTAAAGGTGTTGCTGTATATTAAGAGCAGAGAATACCAACAACAATTAGGAAAAAAAAAAACACCTCACACAATATTATACAAAAATAATGACTCCATATAAACACTGGAATAGTTAAATAAACTTTGGAGATATCCTTGATTAGAATATCAGAAATAAACAGAGAGATTTTAGAATGTTACCTTCCCCAAGTAGACTACTTCTTTCAGTGCCAACACTGACATGACTGAGACATATAGAGAAGAAAAATGGCCACTATACTTGTTTGTTGACTATTAAAAAAAGAAATAAAAACTTTTTAATTTAACTTTAGGGATTTCTTCCATCAAAGTGTCTCACATTCATAGCATCAAAGCTACAACAGCCTCTTAATTGGTCTCCCTGAGTAGTCTTTCACTACTCTAGTCCTCTCCTGCACAAATTGGTCTCTTTGAGTGTGTGTTCATCCTTCATTGCCCAGAAAGACCATGTCACCAGAGAAATGATGACATGACTTGCATTTGATTTTGTTTTGAGTGAGGGAGGGCTGTGCAAGTTGCCAGCCTCACTTCTCCTCCAGAGCCATCTGAATCCAGTGACCAGATATTCATCAGGATGACTGGAGATGACCCAGGATGAGGCAGTTGGGGTTAAGGGACTTCCCCAAGGTCACACAGCTAGTGAACGTCAAGTGTGTGAGGTGAGATTTGAACTCTGGCCCTCCTGACTCCTGCACTGGTGCTCTATCCACAGCACCATCTAGCTGCCCCTCTCCTTGAGTAGTCTCTCACTAATCTACTTCTCCCACAAGAAGTAATTTTTCTTAAGCATAGATCTAAAGAGATAATTCTACTCAGTAAACTCCTGTAATTTCCTATTCCCTTTATGATATGATAAGAATTCTTCTCTTTAGCTTTTATAGCCACTCATAGCCTGTCCCCAAACCATCTTTCCAGCTTCACTGGACATTAACTACCCTCTCTGAACTCTCTGATTTAGTAAACTGTCCTCTACGTTTTAATGAAAGACATTCCATACCCCATCTATGAGCCTTTGTGCTTAAATAGTCAGTGACTAGAACAGTGCCTTGCAAATAGTATATTTTTATAAATCTGTGTTTATTGATTTATAATATTTGGATAATACAAAGTTTAACGAGGAGGAGAGGAAGGTACAAAGTCAGAAAGTTATCATTAAAAGTATAGAACTTTGGGAGATAATTGAATACCTACAAAAGAGTCAGAGAAATTCAGTATCTCAGTAAAGGTTTTTGGAATAAGGTAAAATATTAACAGATAATTGATTATAGTGTAGTGGAAAGCAAGATTTCCCATGGGAAAGAAAATTTCTCATAGTGCTTAAGGGTAGGAATATTTCCCTACACTGAAGTGAAATTCTCTGAAAGATCACCAAATAAGAGAACTGTAGAATCTTGATTCCTCCTTACTGCTCTCCCTCTCTTCCTTCCTCCCGCCTCCCTATCTGACTCTCTCTGCATGAAAGAATGTATATATACATATGTACACATTTAGACAAATAATTGTCTATGCATACATATATGTATATGTGTGTGCACTGAACATAAATGTGTGTAAACATACACACGTCTTGATCAAACACTACAAATCGACAGTAAATTTAATCTAGAATTGAATAAAATAGGCTTCATTGCTTTCTGAAACTAGTATTCTTTTAATGTTGCCAAAGTTCTCCATGAAACAAGGGCTTATCATCTTAATAAAAATTTGTCCAGCATTATTGTATGCCTATGTGATATGAGGCAATATGATTTTAAATTTTATAATTTAGGTGAGTAATATATGTGTGTGTGAATGATGGAGAGAAACAGAGAGAGAGAGAGAGAGAGAGAGAGAGAGAGAGAGAGAGGTCTACAATGCAATACAAATAGGGCATTATGAAAGAGAAATGAAATAAAAGATGTCAGACAAGAATAAATGAACAGAAGTGTGTGAACAAGAAAGAATACTGACAGTTCACATTGAAAAAATAAAAGATATCTGATGGACAGTCCATGTTTTCCCTGGTGTACTTTCTAAAATGCCAAAACCATCTTAGTAAAATCATAATATATTTGGTTAATATAATACCCTATAGTGAACTTTTGGGAGAGATAGATGAATATCACCCTTGCATGGACAGATTCTAATCATCATTTCAGAAAACAAAATTGATAATTTCACAGATCCACAGGTTCATTGAAATTTTTTGAGACTACCTCTCCTTTGTATTTTCAGGATTTTATACAATGCTTTTTTTCATCTCCACTGGAAATACCTCGATAGTTGTGTTTTTGTTTCCTTTCACCTTTTTATTTCCCATGTATAGTATAGTAGATTGCATATAGTAAGCACTTAATAAATGTTTATTGAATTACGGTATTATGTAAATTCTAGCCATCATTAAAAAACTACTATCACAAGCCCCCTTTTAAATGTTAGAAAACTTTGGTATTTAGCTTTAAAAAAAAAAAAAGAAAAATATTCACAAATGTCCAGAATATTGCTGTTTTTTGTGGTTGTTTTTGTTTGTTTTTCAGAAACATGGGGTATATGTACTTCTGGCAACTTTGGAATTCTTCGGTACCTTTAATTAGCAAGAATGTTGTTCTAATTCCTCTCTATATCTTTAAAGATAGTTTGAGGAGTTAGCTCACAATGTGCTCATCGTGACATAAACCCTGTGACTTTTAACATCTTTCCAAGCTCAAGCTGTTCAAGACCCAAGTGCTGAAAATTGAATTAGGACTCTGATTATCAGATCTCCTGACAAACCTCTAAGAGAGAATTAATTCTATAACTGAGTTTGAGAAAGAGCCTATTTCAAATCTCTTTTTTTCCCCACTAGCTTTCTATGTTTTGTTGATACCAAAAGTACCATGATTTACTATACCTGAAGGGGAAAAAATGATTGAAAAAAGAAGATATAGCCCTAATTTTTAAGATAAGTTTTTTCTCTTGTTCATTTTGTCTTAATATTGCAGTACTAATGGGATGAAAAAGAAGGAATATCTATATTGAAAATGAAGTATCATATATAAAACATAACTAGGGTGAAGAGACAGAATATTTTAAAATTAAAAAAATCAAAATAAAGCAAACATTTGAAAATTTTTGCATTTGAGAAGTATCAATATGTTATTGTCTTGAAAGAGTTAAGGCTGTTTCTTTAAAAAAAAAAAAACAACTTTTATAACCATGGAAAGTCACAGGAAAATCTAATCCAAGATGGAAAAATCTAGACTTTTTATACCTAAATTACATGAAGATTTATATTTAAAGCTAACAATTTTGAAATCACTATCACTGTTTTCCCTTCAAGACTAGAATGAATGTTTTTTTTCCCTCTTACTGAAATTTGAGAATATCACAAACCTATGCTCAAAAGGGGTGAGCGCAGATGTTTGCAATTATTTCAATTACACACCTTTGCAAATACATTAACACAACTATCAGAGAACACTCAACTTTTCCCTGAAACATGATTCAATCTGCTTAGATTCCAAAGAATAAGAGACAACAAAATGAAATGAAAATAATAAGAAATCTTGTCATAGATCAAAATGGTTTGCATACATTCAATAGTTTACAACACATTTTCTTCCTTCTTTACTGGATAATTTCTGGACGGACTTCTTTCAATGGGCAAATATTTCCAGCACATTAGACACATTAGCTTGTGTCTATGACTCATTATTATTTTGCCTTGGCAGAATGGTCCCTTCAGAGTCAACACACTAATACAACAAATTTATCTTAAAATTTAGATTTATTAGGAACCCAAACCATAGGGACCTGTTTCAGTCCTATTAGAAAAGATTCCTCTCTGGCTTAAGCAAACAGTCAACGTTTAAAACTTTAAATAGACATGTAAGTGAATTGGCCTGTGCTGTCTTTGCAGAGTATAATTCATTTTATTATGTAATTATTTGCCTTAGTAGAATGGAGAACCAATCCCCAAAGGCAAAGAGGAGATGCTGCACGGCAAACATGTATCTATAAGTCTGGGAATTGGTTGAACTGTATGCTGATCTAGTTAGGAGGCCACAAAGGGGCTAGAAGAGGGTCTACAATTCTAATCACGTTAAGGGTTGCTCAGTATTATTTAAACTTTACTGTTGACCCGTCTGATTTTAATTTCAAGAAAAGGAGGTTAGTCCAGAAGAAGCATGTTTCTTATTTTGCTGCTCAAGGCTCATTCAGTCTCCACGTAGCTTTTTCCCCCTCAGTTATTATTGATTGATCAAATAAATGGCCAAATAATATTTAAAGATCAAAAGTCCATTTTACTTATAATTCCTTTTCTAGAAGGCAGCAATCCCAGATATAAATGAGGGCAGTGTGATAGAGTACAAAGAATCATAGAGGGCTTATTCAAGAGAGAAGCATATGGGTTCAAATCCTACATATATATATATATATATATATGTATGTATGTATGTATTTTTTCTTTTTTTCACATTTATTTTGTTTCTAATTTTGCACTAAAACATGTTTTTCTATAACATAGAATAATAAAAATACGATTGCACATGAAACTGCAAATCTATTGTATACAATTTGCTGTCCCTTTTAAACATATAATAAATTTATCATATAACATTTTTTTCTTTTTTTCCTTTCTCCCATCCTAGATATGGCCACCATTAAACAAAAATAGGTGTGTGTGTATAACATGTGTGTACACACACACACACACATATATATACACAGATATACAGACAAATATACATATGTAAAATTATTCCGTACATATTTCTATTTTTCAGGTCTTTCTCTAGATATTAATGATTAATGTGTTAAGTCAAATAACTTCCCAGTGGTTCAGTTTCTTCACTTGTAAAAAAAAGATGTTTCAATAGATACCTACCAAGATCTGTTTCCACTTGAATTACAATCCTGTTTTTTCTTTGACTCAAATGTCAGTAAGGAGCCTCATTATTCACATTTGTCTGGGAAATTTGCTACTATCCTCAATAATTTCTGCTTTGTGTTCTTCTCTGTTCCTGAATCAATAGTGTTTATGAGATCAACACACACACACACACATACACATGCATGCATGCGCATATGCACAAACACACACATGCACATAAGCATGCACACACACTCTAATGAACATAGTGACTTACACTTGAGCAATAGGCATCCTATTCAAAACTTCTGATAAAAAAATACAGAATTGTGTGCAACTGGTTTCTCTGCCTCCAGTCTATTTTCTACTCTGCTGTCCAAGCAGAGTTCTGACTTTGTCACTTCTCTGCTCAAGAAGCTCCATTGACTTCTTACCGAATCTAGGACAAGTTCCTATGTTTGGCATTTAAATCCATTGCTCCAGTCAGACTTTCTGTATGGCTTTCTACTGTTTTTTACTGTATTGCATTTCTGTAAAGTTTGTCAGTTGTTTGCCCACGCTCTAAAAAAATCTATCGGTTCACTTTGTTCTTTTTAACAAAAGCAGGTCTGTCTTTCTAGAGATGCTGCGGGATAATGGGTCCATGTTTCAATGATGTTGTATGGGTTTTTGTTTGAGTACTTTCTAAACAAGTTGTCATCCATTTTATGTCCCTAAATTGTATAGTAAGACTGTTATTGCATTGGTGTTAATTGATCTAAACACTTTTTCCATTAAACTTAGACTTCAGGGTATGAATAACTGTAGCAACATGAACAGCCATGATTTTCTCTATGATAGATTTATGTTCAATGTGTCTTGCTTAGAGGAGACTAATATATTTGTGAAACTACTCCCAGGCCTTCACAGCTATCATAACTGTATCAGGGCCCACAAAACATTTACTTTACAATGCCCCATCTAGCATTCAAGTGTTTTGCTGTTGCTCCTCAACCCATGCCAGAGAAAACAGGTGAGTTTTTGGAGGATTTATTATCATTATTTTTATTCATATTATCTCTACTATTGCCATTACAGGAGTAGGACAAACATTACTGGTGTAACAGTAAGTGGAAGACACAGTGGATATAGTTTGAGATCCCTTCCAAGCACAGCGACCAAAGGACAGAGGCTGATTGTAGGTAGCAAATAATATTTTTATCAGAACTATTGAAAATGTGTCTCCCAATTGTATGCTGCTCTCTCCAATCTTGAACTGCTAATGCCTTACCTTACACTGAAAATATAAATAGTGTAATGTGCATGTTTTTTCTACCATTATTACGTGGGCTCCTTAAGGGCTGGGATATTTTTTTTTTTTACTTTTCTTTAGATCTCTAAACTTTAGCATCAGGCCTGATTCAAAGAAAGGGCTTAACAGACGCATGCTGACTAACTGACTGACTTCAGCTTCTGCTCTACCCTGCTTCTTTCTCAAAAGTTAGGCTTTCTGCCCAAAGACATGCTTTTGTGATTTTCCAGTTCCTGATTTGGATTCAAATAATCTTTCCTTAGGTGAGAGGGTGATTCTGTCATCTTTTTCAATCACTCTAATCCTGTTATGTGTCAGGTCTTGGTTAGTGGATATTATATGTCACTTTATCTTTTTGTGGTATCAGATTTATCATCTGCAAAATGAAGAGGCAAAAAGAGATCAGCTTTCTCTGTTTCTGTCTCTGGATCTGTGTCTCTGTGTCTCTCTCTGTCTCTCTCTCTGTCTCTCTCTCTGTCTCTGTCTCTCTCTCTGTCTCTCTCTGTCTCTCTATCTCTCTGTCTCCTCTTTTGCAATGAGAAACTACTTTTAATATTCCAAAGTCTTGAAATCACTAAAGGGTAGGGCATGAAATTGGAATGGGAGTGGTCTAGTGGTGGTTTCTGACAATCAAGTACCTGATTGGGCGGATGAACAAAAATAGCAAACAGTGCTTTTGACTTCACAATTTGTCACCCTGAGAATCCCACAAAATGTGCAGAGGTATCCATGATAGCAGCAACTAAATTAGAAATCTACTGGAGATTGACTTCTCCTTCTTGGGAGATGCTCAATAAGATAATGTGTAAGACTTTCCTTTTTTAATTATACAAATCTCTCAGTTCAATTCTGTGGATTCCTGCTCACAAGAAGAATTATAAGCTACAATTTTATCATGATATCTTGAAATACTTGTTTTCAGTCATGTCAGATGACTTAAAGGCAACATGTAGGTGAGGCCTTTAGAATACATTCCTCTTTTTCATTAATTTCAAATTATAATAATTCTATTCTACTTTTGATATATTAATCAGAATATATGTATATATACACAGTTATGTATGCATGTATATATATATATATATATGCACACACCTGTGTAAATATAGATGGATATACATTTATACATATATCTCTTTACTAAAAAACTTTTGTCAAATATGCTACTCTATTTTTCAAAAGGACACATCAGTCTATATAGATGAGGTAGCAAGAAAAAAGCTTTCTATTAAGATTTTAAAAGTCTAAACTATAATTCTGAATTATTCTGTGGTTGATATAGGTTTACAAGTTAATAGATGACTTTATTACAGTTTTATAAATATGACCTTAGTTTCCTCTTCAATTTAGTAGGGATAATAGGATAATTGCCATTTTATAAGCATATTCTCTGGATTACTTATTAATAAAGTGCTTACCATTTAGGGAGTGTTGAAGGAAAGAACTCTTGTGGATTAAACAGCAACTTATTCTGTATGTCCTTAGTTTGATTCTAGTACAGTCAGTCAATTCTTTTTTATAAAATAATAGGGCTGATACAACTTGGAAAGTCAATTAGGCCAATCTTATGCCTTTATACAGTTCTTCATCCAAATCAGTGATTTAAGAGGTAATTATCTTTACTGCACAGGTAGTAAATAAATAATGTATCCTCTTTGATAATTTGCTCCAAAGCAAAAAAAAAATAATAATCTTAATATTTCTTTCTTACTTTTCCTATTAATATCCTCAAGGTTTAGCATAGTGATAATCACATAGTAAGTATTCAACAAATGCTTTATTTATTTATGTATTCATGTCAAAATTTGTTTTCATATCTAACCCAAACCCAGTTAGTGCAACGGATATTTATCAGATCCTTACTTTGTTTAGGACATTGTGCTAAACTCCTGAAATTAAAAAAAAAATGAGATTAGATACAAATCCTTCTTCAAGGAGTTCATAGTCTAGTAATGGAGATAAGACAGAAATAGTTATGATAAAAGGCAGGATGAAATAAATGAAAACAAGTCCAGGCTGCTTCTATAATGATAAATTTGAAGAGGGGGATTATTTGTGTGTTTCCTATAACTAGTAAGATCCAACTCCATCAATAATGTATCAGTGTTCCAATTTTTCCACATCTTCTCCAACATTCATCATTTTCTTGTTTTGTCACATTAGTAAATCTGATGGTGTGGTGTGGTACCACAGGTTTTTTTTTTTTTAATTTTCATTTCTCTAATCCATAGTGATTTAGAGGATTTTGTCATATGTCTACAGACAGCTTTAATTTCTTCATATGAAAACTGCCTTTTCATATGCTTTTATCATTTTTCAATTGGGGAATGACCTGTAGTCTCATAAATTTGACTCAGCTCTCTATATGTTTTGGAGATAAGACTGATTTTTTGAGGGAAGGTAATAGGTTCCTTGCCACTAAAAGTTTTCAAGCAAACAGCTAACCACTTATTTGGGATAATGTCGTAGGAATTCTCATTGAGATGTATAGACTGAACTGCATGAACTCTCATGATCCTTTCAATTATGAGAGGATCTGAATTTTTAAAATCTAATTTTAAAATTTTTTTTATCATACATAACTTGTATTTCTTTTGGTTGTTAAACACAACTTTATCAAAAATTCTTTATACATTACTCAACTTATTAAATGTTAATTTGTGTACTTGTAAAGATAAGGTCAACTTTTGTGAAGAAATTATTATAAGATATGGTAAATGGGCAACTGAAAAAAATCTGATTTTACTTTGAACAACTTTGAGGAAAACTTGACTTTTCCTGAGAAAGCCAATTTGTCTTAATAATTTAAATGGGTAGAAAATGTTAAAGAAAGAATCCTCTCAATAATAAATAATTTAACTTTCTACTGTCTTATGGATAAAACATTGCAATAAGGTCTCTACTTCATTGAAATTAAAAAAAAGGAAGCCTTACATAGTGTATAAAGGGACAAAGGCAGAGCTAGAAAGGCCTCCGTTGAAGTCTTGCTTTATTTTCATATTTCAATTCATTCATTCATTCATTTATTTCAGTTTTCAACATTCACTTTCACAAGATTTTGAGTTCCAAATTTTTCTCCCCATCTCTCCCCTCCCCCCAGCCCAAGATGACTTGTATTTTGATGACCCCTTCCCCTACTCTGTCCTGTCTTCTATCACGCCCCCCCCATCTTTTATCCACTTCCTTTTCTATTTTTCTGTGAGGTAGATTTCTATGCCCCATTGCCTGTGTATCTTATTTACCAGTTGCATGTAAAACAATTTTTAACATTCATTTTTAAAATTTGATTTCACATTCATTCCCTTTCTTCCTCCCCATTCACCTTTATTGAGAGAACAAGCAATTTGATGTAGGTTGTACATGTGTAGTCATGCAAAATGCTTCCCTAATAATCATATTGTCAAAGACTATATTTATCTTATCCTATCCTATCTTAACCCCCCATTTATTCGAATCTATTTTGACCCTTTCCCTCCTCAAAAATGTTTTCTTCTAATTACCCTCTCCCTGAATCTGCCTTCCTTTCTATTATTGCCCACCCTCCCATTCCATTCTGCCTTTAGTTTCCTGTAGCATAAGATTGATTTCCATACTCAGTTGAGTATGTATGTTATTCCCTTGTTAAACCAAATCCAATGAGAGTAAGGTTTACTCTTTCCCTTTCCACTCTCTTCTCTTCCCCTCTCTACTCTCTTATGTTCCCCTCCACTATAAAATCTTTCTTTTGCCTCTTTTATGTGAGACAGTTTACCCCATTCTACCTCTCCCTTTCTCCTTATCCCAGGACATTCTTCCCCCCCCACCTTAGTTTTATTTTTTTAGATATTATCCCTTCATATTCAGCTCACCCCATGTCCCTCTGTCTATATGTTTTCCCTCCTACTACCCCAATAATGAGAAAGGTCTCATGAGTTACAAATACCATCTTTCCATGTAGAAATGTATAAAGTATTGTTTTTGATGTATATTAGTTGTGTGATACTAGGCAAGTGTCTGAGACTTTTAGTATCTCAGGTGACTCTCTAAGACTATGCAACATATGAATGGCAGATCAACATTAGTTGTGGAAATTTCCCTACTGGGAGTTCCTCTATAGTGATAAAACATAGCTCTGAAACATCAGTAGAAAACGCTAAGATTTTTATTCAGTTGTACCTGTGAATTCATAATAGCAGATATCTCAAAATGAAAATAAAAAATCAGATGGAATGAAGTGAGCTTCCATTAATAGCTTTATATTAAGGAAGTCAAGGCTCAAACATTTTTTGAAGGGACATTTCTTCCATTACAATATAGTGATCTAGCTAATCTAAAAACAATCTTACAATAATTACAGAAAATTGTTTTAATGTACTTATAGTTACTTTGGTGTAATATCTTTATGACCCACTAAAGAAGCTGAGAAATTTTGCTGAATGAGTGGCTTATTATTTTACTTATGTGAAAATTCCAAGCTTTCTTAAAATGATCCTGATGAAGAAATGGAGGGAAATCAACATAAGTGGAGTAAAACAAAAATTCAGACTGAGAGATAAACTTTCTGGCACTTCACTAGATACAAATGCTCAGAATATGGACCTAGAGACAACCATAGCAAAGTGGCAAGCAGACGTGGAGACAAATATTACATACTAGACTTCGACTAAATAACTACCCTAGCAGAATGTCATAGTCAGGAAGAATGTAAACCAGTTTGGAGAAGGGGGATCAGGAGATCGTTGCAACTCTAATTTCATTGGTGTGGGTAACTCCTTGTTTAAAACCGTGTTCTCTTCTCCTTGTGGCAGAGAGCAGATTTCTGAAATGGATGTTTATTCCTCTGTGCTCCAAAAACAGAGTAGCCATTTCAACAACAGTAAGCTTTGACAGTATTGTGGAAATACTCCACTCCTTTCTAATGTTTTTTCCAACTAATTGAACAGCTTTATAATAAAATTCATTCTTTTAAAACAAATGTTTGTACCAAAACCTAGGTGCTAGCTGCTTGAAATATCCAAATACTTGAAGTAAATTGGAGTCTATTTCTTAGGAAATAATCTTGATTCTCCACTTCATGATGCCTGTAACATATACAAGCACACATAAGCTTACATAGGTATATTCACACTCATATATATATATATATATATATATATATAGTACATATGTATATAATGAACTACATATGTATATGAATGCATGGATGTGCTAAAATAATTATTTGATATTAATCTCTGGAGGCATGCTCACCCTACAGTTCATTTATAGGCAGATAGGCTTTTACAATATTTTAGGAAAAACAAAAACTTCTCGTTATATGGCAGTCACTTTACCTCAGTGAATCATGAACTTGATTTTGAGTCATTGCATTTCAGTGATAACCAATGCACATTTTTTAAGTATAGCTCAAGTGATTTCATAGTTTCTTTAGCTATGAGTTTAAATGCTTAATCTATTTTCTTTCTAAATGTTGTGCTTCTCCTGTCTTAACCTTTTATCTAGCTAAATTTAGCTAGGATTGTAAATAGTGAAAGTGCTGACTGAGAACTGTCTCTGAGAAGGGAGAGGGAATGGAAATTGGGCCTGAAAATCAAGGAAAAAAGCAAATCATTTTAACTCTTTGATGCCATTTGAAAGGAAAATATTTTGAATGGAAACAATCCCAACATATATGTAGTTATCTGTGATTTCCCAAACATGATACATTTATAAATACATAAACACATACATGCATACATACATACATATAGATACATTCCAAAAGTAAACAGTTTTAGAGTTTTAGAGCTAAAAGAGACCAAAGAAGCCTGTTAATTCCTCCTTTGGTTACATAAATTAAGAAACAGAAAATTTAAGAAGGGAAGCAAGTACTGTAGCATCACATAATGAGTTAGCTTGAGAGGTCTCCTGCTTCTCAGTTCAGCATGTTATGTTGAGCCAAGTTAAAATGTCACTTTGAGCATTCTTGGAAGGAGTTACTTGTCTAGCGTGTAACATCTGATACTCTGAAATGCTAATTTTGTTCAGTTTGTTGTCCTACAGAAATGATAGTGGATTAATATGTGGAGAAAAGAAAAATAAATGATGATATATTTTTATGCCATTATTTACAAAGTTGTCAATACATTTTTATTTCTAAATATGGTAGGGCCTTGATCTAAATTCCATTTAATAATAGAAATATGCATTTCCTGAAGGCAATACTATTGCATAACATGATACAACTTCTAGGTCTGAATGTAAAGAACATTTCATTGAAATCCACCATTTATCAGATGAAGAGGCTGAGGCATGAGAAGTTATGTGACTTGAACTAAAGCAAACATTAATTGTAGTCAGGACTATACATTTTTCACTCAATTCCAGGAAACTTTTTACATTTTTTCTTCCTGGATCCTTGGGAAAACCTGAGAGAATGGAGGAAAACTCCTTTCCTAGAATTAAAAATAAGTAATTGTCAGCTCCTCTAGCACTAATCTATCAGTTCTTCATTGCATAGTCAACTCTGCCTATGAGTTATTGAGTCAACTCTGTCTTACAATACCCATTAGCTGTGCCATCCAAAGTTCTTATATTCACTTTGGATTTGGAATAAAAAAAAAAAAGGAAATCCTCATGAGATTCATAGAAATGCAGAGAATTTTAGAGCTAGCAGTGACCTTAGTGATGTTGACTTATCACGTGCCTTCTACAACCCTGTGATGATTTCTTTCTCACAGGGAGCCCCAAGCCTTTGCATACTCATTCATCTTTCACCTTTTTTTGCTATTGTTCACCCTGCTTTCAGTCTGAATTCTGTACAGTCATTTTTCCTAAAGTTGACAACACAGTTTTTTATTTTTTTTTCACTTCTCTTAGCTTGCTTTTTGAATTCAGCATAAAACTTTAAAAGTTTATGAAATTAATTTTTAATGTTGATTGAACCAAGGTATTTTGTATAGGTTTAAAATGACAAACAAAAGAAAGTTATAAAATAGTTGAAGCCTTAAAATTTCGTTTTAGCCTTACATGATGTGATGGCAAGCAAAATAGGATCTTTTGCTGTTTCTGTTGTCCTATAATCAAGTTCCTCTGATAGAATCTTGCCTTTATCAATCAAGAAAGATTCTTTACAAGGAGTAAAGTACAGAAACAAGAGTTTCTTTAACTAGAAACAGTATATATATATATATATATATATATATATATATATATATATATATATATATATATATATATATATATATAAAACAAATATATACATATATATTTGTATTGTTAATTATTTTAATGTGATTAAAGATTGTCCCCACCCATTAAGAGGAGTTTGATTAGGGAAGACTTGTGGGACAGCCCATGTCTTTTGTCAATGAGGCACTGGTTCTCAAGGGTTTTGGTACCCTCTGGCTCTAAAAAAGGTATAAATACTCTAAGTTTAGGTTTTACATTGGGGCTTACTGACTGAAAGTGTTTGTTTGGCCAGATGAGAATTCACGGAAATCCCTTAAGGAGTCCACTGACTTTGAAAACCCAGATGTCAGTGCTTCCCTTTCTAGGATCAGACAGTTGGATCTGTCTGTTGAATTCATGCAGAGGAAGCCATGTCTGTTGATCTTTGATTTCTCTGTATTTTCTTTGAAGTTCAGGCATATATGAGCTTGTTGATTGTTAACCCCTTGAAAGTTGTTTTCCTTTGATGACTGCAGATCTAAAAACCTGTGATGTCAGGCCCCCCTGTGTATGTTGGGGTGCTTATTGTTACACATGAAAGTGTAAAAGAATCAAAGTCTTTATCTTTTTTTAGTTCTGCATGTATCTGTTAATGGGTCCCTTCCCTCCAGATGTTATCACTAGAATCAACTGACCTAATCATATATGAACTGGGTAAGAAACTCTAGCCTTTACAACTGAAGTAGATAATAGTAAGAATTTTAACAAAAACAATAACATTAACTCTGTAAGGTTTGTAAAGTATTTTATATGCATTATCTCATCTGTTCCTCACAATAACCCAATGTGGTTAGTGCTACTATTTCCCCTGTTTTACAAATATATAACAACTTAAGTTTCAAAATGTACTTTTCTCACAAAAATTCTGTTGTCTATGTTACGTAAATCTCATTATTCCTATTTTATAAAATGAGTAAATTGAGGTGCAAGTGGCTGTCTCCAAGCCACACGATAGTACATGAAAGAACCCAGACTAAAAACTAGATGATCTCATTATAAATTTAGTGTTCCTTTGACTATATAGCATGGTGCTACTCTGCAGTTAGTTTAAAATGTGCTTACTATTACTAACTTTGACTGTAGAATTCTCTGAATTAAAGAAAAAAATACATGCATATAGGTGTGTGTATGTACATACACATTATCTATGTAATATACACACTATATACATATATATATATATATATATATACAGAGTGAGATACACACACACACACATATATATTTGCATTTATATCAGAAAACTTGTTTGAACTGATGACAAATAAGGTGAGAACTAGAACAATTTATATAACAGTAATATTATGTAGACAAACAGCTGTGTAAAACTTAATAACTCTGATCAACATAATTTACATAGGTATAAACACACACACACACACAGACACACTCACACATACACTTATGTCCTTGATAGGAAGAGTCTAGGAAATTGCTTAGCTTATGTTTTCTTTCTCATTCATTTTTAGTTCTTCCAATTGGTTATTTGGTTTATTTTCTAAAAGGTTCAAAATTCATATAGGTACACTTTAAAATATTGTGGGTTTGTTCCATACCATTGCAACGAAGTGAGTATCACAATTTTTTTGTTTCCCATTACATATAAAAATTATGGTTATACTATACTGTAGTTTATTAAGTTGCAATGGTATTAGTCTAAAAATATCAATGTGCATGACTTAATTAAAAAATACTTTATTGCTGAAAAAGTACTATCATGTAAGCCTTCAGTAAGTTGTAATCTTTTTTGCTGGTGGACAGTCTTATCGAGGTGTCAATGTCTGCTGACAAATTAATAGTTGCAAAAGTATCCCTAGCAATTTCTTAAAGTAAGACAATAATAAAGTTTGTTTGCCACATTGATTAGCTCTTCCTTTTTGTTAGAACACTTGGAGACCATTGTAACATAATTAATTGGCATAGTTTCAATATTGTTGTGTCTGAGGGAGACCTGAGCAGAGGAAGAGAGAAGGGGGCCAGTCAGCTGATGGAGGAGTTGGAATACATACAACATTTATCAATTAAGTTCACTGTCTTATATGGGCATGGTTAGTGGTGTCCCCTCCCCCCCCCAATTGTAATAGTAACATCAAAGATCACTTATTACAGTTTGCCATAACAGATATAATAATGAAAATGTCTGAAATATTGCAAGAATTATTAAATATGACACAGAGTCACAATAAGAGCACATACAGTTGGAAAAATGGAACTGATAAACTTACTCCATAAAGGGTTGCCACAAATCTTTGACTTGAAAAAATACATATCTGTGACCAACATGACTGACTTTAATTTTTTTTCCTTACATCATTTATCAAAATTTATACAAGTACATTTTGTGTATGTAGATGAGTGTGAGTGTTTCTCAATTTGCACTGTCTGTCAGGATGCAAGTAGAATGTTTCCCTTTTTAGTGTTGTTCAGTCATTTCAGTTCTATCTGACTCTTTGTGACCCCATGTGGAATTTTCTTGGCAAAGATACTGGAGTGGTTTGCCATTTCCTTCTCCTGCTCTTTTAGAAGATAAGGAAACTGAGGAAAACAGGGATAAGTGACTTGCACAGGGTCACAGAACTAATAAGTATCTTAGGCCATATTTGAACTTAGGAAGATGAGTCTTCCTGACTCCAAGTCCAGAATTCTATGTAGTAATTGCATTGATCAGAATTCTGAAGTTTTTAGTTGCTTGTCTTTTTAATATTGTTATATAAATGGTTACTTTTCACTTGTTACTTTCCACTTTATTTTCATCAGTTCAAAAGTCTTCTTAGGTTCATTGAAAACTGGCCCTATCTTCGTGTACTAATATTCATTGTACTAATATTCATTCACTAATATTCGTGGCACTAGTATTCCACTGTTTTCATATACCATAATTTTTCAGCCGTTCCCTAACTGCTAGACAGCCCCTTTGTTTCCAATTCTTTCTTACCACAAAGAAACCTGTTATGTGTGTATATATATATATATAATGATATTGATATTAATATTGAGCCTGGCCAGGTATTTGGGGAATATAGAGGAGTATGTCAGAAAATTCCAAGCTCTTCAGATTTCCTCCACACACAAAACAAAACAGCACCTCAGGGTGAAGATAGAACAACCAAAATAAACAAGAGTTGGGGCAGAGCAGTGGTCCTCCTGGGACAACTGTAGAGGAGGAAAAACACCAAGAGATGGACATTCAGCTAGAGAAAAGTGCAAAAACTGCCAGGCTACCTCCACCGAAATAACAAAAAACTAAGCTTTGGGGGCAGAAGGGTTGGGGGGTAGCCCCAGACTCAGCCACAAGAATTCTCATCTCACAGGCAGTGTGTGTGTGTGTGTGTGTGTGTGTGCATGCGCGCGTGTATGTGTGTGTCTGTGTGTCTGCGTGTGTGTGTGTTGGGGTGGGGAAGAGTCTGACATCTGAGCAGGGGAAGATTGAAGCACCCTTGGTTGTCAAGGGATGCCAGACTCAGCTGTGCTGTCAAGACTATGAACTAGTATGTAACTGAAGGTGAGAAGGAACCAGCACATACCTGGTGAGTACATAAATATTGTGGCAGGAACTCTGCTGTCTGTGGGCATTTACAGGAGAACTGAATTCTTCTTTCCATTCCAGGTCAGGGGGAAGAACTGAAGGTTACAGCTACTGGAGGGTCCTCAGGTAGGAGCATAGTGTGACTGGGAGCCCTAGCTATGGCTTGGAGGGGGAAAGGAGGTAGGACCCAGGAAAAAGCTCAGAAAATAACATTAAGAAGGATCTCATGCCAGAGGTACCATCTTCCATACCCCAGCACTAGAGGTGATTATGAAGATTAGCTACCAAAAATTAAGAAAAATAATAATAAAATAAAATAAAAATGAGTAAGCAAAGGAGAAAGAACACAACCATAGATAGCTTTCAACAGAGATAGAGAAAATCTGCTTTTCAGAGGAGGATCTTGAAGCAAAAACAGCCTCTCCTACCCCAAAGAGTAAGGTCAAATGATCAAGTGCCACAAAAGAATTTTTGGAAGAAATTTAAAAGGACTTAAAATCAAATAAGAGTGATTGAGGAAAAATTAGAAAAAAAATTGAAAGAAAGCCAAGAAAGCCAAGAAAATTATGAAAAGAAAGTCAAGTCCCTGGAAAAAGAGTTGCAGGATCTTAAGGAAGAAAATAACTCCTTGAAAACTTGAGTTGGTCAACAGTAAGCAAATGACGTTACAGGATAACAAGAAAAAACAAAACA
Organism: Notamacropus eugenii; assembly: GCF_028372415.1. Taxonomy (NCBI): domain Eukaryota; kingdom Metazoa; phylum Chordata; class Mammalia; order Diprotodontia; family Macropodidae; genus Notamacropus; species Notamacropus eugenii. The sequence goes on from NC_092877.1 coordinate 271,088,054, forward strand.
AAATAAAAAGAATAAACAATAAGAGAATGTAAAATATCCCATAAGAAAAACAACTGATATGGCAAAGAGATAAAGAAAAGAAATACAAGAATTATTGGACTGCTTAAAAACTATGATCACAAAAAAAAAAGAATCTTGATATAATAGTACAAGAAATAGTTAAAGAAAATTGCCCTGAAATTTTAGAACAAGAGGGAAAAGTAGAAATAGAAAAAAAATATCCCCCAATCACCACCTGAAAGAGAACCCAGCATTAAAATCTATGGGAATATCAAAGTCAAATGTCAAAAATCCCAGGTTAGGGAGAAAAATATTATAAGCAAAAAGAAAAAAAAAACAGTTCAAATATTGCAGAGCCACAATTAGAATTACACAAGACTTAACAGCTGCTGTGGCAAAGGACTAGCGGTCTTAGAACACAATATATTGAAGAGAAAAGAATTAGGGTTGTTGCCGAAAAATAATTTACCTAGTAAAGTTAAGTATAATCCTGAACCAAAAAAAAAAAAAAAAAAAGGCTATTCAATGAACTGACAGACTTCCAGGTTTTTGTTGCAAAAAGACCAGAATTTAATTTTTAAAAATTGACACATTAGATTTAGTATAAATATAAGGCAAACACATCAAAGACGGATTAAAAGGGACTCAATGGAGAAAAATGGTTTACTTCTTATGTGTGGAAATGTAAATTAGATTCTTAAGACTATCATTTGCAATTAGGTAGTTTGAAGAAAAGATTGAGGAGGACCTGAGTATAATATGGTGATTCTAAAAAGCAAAATTTTGTAGGAAAAAATAAAAAGAGTGATTGACTCATACGAAGAAAGTGAAAGAGTAAGAACTGATAAAGAAGAATCATGTGTAAGTAGATGACTGGTAGTTCAGGAACGCTACTCTCATCAGATCATAGACACACATATACAAACACACACACATATAGAAGGGTATAAACGTCTTCTAAATTAGACAGAAATAGGAGAGTGAGGGAACAGGAATGGGGTGCATAGAATGGTGTGTAAATTAAGATTTAGAAGGGTGGGGGGGAAAGAAAAGGGAGGGACCCTGATCAGAGTGGGTAGGAGAAGGAAAAGAAGGGTTAGGGGAGAGGATAAGGCAGAGATTCTTTAAAACATTGTGGAATAGGAAGACAGCAGTTAGAAGTAAACTACAGAAGGGATAGGGTAAAAAGAGAGGTTGAGAAGAACAATAGTGAGAAAAAATAGGATGGAGGGAAATACACAAATAGTAATTATAACTTTGAATTTGAATGGGATAAATTCACCCATAAAATGAAAACAGAATTGATTAAAAATCAGAATTCAACAATATTCTGCTTACAAGAAACATGTAAAAATAAGAGATACATACAGAATTAAAATAAAGGGCTGGAATAGAATGTATTATGCCTCAGCCATGCCTAAAAAAACAAAACAAAACAAAAAAACTGGAAGTAGAAGTTACAAGATAAAGTCAAAGCTAAAAGCTATTTAATAAAAAGAGATAAACAAGGAAAACTATATTTTAATAAAAGATACCATGTATAATAAAGCATTAGCGATATTAAATTTATATGCACCAAATATCATAGTATCTAAATTTTCAAAAGAAAAGTTAAATGAATCACATGTGGAAATAGATAGTAGTACTATAATGGTGGGGACTTCAATCTTCCCATCTCGGAACTAGCTAAATCTAACCAAAAAATAAGAAAGAAGTTAAGGAAGTGAATAGAGTTTTAGGTAAGTCAGATATGATTGACATCCAGATAGAATTGAATGGAAATGGAAAGGAATGCCTCCCCTTTTTTTCTCAGATTGAGAATATATATTAGATCACACAAATTATATAGCTAAAAGCAGAAAAGCAGAGATATTAAAAGCTTCCCTTACAGATAACAATATAATAAAAATGTATGGTTTCAAAAACAAATAATAGAAACAATCAATAATCTCACTAAGGAAAATGACAATAATGAAATGACATTTTAAAACTTATGTAATACAGCAAAAGCAATAATGAGAGGAAAATTTACATCTCTAAGTGGTATATCAATAAAAAAAAAAGTGAAAGACTGGGCAAATGACCTGGTGCAGTTTAAAAAAAAACTAGGAAAATACAAATTTAAAGTCCGCAGTTAAGCACTAAATTGATAATCCTATAAATTAAAGAGGAAATTAATAAAAATTAAGTGTAACAAAACCATTCAATTAATAAAAAAACAACTTGGAGTTGGTATGTTAAAAAATCAATAATATATATAAACTATTAGTTTATATGATTTTTAAAAAGAAGAAAACCAAATTATTCATATCAAAAATGAAAAAGGTTAATATACCACCAAAAAAGATGAAATTAAAGCAATTGTAAGTAGTTTTTTTACCTAATTAGATGCCAATAAACTTAACAACTTAAGTGATATGAAAGAACATTTTAAAAATTGCAAATGATCTAGATTATCAAAAGAGGAAATAGAATATCTAAGTAGACCAATTTTAGAAAAAGAAATTGTATAGACCATAAATGAACATCCTCAGGGAAAAAAAAAAAAGGAACCAGATGGATTTACAAGTGAATTCTGTCAAACATGTAAACTGATTATATTAGTTAAATTATTTGGAATAATAGGCAAAGATGAGATCTTACCAAACTCCTGTTATTAAACAAATATAACACTGACACCTAACCCAGGATAAGTTAAAAACAGAAAGATAATTCATTTATGAGTATGATTGCAAAAATCCTAAATAAAATGCCAGCTAAAAGATCATAACAATACATTATAAAGATTATACATTACAACCAAACAGAATTCATACCAGGAATGCAGTGATGGTTTAATATTAGGAAAACTATTAACATAATTTATTATATCAATAATAAAAGTAACAAAAATCATGTGATAATATCAATAAGGTACAAGAGTCATTTCTATTAATATACCCTTGAAATTATAGCGTAAATAGACTTTTCCTTAAATTGATAGGAAACATTTCTCTAAAATCATTAGCAAGCATTATTTGTAACAGGGATGAGCTAGACGCCTTCCCAGGAAGATCAGGTATGAATTAAGTTTGTCCACTGTCAACAATATTATTCATTCTTTTATTGGAAATCCTAGTAATAGCAGTGAGAGGAAAAAAGAAGGCATCAGAATAGGGAACGACATAATAAAACTATCTCTTTTTTGCAGATGATATAATGATAAACTTGAGAAATCCTAAAGACTCAACCAAAAACTCAATTGAAATAGTAATTTCAGCAAAGTAACAGAACATAAAGTATACCCACAAGGATCATCATAATTTCTACATATCACCAACAGGGTCTTGCAGGAAGAGATAGCTGGAGATACCACATTTAAAATAACTCTAGATAGTATAAAATACCTGGGAATATACATTAAAAAACCCAGGATCCATATGAACAAAACCATAAAAAATTTGGTACATAAATAAAATCAGATTTAAATAAATGGAGAAATGTTAATTGTTCAAGGGTAAGCAGGACCAGTACAAATAAAATGACAATTTTACCAAAATTGATGTATATATTCAATACCATCCAAATTAAATTGGCAATAATATTTTTGGAGCTGGAAAAAACATAACAAAATTCATTTGGAAGAACAAAAGGTCAAAAATATCAAAGGATCGAGTGGAAAAATGTGAAGGAATGATATTTATCAGTACCAAATCTTACACTATATTTTAAGGAAGCAGTTATCAAAACTAATTGGTACTGCATGTATATGCATATATATTCATGTTTATGGATACATAAATATGAGTATTTATCTATCCCCTAAAATATTATTGGTCTAGGGGAAATTATATTACATATTATATAAATAATTATATCACATTTTATAAATATCATATTATATCAAATGTTATTTTTTTGTTCACTTATTCTTGATTATGACCCCATGGACCCTATATATTGCAGTATTTTCAATACTGTCTCTGGGATTTTCTTGGCAAAGATAATAGAGTGGATTGCCATTTTCCTTCTCCAGTGGATCACCAGAACTCCACTATGACCTGTTCATCTTGGATAACCATGGACAGTATAGCTCATATTTCACTGAACTATGGAAGTCACTTCTCAATAACAAGATAATGTTTCAGGAGATATTATAGGTATTATTCATATGTAACAAATAATATAATTAAGTATATGTATGCGTCTATATGTGTATATATACATATACACACACAAAAACATATATAGATGTATATATGTCTGTGTGTATGTGTATTTCCTTCTCCATGAGATTATATGATCTTTAATGGTAGAAATTGTCTTTTGAAACTTTTTGTATCCCCTGTGCTTATTATAGTATCTGGTTTATAAATATTTATTGACTTGTTTATATATACATATACACACATACACAGACACACACGTATATTTGCTTATTTGTACTTGTTTTATATATTAAACTCATGCATAGACTTATGTAGATATAGATTATAATCATATATTTGCATATGCAACTTGTATATAATATATAGGATATAGATGTATGAGTATACGTGTGTGTATTTATGTGTATATGTATGCATGTATGTATGTGTATATAAATATGCATGTTCATATAAATACGAACAAAATTTTAGCCTATTATGCCCTTTCTAATGAAAGAAGAGCCAGTCAGCCTCATGACCCCAACCCTTTGCTCACTATCCAACTTGAATTAGTCTTCTTAGATTGGCAATATCTTTAAAGGAAGAGAGGGGAGTTCTTTCTCTTCTCTCATCTTTGGGACCAAACTCCATAATACGGCAACATTTTAAAAATTGTTTCTGCTGTTTTTCCTCCAAAATTATTGTAGGCATTGTGTATCTCTTTTTCCTGATTCCACATCGCCTTATATTATTTAAAATGATCTTTCATATGTCTCTGGATCATCAATATTTACTGTTTCTTATCACATAATAATAGTCTATCAAATGTATATACAGTTGCTTTAATAATTGTGTGCAGTTGTTGAGAATCTACTTTGCTTCCATTTCTTTGATACTTTAAAGGTTCTTTAATCTACATAATTTGTAAATGACACTCAAAAATATCAGAAGTCTATTGAAGAGCATATTTGGCAATACTAGTCACTGAATCAAGAAACTAGAGCCTTTTCTGCATACTTCAGGAGAACCAAACTGAGACTATTGCCTCTATATTGTCACTGAGATCACCTCTGTTTTTACCCACGGGCTAACCATGTGTTCAGAACTATTCTAATGTCAAAATAGGTTCTACAACAATTTGAACTGATTTTATCATTTGTTTTAGATATCAAGACATGTAATTTTAAATATCTTTATCATTTGATGAAAGATTTTATAGCAATTACTACCTTAAACAATAAGTAAGAGTAGAAAATAAAACTTAAGCCACTAATTCTGCCACTGACTCGTTTGACCTTGTATACATAATTTAATGCATAATTTGCAGCTTTGTCTTAACAAATAGAAATGCCATTAGACTCAGTGCATTAGATTGTTGAAGGAATAACTGCTACAATTACTGCCCAAGTCTTTGAGAACGTGATTAGAAACTAAGGTAATCAACACTATATAAATGCTAAGTGGTCATATCTACATCCACTTTTCTTCTCCTATTAATGGAATATCTAATCCCATGGCCTTTAAAAAGTCTCACAGATGTCTAGACACAATTTCTTCTTCACTGGATCTTCATTCTTTTGGTCCTGGTTCCTTTTGCTTTCATACCCATATAGTACTGGTTTTAAGAAATGTCAATGCCTTTAAGATTCATTTTAACTCAACTTTTTTTTAAAGCACCTACTGTGTGTGATTAACTTTACTAGGTACTAGATAAAAAAAAGAACAGTAAAGTCCTTGTTCCTAAAGCATGCATATTTTAATCAGAGTGGGAGTTGGATTAAATATTTGCAGAAAAAATAATGAGATCAATGAAAAAAATGTTAATTACAAAATACCATCTCTTATGATATGGCTATTATTTCTGTACCATTTTAAAATAAAAATATTTAACATATATTTTATAAAGAGGCTCCTTATTTCAGCATATTTAGAGAAGATTTTGGGGAAGCATCAGATTATATATAATGCAAGAAGATATAAAGTATGGCCATAGAATTAAAATAATACTGAAATTTGAGAAATGCTAATAATCCTAAAATAAAAGGATGATAATAGCAATACTAATAATTGCAATAACTGATATTTATTCTGAACATGAAAGTTTGAAGCATTCTTTGATACATTATCTCATTTGCATATCACAAAAAACTCTGAAAGATATTTTTGATATTTTTATACTATTTTACAAATGTGGAAACAGAATGAAAGCTGTTTTGTTACTTGTCACCTATGGTCACATAACTAGGGAACATCTGAGTGAGGCTTTGGACTGAGGTCTCCCGAATCTGAGGTCACTGCTCTATCCACTGTGCTATGAGAGTAGTAAATGAAATATAGTCACAAAAAATAATTGTAACTCTACTCTGGGAATCTAAGGAAGGAGAATTTTCTCCTTTTTTTGTTTCCATACCCTAAATATATACAAATATTATCAACATAAGATTAACGGAAAGTAGGTAGAAGAACTGAAAAGAATCTAGAACTTAGAAAGGTAAAGATTCTTCAGTGCTCTCTTTTTGTCCATTAGCCTCCCCTAATATAAGGACACTTTTAGAATGAAAACACCTGATTCCCACCAGCTGAGAGAATCTGGAAAAGCCAGTTCACACCTTGAAGTTTTTTTTTTCTCACTTGTAAAATGAAGATAATAAGACTGATTTTACAGCATTGTTAAGACAAAAAATATTTTGTAAAATTTAAAACACTATATAAATGGGAAGTATTCTTATGTCCTAGATTTTTAAAGAATTTATCTTTTACTGCCTTTGACTGAGGAGTACTGCTAATGTGGGAAGTACTTTTAGCACCTAAGAGACATTAAATGTTCTAAGAAACAGGCAGATTTCAGAAAAAAAGAAAAACTAAAAAGACTTATATGAACTGATGCTGACTGAATGTTATGGTAATTTAAATGGAAAATCTTTCATATTCATTAATGAGCCCATGTAAACTGCCTGAGTCATATGAAAGCCTGAGTTACATGAATGTGAGTCACATAGAGTGCAACAGGAAGAGGTGGACCTAGAGCATAGATGAGAGGAAATTAATCTTGAGAGCAGTTGGAGCTACAAAGGATGCAGACTTGGGAATGGTGTTGTTCTCTGCATTGTTATTGTGTATAGATTTTTTATTACTGCAATGGATTTGGTTTTCTGGTGTCTTAATAAATGCTTTGGTTCTGCCTTCCATGTGGAGAGTCTGTGGTATTTCATGATTCAGAACTGTGCTAGGATTTTCATGGCAGAGATAGGCATTGTAAATTCTGCTTTGGCGCTACTCTGAAGTAAACAGAACCCAGAGAACATTGTACATGGTAACAGCAACACGGTGCTATGATCAGCTTTGACTTACTTAGCTCATCTCAGCCATACAGTGATCTAAAACAGTTCCAAAAGACTCATGGTGGAAAATGCTATCCACATCCAGAGAAAGAACTATGAAGTCTGAATGCAAATTGGAGCATACTATTTTCTCTTTTTTTTTCCTCTCATGGTATTTCCCTTTTGTTTTGATCTTCTTTCACAACATGACTAGTTTTTTGAGGGGGAGGGAAGTTACCTACAATAAGATCCTGAAAAAGAATGTGAATCCATTTGGTCCTTCCTCAAGTTAAAAATTTCTTTTTGCTATCTCGAATTAGTTAATTATTTATTATTTTGCTACCACATGGATCTGGATTTACAGAACAATACATTCACAGGTTTGTTTTTTTTTTTTTTTAATTTCTCAAAAAGCCTTTTTCCTTTACTTTAAGTAGGTATTGTAAGTCACATCTCATAAATTATGTGTGTGTGTGTGTGTGTTTGTCAGAGTATAAGCACAATGATGAATATATCCACTTATCCCTAGTTATTGTTAACCTTAGAAAATTTATAGTAGAATTCAGAGTACAGACCCTTAATTAAAAATTTAGGTACATTTCTTAACTAAACTAAAACAGCTAGTCATAATTGCTTTGTAAAATTCTGTCTTCCTTTTCAAGAATATGTAAAATAAACAATATTCAGTTTAATTTGAACCTTTTGTTCGTTAGACTCCAGTACTTGAATTTGGGAAATGTGTGCTTCTAAACTTCAAAGAGCTTTAGTGTTACAAACCATAAGTTCCCTTCTCTGGAAAGTGGATATAGCACAGTAAAGAAGTTCTGCACTGAAATATAAGAGAATTATATTTTGCCCCTAATTATATTTTACCCAAATTATATTTTGCCACTAATTAGCTATGGGGATTTGGGCATGCCATTTCTTTTCTCTGAGCCTCAGTTTCCACATCTACAGCATGAGAGGATTGTTTCTGAGGTCTCTGCCATTGCTTAAATTCTATAAAATATTTATGTCCCTTCTGATCATTCTTAATTACCTCTCAGGAGCCCCTAGTCACTCTATTCCCTTACATCCCTTTAACAGTTAAAACTTTGTACCCGTTGTAGTTATTTTATAATATGCTACTGCAGAGATGTACAATTCTCCTAACTGTGGGAGAATGAAATTAAAATATAATTTGAAGATATTCAGTAAAATGAATAAAAATATAATACAATAGATAAAATATTAATGTGTTTTTATAAGTAAAAATAGTAACCCTTACGCTTCATTTGGTGGCCCTCTATTTTAATTTGAATTTGACATCACTGCTCTAGCGGGCCCACTCTGCTCCACCTATTATTTTGGTGAATAAAGTGGGAAAAATGGGAGATGTTGTACCTGTGTCTATAATACATAACTCTTTAGTGATTTTATAATCAACTGATCTGCTGACCTAATTTAACCTTTTGAATCTCTGACTTGCTCTAAATTTTCTTAGCATTAAGTTGTTAAAGACTATATTTTCTCTAAAAGGGCTTCCATTTCAGGGAGAGAATTCTCAAAAGGGAGTAATATCTACTCTTTTTCTTCCTTTGGATATTTTCAAAGAAAATTTAAAATTATAGAATATCTATACTTAAACATTTAAAAGAAAACTACCTGGTAGCTTCTCCAATTTTATTTTTGTTTATCTATTTGTTCGGGAATGTCTGACTTTTTGTGACCTCATTTGGGGTTTTCTTGGCAGAGACACTGCAAAGGCTTGCTATTTTCTCTTGAGATCATTTTAAAGATGAGAAAAGTGAGGTATATAGGATTAAGTGATTTGTTCAAGGTCATCCCAGTTAGTAAGTGTCTGAGGTCAGAATTGAACTCATAAAGATGATTCTTCATAATACCAGACCTGGCACTCTACCTACTATGCCACCTAACTGTCCTGGCTTCTCTCTAGATTCAGTTATACGAATGTAGACACTGGTACCATATAAATAAATTTACTTATTCTTTCAAAAGGACTAAGGCTCATTCTTTTTATCTGAGTGCTCTATCATGTTGACAAATTGTATTTGTTGAGAATCAAACCCATGAATTATAATGATTCCTCAAAACATTTAAGTTATGAGTTCTCCATAATATAGTAGCATGAGTTCAGAAGTCTTCAAGTGTGTCTTGCATTTTGACAGAGACTTATGACACAAAATTTACATGATTGGCCATATAAGTTGACCATAACACAAAGGAGTTTGAGTTTTTTCTTTGATTTTCCAATAAGAACACTTTTCAACATGGAAACTTTTCTGTCAACATTTATCATGATCAGTTTAATAGTGTCTCCTGTTGTCCTGATCATCTGGACTGCCTACTGCAAACCCTTTCCTATTTTGCAGCCCATTAATTTTACAAATTTTAATTGTGTATGTTTTTGACAGCTTTAATTTTTCTAACTTCTTGCTGTGATCTTATCAAGAGACTACTTTAAATTAATGCCATAATAAATGCAGAAGTTCTGCATGCAAAGGAAAAAAAAAACAAAAACAAAAACCAAACTACAAGAGTTAGAAAGTTATACAAGTAATGGGAAAGGTTGAGTTGACAGTGTATATAAGGGAATGTCAGTAGGCTGCCACTCATGCTCCTCAGCTAACAAACCTATGACTCACAAATGTAAGAATCCGAAATCGCATGCAAAATATAATGCAAATAGTAATTATGAAATTCTGCATGTATATGTTTTGCTTTTCCTGAATATTAAAGTTTTGTTTTAGGTGGCCTGTTATTTCCTTTTTATCATTAAAATATTTTTTTCTCATATATCGCTGAATTTAAAGGTAAAAGTTATAAAGGCAAAAGTTATAAAGTATATTTGGGTTTGATCCATCCTTCCCTCTGAATTTATATGACGCTATGAAGCTCATTTCAAGCTATTAAACTTACAGCGTAGGGGTCAAATTAAAAGCTATTACTATCATTGATATAAAGCATTTTTTGTTTAGGTCTTTGTAAATTGAAATCAATGGTGACCTTAGCTGTAAAATTAACAGTTACCAAGTTGAAATCATGCATGTAGATGTATGTGTGTATATGTGTATGTATGTGTAGATGTATTTATACTCATGCTATATACATATATATGCATATATACACATGCATATACATATGTGTCTATGCATATGATTGGTTATTGTACATTGTTCTCAAAGAGCACAAAATGACATATATGTACATATATACATATACAAATAAATGCATGCATGCATACAAACACACTGGAGAGAAAAACATTTAATTTAAAGGGGGAATACAATCAAATTATTGTTAGCCTTTCTGCAAGAGTAGCAGTAAAATACATAGTGTGCTGTCAAATAGATCAAAAAGAAAAGCGACCCAGTTTGGAGGAGCCCATCCTTTTTTTTTCCTTTTCCCCCAAGACCCTATTCCATTTCATTTAAGAATGTATTTCACCTTAGCCTCTAGGCATTTTGCAGACTAGAAATGGTTATGACTCATGATCGGATAGAAGGAGAGAGATAAAGTCTATTTGTGTCCAGTATTCAAAGAAAATAGAGAGGAAAATGATTGGAGAAGTGCCTTTTAAGAGAGGTTTTTCGTACTTCCCTTCCACGCTTTGTAGAAGGAATGGAGGGGAGTTCAGTTGAAAGAATAGAGCCTCAGTCTGCTCAGTTTTAAGTACTACTTTCATTGGGATTTGCTGAACAAGTTTCATCATGGAAATAATGCCTTGTAGTTCTGCCTTCAGTTTTAATGTGTTCTTTTAAGGGCTTTACCTCTCTCCAGTTTGGTAGATTTGGACTTTCGTTTTTTCTGGTCAGGTCATGGAACCAAGAGATTTTGAACTAGAAGGAACTTCAGAGATTATCTTTTCCAGTTCCTTACTTTTACATAGGAGGAGACTGCTTCAGAGAGTTATGTGACTTGCTCAAGGTCACATATAATTGGCAGAAACAAAATTATTCCGAAGCTTCTACTGTTTTCTCTACTTCATGCTGCTTCTCAAACATAGAATTCAGCAAAAAAGGATAGCAAAGTTTTTTAGTTTGTTTCCCTCCCTGCATTTTATTATTATAAATTAGCTTTAGAAGATAGTTGACAAAATAATATTTTAGGAATAAACATTAGGGATTCATTGAGTTTTGGTGAAATATAAACATGCTACGTTTTTAAAGTCTGTATAGTTTTAACAGGTATAAAAATATCCCTTTGATATCTGCATATATTAATGTAACCCTTGCTCATGGAAACTGAAGATCCATGGCTTAGAATATAATTTCTAGGATTATGACAATAAACACTGGGAATACAAGAAGGACACAACCAACGAAGTTCAAGATTCAATATTAGTTGGAGAGAATATTGTTGTGTGTGGAAACAATGACATCAGAACTTAATCTGAGTTTAAAGTGATTGGCAACAATGGTGGAAAAATGGCAGTCATAGAGAGAGGAAATAAGTCTTAGAGCAAGACAGGGCTGCATTAATTGGGAGAGATCTTATACATCTTTTCATATTAATTTTTTCTAAATGTCTTGTTCTAAGCTCTAATATGATTTTTATAACAAAGACAGATGAACCACTTGAACTATCACTATATAACCCTAAATTCACAGAGCCTCATGACTCAATGATTCTCAAGACCACAAAATAAAGAGTAGAGTAGAGAAATGAGTGCAGAAAAGAATGTACTTGTGCCCTAGACCACCCATGTGGAGGAGAAAAATACAGTTGAAAAATATCTGCCCCATCCCACATTCCTAAGTTTGGAAGAACTGGAAGAATGCCTTGTTTTTTTTTTCCTTTTTTTACCCCCTTTTGCACAGTAAAACCAGTGAATTACATTAGAGAGGATAAAAGCATGGTGAATATAGGGCCACAAAGGGATAAAAATTATGTATTTTATATCATATTATTTTATTTACCATGATTTTTTTCCTTTGTCTCTTGCCTTTCCTTAACTAATACAGCCTGGACTTGTAAGGATGGAGAAAGCAGAGAAGATTCTCTGCTTATACTCAATTTATGCCCTCAAGTAGAGTTGTAACATTTGACATTTTCCTCTTGCTTTTTGAAATGTCAGGAGAAAAGTGTCAGAACTCAGGTACAGGGTGTATTGCTACATGGCTGCGAGGAAGACTGCTAATAAAGATACATAATTTCACCCCTTCTTTTCTTTAGCAGGCAAAGTTGCTCTTCATAATGGGATTCAGCTCATATGCAGTGGGAAGAAATATTTTCCCCTGTGAATAAAGTCAAAGAAAGTTCACAAAACATTTTTCCCTTATTGGAGAAAGGAAATCTAACTCATTAATTGTTAATACTTTTCTAATGAGAAAACTATGTATTGAAATACCTTTAAGACTTACTCAACTTTATGCTGAATCAATGATAGCTGAAGAAATATAATCTGGCTTTCTCTAGTCTTGATTTGTAATCTCTCCATTTAGCATAGTTTCACATATCTAAAGATGAAACTGATGGAAAATGTAAGGAATGGGATCACTCAAACATAATTTATGATAAAATGCAATTGGCTCTTTTTTTAAAGTCTGAAAATGATGATTCATACCTCAACAAAAATATATTTGTGAACTATCCCTTGATATAATTAAAACATGATAACAACGAGTGTATAGATTAAGGATGTATTTCTCTTTTAAAGTGAAAATTTAATTGAACACATGTGAAAGATAAAGATTTCACAGGGGAGGTGATATATTTCAAAATATGAGGAGGAAAAGATTAATTATGTCAATACTGTAGTGTGTAATAGAAATTTATCTAGATGTTTCTGATGTTTATCACTATAGCAACTGTGGCTCTTTTATCAATTATTAATAGATTCTTAAGTGGAATGGGCCCAAAAATGAAAACTGAAATCTTTAGAAAAAGAAAAAAAGGAATTTTTTTCTCTTTCCCTGACCCCCATGATCACATGAAGACTTGATATATGACAGATAGAAATGAAATCTATAGCCATAGAAATTTAGAACTGGAAGAGATCTTTGAGGTCATTTAGTTCAACTTCATTTTTTTTTTAGCCTATTATGTCATTGACAAAACGCAGAAGTGTCAAGCACTTGGGACCAGTGCTACTGGAACCAGATTAAAATGTAACTTGGAAAGATTTAAGAAAATAAATGAAAATACAGTGAAACATAGATAATGTTAATATATACTTTTGTAAGTCAATATGCCACTTGCAAAGATTTTTATGTACGGCTTAATGGTTCTTCTTTCTATTTGAGTTTGACTCCTCTGGTATAGGGAACTCCAAACGAAGAAATTTCCTTTAGTAATTCAAACAACAGCAACTTGCTATCTAGGAAAGTTGCCTAAAGAACTACTAAGTTAAATTACTTGTACAAGGTCACACAACTGGTACATTTCAGAGTACTACTGAATTCCCAAGAAAAGAGATAAAATTCTAACTCAGGTTTTCTGAATTTCCACTTGCTTCCCAAGTCCAATTGAAATAGAATTTTGTTGTACTATACTTAGCTGAAACTTTGGAAGTAGAGATTATTGAGTTCCTAACCTATACAACTATCCATTTTGTTTGATCAATCCTTTTTATTTTAAATATTAAATATTAATTGTGCATGTATTTTTATCTATTTAATAAATATAAAGCACATTATACATGATTCTGTTTAAAAACAAAACAGTGAAAAGAAGTGACATTGTATAAGTTATTTGAAGACTACAGGAGACCAGGAACCATATTCTTAAAACATTTCCTATATTACAAAATTAATTCTCTTATCAATATATCTAACTTGAATCAGAATGCTAGTAACGGTTTCATGCTCTATAATGTTGATCTGAAATACAGAACACTGGAAATGCCCTATTAGCCATTCTTTTTTGTATGAGAACTGATGAAAAATGTTTTATCAACAACCTTCCTTGGGTATGAAAGCATTGTTATAATATCATAATATGAAGAGAATGCCAGTCTGTGGTGAGAAAAAAAGCCCCAAACAAAGTTAAATGAAGTCATCCAAAGTCTTTCTCGGAGCTCACCTCTGTTCAGAGAAATAGAAAAGCTCCAAGACATTGTAGAACATAGGTTACATTGTTGTGCTGAATGGTTTAAACAAGGTTACATACCTCTTCTGGAGTTCATTCAATTTATTGTCTTAACTGTTTCTAGCATATGTGTGTCTTTTGTCCTATAAGAACTGCAGTCATTTACCCATTTAATATAAAATTGTACCTTGGGGTCATGTTCCAACTCAACATCATTGAAAAGAATTTTGATTCTATCAGAAACTTCAGTCCATTCAACAAATAGCACCATAGGATAAAGGAGCCTCAATTCCCCTAGGCTTAGGGTCTGATAAGCCTGAGGCTCGGTGCAATGAAGGATAGGTTTTTGTTTTTGTTTTTTTTTAGTCCTCCCCTTTGTATTGTTTCTTGCTAAAATAGCATGCTTGTCAAGGTTGTATAAATGTGTAAATCGATAGACAGGCTGGCAGGCAAGTTTTCAGCCTGAGATGTCACAGAAGTAGACTATGTCAGCTCCATATTCACACAGTTCCTACCTTTGCACATTTAGTGACAGCAGTGCTGGAACTAAATCTCCTTTCCTTAAGTGCAAATAGCTTCATTAGCCATAAATTGGAGCACAGCAATTTAAGGAAGCAGGAAAGAATGCATACATCTAGATATAGCTTTATCTACATAATACACATGCATGTACACATAGGTATGCATATATACACACATGTACATATATGTGTATACATGTATATATGTACATGTGTATATATGTGTGTATTTATGCTTTACCCAAGTCATTTAGGTTCTGTACTTCTACATTTTTTTTTATTACTTTACTATCCAAATGATAACTTTGCGTAACTGCCTCACTTATACCTAATTCAAACTCAAGTTAACACCACCTCTATAATGTCATTGGTCCTCTTTGAGAATAAAGAGGCAGCAGCAACAACAGGATCAACCTGGCTATAGATACATGACTGTATGAATGAGTAGTTAGAGATTCAACTGAAGAAAGACATGGGGGACAGATAATAAAAAGGTCTTCACTGATTAGCTGAAGAAGTTGTATCTTATGTTGAAGGCAATTTGGAATCAGTTTTTGAGCACTCAGATAACAAGTAAAATGGAGTCTTAAGATTAAATCTGGTAGCAATTGGTCAGTGAGTTATAATAGAGAGAGAGCATAGGAAAGAAGACATATTATTAGGATACGATAATATGACAACTACAATGTGATTAAGTTGTGAGGTACGGTGGCACCAATGGAAATAGATGAAAGAAACAAAAATTTATGAAGAAATAAGCAAATTAGTGACCAATTAGTCATGGGAAGTGTGTGGAAGAAAGGAGAGGAGACATGAGAGAAAGGGATGATTCTATGTTTTTTAGCCTTGACAACTTGCAAGGATCATAATGTCATTGAAATATGTTTGTCTGTGAAGAAGAAATCTTATTTAAGGGGAAAAATGTGAAAAGTTTGTTTTTAACCATAATGAGCTTAAGGAGTCACAAGAAGATCACAGCTTCTTAAATGTCTGAATGTTGGAGCTAAGAAGAAAGGACCAGAGAGGCAGATTTGGGAGTTATCCATGTAGAGATCATAGCTGAAGTCAAAATGGTAAGTAATAATTCTAATACTATAAAGGGAAACAGAAATATTATAATTCGCTTTTGGGAATGGGTGGAAGTAGTTGTCTCAGAAGTATCAGAGGACCAGGATAGTGAAATCTTGAAGAAGTTCAATGAATTCTAAACAGCATAAGAGTTACTGTGTCAAATGCTACATATTTATTAAGAACAGTGAGAGCTGAGAAAAATATACTTGATTTATCAATTAAAAGGTGCATAATGACCTAAAAGAGGCTATTTGAGGAGAAAAATATGAAGAGACAGATGTGGAAAATTAAGGTGAGAATGGATGATAAAGACATAAATGTAGTGAGTATGTATTTTCTTATGATGGAAGAAAACAAATAGGAATTATAGTAGAAATCATCAAAGTTAGTCAAATCAGTTTCTTTAAGTTGGAAGGTATATAAGTTTATTTTAAATAGGAATACAAACAGGTGGAAACCCAAATAGTATTATTTTTTAGTCATTTAATGATTGAACCCCATTTGGGGTTTTCTTGGCAAAGGTACAGGAGTGATTTGCCATTTCCTTCTCCAGATCATTTTACAGATAAGGAAACTAAGGCAAATAAGGTTAAGTGACTTGCCCAAGGTCACACAGCTAGTGTCTGAGGCCACATCTGAACACAGGAAGATGAGTCTTCTAGACTCCAGGTCTAGCACTATATTCACTGTGCCACCAAACTGCTTCTATCGAAAGATGTAAGAGCTAAAAGAGAATCTTTGAAGGACCAAGATAAAGGACAACATACAAAGGGATGGAATTGAGAAGATATATATAGGCACTGAATCCAAAAGAATCCTCTGAGACATTTTTTAAAAATAATATTTACTAAGACATTATGATTAGAAGCCATCATGGAATAAATTTGGTGACAAGAAACCAAAGTACCTTGGAAAGGCAAGTCCTCAAAATCTTACTTTATAAGGATTTGGGAAGGATACAGTTATCATCAGTAGAACAGTTAACATATTCCAAACAACAAAGAACCAGGGACACAAGATCATCAATTCTCTAAGTTAAAAACAAACAGGTTGACCATGTTGATAATATGGCAGTAAACAACCCCAAAGAGTAAGCAACAAAACATGTTCCAGGTGAAGGAGTCCCATAAAATTGGTGTCCAGTGGAGTCCTAAAACTTCTAACCAGAGTATGTATACAATTTTATATATTCATTGCAGTGAGTACACTGAGAATCTTTTCTTTTGGCTGATGGAGTGTGATGCTAAATCGAACTTTCTTGTTATTTTGAAAAGGTTGTAATGCTGGACAGCTCCCTGCTGCTACTAGGATTTCTAGAATAAGCAGCTGCGTTAACAGGACAATGTATAAATGGTGCTTTTTTTTTTTTATTCCTAGGAAGATATAAGACCAGATGTTTTGGTAAAATAGACTAATAAAATAGGTTATCCTGGAGAGTAAACACTAGCCTACATGAAACAAATAGCATCTTAAAGAAAAACAAATCAACTATATAATAGTTAATAATAGTGGGGTGTTTTTTCTTCAAGTATATGTTTCAGTTTCTTTAAGCCATCAATTGACTTAGAACTACAGAGAAAATAAAATTTTCTGATGTTTTAATCTAATAGAGAAATTTTAAGTAAATATTTGCCACACAAGAATTTCATTCCAACAGGAAATGCAAATATACAAATATACACACATACACATATACACACATATGTCAGCTACAAAACCATGTTATCTCACTCTGCATCTTTCCTTTCTCATTATTGTAATTGTCAGACATGAAATAGGTAACCAAGACTGTGCTTTCAACATTTGAAATAGTATTTTATATAGATAATAATTGCAATATTAGGACCTATGTGCCTCATTTTTTAAAATTGTTTCTCTTAAGTTTAAAAAAAAAAAACACTTTTCAGCAAATGAGTCTATCATTAAATGACCAAATTGTATTCTTATTGGTGTCCTCACAGTTCATTTTGTACAATAGATTCAATAAGACAAATTTAATCTCTCAGGGATGACTATGGAATTAACGAATAGGGGTGCTAAGGGTAGGCACTGCACATTTGTACATTTAGTATATTTCAATATAAGGAATCATAGATAGGAATCTTGTAACATTTTTTTAAACTGATGAACTAGGTTTTTTTCAAAGACATTTAAAGAACGCAGTGACAAGTGGGCTTGCCGGAGATCCACACAGGAAGCATGGCTGAAGTTGCATAGAATCAAATTTTATTCAAAGTGGAAGACAGAAAGATTCGTAAGCCAGAAGTAAGAGGCAATGTTGCACAGTGGGGAAAAGAGAAAAAAAATTCAAGAATTAGAAGACCTGAGTTTAAATCCCAATTCTTCTGTTTATTTTCATAATAAGTTCATAAAAGTAGTTCTTTGCTCCAGTTCTCTTACATATAAAATGGAGGTAAGAATACTTGAACTATCAACCTCAAATGATTATTGAAAAAAAAATGCTGTGTAAACTATGAGTCACAACACAAAACGGGTTATTAATAGAATCACTTTAATGTTTCAACGTTATTAAACTCCAGATTCAAAGTGTATGTTAAACTATGAGTTTCTTTTTTGGGAACAAATGTTCTTTTTAGGGAGAGCAAGGGATACCAAATACATGAGTTGGGATTCATTATATCCTCAGGGTGTTTCTGGGTTCTCAAAGCTTCAATCAATGGGACATAAATTCTCTCACATATTAGAAGGAATCAAACCATATAACTGGTAATGGACTATGATTGCTTTTGAGTACCAGATGAGTCATAATTCTCAATGTTGTTCCTGGGGAAGCAAGGGTCATCTAGTCTAAGGAAAGAGAGCAGTAGAGGTAGAATTTACTCCTTTCTAAATGGATGCTTTCCAACTGTGCCTTCCTTCTTCCCCATCCCCAACACAATACACACACACACACACACACACACACACACACACAATATGTGAAACCAATCAGATATGTGCTTCTGTGGTAAAGAAGGTGCAATATGTTAGGGGAAGTTTTGTGAAACACAAGTGTGTCTTGCCAGGGTAATGGAATTGTTCATACCTACCTCTGCTACCTTAACACTTCTGCAGAGGATGCTAGATCTGGGCTACCCTCTTCCTTTACCACCACATCAACCATTAGTGCAAGGAGTGAGAGATAGCATTGGATACTATACAGAGTGATAAGGGGAATTAAATAAAAGTGACAAGGAAGGATGGGGAAGATATCATAATTATGTTCTCCAGCAATACTGTTCCAAGTTCTCCCAAATCAGTGATATTTAGGCAAGGAAGGCCATTCTAGTCCAGGAATGCATTGCTCCATGGACAAAGGGGTCATCACACCACAGATGAGTGGATGCTCCTAATTCCTTTTCTACATTTCTTGACAAAGTTATAGGAAAGTGGTTTTAATTATTCCCACTGAATTCAGATAATTAGCAAAGAGAACTAACATACTAATTCTCTTTCTGAGGAACACCATAACTAAGTGCAAAAATGTTTATTACCAATAAGCTGCCTATTTGGTGGTGAACTCTTTGACCATGACAAGGAAAATGCAAAATCACCAATAAATGGACATAATACAGGAGGAGGGATTCATATCAAGTCTTGGCATTCTCTTCAGAAGTGCAAGCGGAAGCAACAAGGAAGTTGAAACTGTACAGTATGATTCGCATGTGAAAAGGAGGAAAAGCAATAGAAAGCATTTGTTTCATTATGCATCCCAAAGCAGTAAAAATGAAATCCCACGTAACACTTATTTATCTTATATTGTAGGGTTCATGATAACCATTAGGCTACATATCAGCATGTGTTGCACAGGATGAGAATGCAAAAAATCTTAAGAATTCACCAATTGCCTCAAAATTGAACCAACATATTAATGTCAATGCATAGTTGGGTGCAGAGGAGACTAATACAAAAACATGTTGGAAATTATGATTAAGTGATAAAAACAAGAGAGGTTAGATAATTATATTACCTGAAATATTCTTAACCTACATATAATGCTTACTATCGTCAGGAAGAAAGTCATGATTTCTGCATCCAATGAGGAACAAATAATATCACAAAATGAAACATTATAACAGACAGAAAATG
This sequence comes from Notamacropus eugenii, assembly GCF_028372415.1. Taxonomy (NCBI): domain Eukaryota; kingdom Metazoa; phylum Chordata; class Mammalia; order Diprotodontia; family Macropodidae; genus Notamacropus; species Notamacropus eugenii. The sequence continues at coordinate 271,108,211 of NC_092877.1, forward strand.
ACTGAAAATCAAGTATCCATACGGGACAGTAAAGAGTGAGGATGACCATTTTATGTAACTCTTCCTCACTTAAATCCAATTCACGTGCAAGTCAAGACATCACCCCTTGAAGACATTGTTCCTCTTTGAATCAAAGGATGAAAAATAATTATTAATGCAATAATATGAATAAGTAATAATAAAATCAGTTAATAGAGTCTAGTTAATTGGCTCTGGGCATCTTTGCTAATGTGCATTTGTATGTGATTAATTAATTTCTTATATTACTTTTTGTAAAAACTAGCTTACAAAAATCTCATCATCGCCAAAACAAATAAGCAAAGGAAAAGGAATCATCTAACAGTAAAATAGATGATAGTGAACCAAAAGAGACTGACAATCATTGGTTTTGTCCAAATGGACCAGTACTTTTTTCATGTCCTTATGTTCTCTTTGTTTTGTTTTGTTTTGTTGTGTGTGTGTGTGTGTGTGTGTGTGTGTTAGACATGAAGGTACAAATGGAGCATTTCAAAATTTTACCTACATTACTTTGTACTGAAAATCAATTTTATATATCAAATCATATCTTCTCATGAAGTCTACCATTGTGATTTCTAGATATTTAGAAAAAAAATAGCAAAACAAATAAAAAAAGATTCTAAACACAGAATACTTAACATTGACAATGGTATAGTTATAGTATACAATCTTCAGTCTCAGGAGAATTTCCTGGTCAAGTAGGAGGGAGAAATATTTGTACCAATGTGTTCATGTCAAAGAAACAGTGGTTCCAGATAGCAAATGGGGAGGTAATTTCCTTAATTTTAGAATTCAGAAGTCAATATGAACATAGTGTATTGGGTAGATTATTGGGTAACCTGGGTTCACATCTTGTCTAAGGTATCTAATAGTCCTGTGACAATGTAAAAATCATTTAACTTTTCTAAGTTTCTACTTCTTTGTATATAAGTTTGAGGATAATAATTCCTCTAGTACCTTCCTCAGAAAGTTGTTATAAGACTCAAATGAAATAATCTATGTAAAGATGTTTGCCAGCTTTAAAGTGCTACATAAATGGCAGTCATTATTCTTGATTGAAATGTAATTATTGGTGGTCTGTTTTTCATATTTATTAGAAGTAGGAGAACTTTGCATTAACACAAATTTCTAAATTCTTTTCATTGTTTCTTTTATCCCCAGTGCCTAGCACAATACCTTACATATAGCAGGTATCATAAATGTTGGTCAAATTGAAAGTATAGTATTCTAAACAATGCATTATGCAAAAATGCATTATATACTGTCATATTCACAACTAATACTTTGTGTCAGTATATTTCTGAGATGCTGTAGGCATAAAAGAAAAAAAAGAACTTTTCCCATTTAAATTAGCATGACAAGGTATGAAGAACACTGTAGTTATGACATAGTACTTCTTTGGGGCTTTAAAGATTTTTATAATTCACAGGTAATCAGTCAAAGTGAGGACTGTAATATAGAAGCGATCCTTTAACTGACATTTTAGCTGCTTGATTCTGCCAGTTGATACAGGTAGAAATCAAATGTTATAGGAAGTGTCATGCTTGTACTTGAAACTTTGAAGGACATGAGATTTCCTGGCTTTCGCCAGGAGCTTAAATTACATAGGGAAAAAAAAAGGTGACACTACTGAGACCATGAGAGACTCAGAAACATTAGGTTGTTTGAGATGGAAGATCAACTGCTTCTTTTGTAGTCCTGTCACAGCTAGGAAAGGAATTCCTCCAATACTTGCCAAACTGCATCAGTTGCTTCAGCTGTTGTAACTTGCTCAGACTCAGAACTTTGGGTAGTCAGGAGATGAAATAAAATCAAGGTGAAGATTAAGGAATGCTTTTCCAGAGGTTGAAAATGGAGTACTTAGCAAGTGAGTGCCATTTTGAAGCTTTGACAATTCCAGGACTTGTCTCTGAAATCTGTTCATGGCAACCTCAGCTGTCACTGACTTTTCATCCACTTCTGTGCCATTCTGAACTTTCATTTCTCTTAGACAGATAGACTGGCATGTGAGGGGGGTGGATTAATCTTTTTTTTTTCAATAAAATAATGGAAGTTCAAAACAACTTTATCATTTTTTCTTGCTGGAACCCAGTTCAGGGCTTAGCTCCTAATATAAATGGAAGGATAGTAGAAGGTGGGACTCAATATAGTATCTTGCTCATTTCAAACAAAAAATCTTTGGTGCAAGGTAAAATAAAATCACACATAGTAGGAACTCCTTTGGGTTTGGGTACATGGAGGAGACTCATCATTAAGTCTTTTGATAGCATTCAGGAAAAAAATATATATATATAAATGACATCAGATAGGGAAATTTAATAGATTGTTGACAATTTATTCCTGGAGGCATATGAAATGAATTGGCAATATTTTCTTCAAGACTTGTGGCAATATTATAATTAGCTTAATTGGGAGGGTGAGGAGATTATTTGGACAAAACAAATAGATAATTGGCAGACGGTAAGCCAGTGTTGCATAATGGGTAATTTTTAAATGCTCACATTCATAAAGTATTTTGTATATGCCTTTGTGTCTGACTTTGAACTCAAATCTTCTTGAGTAGAAATCTATTTTTCTAGTTTCTACACCACATCGTCTTTGAAGGAATCTGGGCTTGAAATTTGGAGGGTCTGGTTTTACATCCCATTTCTGTTGCTTACTTGCTATGTGAGCATAAGGGAATCTTTTAAATTTCTCTAACACTAAATTTTTGTATTTATTAAATGGGAATAATAGGAATAATGTAAAAATGAGTTTTTCATAATAAATTAAAATCCTGTCTTTGTTATCTATTACTCTCACAACTTAGGGTGAATCATTTAAACTCTCTAGACTTCAAGTTTCTCATCTGCAGAATGGGAAGTTTTTACTAGATGTTCCCTAAATTTGCTTTTAACTCTGAATCAATGATTCCATAATTCTAATGACTGTAGAACCTTTCATTAAGTGAAAGGGCAAGGCAAGGGGGGCAGGGAGAGAGAGACAGAGACAGAAATACAGAGAGATAGACAGAAACACAGACAGATACTGAGAAGGTGTAACACCAATGCAATACCCCCAGCAGCCCCTATGGATATGCATATATATTTCCCGGGTAAATTAACAAAACATAAACATTCTTTCTTAAAGATGAATCCAATATATGTATTCAGATACCAGAAAGTCAATTTCACCATGGTAAAAACAAAGTTTGTACACATTACTAGTAAAGGGAGCATGGCCATCCCCAAGCCTTCCCTCTGTTGGGCCTCCCTACAAACAAGCTCCTTTAGGTGAAATTACTCCCCTTCTCACTCAGCATAACTGCTCTTCTCAGGTCTGCCTCCTCCTTCTCCCAGATCACCTCACTCTCTCTTCCTTCTGCACCCTCCCTGCTCCACCCATTCAGCAAGCTTATCCCACCATGGGCTTCATGTGACTCAAGCTGTGGGATAGGCCAGAGCACTCACAGCAGGTCAAATGGGCCTATTAAGAGGCAGGGAAGATCTTCAGATTCCCTTATCATTACAGAGGGAGAAATTGAAACAGAAGCAGAGACACACTGAGATGTAGAGACAGACACAAAAGAGAGATAACAATGAATATTGTAGTTTTACCCCCCTGCATAGAATGTTTGATCTGATCATTCCCATTTAAACTCTTTTTTAATTGTAATAGGTGTGAAAAAAGGGAAAAGGCAGAAACATAGTCAAGTGTTTGATGAAGAAAGCTGAGGAGAATATTCTGAATGTTAGCAGTTATAAGTAGTAAAATTTTCACCTGTAATTTCACAGCTCTATTTTCTTGACACTCATAGAGCTGAACATCAGTAAACACAACCATTTCTGTGGATTTAGTTACCTATTTTGGGAAATAACATTCTAGATCTGTTGAAGAGAATGGCAAATACAAAAAAAAAAAAAAAACAACCCAAGAAAACTAGCAGACAAAATAAATAGTCATAGAGGACTATCTCTGGGCATTTTACTGGCATTAATTAAGCTCACAAAGGAATTTCATTTACTGCTAGTGACTTTGAAATGGCCTATTTCTTCTAATAGCTTTATATCTGTCTTTAGAATGAGTATTTCTACCTGTCTATTTATGTTTTTGAATCACCTGTGCATTGAGGAAAATCAATAAATGTGAGAATCTCTGTAGGAAAACTGCAATATTGTTTTTTATTTATACTTATTTAGAAAACTTGGACCATGTTTATGTAGATATATTTGCATGTGTTCATGTATTCACAAGAGTGTTTATTTTGCATATGTAATGAGGTGGTACAGAAAACACTTAAATTCTTGGCATCATGGAGGGTATCAATTGCGATCTAGAGAAAGCCTATGAATGCGATATGGGACGAAAAGAACTGTAGAGCTGAAAATACGACCTTTGAAACTTATTTAATTCATCTCTTTATTTTACAGTTGAGGTGCCTGAAACCTAGAGAAGTTAATTACTTTATGCAAGATCACACAGCTACTCAGTAGCAGACCTGAGTCTGGAACACAGGTTTTTTCACAGGGCCAACATAATGCACTGAGTCTACATTTTAAGTGCCTACCTAGTGCAGAACATTGTGATAGACACTGGGGGAAATGACATATTTAGTAAGGCATGATCTCTGTTTCTAAGAACTTGGGGTCTTGTAGAATGATACTAATATTTCATATGCTGTAATTTAATATGATGAGCAGCAGAATGCTTGAAAGTATAGAAAGTGACATTTAAATTTAGGTGGACATAGTTTCAGGGCATCTGGATTGGGCAGTGGATAGAGTGCCGGGTATGGATTCAGGAAGACTCATCTTCATGAGTTCAGATCCTGCTTCGGATGGCTAGCTATGTGACCCTGAGCACTTGTGCATGAAAAGGCTAGTCCTAGAGTTAATAAGCTCATATTAGAGTGAATCCTAATGGGTAGGTAGGTGTCCTTAGTAGCTATATGACCATGAATGTATTTTTCTTCAAATTTTAGTTCTTTCATTCCTTAAATAAGGATAATGTATATTTTAGTATTTTTAGTATATTTTATATATTTTAATATGACACTCTCAGGGTTGGTGCAAAGGAAGCACTTTACAAACTATGGAGCACTACATGAACATAGGCTATTAAGTATTACATAAGATACAGGTAGTCCTTTAAGTCTGCCAAGGCATTTCTTGTGAGAATAGCAAGTAGAAATATTTTCTCTATAATGTCATCCAGGGGTCAGAGTTGATAGACTCTATTATGATATCAATTTAATACTTGCTCTTTTGATCATTAAATAATTTCCCAAAGTGCTATTCCAAGAGTATTCAAAAAGACCTGGTTGTTAGGAATGACTCCATCCTAACAGAAAATTAGTGAGATAGTTATGTGTGAGCATAATATACCAAAAAAAAAAAAAAAGGATAATGAGTATTTCCTCACTTAATTCCTTATCTATTAAGCAATTTATGTTCTATAGACCAGGAAATTCTAACAGTGGTAATACATTTACCACCTGGGGCTGAAGATATCTAATAATCACCATAATGTCAGAAAAAAATGCAGCTTTCAAAGAGGTTTAATTAAAACATAACTTTAGCAAATAAATTAGGTATCATGCTGGAAAAGGTGCTGTTTAGACTACAGTAAAATGGGCAAGAGTAAAAGGAGAAGCATCTAGGCATAAACTCCATATATTGTTACAAACTAGGGGTGTGTTAGATTTGCCTTGCTAAATATTTCTTAAGCAATTTTAAATTGACAACATATGTTCAACATCACAAAGCAACGTGTGCAAAGCACTTCGCATCTGTCATTACTTCCTGAAGCTAATCCTACTTTAATGCATTTGCTTCTTTTTCATGCTGTAGACTTTGCTTCTGTTTGCTAAGTTTTGAAAGTTTTTTTTTTTATTCATTTTAGAAGAAGAGATTAAAATCAGTTACTTTTAGAAGAATTTCCCTGAATCAGATCATAATAAATTTAGAGCTTGGGTGTAACTTTGAGATCCAATTCAGTCATTTTACAAATGAAGAACTGAGAGCCCAAGAGAAATGACTTTCCCTGGGTCACTAACTGGTAAGTGTCTGAGGCAAAATTGAAGCTCACATCTTTGTGATTCCAAATTCTGAGTATCGATCCAATACACCATGATACTTCTTATGAAGGTTATTCATTATTTACTTTGTAATTATTCCTTTATTATTGTCCTATTCTGTAGCATGGAAGTGATTCTAGATTTTCCAGACCTTCACCAGGGTAACAAACAAACAAAGAACAACCTAAAGAAAACCTTTTACAAATTTGGAAGGGCTATGAGTATGGGTCATTAACAGACTTTCTGGTACTTGATGACCAGTCTAATTAAATTCAGAGTTTATTACCAGAAGATTGGACCACAAGGTGCTAACAGCTGGTTATATCTATTAGTTAACCTGTACAATTTCTATGGGTTTCATCTCTACCCTACTTCTTCAGTCCAACACTTTGATCATAACTCAGCCATCATCATCACTCAAAGTTATTCAACCTCTCAGATGTCATACACTAAAATTTTCTCATCATAATCACCTATCTTTTTACCCAGAATTTCCCAAACTTATTTGGCCTGCCACCTCCTTTTCAAAAAAATTGCTCATTACCCTCCCAGAAATCTACTTTCTTCAACTTTTTAATTTTTTAAAAAGTTTTCATTCTTTCCAAAAATCATATATTTAAATGACATATCTTAAATTTGATAATTTATTGTAAATTTTGGGGGTTATTTTCCTGCATTTAAATTTTGATAACACAATATTACATCATGTGACAATACAGTATTATATTGTAAACAAATCATTAAAAGTCCATATTCCTTCCAAAGCATGCTGGACTTCCCAACAATGCACAACATGCTTGCCTAGTAGCACTTGCTTATTAAGATCAGTTGGCACATTGACTACTGATTGGCTACAGCTTGCATTTTGGGTGTTTATTTGGAAAATAATGTAATCACTACAACTTTAACCATTTTACATGACAGATGAAACGTATTGCTGGTTCTTCAAAATTTTCTTATCTTTTCTTCTTTCCTTATGCTTCCATTTTCCCATTCTTTTTATTCAACACCTCCCCCCCCCCATTGAACCCAAGGCTACTACTACTCCCTGGATCATTCCAATGCCCCCCCCCACACACACACAGGGGAGGAACTGTTCACTTTGGGAACCTATGTTACCTCTCATACAACTACATTCATTCTACACCCAAGGAGACGCAATTGATGAAAAGAATATAAGACTAGTATCTATGAAGTTAGAATTCTATTCTAATCTTGGCTCTGGCACTAAAATGATCTGTCACCTTGGGCAAGTCACTCTGCTCTGATATTTAATCTCATCAGTAAAATGTGGGATTGTAGCAGAAGACCTCTTCAAGCTCTGACATTTTAGGTAGTGGTTTCTAGGTTCTTCATGTTAAATATGTTCTCCAGTGCTTTGATTCATCCCTTCCCATTACACCACCCCAATTCTGGATTTATTTTCCTTCTTACTCTTAGTCTTAATCAATGTTCTATCATCTAAACATTACATTGTCTTTTATTCTTGACATTCTTTTTCCCTTGACATTCTAGGTTTTCCCTACTCTTAAAAACAGAGACTTCCCTTAACCTTAATGACTGAAACTTTTACTTTATCTTTTATCTCCCCTTCCTTTCTGACACATCTTTTGATCACACTGATGTGGGTATTCACTTAATCCATGAAGACCACAGTCTACCATTCTTCCAAATAAAAGTTGTACAATGAATACACACATAGTTATTGTTTTGTTATTTCAGTTATGTCCAACTCTTTATGACTGCATTTGGCATTTTCTTGGCAAAAGATACTGGAGTGGTTTGACATTTTCTTCTCCAGCTCACTTTACAGATGAAGAAACTAAGGCAAACAGGGTTAAGTGATTTGCCCAGGGCCATTCATCTAGTAAGTGTTTGAAGCTGAATATGAACTCAGGTCTTCTTGACTCCAGGCCCAGCATTTTATCTACTGTATCACCTAGCTATCCCAAATTCTCACTTAGTCAATAGCAAAACAATCTCATTTATCCAAGTTAAAAGCAAAGCAGAAATCATAGAAAGTAAACAAAACAGAATATATACTAGAAAAAACAGAGTAAAATTCCCCCATTGCCAGTGAGGTACAATGATATGATGGAGACTTCCAGCTTCTCTCATCTTGGCTTCTCAGAAGCAACCTGAAATGGAACTGGCATCATCCATCTTCTCTCTAAAAGATGGAAGTCAAAGTACCCAAAGAGACTGCAGAGTCCAAAGATCCTATAAAGGACTGAAAAGACTAAAGAATTTCTCCTCTATCACATTCTTGACAACTTCACCTCTCCCTTCACACAGATTTAAGATAATACCCTTATCCCTTCTACATGATGGGGATTAGGGGCTTGGTGTCATCTGAAATCTGGAAAATCCACATAAATTTTTTTGGCCCTCCCTTCACACCATAGAAGAATTCTGATTTATTATGATATGATATAAATTATGTTGATATTATGCAGTACTGTTTATATTTCATGCATTTCTGAGTTTCTAACCTTTTTTCTATCTCATCTGCTAACCTTCACAAGTCATCTGAGGTTTCTGCAAGCCCTCTTCCCCACCCAAATTTACATTCAATTTCTTATGCTGACCTATGATACATCATAACCACAATGGGAAAAGTCATGAGGTTGAAGGGATAAATATATATCCACCAGTGAGGGAAGAGTCCTGTACCAATGAGCTTTTAGACTCAAGTTGTTATGCTACTAGTGACCTAGGGATCCCTTTATCCCAAATCCAATAGGTTTTGAACTTTGGTTGATTTTACCCATGTAATGGTTCTTTGCTTTCAGCTTTATGTTTCACTTTGTCTACTATCATTCTACAAGAGGCCTTCAAAACATGTTACATAGATTATTATAATAGGTATCTTGCCTTACTTCACCCCCTCTTTACTCCCCTCTTACACAGTGGACAAAATAAGTTCACAGGTCTAATCAGATGACTCACCTGGTCAAAAGACTTCATTTACTCCCCTCTGCCTAAGAGACAGTTGAACAACTTGCAGTTAGACATTCAAGGATTCTCATGATGTAGTTTCAATATACTTTGCCAAATTGAGTTTATAGTAGTCCCATTCACATACTGTTCTCAAACCAGAAGAGCTGCCATTTCCTGCTCTTGTCCTGCAGTCATTTTTTAATACGAGTCATGATCTATCCTTGCAATAGACTTCCTTACCTGCATTTCCAGCTATTTAGGTCCTTTTCTGCACAAATAAGAAGCTAATTAGTTCATTATTTCATTTCTCCCAAATAAAATATGGCAAATAAAGTTCTAACTGGAGTCAAGATTCTGAGATTTAAATCCCATCTCTGCTGCTTCCTACTTGTATAACATTGGGCAAATCATTTCACCTTTCTTAGTCTCAGTTTCCTTGTATATGAAATGAGTATGGATTGTTTCATGAGTTCAAAGATTCTTTCCATCTCTAAATTTATGATTCTGTGAGTCACATTTCTTTTATCTCTAAAACCACATATTTTAAGTTTCCCTATACACCTAATATATATAGCTTGAAATAGTTGGTGGTTTTATACATTCCTCATCCTTCAAAAATGTATGCTATTTATTCTCTTGTGTCTTATTTCCCCTTCATATTCCCAGGCCTGGACTACAATGGTTATTCACAATATTTTTTTTGTTTTGGTTTTTGTCAGAACCTGTGATTTCATTCATGCAGTAAGGAAGCTATCTCTTTCAGTATAGCTCTGCTTTATGGTTTGTTTGTTTTTTAAATTTGTAACTTATACCATCAGCCAGATTTCTATGTCACTGAATGAAGGGCCTTTTCTTGGGCCACATAGCCAGTGCATGTCAGTAGCAATACTTGAACTGTGATCTTCCTGACTCAGAAGATTGCTCTTTATTCACTATTCAATCCTGCCTTTCACGTAGATAAAAATGCTTGTTGAAATGAATTGAATTGAACACAGGTTCCTGAGTTTCAGTGTAACCTAACGCAGTCTAACATATAATATGCACTTAATAAATGCTTTATCATTCTTTAATTCATTTATTAATGAAAGAGAAGCCAATGTGAGAAGTCAACAATATTTAGAGAGCTAGTATATATCTCTTTTGCATTCCCTTATTTTGAATCCCTATTTTGGTCTTAGACCAGATCAGATTTCATGTTGCTAAATTGATGACCAACTTTATCTGAGTGTAATTATAGTTATACATATTTCAAGACAGTTCAAGGAAATTTATCCAAGTTCTTTTGGGAGGCATATCACTTGTCAGCTAATGCTTAGATGGGCATAATTCCTTCCTTCACTTGCAGCCCAATGGAGGTCATTACTTTAATACAGAGAACAAACGGTTCAGCACTCATCCCCAAATATAACAGACATATTGCACATCTTAATTTTATGAATCTTTTTTATAACTTTAGACTAAGAAATCACCTCTTTGAAGGGCACTGGCTTCCTTTAAGGGAAATGTCAGGTTGCTCTGCTTTCAAGGTGAAATTGCTACTTTAATTGGTCTTTGTGAAGCTGGAGTCTAGATCTCACTGGAATTTTATCTGTCTTCCTTTTTTATTGTAAGGAAATGAAAAGGTGAAAGATTCTATCTAATCATTCAGAACTTACCCTTTCTTTGAAATAAAATCTAGATATTACCACTAATTGAATACATCTCTTGAGAACCCACAAGTGTGAGTAATCTTTATAACGATGGAATGGAATGTTGTCATTTCCCAAAAGCTTAACTGAATCATCATACACCCAGAACATGACAGCTCCAACTGTCATATGAAGCTGGTTTTAACTATTCAGAAAAGCCATGACTTCCTTATGGGAAAAAAATAGAGAATGTTTAATGCCAGAATAGAAGTGAATTGACATATCAGCACTGATAACTTCAAACAGCATCTACTTACTCTCCTAAAAGATTGATTCTTTGGGATATTTAGTGAACTCAATCAGTGGTTAGATCATTTTTGTTAGGAACTCATAATTTTATTAATGTAGAGCCCTGATTCTAAATGAGGAATCTCTCTCTACCACTAAACAGAGATGGATAAATGGAAAAACAGAAGAAAAAATGAATGATCTTCTTGAGTTCCAAGTTATTGAAATTGACCATTTAACATTTTGTTAAAATATTGTTTACCAAATGTTTTTAAATTAGTTAAATTCAGGTAATCAATGGATTTAAAAAATGTCTAATGACCCTGTTGTTCTCATTTCTCTTTACAGTGTTCAGGATGCAAATTGGAGAATCAGAAAATGTGATAAATTAAGCCCTTTGTCTGTTACTATTGTGTATTTAAAATTTGCCCCACAGTTTCAAAAGCTAAGGCATCCAGTGGATAGATAAGCAAATATACATCAAATGGTACATTAAATTAATTTTCAAAAATCAAATACAAAACAAAACTAGTATTTTATGAATTTAAAAGTATTTACATATGAAAAAGTTTCTATGCCGACATCTAATCCTCTATAGTAAATTTCAAAATATTTTCCTAAGGAATTCAACACTTAGTACTTATAATCAACAGTAATAATATTCATTTAGTCCATTTTAAGGACAATAATCCCGTGAAGAAAATAAATACCAAATATTAACCCACCTATAAATGAGTCAGTACTAAAAGAGTATTCCAACAGTGGCCTCTTAGGTCCTTGAAATATTGATGTATTAAAGAATTGGATTCTGAATGTTGAACATCCTCATTCTGCTTTTTTTTAAATTAAGAGAAAATTTCATTAATGTATTTTTTTCTGAATATCATTTATTTCAAACTTTTCCCTTTATAATATGACGAGAAAAGTAATTAAAGGAAAAAATTTAGGAAAATGAGCATCAATTAATTAATAAATAAGCACTAATTAAGTACGTTATATGTGCTAGCCCTATACTAAACACTGGGGATACAAAAAATAGCAAAACGGAATCCTTGCCTTCAAGAAATTTAAAATCTAATGAAAGAGACAACATACAACCATATATAAACACACAAATTAAGCTATGTACAAGTTAAATAGGAAATTAACAAAGGGAAGGCACTAGTATTAAGAAGGATTGGGTAAGGCTCTCTGTAGAAAGTGGAAGTTTCATTGGGACTCAAAGGAATCCAGGGAAGTCAGAGGATAGAATGGAGGAGGGAGAGCATACCAGCCATTTGAAACTGTCAGAGACAATCTTGAGAGTTGAGAGATGGAGAGTCCTCTTCATGGAACAACCAGGAGGCCATGTCACTGCATCAGAGTAGATTTTGGGGAATAAATGCAAAAACACTGTGAAAGTAGGAGGGGGCTAGGTTTTGAAAGATCTTGAATGCCAATTAGAACATTTTTATTTCCTCCTAGAGGCAACAGGAATTCACTTGAATGTCTGTAGGTGTGAGTGGGTGGGTGGCAATGTAATCAGACCTGAGTTTTAAGAAAATAACTTTAGTAGCTGAATAGAGGAGGGAATGAAGTGGGGAAAGAATTGATACAAGTTGACACACATTGCAACAGTCCAAGTATGAGGCAATAAGAGCATTAAAATGATGGCTGTGTCCAAAGGGAGAAGGGATTATATTCAAAAGATGTTGCAAAGGTGAAATCGACAGACTTTGGCAACAGTTTGGATATGGAGAGTGAGAGATAATGAGGAATCGAGGATGACTCCTAGGCTATTGTGAGCCTGAAGAACTTGGAGGAAGTTGAGATGGGGTTAGAGGGCAAGATAAAAAGTTTTATTTCAAACATATTAATTTTAGATGTTTTAACTTCCACTCAAAGATACCTGAAATGCATTTAGATGTAAGAGTAGAGAGCAGTAAGGAGATGGTGGAAGGAGAGGGAGATTTTAGAATTAGCATCACAGGGATGGTGACTATATCCACAGGAGATGATGAAATTATCAATGAAGCAGAGAGAGAAGAGAACAGAGTCAAATACAGAACCATGAGGCATAGCTAAGGTCACAGGGCAAGATCCAGTGGAGGGTCCAGCAAAGAAGACAGAGAAGGAGCTATTAAATAGGGAGGAGGAAAATAAGGAAAGAGTAGTGGCCTGAAATCCTAGAGAGGAGAGAGTGTCAAAGTGGAAAGAGGTCAAGAAGAATGACCATTGAGAAAAGACCATAGTATCTGGCAAATAACAGATCATTAGTAACAAGTTACTAATGATAATAATGGAAGCAAGACTGTAGGGAGATAAAGGGGAGGTGCCTAGGTAAAAGGTATTTTTTGAGGAATTTAGCCAAAAAGAACAAAAGAGATATAGAATCAAAACAGGATGGAAGCATAAAGTGGGACTTTTGTTTTTCAGGATAGGGAAGAGATACAAATGTTTATAGGCAGTAGGAAATAAGCTAGTTAAGAGGGAGAGGTTGAAAATAAGTGAAAGATGGGGGATGACAGAGGGGCAATCTATTTGAAGGAGAAGGGATGGAATGTGATCCCTTGATCAAGTAGAGGTGTTAGCCTTATGTAATAGCAATTTAAATAAAAAGATTTTTCTCATTCATTAATAAGCCCATGTGACCTACTTAAATCACATAGACAGGACACGTGGTAGGAGGAGCTTGCTGAAGAAGCAGAACAGGAAGGGTGGAGCAGAAGCAGGAGGAAGTAAGTGAGTATGGTCAAGGCAGAGAGAAGAAGGCACAAGCAAGCAGGCAAGCAGGCATGGCAAGGCTCAGACTCCAGAGAGTTTGCTTGTAAGAAGGTCCCAGTAGTAGGGGGGGGAAGATGGGGGGAGGAGTTGGTAATGGCTTTGCCCCCTGTGGTGATCATGTTTTTTAACTTCTTGTCACCATGGCAGATTTTGCTTTCTGGTTCTTGGATATGACTTTCTGGTGTCTAAATAAATGTTTTTCTTCTGCCTTCTGTATGGAGAGTCTTTTACACTTTGTGATTGAGAATTATGCTGGCATATTCATAGTCACCACCAGTGCTATGAATATTGCCTTGGTGACACATTTGGCATCATGAACGGCATTGCAGGGTATAAAATCTCTATTTTGAGGCAGAAGGGATTTAGAGGAAGGAACTACTATCCCAGGTTGAGATGAATTATCATATTTTTCCTTCATGAGAGAATGGGTTAAAAGCACTGGACCTTGTGAAAACTGGGAAGTAAGGTTACAGGAAGGGGAACCTGCAGACTTGGAAAGGTATTTGCAAAGAATTCAAGTTATCCCAGGAAAGGATCTGGTACCAGTAAGTAGGAGAGGCTGGATTTTATTAACAGGTTACTGTGTTATGTATAAAACTAGAGATGAGCCGCTTAAGGAAAAAAATTCAGATGGAAAAAAAGTTAGCTTGTTTACATGGGAATTCTCAGTCTTTGGGCTGTACTTTAAAATAGCAGGCTGGGGAGGAAAGTGTTGTTCATTTAGCTCAAAAGAAGCTGAAGGCTGAATAAAGAAATGTGTGCATGACCTTTGTATAGACCAACCCTAGTTTCCACAGTGATGTAAGGAAGACAGAGAAAGGAAGTGAAATAATTTTAGAGGGTGAAATTTTTCAGACAGAAGCACACTCAATAGTGAGGTGGAAACAAGAGAACCAAGGAGGTAGCACAGTGTTTAGAGAAATAACTGAGGATTTTACTAAGCAGGAGGTCACAGACATTTTGAGCTGTTTCACTCAAAGAATGGGAGAATTGTTACTATCTTCATTGGTGAGAGTCAGTGATGAAGGGGCTGGAGAAATATCAATAGACAGTGTGACTTGCTTGAAATTTTATAGGTGTTAGAATCCTTTATTAAAGCAGACTTTTAGAGATTACAAAATGCAAGGAGGTAACAATACAACTCATCTGTTAGCTTTGGCTGCAGAAGGCTACAGTAGGCAGTAATCTACTGACTCTGTCACCTAGGGGAGACAGACCCTGGAATTCACTTAGGGACTATATAAAAAAGTTAAAGGAGGAGGTAATGAAGACTGCCATAATGCTCAGAAATATAGATGCATGCTATGACACTCCCTTTGCTGTTTACCATAGGAATACACTAGTGAAGACATCTACTTACAAGCATTTAATTTGGACTCCAACAATTGGGCGATTATGGCTCCTTCTTTCCGAGGTATTGAAGAAGATTTCACACTGAAGTGACTTAGGGGACAAGGGAAAAGACAAAATTTCAAGAGAGATAATAGTATATAACAAGAGGATTCAAAAGCAGAATAAACTGACAAGGACAGAATTGTTTACTGCTCTTCTGAGAAAAAGAGTAGATTTTGGAAACATAGATGGAATTCCAACTAATTAACTCTACAGAATGTACTGAGAAAAGGGGCTTGATACCGGAGAAAATAAAGAAGTAAGAACTGCCTCTTCAGATCCTTCTGATCCTTCAGATCCTTCCCTTGTATCCAAGTTGGTCACACCTTCAAGGAGAATAGGAAGTTGGCTGAGTTCCACTTAGATTAAAGAAATACAAAGATGGGATTACAAACCCCATGCCAATTTGACCATATATTGGGAAAATGGATCTAATACTAGGGTAATAATAGATACTGGAGTGGAGGCCTCCTTTATATATGGAAAGACTGATAAGTTTAAACATGAAACTCCATTCACCATCACAAGACTGGGAGGGGCTGAAATATTTGCCAGACAGGTCAACATAATGATGAAAATTGGATAATTACCTAAAAAAGAATATACTGTGGTAATTGTACCCATTCCTGAATGCATTATTGGAATAGATATATTGAGAGGTATGACTTTAAATTTACTTGAGGGGAGATAACAATTTGCAGTAAGGAAGTTAGGACTTAATACACTTTTAGTGGGTAAAATAAAAGTGGACCCAGTCACTTTACCTGAACCTTCTGAAGTGACTACTTTAAACCTGTTATCATGTGCCAGGGGGACAAGATGAGAATACCAATACTTTAAAGGAATATGTTGAGGCAGGAATGTTAGTCCCTACAACCACTTGATGGAGTAATCCTGTCTGGTCAGTATGAAAGATGGAGCATGCAGGATGACAGTGGATTATAAACAACTGAATAAGGTCACTCTTCATTGTTTGCTGCTGTTCCAGATACCATTACTTCAATAGAAAAGATCCAAAAATATGATGGGACATGGTATGCAGTTGTTAAGTTAGCTAATGCTTTCTTTACTATCCCAATAGATTAGAAACAATGGGACCAATTTGCTTTCACTTGGTAGGGACAACAATATACTTTTACACACTTGCCACAAGGGTATCTGCAAAGCCACATTATTTGTCATGTGATTGTGGCTCAACATTTGGATGAATTCCAGCTACCTGCTACATAGCTTACCCACTACATAGATGGTATTAAGATACAGGGAGAAACTGTAGAATTGGAGAAGAGTTTGACACTTTTTATTTAACATATGAAAAGCAAAGGAGATTAATCCTGCTAAGATTCAAGGGCCAGCTGAAATCATAAAGTTTTGGGCAACACAATGGAATCAGGGGCTACAAGAGATTCTCCCACAAGCCTGACAAAAGATTCAGGATTTTGCTGTCTCCACTAATAAAAAAGAGGCCCACAAAAGACTTTGAAAAGAGGCAGCCTATAACCCATGTCTTGGTGGACTTCGGAAAGTACTGGGATAGGTGGAAGTACTCAATATGCTGAGGGGAAAAGTACCAGCCTGAATTTGGTAAATAGATTATGTTGAACCCCTACCACAAGATAATGCATGCAAATTTGTATGCATTTGTGTTGAAATATATTCATGTATAGTAACAGCTTTTCCCTGTAAGAATGTGACCCTGAAAAACATCTATAAGACTTTAGATATCTTAAGTCTATATTATGGAACCTCAGTGTAGATTCAAAGTGACAATGGGTCACATTGCAAAGGTAATGAAATGAAGAGATTATTGTGCAGTAAACAACATAGAATGGATATATCATATTCCATATTATCCACAAGCATCATTGTTCATTGAAAGAATGAATAGATTATTGAAAGAACAGTTAAGGAAGTTAAGTTCTAAAAACTCATCAAAACTGGAAAGATAATTTCTTCATTGCTTTACATAATTTGAAAAATAGACCATTGGAACGAAGAACACCTCTAGCCAGAATTGATGACCCTAAATTGGCAAATTAGAAAACAGCAAACACATGAGACCCCAGCTACTATGAGACCAGATATCCTAGCACTGCATCAAGGGACACCTGGTTTGGCAGGATATAATTTACATTGTTTGGATGATTTTTTGTTGGATAGGAAAGAAATAAGAACAATCTCTTCTGGAATATATATGAGAATTCCTAAGAATTATTTTGGACAGTTATTACCTAAATCAGGATGAATAGCTCAAGGAATACATCTTTTGACTGGAGTGATAGATTCTAATTATCAAGGAGAAATTATTGTGACATTCAAAATTTAAGTGACAAACCCAAGTTTTGTAAAAATGATAGAACAGTTCAAGTGATTATTATTCCTTGTGAAACAATACCACTTGTGAAAACTGATCCTCCTTCTAAAAATAACTAGCAGAGGAACTGAAGGATTGAGTTCTATTGAAAGAATAAAATTGGGAGTTAAGTATGGGTAAAGCAGAAACCAGACAATGTTCCAAAGGTTGTGGAACTCATAGCACATGAGAAAGACAATACAGTAACCTGTTTATTCAGGAGAGGATGACTAGCAAATTGTACCCTTAACTCATGTATTCTACCATTAATGAGGCTATGATAGTGGGTTCATGGACTCCAGAAGCACAGCTGACCCTATATCTACCCTACTTCTGATTACTGTCTCCTTGTTTCTTTTTTGTTTTTTGTCTGTTAAACTTGTTTGCTAGATTTGTTTCCTATAGGCTTAGTACCCTCCACCTACAGATGCTTGATGGCTTAAGTCCGATATCACCCCCTATCCACAACGGTGTTATGTCATCTCTGGTCCTGAAGATGATCAAACTCCAGATGCCAGCTAAAGAACTGATCTCTCAAATGGAACCTCTTGGGGCGGGGACAACTCTTTGTCCAGTTTTAACAGGAAGTAGCTATGGAAGAAGAGACTTCTGCCCCTTACCCCAAGATTTTAGGCACCAATCATTTGAGGAGGGAATGACAGGTGGTTGTGCTCAAGCTCCACCCTAAGATATTGTTCCATGTGCTAATTTTGTGTGATTCCTGTCATACTATTGTAAAGTTCTATTGACATCAGTTGCCTAAAATATTTTCATATGCTTATTTTCTGTTATCCCTGTTACAATTCTCTTGATACCCCTTGCCCCCCCCCCCAAACTATGTAATGAATATAGAAGATCTTGGTGCAGAATGTAATAGCAATTTAAATGGAAAGATGTTTCTCATTCATTAACAGGCCCATGCTTAAATCACCTGGAAATCCTTAGACTTAACACATGTGGTGGGAGGAGCTTGTTGAAGAAGTGGAACAGAAAGGGAGGAGCAGAACCAGGAGGTAGTGAGGGAGCGAGGTGGAGGCAGAGGGGTGAGGGTGCAGGCAGACAGGCATGACAAGGCTCAGACTCCTAAGTGTTTGTGAGAAGGCCCCATAAGAAGCTGGGAGGCTTGGGAGTGACTTGGCCCCCTGTGATGATCATGTTTCTTAACTTCTTGGTCACCATGACAGATTTTGCTTTCTGATTCTTGGATTTGGCTTTCTGGTGTCTAAACAAATGTTTTTCTTCTGCCTTCTATATGGAGAGTCTTTTATACTTTGTGACTGAGAGCTACAGTGGCATATTCACAGTCACCACCAGTGCTGTGATTATTGTCTTGGTGATACACCTTGGTAAGCAATAAGGTAACTTCATCATGTAAGACAAGGATGAGAGAAGAGACTGGCATAAACCTCTTGAGTAACAGGAGATGGGGGGGGGGGAGGGAAGGAAATTTACAGTGAATGGTCTCAACTTTTTTTTTTTTTTTTTTTGGTAACATATAAGTCAAGGTTCTCAGCAAAAGAGTAGTGGAAGGGAAAAGAAGCCATGGGAGGTTTGGGGAGGAATGGAGGAAATGGTTTGGAAAAGCTACTGTAAAAAGTGTCTTAGTGTGAAGAAAAGGAAGATATAATAGAATTGCCTAGTGACAATGAAAGCCCTGTTGAAGTTATCTAAATTTTTTTTTTAGTGAATCCAGTCAGAATGATTGCATGACCTTCTCTACTTTCATTCACCGTGAGTTGAATGAAGGTGAAAAATAGTGGCATCCAAGGCTAAGGTTTGAGTGGCTGTAATTGGCAATATGATAGGGAGGTAGGCATTCAGGAGAAAAAGACATTATAGAGTTGAATTGGTTCTCCAAGGAGTCAAGATGAGGAGAAGCAGCGAGAGTGACTAGTACAAGGTGGAAAGTCTGGCACACTATGATGTGTTCTGTCTTCATGTTTCCCCTGCATTTTGGCTACAATGAAAGAGGCATAGTTCTGTATACATTCTCCAGAACTTTCGTAGGCTGCTCAATTACCAGATTACAACATCCTTTTCATGATCTTTTAAATAACACACTTTTTGTCATCGTGCATATTTTTCTCTTGGTACAGCTTATTTTACTCTGCAGCATATCATATAATTCTTTTTGTATTTTTCTAACTTACTAAAATTCATCTTTTCTGAGTAAATGATTATATTTTATTACATTCATAGAGTACAACTGTGCTTTTTTCAGACATTCTCTAGCTTATATTGTCCACTATTTCTAGTTATTTGCTAAGAAAATGTGACATTATTAAATGTTAGCCTTCATGTCTGCCTTTAGCTTCTTTGGGGTACATGATCATTAGTATGATTGCTGAATTAGATATGTGTAGTTTAATCTTTAATTGCATGAACATCTGGAAGAATTTGGCCATATCACAGCTATGGCAAGAACGTATTAATGTAGTCTGTCAGCACAGCTATTCCAGCATTGATTTTTCCAATCCTCTGTGACCTTTGGGAATGTATACAGCATGAGATAAAACCATGTAGTTACTTTAATTTGTGTTTTGACCATTAATAATTCTAAATTTTCAAAAACTGTTCAGATTAAAGAGGAAGAAAAAGACCAATTCCACCTTTTGAACAACTTTTATAATTAGAACTGATATGAAAAGTACACACTTATGAAATAATAATTATGCATATAAGGCAAAATGTTTTAGAATGTAAAACATAGACATTACAATTTGAGAATGTAAACATAGAAACTGCAAGATGTTATAACATCTTTGACATTTTTCCACTATTGCTTAATCCATTTGCATTGTAAAACTATACAAATGTAAAGCTGCACCATGTAGAATGGAAAGAACGTTCAGAGTAATTTCTTTATCCTTTTATAAAACAAATAAAATCTAGTGGGTCAAGACAACATGCATTTATTAAGCATCTGTCATATGCCAGGCACCATGCTAGGTGTTGGAGATACAAAGGATGGAAAAAAAAAGTGGAACAGCCTGCAAAAAAGCACAAGCAGTGTTTTGTTTAATCAGTCTCAAATAGGTCAGTTCTGCTTGACTGTAGGATACATGGAGGGAAGTAAAGTGTAGGAAGAGTGAAAAGGTAGAAGAGGGCTAATTTGTAAATGTATTCAAAAAGAAACATAATTGTATGTTTGATCTCAGAAGCAACAGGAGCTAGTGAAATTTAGTGAGTAGAAATATACCATGGCCAGACCTCAGCTTCAGGAAAAAATCACTTTCAAAGCTGAAAGAAAGATAGATTGAAAATGGGAGACACTTGAGGCAGTAAAACCAACCATAAGGTGATGGTGATACTTCAGGGGCGAGGTGATATAGGGCTGAAACAGGATGACAACTGTGTCAGAGGAAAGGGGGTGGCATGAACAGATGTTTCAAAGGTAAAATGGACAATGCCTGGCAAGGCATTATATATGGGAAATGAAAGATCGAGGATGACATCTACGTGAGCTTGACTTAGATGATAATAGTGCCCTACACAGGGCAGTAATAAAGAAATATAGAAGTTAGGTAGAAGGGAGGGTTTTGGAGAGGGGAAAAAGATAATGAATTTACTTTTTGGAGATATTGAATTTAAGATATGCTCAAAGAGTTATAAAATTGTGCATACTCTTTGATCCAGTAATACTACTCTTAGGCTGCATTCCAACAAGATTAAAAACAAAAAAGAAGGGACTATACTGCCAAGGCAATATTCACAGCACCAACAGTGACTGTGAATATGCTGCCTTAGTTCTGAATCACAAAATATAACAGGCTCTCCATCGACAAGATAGAAGAAAAAACATTTGTTCAGACACCAGAAAGCCAAATCCCAACACCAGAAAGCCAAATCCATCATAGTAACCAAGAAGCCAACACACATTAACACTGTAGGGACAATGCCATTTCCAGGCCTTGCCCCCCACCTCCCATGGGGTCTTCCCACTAGCAAACACTCACAAGACTAGATGTCTCTCACATGTCCCCTCTCTCTGCTGCCGTAACTGTTCTCACCAACTTCCTCCCAGTTCTGCTCCACTTCCTCTTCTATCCATTCAGCAAACTCCTTCCACCATATGTGACTTAGGCTTCCATGTGATTTAAGCAGGTCACATGGGCCTACTAATAG
This sequence comes from Notamacropus eugenii, assembly GCF_028372415.1. Taxonomy (NCBI): domain Eukaryota; kingdom Metazoa; phylum Chordata; class Mammalia; order Diprotodontia; family Macropodidae; genus Notamacropus; species Notamacropus eugenii. Next base: position 271,129,773 of record NC_092877.1, read on the forward strand.
ATGAGAAAGATTTTCAAATTAAACATAAATACATTAGCTGTATATTCAGCCTCAAGATCTTTTCTATCCATTATATAGGTCAACGAGGCAACTGGTGTCAATAGAAATTTACAACAATATAAAAGGGATCACATAAATAAGCACATAAAACAATATCTTAGGGTGGGGCTTGAGCACAAGTATCCCATCATTCCCTGCTCATATGAATGGGGCCTAAAATCTTGGGGAAAGGGGCAAAGTTCTCTTTTATAGCTACTTTCTACTGAAATTGAACATAGAGCTATCCCTGTCCCAAGAGATAAAATTTGAGAAATCAGTACTTTAGCTGACACCCGGAGCTTGGTCAATGTCAGGTCCAGGGATGACACATCACAGGTCTGCACAGGGACTGACATCCACCTTACGTGATCAGGCATCTGAAGGTGGAGGGTACTAAGCCTGCAGGAACAAATCCAACAAACAAGTTTAACAGACAAAAAGCTAAAAAAAAAACCAAAAAACAAAACAAGACAATAACCAGAAGCAGGGTAGGTAGATATAGGGTCAGTCGTGCTTCTGGAGTCCATGAAGCCGCTATCATAGCCTCATTCACAGTGGAACATATGAGTTAAGGGTACAATTTTGTAATCATCTTCTCCTGGATATAAAACAGTTATGGTATTATCTTTCCCATGTGCTATAATTTCAACAGATGTTGGAACATCATTTGGCTTCCATTTTACCTGTACTTTAGCTACCAATTTTATTCTATCAGTAGAAACCACCCTTCAGTTCCTCTGCTAGTTATTTCAGAAAGAGGGTAAATTTCCACAAGGTGTATTGTTTCATAAAGAATAATAATCACTTGAACTACTCCATCATTTTTATAAAACTGTATGGGTTCTTCACCTAAATTTTGAATTTCACAATTTCTCCTTGATAATTGGAATATATCATTCCAGGCAATACATGTATTCCTCAAGCTGCTAATCCTGATTTAGGTAATATCCATCCAAAATGACTTTTAGGGATTCTCATACATATAGAAAGTTTTCTTATTTTTTTTCTATCCAAGCAAAAGTCCTCTAAATAATGTAAATCATATTCTGCTAAACCATATGTCCCTGGATACAGTGCTGGAACATCTGGCCTCACAGTCCAATATACAATATTGGGGATCTTATGTCTTTGCTGTTTTCTAAATTGCAGCTTTGGAGTCATCATTCTAGGTAGAGGTATGCTTCCTCCCAATGGTCTATTATTGAAATTATGTAAAACAATGAACAAATTTTCTTTCCAGTATTGCTAAGAGTTATTAGAACTTAACTTCTTTAACTGTTCTTTCAATAATCCATTCATTCTTTCAATTAACCCAGACTTGCCTAGACAATATGGAATATTACCCATTCTATGTTGTTTACCACACAACAAACTCTTCATTTCATTATCTTTGAAATATGACCCATTGCCACTTTGAATTTGCATTAGGGTTCCATAAAATAGACATGATATCTAGAGTTTTACTGATGTTTTTCTTGGTCACTTTTATATACGGACAAGCCATTAGTACACCTGAATAGGTGTCAACACATATACATATTAATTTGAATCTTATATTTTGGATTAGGGGTCCAATATAATCAGCTTGCCAAATTGGGCTGGAAGTTTTTCCCTTTCTATCTCTCCACTTACTACCCAAGGAACAGTTTTTTTTTTTCCTTTTCCAGTTGAGATATATAACATTCCTCTGCTACTTGTTTTAACAATGAATGTGAGATAATAATACCTCATTCTTGTTCCCACTAGTGTGTGGCCTGTACCCCTACATGGTTGGCTGTTTTATGTACCCATTTTGCTAATATTGGATTGACTATCTTTGCTAGTCAATCAGCATGTATATTGTACTCATGTTCTGGCTTACATGAGAGCCATGTAAGCATCTATATGAAAAACTGACAAATTGGTAACCAAAGACATGTCCCATATATCTTCCCATAATTCTTTGCCCCAGATTTGCTTGCCATGCATTTCCCCATTTTGATTTTTCCACATGGGCATCCATGTAGCTAACCCATTAGCTACTTCCCTTGAATCAGTGAATATATAATACTGTCCTCCTTGTTCTGTTTTGATAGTTTGCTCTACTGTCATAAGTTCAGCTTGTCTTCCACCTGTCCCAGTATTTTCCAAAGTCCATCTAGCACACAGCTTATAGGCTATCAATTTCTAATGTCTTTTTTTTGCCCAAATATTTTGTGGAACCATCAGTAAACCATGAATGTTTCTTTTTTCTTCAGTTAATCTATCATATCCCTTATTCCATTTTACCATGGACTGTACCAACTGTTGCTTAGGTTCAGGGGATACATAATTTCTCTGAGTATTTATGTTTGCTATTGATTCATCTAGAGCAGAAACTCCACTTTTGCCTACTTTAGATCCAGTACATACATACACACACAAATACACACACACGTATGTGTACATACATATGATTTCAGCTCTTTTTGTTGTGACATGTCCAAAAGACTTCATAATTAATGGCATGTCCAAAAATTGGGGAATGGATCAGCATGTTGTTATATGTTATTGTTATGGAATACTTTTGTGTGCAAAGGAATGATGAGCAGGATGATTTTAGAAAAATCTGGAAAGATTTACACAAAATGGCACAAAGTGAAGTGAGCAGAACCAGGAAGACATTGTACAAAGTAATAGCAATGTTATACTACGATCAATGGTGAATAACTTAGCTATTCCTAGCAATGTAATTATCCAGTACAATTGCAAAGAACTCATCATAAAAAAAAGTTATCTAATATCATAGCAGAAAATGATGGAGTCTGAACACACATCAAAGAATAATACTTTTTACATTCTTTATTTTTGTAGGTTTTTTATCTGCTTTTTTAACAACATGATTAATATGGAAATATGTTATGCATGATTACCCATGTATAATCTCTATCAAATTGTTTTGTATATCAGGATGTGGGGGCAAATAAAGGAAGTGAGAGACTTTGGAATTAAAAGTTTTAAATGATTTTTAAAATAGGCTTTACATGTAATTTTGAAAAAAATTAACTAAAAAAGAGTATGAAATATTGAAACACCTTGCAGTGTTTTCTTAGACATGGCTTAAACATTCAGATTCTTAAAACTGAATTTATCTTAATCTTTTCCTTTCCTTGCCAGAACTGAAAGTTTAACTTTCACAGGTAAATCTTCTCATAGGTTGAAGCAGCTCTAATTTAAATTATTGCTACTGATTTGTTTCAGAATGGAAATATAATGAGCAAAAGACCTTAACTCACATTGTTTTTCAATGTGTTTAACTTTCTTGTAAAATATGCTCTCTGGGGCATCTTTGTTGGTCTAAATTATAATAGTTTTACTGCTGACTATTAACAAAGCAATTTTTACAACTCTATGTTTTAGTATAAATTGAATGTGACTCAGATCTACTACAAAGTAAGGAAGGGCATTTAGAAAACCCTATCTCTTGTTCTATATACATATATATAAAATCCAAACTTAAAACAACAACAAAGAAACACTCAGGCATTTTTACTTTTACCTCTCCTTCCCACCAGGAGCAGAGGGAATTGGATAAAAAATAGCAACAATCTAAAAAAGGGACTGCAAGAAAAGATGATGTAGTTGTTTTACAAAATCGAAACAAACCCCAAATTTTTACATTCCTTAATATTTTATGTCATCTTGTGAAAAGTGTTTGAAGTATTGATCTTTATTCTGTCCTCAATGCAATAACTAGCAAGGTTGGATGGTTTATCCTTTGCTCTCAAAGAGTACCATGGCATCAAGGAGATTATGACATGACTGATTTGAGTGAGGGAGGGCTGTGCAAAGTCATCAGCCTCTAGTCCAGAGCCATCTGGGTCTAGTTGATCAAGACAACAGGTGATGGCCTAGGATACAATGAGACACTTTGACTCTTTTAAGCTAAGGTCTTTTCAAGTTCTTACTTTGAGTGAGGTAACACCCATTCAGTGAATAGGCTTCTTTAAAAGGTGAATCAAGGGATGGCCCTTTTATTCACCCCCCAAAAAAAATCAAACTGGGTAGGGGAAGATACTCAGGGTTGCTAGGCAGAAGAGAAATGGCTACTCTTTACATTCACTCTGAGCCAGGAGGACCCAAAAAAATAACCATTAAGTGGTCCTCGGACAGGGACTTATTATTATCCAATACCTGTATTAATTCAAACCTTAAGGGAAATCATCAGTTTGTCAACAATCAACTAGACTAATATGAACAGAAATCCAGTGGCACTAGGAAGTACCCCTTTCAATTAAATAAACTGCATCAACTTAAAGGAAATCATTTCATTGTTCAACTTCCTTTAGATAAAATTTGACAAAGTTAGGTGGTTTAGTGAGTGAATAGAGAACTGGGCCTGGAGTTCAGGAGTCAGAAAGACTTCAGTTCAAATCTGTCTTTTGATTTTAACTAGCTGTGTGGCCCAGTGGAAATCACTTAACCACTCTTCGTCTTAATCTACTGAAGAAGGAAATGTCAAACCACTCCAGTACCTTTGCCAATTAAATGTCAAGGACAGCATTGATTCGCTATGGTCCACAGGATCAGAGAGTGCTGGAAATAACTGAATGACTGAACAACAATGAGGTGAAATTTTGTAATGGGAAACTTGATACTTTCTAACATGGCAAGTGTGGCCAGGGTTCAGTGGCTAGATTGGGGAATGTTAAGGGATAGAGAACTTTATCATGGATTAGCAGTTCAGATAGCAGTGCCTGGGACAAAGGACATAGCTGTAGAGAAGATTTTAAGGCCAATTTGTGGGAGAAATATTTTGGAACAATTTATATGAATTGATATAAAGTTCAAAGAGTTAGGAAATAAAATCATGACTAATAGAACACAAAGAAAAACAGCATAAAACGATTTTAGAGCTATACTCAATACAGTGACTAAATACGACTTCATCCACAAAATGTTTACATTGAAAAGAAAATGACACTTGGCAACTTCTCGTGATATTGTAATAACTACATTATTAATAACTACGTAATACCTAGAGTGTTAAACTTGTTTTAGGGCTTTTTGAGTTCACATGCAAGGGGGGGTCCACCCCATAGGTGGAGACTTCTGAAGGAATAAAAGGGCAAAACTTATACATATCTAAACAAATGAGGGGAATGTCTTCATCCAAAGGGAGATTGTGGGTGGGACAGTGAAATATTGTAAGAGCTTGATGATTGGATAACATACTTTTACCTAGAAGATCAATCTGATTCCTAAAATCAGGAAACATTTGAAGGCTCTCTGAACAGATAGTATCACACATAATGTTCTTCTGGAGGGCTCTTTAGGGCAGGAAGCATGGCAAGGAGGTCCTTTAATTGGAAAACTATTGCTTAACATAAGACAGAGGGAGTTCTGCTCAATTCACCCATATGAAAATTGTACTCAGTTTGTGATCCAAAATATCCTTGACGAAAAGTTAAAAATGTATTAAGTTGAATTACAACTGTTTGAATGATCAACCTTCAAGTATTGTCATTACTAGAGATCTCAAACTGGATATTTTGTAGATATTTGAAACTCAATATGTCCAAAACTGAACTCAGTATCTTTTCCCCTAAACTTTCCCTCTTTCTACCTCTGCTATTCTTGTAAAGGGTGCCCCATCTTCTCGATTTCACATCTTTCCATGCTCACAACCTAGGCGCCATCCTTAATTGATGTTTATTACTACCTCCCTATCAAGATATTTATAATTGTTAGAAAGTTACAAAGTCCAAATATGCTTTAAAGACCCCTTTTTTACCTGGTCCTTTCCTACTTTTCTGGTCTTTTTATACCTTACTTCAATCCTCATATTCTTTGTTTCACTGAAACCAGCCTCTTGTATTAATTAACAAGCACCTTAGCACACCTAGGATGAATCTAGCGTATGTTTTCTGATCTGCTTTATAAAGAAAAGACAGCTTCAAATGGTGTCAACAATCTTTCAGTTAAACATATGTAAGTCATTCACTAGTTCAGGGTACAGGTTAATACCCTGAAGGTGGAGAAAATACAAGCAGAGAATTTAGCACAGAAATCAACAGACAGGGCTTCAACTGTCTGACAAAGTAATACAACCACCTACATACACTACTGAATGGGGGTAGTGAGTAGTCAGGGGGTTATTAAGAAATGACTACTCAAGAGACTCATCCAGGGAATTAATAGGTCCTTCTCATAAGTGAAACCTCCAAAGTGAAATACCAACCTTCCAGTGTATATAACAAAGGCTTGGCTCCTGATTGGCTCAGAGACAGTAGGCATGAAACCTACATAACTCAGCATAGCTGTGAACCATCAGGGTTCAAAAGAGATCAATTCTTCAGATGTTTTAATGAGCTTGAGAAAGTGCACTTCAGAAAGAAAATAACAAAAATCCCATTTTGCTTGTGCTTGCACCTCTTGCTCTTCCTCCTTGGAGAAACCTCCATTTCGTCCTTGGAGAAACATTTTCGATGACTATGTTTTATTTTTGCAACATGAGTAATGAGGAAGTGTATTTGGCATTATTGAACACGTATAGCATTTCAAATTGTTTCTTGTCTCAAGGAGGGGAAGGGAAAAAGAGAATTTGAAACTCAAAATTAAAAGAAAAAATGTTAAAAGTTGTGTTTATATATAATTGAAAAATATTATTTAAAAATTTATATAAATAAATTATGCATGATGATCCGGTCATGAAAAATTAAATGTATTCAAAACTTAAAATTGTTAGTTATATGTTTCACTTCATCAAATGGAAGGAAAGAATCAACCTCAGTACAGGTAACTTCTTTCACTTGAAACAATCTAACTCTAGTCTAATTCTTCCTCAAAAGGCAGCCCCTTCTCCCAGCCTAGATTCAGATTATTGTGATAAAAAAATATTGAAACCTCTCTTCCTTCCTTCCTACCTTCCTTTCATACTTCCCCTCTTCCTTTCCTTCCCTTCTTCCTTCCCTAGTTAATAATTTGTTATACACTCATCTTCCTTGTTCTTTGCATCTTAATGTTTTAGTTTGTTGATTGTTGACATTAAAACTGATTTTAAAATACAGTATAGACTTTTGTGAAGAAACAAATAATCACAACTATTTTGAAGAATCTACACTCTTTCTTTTTTGAAAATCAAAATACCATTTGCTGAGCTCCAGCCCCAAAATGCCTTTCCTATTCTCCATAAAATTTCAAAGTTCATCAAATGTGGCTCAGTAAAATTCAATGAGGGCAGCTAGTCACAACCTTACCATCTCTTCTTCATTTTTCTTAGATTTCAACTGCCTACCAACCATTTTCATTCTGTATATTTCAGTCCAAAAATCATTTGACATAAAAGAGAAAATTTCTACAAATTGTAGAATAGTTCTTCCTTCCTTCAATTTTCCATTATCATTGACAGAGTTGCTTCAAGAGTAGATTGACCTTTTCTTCTTTTGATTTTTTCTTGCTACCAGTTTACCTAAAGGAACTTTTTTTATTATTTATAGTTTTTGCAGCCAGTATACACTCCTTCAGAACTAAGCACTCCTGACATTACTCTTACAAGACTGTGTCACTGTATTGAATCTATGTTCTGTTACCTGCCCTTGCTCCTATTTTTTTCTTTTTGTATCAGTCAAACCCCTCCAACTGGACTCTGATAAATTCACTACCATTGTCCTTTTGCCTAGATGTCTGGGCTAATGCCTTATTTTTTTTTGGTACAAGGTCTTCACATCACTTCTGACCCTTTTTCAATAGAGATCACCTTGCCAATATACCCCTCCACTACCTCACCACCATTTATTTATTTTCGTCTCTTATTAGAATGTAAACTCCTTCAGGGAAGGTTCTGACACTTTTTTGAATTTATATACCTATATGTTAACATATTACTTGGCATATAGGAAGCACTTAATAAATGTTTTATCATTATTCCTAAGATTTCCAAGAGGAGAATAGGATGTTTTGAGGTCATCTGTTCCCTCTAAAAAGACTTGAAGTGGAGACTTGATTATCACTTACTTATCTTATAGGGTGATTTCTATTTATGTGTAGTTTAGATTACATGTCCCCTCATATCTCATGCCTGAAAATCTCTGATTTTGAGTCTGTGACAGCTGAGTTATTAGCATGTCTTTTCCCACAATAACCATATTAGCATTGAAGTTGATCATTTTTATGATATTTGAAACTTAATTGATTTAAATAAGAATTTAAGAGTTGTCTGTCTCCTTCTGAACTTCCTTCTGTTCTCTTCTGTGCATTTTAAAATATTTCTTTGATACAGTTTTCTACTTTTCTTTGACATCACTGTAAGCTTCTACCTTCACCCTCATAGTAAACACTTGATAAATCATTATTGATTAATCCATTAGATCTTTTTATGATTGAATATAGAGAATCAGCTTCCAAACCAAGAATATTTGGGTTCAAGTTTTCCCTTTGCTACATATTGTTTTGTAATCCTTGGAAAATCCCTCAATCTCTCAGTGTTCTGGGAATCTCTATAAAATGATAATTGCTGAGAAGGTGCTAAGCTGCAAAAGAAATTCCTTGCTTGGGGGCTCTCTGCAACAGTGAAATATCAGGTTCTACCTGTTTATATAAAAATGTTATTTCATTACGTTAACTAAAAGTTCCTTAGAGCAAAGTCTATATTCACTTTTGGTATCCAGAGCACTGAGGATAGTGACCAGAACATAGTAAGTCCTTAAATTCTTTTAAAATTAATATTTATGTAACTTCTTTAAGCTATGTGTGATTATTTTCTTCATGAAAGTGGTATGGTCAGTCATTCAAGTATTATTATATGCCCAAGCTCCACTCCACTTAATAGACCTAGAGTGATTATCAATAGTTTCTTTTTCCCTCTTCATTTGATTTAGTTATTGTTTTTTTTTTCTTTTGTTTATTCAAAGGGCCATTCCCTGACTACTTCTTAAAGAGGCCTCCCTCTAAATGAATACCTCAAAAGGCCTATCCTAATAAGGTCAAGGTCTCCCATTGTATCCTGTCATCCTTAGGAATATCTGATCACTGAATCCAGATGGTTCAGGAGGAGAAATTGAGGCTGGTGACCTTGCACAGCCCTTCCTCACTCAAAAGAAAGTCAAGCGCAAGCCATGTCATCATTTTTCTGATGTCATGGTCTTATTTGAAAGCAAAGGATGAACACTACCTTTGAGTAGACTGAGGGGCCTGAGTGGGGAGCCAGATAGATGAGCAACCCAGCTCATTCTCTCCCTTCTACCTCCCTCTCCTCTTCCTTTGGGACTTACAGGCTAGATGTCCTTTCCTTCCTTACTCCCTCCTTCCTCCCTTCCTTCTTTCCTTCCTTCCTTCCTTCTTTCCTTCTTTCCTTCCTTATTTCTATCCTTCTCATTCCCAAAACCTTAAATCCAGAGCACTCTGAAGCCCATAGGTTGGACAATAAGAGGTCCCAGCCCAAGCTCCACTTATGTGGCTGGCTTTGAGTGATTATCAATAGTAATAGTTTCTCTTTCCCTCTCAGTTTTAGTTTTGTTTTACTTTTGCTTATTTAAAAGGGCCATTTCCTGACTACTTCTTAAAGAGGCCTATTCACTCAATGGGAATTACCTCCCTTGAAGTGAGTACATTGAAAGACCTAGCCTAAAAAGGCCAAGGTCTCCCATTGAATCCTGGGCCATCTCTAGTCATCCTGATGAATATCTGGTCACTGATCCAGATGGCTCAGGAGGAGAAAGTGAGACTGGTGACCTTGCATACCCCTTCCTTATTCCAAAGAAAGTCAAGTTCAAGTCATGTCATCATTTCTCTGATGTCATGGTCTTCTTCGAAAACAAAGGATGAACACAATCCAGCACACTAAAAAAAGTTACAAAAAAATATAGGATATAGATTTAGAAGAAAACTTAGCAATTTATTTTACAAAAAAGACAGCTAAGTGGCACAGTAGAGAGAGAGAGAGAGAGAGAGAGAGAGAGAGAGAGAGAGAGAGAGAGAGAGAACTTGGCTTAGAAACAGGAAGACTCATCTTCCTGATTTAAAATCTATTCTCAGACACTTAGTAGCTTTATGAGCCTGGGGAAGTCATTTACCCTGTTTGCTTCAGTTTGCTTACTGGTAAAATGAGCTGGAGAAGGAAATAGCAAACCACTCCAGTATCTTTGCAAAGAGAACCCCAAATGGGGTTTAAACTATTGGACACAATTAAAATGACTGAACAACAACATTTACTTTACGTGTAAGGAAACTGAGGCCTAGAGAGGCCAAATAATTTGACAAATGTCAAGCAATTACTCATTAAAAAACCAGTAAGGTAAATGTTCTGTCATCATTCTTGTACTCAAAAAGTTTTTAATTTGATAGGTCATCTAATGTTAACCTCAATTCCTTTTCTACTACATATGCTGTGGGAATCACAATTAGTAAATTTCTGCTAAAACCATGATAGAAATCGAAGCTTCCCTTGACTGATATCTATGAGGTCTTATATACAAATATAACTTTCTAGCATTTGTCAACCGTTAATTTTCTTGAATTTTCACTCGATTTTCCACGCATGACTGTGTTGTTCCTGCCGTAAATTTTGTGTTTGCTAAAGTGAATATGATTTCAATGTCAATAAACTCACAGGTGCAATTCCTGTCTATAAGTAAATAAAAGTACATATATAGACATACAAATGCATACACAAAATTTCAATTTCTCTTGAAAAATGCAACGTTTTCAGTTTATTAGCAAGTACAAAATTAAAGAAATAAGAAAATAAAATGAAAAAACATTTTAAATAATAATATGTATATAGAGAGAGATACATTGATAATGTATCAACTACAATTTTCCCATTAAAGTCCATATGAAATTTATACATATATATATTGATTTTACACATTGCATCCACATCTTATTTCATGATCAATTTTGCATTATTTTTCTATGTATTTCAGATCTTTTTGTTAATTGTAATAATTAATGACTACATGTATATTTAATTGATGATGAATTTTTCTCATAGTAAAATATGTTTATTTGTGCAATACAGTGTAATTATTTTCTGTCTTTCTCTGTGTGTCTCTCTGTGCCCCTCCGTGTGTCTCTCTGTCTCTCTCTCTCCCTCTCTCTCTCTCTCTCTCTCTCTCTCTCTCTCTCTCTCTCTCTCTCACACACACACACACACACACACACACACACACACACACACACACTACACAGTACTGCTAGAAATATGAATGCAAAATTAAACCTTTTGTTTTCCTGTCAATAACTTTCTTAATGTATGAAACCAATAGTGGTACTTATAGATAAATCTAAATGAAGTTTTGTAATAATATTTCATTGCATTTTACTTTTTCAAAAGGTTAAACCAACTTATACCCTGATCAACCTTGTGTCGACTTGCCCATTTCATCACAGTAATTTTGTTTCTAAAGTTGCTTATCTTGTATTATTTTTGACAATTTGGTGAATATCAGGCATAATTTTACACTTTTAAAATTCCATTTATTATCATGATTCTCAACATAAATGCATGTTCTTGCTGATAATTTTGTTTCTTATTTAAATATTTACTCATTTAGCTTTTTTAATTGCTTATCCATTGGTGAAGAGCTCTTACTCATCAATTTATAAAAGTTACTTAGAGATTTTGAATGAAGTATATGTATTGGAAAATTTTTTTGCAGATATTTTTCCTCACTGATTTTTCCCCTTATTTTTTCTGAAAGAATTGCTTTTTGTTGAGTAAAATGCTTTTCCTTCATATTATCATTTTAATCTTTATTATTGCCTCAGTCCATAACTCCTGAAATATATATTTCCTCTTCGCAGGTGAGAAAGTTATTATTTCCATGTCCACTGAAGTTTTATGGTCTTAAAATATTTATAATGCTGATATATTTTGATTAATTGTAGTATGTGTTGTGAGATCAAAGAGTCATTGATATAAAGCTGGAAAGGACCTCAGAAGCCATCTCCTCCAACTCATTTGTTATAAAGAAGAGGCAAGTAGAGTCCAGGAGAAAAAATAACTTGTCCCATATAAATGTTTATAGTTGGGATTTGAACACAGATCCTGTGACTAAAGAGCCAATGATATTTCTACTATGTTATCCTGTCTACTTTCAACAATATTCTATTCCATTTGTATAAGTTCTCAATTGTTATCCAATTGTTCTTGTGTAAGTTTGTGTTTTTTATTTGAATTATTAAGTTTTTCTAGTGTGACCTTGGATTTTCATAAAATATTAGACTAGAGTGTGCATATTCTTCTTGCCCATTATTAACTATTGAAAACAAGAGATATATTTTTTTTGCTTTTGTCCCATAACTTTGCTTTGATAATGATTTTATGATATTATTTGAGATGTAGCTATACTGTATAATTTATATCTTTTTTTCATAATTTCCTTTGTCTTGACTTTTTTCCTCTATATGAATTTCATTCATTCATATCTGTGCCCAGTTCACACTCACCTCCTCCCTCAGATGTATGTCATAAGTCCAGTTCTGATTTCTACCTTTCAGTCCTACTCTCTAGAATACTATTGAATGCTGATTGAAATATTAAAATCCAATTGGGAAATGCTTACAAAGATAAATAAAAAATAATGATAATTTGTGATATTCTGAGTCAATATGCTTCTAGCAGAGATGATTTTCTAATTGGGTTTCTTGTCACTGTCCTGTTCCATATACTCAAGGCCTTGTTTTCTATAAATCACATTGATACTAATGGAAAATATAGGATATCTTCAGTTGGCCTTTGATCTCACCTGCATGGTTAGTCCATTGTATTGCTGATATAAAAATTCTTTGATCAAATTGGTTATAAGAATAAAGAATATCCCACAAAAAATGATGAATACAAAAGAAATATTCAAAGAAAAATAAGATTAAAGAAAATTTGAGCAAGATGAAAAATTCAGTAATAAAGAAATCTGATAGAAGAGAGAATGATGTTTGTATTCCACAGGCCTACTTTTCCTGGGGGATAATAAATAATCAACTTGGATAGCAATCTCATTCAAATTTAATACAGATCAGAAAGTAGGCCTACAAGCAATTAATTGATGTTCACCAACATCAAGTGTTCGTTTTGTTTTATTTTATTTTTTATGTGAAAGATTTTCAAGATCAGCTAGGTGGCATAGTGGATAGGGTGTCAAAAGGAAGACTCATCGTTCTGAGTTCAAATTTGACCTTAGACACTTACCGGCTGCATGACCCTGGGTAAGTCACTAAACCCTGTGCACCTTAGTTTGCTCATTTGTAAAGGAGTTGGAAAAGAAAATGATAAACCACTCTTTAACAGCAACGGAAAAAAAAATAAACAAACCCTAATTGGGTCATAAAGAATCACAAATAACTGAAAAACAAAGATCAATAACAAAATTTTTTTAGACCTTTGCCAGGACTCCCTTCTTCAACTAATTTGCAGAATGATTTCACAAGACTTTCAAAAATATTTAGTTCCACTATGAAAATTTCAGTCAATCCATCAATCATTTGGTCAACATTAATTACTTCATATTTTCTAGACACTGGAGGAATGTAACTGGAAATAACAGACCGTGAAACATTCCCTGTCCTAAAGTGACATGTTCCGATGGGGAGCATATGTATTTGTATGCATTTATATAGCTACACATACGTAATTTATGTGTGTGCATGTTATATGTGTACACATATATGTGTGTACATGCATGCTTATTATCTTCCCTGTTAGAACATAAATTATTTTAGGATAAGCCACTTTATGAACAGAGAATGCATTACACAAATGGGAACATCTAGGGAGAATGTATGCAAATGGAAACAGGAACATTATGTGTAAGGACTTAGAGTGCATAGAAGGGAGTAAAATATAAAAAGACTAAAAAGGTACCTGATTTTCCCAATTTTGTTCTCTTTATTTCAATTTCCACCACTTTAGAAGTATATCTTGGAATATGATGAGAGAATCCAAGAGTAGTTAGTTGATAGTGTATATAATTTTTTAATAAAAATGTATAGAGATCTTCCTCATCTTTCATATATTCATGATACTTTCATTTTCTTCCTTATGTTATAATGGGCCTAAATTGCATCTCTGCTTAAGCTTTTATTTACTTATTTAAGTTTATCCATTAACTCTGTAATAATTTTTTTTTTGGAATAACCTTTGCTTTGTTCTCCTTAGTTATTATTTGTTATGTTTTACAGCCTGGTGATGCATGTTATGCGTAGCTCCAACATACCAGCACACTGCTATATGTATTTTTGTATATTAAGTCCCTTTCCTTCTTTCTTTGTTATCTTTTTGGCATGTACCAGAATGATTTTACTAATTCAAATTTGTGTCAATAGTTTCATTAGTATACCAGTTTCTAAGAGCCCTTATAATACTAGCCATTTTCTGTTTTTGTCATCTGCCTACCTGAGGGTTGTAAAGTATATTAGAGCTCTTTTAATTTTTATTTCTCTTATTTATTGACACTTCTTTCATATTGTTGTCTGCCTTCTTTTGAGAACTGCCTTTTCATAGCCTTTGACAATTTATTGTTAAAAAACATTTTTATTCATTATATATTAAATTCATTTTCCTATATATCTTGCATACTATATCTTTTTCTGAGAAATATTCAATAAAGATTTGTTATGTTATGTATTATCCCTCCTAAACTATATTGATTTTATTTGTTCAAAATCTTTTCAATTTTATATCATATATATATCATATATATATATATATTCTCTGTCTTTTAGTGGATCAAAGATTTCTTCCCTATCCATAGATATGATATGGCTGAAATGTCTTTCCTCTTTGTTTCCCAAATAACGCATGGGAGGTACTGGAGTTTTGAGACTCCAGTCTACAACATGCTCACTCTTGATCTGATGGGACAGGAAGGAGAAGAAGACAGCTTCGGAGGGATTAATAATCTTACTTTATTCTAGTCTAGACTTCTCAATGGAAATTTGTTGATAAAAAGAGCACCAACTCCTACAGCATTCCCTAATCACCCTTCTTGCAGGGGTGGGCAAGAATATAGTAAGAGCCACAACTCCTACAGGATCCCTTAAGCCTCAAAGGGGGCCAATGGAGGCAAATACAGATTCCCTCCAAGCCTTGATGGGGGCCAATCAAGGCACAAACAGCATTTTACTGTCATATTCTGTATGGGTTTCCCACTTGCTAACCACTTCCCACTTGCTTCATAAGGCAACAGCCAAAAAAGGCATCTTACCCACAATAACCCCACAGGGTAATTTGAGCAATATTGTCATTCCGCGTAAGCATAAAAAAAAAATCACATTATGTCACCCATATATCTCACTGCACAACTGCAGTGGAGATGTTTGTAAGTCACAGACCTGGGAAATGTTATCTGCATGGCCAAGGAACCAAGGAAATTAAATTTTAAGAAAGAATAAGAAAATCTTCCCTACTTACACTCTTTCTTCTGCATTTTATTGATCTGCTCTTTTATATTTAGGTCATATATCCATCTGAAAGTTTTTAAGGTATATGGCATGAGATACTCATATAAGACAGTGATTGTTAACCTTTTTTTTTTAATTACATGATTCTTTTTGATAGTTGCTGTAGTCTTTGGATACCTTCTCAGAACAAGATTTATAAGTACATGAAGCAAAAAGACATAGGAATGCTAAGCAAACTATATAAAAAAATACAGATGCATTTGGTTCATTCAAATTTGGAGATCTCTGTCCCCGAAATTCATGTCTGTGTATTACAGTTTAAGAACTCCTTGCATAAGTCTTTTTTCCCTAGCAACTTTCCAATTTCTCCAAGTTTTTTTTTCTTTTGTTGTTAAATAATATGTCTTCAAAGGCATAGTGAGTATTTAAAAGAAAAATGTTCTTGGATTGAATTGTAATTTCAGTTCAGATGACTCCCAAATTTATATACCTAATCCTAAGCTCTTGCCAGATCTCTATTTCCCCCATTAGCCCTCCCTCACTCAAATCAAAGTCAGCTGCAAGTTATGGCATGATCTCTCCAATGTCATGCTCTTCTTCAAGAATCAAGGACAAGCAAAACAGTTCCCTTATTACCAAGCATTTATCTAATGTCCCATAAGCATTTTTATTACTTCTCCACATCTCTGCATTTTAGAAGACCTAACTTCTTTCCAAGATTAGCTCAAATTCTACCTGATACCTAAGATCTTTCTCAATAACCCTTGGCATTAGGATCACCACCCAAAATTACTTTATATACATTTCTTATAGTATTCTTATATATCTACATATATATTTGTGTGTGTGCATATATATGTATATATTTATATATGTATATATATATATACATATATAAATGCTGTTTCCCTTCAATACCACTTGAAGACAGGGATAATTTCACTTTTCTCTTTGAATCTTTAATATCTTGCAGAGTCCAACATAATATAAATACTGAATAAATATGAACTGATTGATTTCTAAGAGGAATATATACAGCTAACAAGCCCTGAGTTTCAACCAGAATACTATTGTCATAAGGTGAGACTCACTTTTGAGATAATTCTATAGTCTTGTCTAGTGTGCAGCTTTTCTTAGTGGGGAAAAGACTAAAGCTCAAAGATGTACTGACATATCATCTAATAATTCTAATTTTCTAACACTTTAAATTTTCTATAATGTGAGGTAGGCAGTATATTTTTATCATCTTCATTTAACAGAAGAGGAAATAGAGTCTCAGAGACTTTCTCTAGGAAGATAAATCATACAGGAAATAATTTCTGGAAACAGGATTAAAACCCTGATTTCAGGTCTATACTTGTCCACCATGTCATGGTATTTCCAAAGAGACCATGACCAACAATAACATAATAGTATTTTCAATTTAACAACGTTTTTTTAACTTACGTGAAAGATTATTGTTTCAATTCATTCATGTTTACAAATTTTGACTTCGAAATTAAGGTTTCTCCATGTATTTTAGGTCACAATTGGCAGTGAAGGAGCAGGGAAAACTTTGACACTTATGCTGTCTCTTACAAAGTGAAGCATTTTGATCATTTAGAAAGTGATTTTTTTCCCCCTTGACCATCAAAATAGCTTAGCAGTAAGCACCATATCAGATCAAAGTGCATTTGATCCAGTCCAGTCTTGGAAAACATTGAAATATTTTGCCTACCGGATTACAACCTGTAATTTCATTTGTCTTTTTATCAATATTGATATAGTTCTTCATGACTAGAGACTTGCTGAACCTATACAAGAGGACTAAAGAGTTCCTTTGAGGTAAATGCAGCAGGCCTCTGTAAAGCAAAAGGTTAACTGTTTTTCCATCAAACTGCTTTCAATTTAATTATTTTACGTTTCAGATGGAGGCAGGTGGTGGGATCTCTTTATAGCCTTAAGAAATAAATCAAGAAGGTCAACCTTGAAAAGTTCACAATTATATTGAACATATTGACACCCAAGAAAGATCTAATGGGATTAAATAATGAAGGCTATAACAATTGAAACAGGAAAGGCAGAGAAAATTAACAGTAGGCATTGTGAGTTTAGACAGAGAAAATTCAATTTCAACATTTAATGCAAGTCTGTGAGATACACAGTCATCATCTAAGAGATAACATAAGAATTTTATGCCTTATGTGGCAAGTACATCATTCTTGATAAATCATTTATGTAGTGCAACTGCCCAGGCCAATAGAATCTCTAGTAGAATTTGCTGAAGGAAATTGGATTTAATATTTTTCTGGATGTGGGCACATTTATGAGGGTTGATCTCAGCTATGTAATTAAAACGCTACCCTGAGCATAATTTATGTATGTATGTATGTATTTATTTGTTCATTCAGATTATAAAAGGCACTAATCTTGTAGAACTTACAAGGGTTTTCTGTACCTGCCCCTTCCTACCCTGTTTCCAAGTCATTGTAGTTCATTATTAGGAGATTCTCCTCTCTAATTAGAGGAATTAGGTTGTACATTCTTTCTCTTATTGACTCATTAAAACTTCATCCTGGAGCCAGAGCGAGGACGTTTCTTTTTGCCTCAAGTTGTGGCCTCTCTCAAAGAGGTGGAAAGCAAAAAAAAAAAAAAAGAAAAAAAATGTCTTGCTTTATATAAAACATGAATTAGGTATAGAAAGGTCATTGTTCTTATATAAACAGCAATAATTATTATAAAATAGTCACAGTATGCATCAGCAAAAACAATTTAAATAGAATTAAGTAATTTGATTCTTTACTACTAAAATAATCACTTGATCTGCTAATATTTAAGCTACTTTGTGACTGACCCCTCTCCTTCCCCAAAACCAATAGTCATATAAGTATTACTTAGCCATTTTATAATTTAGCTTGGATTGTTCTTACCATTTTTACTGGCAAATAGGTCTGATCTGGTCTTTCTCTTGTAAGTGGTTGCAAAAGCAAGGACCTCAACAAACACAGGAGGGCCTGGTATAAGAACCTGCTGCAGGTTCTTAGATCTGGTTTTCTAAAAGGAAATCAAATTTTGAGGGGTCAACAATCACTTTAATCAAGTAAATATATCATTCATTTAGTTCAGAGGAAAAAGTCATTATCCTGAACATCAGAGAAAATACAAACAGAGAAACAAAGATCAACCAACAGACAGGGCTTCCAATGGTCTGACAAATCAACAGACAGATAACTGTCTGACCACACATGCATAGTTACTAGAGAGAGAGAAGCACCAACGTCTGGGTTTTCATAGTGCCTGCCCAGAGTCTCCTGGCCAAATAGTTCCAATGAGTAAACCCTAAAACTCCTCCTCAGAGTATTTATACACTTTTCAGAATAAGAGGGTATTACAACCCTAGAGAACCAGTGCCTCATTAACAACAGGCATGGGCCTTCCTACAAATCTCCCCTTATCAAACTACCGTTAATAAGCAGGCCTATTAATGGGTGGGGAAGATCTTTAATCTCATTATCATTACAGTGGTTAACTTCTTTCTACATAGAAGTTTCTCCTGTTACCCATTGCTGCTTCTGTATTGACAGCTTTAGTCAGTCAATAAGTATTTATTAAATATCTACTATGGGCCAGGTATTGTGCTAAGTGCTAAGCTTCAGAGATAGACAAACCACTGAAAAATACTAATTATGTGACTCTTGGAAAGTCATTTAATGTATCTAGGCCTCATCAGTAAAGAGATTATAGTTAGATTTCTACACTCCCTTTCAACTCTAAATCTAAATGGTTGTTTGGTTGTCCTTTGTTATTGAAGAGGACCAAAATGACATTACCATGATAAACTTAAGTTTTTATATGTCCCATTGTAGCTGATCAGACCAATAAGAACTTGGAATGCTCTATCACAGATTGGGAACAGATAGTCAATGTGAACATTTGGGGTGGACACTCCAGATTTGCACATCCTATGTTTCCTTTGTACTGTCTTAATTTTGCTTTGCTCATAGAGTACTTCACCCTTTCTGATGTGGGCACTCCATGCTGAGTGCTCCTGTGCCAATATCTCCCATATTATGCAATCAAATCCAAAGTTCTTGAGAGTATCTTTGTATATTGCTTCTTCTGACCACCATATGATTGCCTGCCTCATGTGAGTTCTCCATAAAATAGTCTTTTTGGCAAGTGTACATAAAATAGTCTTTTTGGCAAGTGTACATTTTGCATTTGAACAACATGGCAAGCCTATCTGAGTTGCGCTTTCTGAAGCACAGTTTGAATGCTTGGCAGTTTAGTTTGAGTAAGGAACTCCGTGTCTGGTACCTTATCCTGCCAGATGATATTCAGAATCTTCCTAAGACAGTTCAAATGGAAGCAAATCAGTTTTCTGTCATGGTACTAGTAGACTGTCCATGTTTCACAGGCATACAACAATGAAGTCAGCACAATGGCTCTGTAGACCTTCAGTTTGGTAATCACTCTAATACCTCTTCTCTCCCCTACTCTTCTTCAGAGCCTCCCAAAGAGTGAGCTAGCTCTGGCAATGCATGACCCCTTGTCAATGTGTACATCCCTGGAAAGTACACTACCAAGGTAAGTGAATTCCATAGCATTCGAAACTTCTCCATTTGTTGTAACTGATGGCTGCACATATGGATTACGTGGTAGTGACTGATGGAGCACCTGTGTTTTCTTGGTATTAATTATTAGGCCAAAATTAGCACAGGCAGCAGAGAATTGATCCATACTTTGTTGCATCTTATCTTCAGAGGCTGCATTGAGTGCACAATCATCTGCAAACAGAAAATCATGAACTAGCACTCCCTCCACTTTGGTCTTGGCTTGTAGCCTTTTCAAATTAATGAATTTACCATCAGTAGGGTAGTTGACTTTGATGCCTTGTTCATTCACATTGAAAACATTTAACAACATGGCCGAGAACATCATGCTAAAAAGCATGGTAACAAGAACACAACCCTATTTCACTCCACTGGTGTCTGGAAGGCATGAGAGCAGTGTCCACTATCCAGAACCCAGGCCAACATGCCATCATAAAATTGATGTACAATACTGATGAACTCCTCTGGGCAATCAAACTTAAAAAATTAGTCCTCAGGACTAATAGTGTCAAAGGTCTTGGTCAGATCTACAAATATGTATAGACCTCTGTTCTGCTCCTGGCATTTCTCCTGGACTTGTCAGGCAGCAAACACCATATTAACTGTTCCTTGGTCCTTTTTGAAACCACATTGGCTCTCAGGTAGATGACCATCTTCCAGGTGAAGGATCAACCTATCAAGGAGGACTCTATCAAGAATCTTGCCAGCAATCACTAAGAGAAAAGAACCCCCCTGCCAGGTGATTGTCACAGGACAATCTATTCACTTTACCTTTCCAGAGATGGACAATGAAGGCATCCTGGAACTCCTGGGGGAATAACCTACTGTAAAATTTCAGTCAGCTTTTATATGAGCAATGGTCTCCCTATCTTGTAAATCTCACCTGGAAAAGAATTAGCACCTGGTGATTTACTACATGAAAGGAGCCTGATGGCATTCAAAATCTCTTCTTCAAGTGGAAGTTCAGTTAAGGAGGGATTGACTCAGCATTGATTGATGATGGTCTATTGCAAACACTATGGAAGTGTTCAGCTTCTCTCTCTCTAGGATCATGTCGTTATCAATAATCAATGTGGCTCCATCAGCATTTAGTAGTTGTGATACGCGACAGGGTTTTGGTCTACAAATAGCTTTCAGGGAATCATAAAAGTGCTTTGAATTGTTACTATCAGCGTAAAACTGAATTTCATCTGCCTTCTTACTGAGTCAGGAATCTTGCATCTAAGTTTGCTTGTACTTTACTTTTGATGGAATTGAATGCTGCCTTCTTAGAGGTGGATGAACTATCCTGCTGGTAAATCCTGTGGGGTCCTCGTTTTTTCATTTAACAGCTTCTGAATTTCCTCATCAATTTCACCAAATTAGTCTTGGTGTTTGCGAGTGTTCTGACCCAGATGAGCAAATGGAGTGCTGTACATCAAATCCCTGAATGTTGCCCATGCTTTTTTTCTGCCTCACTGTTGCCAACTGTGTGTTGGCTCAACTTTCCCTCCAATTTAGCAACAAACTGTTCCAACTCAGAGAGGAGCTCTAATTTGTTGACATTAATTCTGATAGTCATTTTGCCTTGGGGGCTGCACTTTTGCTGAATGCAAATACTTAGCTTGGAAATGATAAGTTTTTATCAGTCCAGCACTCTATATCACATATTGCCTTTGTCACTCTCACATCTTGTCTGTCTCTTCTCCTTACAATCACATAGTCTCTCAGATGCTCAGGTTTGCTGTGAGGGTGCATCCATGAAATTTTATTACATTTAGATAAATGGAAAACAGTGTTGGTGATGAGAGGTGGTGATGAGTAGGGATGTAGGGTGTGTTCAGGATGAACTAGAACCTTTGATGTGATGGCTGCCGAGCCCTTTCCAGGGCTACTTTGCACCTCTGGTGTCTACTTGTTCCACCTAACTCTCACCTGTGGTTCCAAAAAGCTTCAGGATGGGCAGAGGCCACACCCTGGTAAACTGTTTTGGCAGATGGGCCAAACCGGATTGAGAGTAACCAAAGGATCTCAAACCCAATGGGTGAGTTAGGGGTGTCTACCCCAAGTATGTGAAGACTTCCCCTGGTGGAATGGGTGGATGAGAACAATTTGTTCCAATGGCTGTGAAGGCAGATCTAAATAGTATATAAATCCTAAATGATTTCTTATGATTCTATAACCCTAGGAAACACTAAATTTTAGTATTTCAATCAACAAACACATGACTTTTCTATTTGCCACTTCACCCTCACAACAGAGAAAGAAAACAAAATTCTATTTACTAACACTCATAGTCAAATAAAAGAATTCCTTCCTTGTCAAAGAGAAAGATACACACACACACATTTGTATGTGTGTGTAAATCTGTACTCATCATGATCTAGCATGCTTCATTATAAGTTCTCTGAAATCACTGATTGCTGTTGGGAATTAAATAATGTCTTTCAAAGATGTTGTCCTTACAATATAATTGCTTTTCTATCAATTGTTCTTCTTGATCTATTTACTTAACTTTGTATTATTTCCTAGGATTCTTCCCAGGTTGCTGTGAAAGTAATTCTTACTGCACAATAGGATTTTATCACATTCATATTAAATAATTTGTTCATCTCTTCCCAATTTGATGGACACCCCCTCAGTTTCAATTCTTTGACACCATTTATTGCAACCAAAAAGAACTACTGAAATGTATATACGTACAAATGGGTCTTTTTACTCTTTCCTTCACCTTTTGATGATTGAACATAGAGTTGTATCTCTTGTTTAAAGGGTATGTACAATTTCATAAGACTTGGGACAAAATTAAAAATTGTTTTCCATGATGGCAACATAAATTCACAAATCCCACAATAGGCATTACTGTAGTACCTTTTTCCCCAGCACCTGCAGCATTTGTCATTTTTCTTTTTTATCAGCTTTGACTGTATGATGTATATAGTATGGAAACCGAGTTTTAATTTGCATTTTTCTAATCATTAGTGCTTCAGAGCATTTTTATATGATTATTGAAAGCTTTTATTTCTTATCTTGAGAACATCTTCAAACCTTTTTACCATTTATCAAGGGGGAAATCATTCTTATTGTTACAAACTTAAATAATTTACTTATGTATCTTAGAAATTATCAGAAAAACATTTGCAAAGATATTTCCCCCATTTACCTACTTCTCTCCTAATTTCATTAGTCCTGGTTTTATTTCTGCATTCTTAGTGATAATCATTAATTTTTTTTTGTTTTCCCCCATCTTGTTCTATTAGAACTTTTAGTCCTCTTTTTTCTTCTACTTCCTCTATATAAAGAAGGTGGTAAGAGAAATAGTATGCTAAGCACCAGAGCTCTAGGTTTGTTGCAATCTATTTTTTTTCCCCTTTCCCTCTTGTCATTTCCTCACACACTTCCTAATCACAGATTCTTATTCTGTCTTTATTTTTGTTTTAATTTAGGATCCATTCTTCTCAGACATTTTATAACTACTCTTAGGGTCAATCCCTTTCTTAATCTACCCTCTTATTATCCCCTTTCCATTTTCCCATTTCCTTCCTTTTCTCTGTTGAGTGAATGTATTTTTATACCCAACTATGCATACATTTATTTTCCCCTTAAAAAATCAGGTAAAGGTCAGGTTCATATTCACCAGATCCCATCTCCCTTCCTTTCTACTGTGATATAGTCTTCCTCTCTCTCTCCTTGTGTCAATATGTGAGATCATTTTCTCCATTCTTTCTCCCCATTTTATTCCTCCCCCATTGTATATCTTCTCTCCTACCTTTTCATTCTTCTTTTACAGGTCATTAAAGCATACCAAATCAATTTCCAGGCGCTCTGTCTTATCAGATACCATTTTCTGATCCTTGATGATGACAAGATTCTGAGGAGATTAATTTGGCATTTCTTTGTTTACCCTGATATAATTCTTTTAATTTCTTGTTTATATTTCAGTTTCTCTTCAATTTTTCATCAAGAATGCTTACAAGTTCACTATTTCATTAAATATCCATTTTTTTTTTGTCCAAGAAAACTATACTCAGTTTTGTTGGACATGTTATTCTTGAGAATAAGATCATACCCTTTGCCTTTGAAAAAATTGTATTCATATGATTTCATGCAATGTGATGTCTAGCCTCTTTTCTTTTTGATGGAATCATTAAATGTTCTCTTCCCTATATATATATTTCATGTCAATTTTTTTTGCTGTTACCTATATTATGCTTTCTTCTATTTTTTCAGTATTTTGACTTTGTTTTAACATTTATTGTTTAGTCATATAGTTATTATCTCTTTTCAAATCTGTTCCAATTTTCAAAGGTTGTTGTTTAGGTAAGATTTTGTACCTATTGTTCCAAACTTTCTTTTTTTCTTTTACCATTTTTCTCATTTTTCACCTTTTTTCTCCGTTAGAGAGCTTATTTCATTTATTAAAAACCTTTCCAACTCTTTTTGTTACCTTTCCTAGGAATTCTAGTTGAAATTGTAGCCCATGCTGAGTTTTTCTTTGAGTCATTTTCTGCATATCTCTTGGAGTATTTTTTCCCCTGTGTTCACATCTTGAGTGTTCCTATCACCACGCTATTTCTTTATGGTAAAATTCTAACTTTTTTTGCTTGTTTACTTATTCTATCAGCTTACTTCCTGACTGGATTTTATATTAGAGGTGAACTCTTTGCATGCCTAGAAGAGATGAATGAGTTAAACTTATGTTATCTTGGATACTGCTGCTGCTTTCTTGGGGGGTGCTATTTTGTTATTATGTGATCTTAACAATAACATTGACTGAGGAACTACAAACTTTTAGTGCTCCCAAAGTGGTCTGATTCAGATGAAATTCTGAGTATTGCTCTCCTTGTCTGAGATCTTCAGGCTCTTGAATTGTGTTGGACTTTGACTATATACTTACAGGCTTGAACCTGCAAGCTTTAGGAAAATTTTGCTGAGTTCACAGCCTCTATCAGCCAGCTGGAAAGCTCTGTTGGTTCAGAATAACATGCTTTTTGGGGGCTGGAATTTCTGACCTCTTAATTCTACTGCAAGCTTCAGAGTGGTCCCAGAGCTAGAACTTAGACTCTTTCCAACTCTTGGGGTAGAAGCCATGAAGCTATTGCTTGCTGCTGAATTGACTCCTAGTTTTGTACATAGTGTAGAGATATTCCAAACCATATAATCCCAGTCCAAGGCATATATCCTTTCCTTAGTCTTCCCTGGGTATGTATGACCTTGAATTGGGTGATGAGTGACAAAGTTGTTCACAAAAAGCAATACCGTCTATAAGAATCTTGGGTTTTTCTTTGCCCTGTTAACACAGTGTCAGTTCTCTTTCAATCCCTGAACTAGAATATTTCAACTCACCATTTCTGGCTCAACCCACGCTTCAGTGACAGTAGATTTTCCTGACTCCCTATGGTATCCTGGGTTAAAGGGGAAAAAAAAAAAAGCTCATCATGACTTTTTTCTTGGATTTCCCAATATGGAAATATGGCACATATTCTAGATCTTCAGGGAGAATACATGGGGAAAAAATTGTACTGCTTACTGATAATCTTTTGGCTCTAACTTTGGCTATAATACACTAGGAAACTTTTTGAAAGTTGCAAAACACCTGCTCCTCTGTCTTATTCAAGGGAGATACTTCACCAAAAGTAATCTCATCAAAAAAATTAATCTAAAAACTAAAATTACTTAGAAAAATGAGTGGTTTCTTTTAAAAAGAAGTTATGGGTATAAAATGATAATTGTGGATATTGCTTTATCAGCAACATCTGAAGATACTATAAAGGAGGTAAGGAGTCTATACACAAAGAAATCTCAGCAAAACTCAAGTTTTATCACAAATGTTAAAAGAAATTATGTAGTACCAACGGACTTGAATATAAATTGTTATATTTTAATACATCCTTTGTTAAACTTCCCTCCCACCACATATTCTCTCAGAATAGGAACATTAATAAGGAGATACTGAAATAACAAAAATTATAAGCATTGGAGAATTCTGTTTTCTTTTAATTTCTTAGGATTATGTTTAATTTTTTGGAGTCTTCATATCAAGTGGGAAAACTGGAAAAAAAATCCAGAGAAGAGAAATAGTGGGACAAAAAGAAGTGGTTCTATTGAGGAAAGGTCAAAGGAACTGTGATTGTGTGGCCCAGAGAAGGGGGGCTTAAAGTCTTGGAATACATGAAAAATGAGTTATGAAGACAATGCTGACTCAAAAGGTCAGGCAACTTCAATCGGTATTAGAGAAGAGTTACAAAAATCTCTCTTCTTTGAGATTTTTTGAAATATGAGCTAAACTAAGGTTTTTTCAAACTTCCTGAAATCATGAAGCTATAATAGTCAAAAAAAATCATAGTTTTCACTATAAATATAACAAATGACAATGAAACAAAACAAAAAGCAATGGCTATTTATTACAATAGCAGTTAATGATGTTCTGAAGGAGCTTGAGCTTTTTTAAACCTATCTTTGATAATTATTACTTCTTTATAATTATTATTACAGTAAATAAATTCAATTAAAATATTCCTTTTATATCTAGCACAGATGAGGAACTGTGAATATAGAAAAATAAGGGAAAAGATGATGTTAATAGTAAATATGAGAATGAAGGACAGAGGTTGTGAATGTGGTAATAAAATTTCTTTCCTTCTTCTTTGTTGTTTCTTACTTGAATTATAATGAAACACTAAAGAATGTTTCCATATACACTTCTTTGATTTCCCCTGTGGTTTTATATTTTGAACAAATTTCTACCTGCTGGATGAAGATGAAAACATAGTTTGGTATCTATGAAGAAAAGGAGTTTCATTTTAAAATAACTTTCTCACAAAAACTTAAAATAAACACATTTTACTTTTAATTATACATTAAAAATTTAATTTTACATGTATACCAAAGAAATCAAGAACCTAAAACTAATTAAATAATAACCCACAGAAGCATGGAAATCTTTTCAATTGTAGATTAGCAAATCATCTCTTTTGAATGATTTAAGTCATTAACCTACAGTCATGGGTCTAGATTAGAGGCTTTTCTGAGATCTGATCTTTCTCTAGGAATCTATAATTCATTTTACAACAACAAAAAAAGGAAAAAATGAGGTAAGAAAAATGTTTTAAAACTAGCAAGTCATCTTTTTATTTATAAGAAGTATATCTATTTAAAATAAACAATAAATCAGTAATCTGGACATTATCTAGTTCACTTTGGAAATACTGTAATACTCTAAAGAATAAAAAGTATAGCTCTACATAAATACTATCTGACTTTTCATGTTCAAGTTGCAATTTTATTTCCTCTTAAAATTCCTTGAGTATGCTAAGTAAATATCAAATCAATATATATCCTGGGCAAAGGTGTCAGGTGGATAGGAAACATGGTCAAGGTTGTAGTGTGAGGGATGTTATAACCAGATGAACTTTTGAAGTTTTGCAGTGCTTTCAAACCCAAACTTCTCACTGCTACAAAATCTCATTTCTTTAATTTGACTATTTGGCTAATAATGCTTATTTGCTGCATGGTAGAAAATCATAGAATAAAACAATCTAAGAAGAATTAAAATTCTGAACAACTTAATGCCAAACAAAAGGAACATATTGACCATAAAGAGATTATTGCAACATTTCATAGCTATTTTGATTAAAAAAATTCATTCAATTCAATTCAATTTAATAAACATTATTAGGTGCCTACTACCTAAGATACTATTCTAGGTAATAAGGATAGAGAGACAACAATGAGACCATCCTTCTTCTCAATAAATACTTCTTCCTCCTCCTCCTCTTCTTCCTTTCTTCTTGTCCTTTTTTCTCCTCCAGATTAGTATCAATCAGTCAACATGTATTAAGTGCCTACTACATGCCAGGCACTTGTTAAGTACAAAAAATAGGGGGAGAGAGAGGAGAGCCCTACTCTCAATGAGCTTACGATCAAGCATGCAGACATGAAAACAAATAGATCCAAAGCAGATTATATGCTAGATAAATAAATAAGCGGGAAGATACTAGAACTCAGACAAGTTGGAAAGAGTTTTCAGGGAAAAAAAAAATTACTTTTGTTAGGGCTTAAAAGACAGAGAGATCAGTAGTTTGGGTAGAAAGGGAAGAGCATTCCAGGCATGGGGGAACAGCCAGAGAAAATACCTGGAGGGCAAAGATGGAGTGTCTGGCTTGAGGAACAGTGTCAATGAATCAATCAGAAGTCTGGAAAGTTAGAACAGAGACAGATTACGAAGAGCTTTGAATGCCAAACAGAGCATTTTGTATTTGATCCTAGAGGTCAGACCAAATCACTGGAATTTATTGAGTCAGAGAGTGACATGGTCAGACTTGTTGTTATTACTTATTATGTACTACTACTACTACCTTTTGCTTCTGTGGCTGCCACCATCACAACCACTACCGCTATTGCTGCTGCTTCTCTTGCTACTACCACTATTACATATTAATATTTACTTAACTTACTTATTTACTACTACTACTACCACTACCACTATTGCTACCATTACCACTGATGCTGCTTCTGCTATAACTACCACTGCCATTCCTACCCACTTCTACTACTACTGTTGCTACTATTAATACTTATTATTGCTACTACTCCGACCTACTTACTACTTCCACCACCAATCCTACTATTGCTGCAACTTACTACTATTTATATTGCTACTACTATTTTACTAATACTGCTGCTTATTACTACTGCTACTGTTGCTGCTGTTGCTTCCTCTAGAATGACCTTTTCCACATTCATTTCTGAAATTTAGGTAAACTATATTTAACTTGATTTCTACTCCCTCCTGTTAAATAATAATAATTGATCTTTTTCTCACTGAAATCATGTTGCCTATTTGTGATCACTACTTCCTTTTACAATTCTTAATTAACCACTTTTTAATGAGACAAGTATTTAATTAGAGATTGCTAGTGGCTCAGTGGATAGAACACTGGGCCTGAAGTTAGGAAGGTCTGAGTTCAAATCCTGCCATTTCCTAGATGTATGACCTTTGATTATCTGACAAAATGAATCCGCTGGACACAGAAATGTCAAACCACTCCAATATTTTTGCTAAGAAAAACTCCAAATGGGGTCATGAATGGTCAGATATGGCAGAAATCAAGAAACAACAACAGTGAGTGTGTCATGTCTTAATTTAATTTTAGGCTTATTAATACTTAAAACTGTTAAATATTTAAACAGAACTACAAGTTTTGGGATATTCTGATTGCTCTAGAATTTTGCCAAGAACTGAAGTCAAGCTTACTTATCTACAGCTTTCAGACATTGTTCCTTTCATCTTTTCAAATTTTGTCATTAGGATCAAAATATAAGTTAATGATAATAGGAAAAGAAAGTTAGTAAAAAATGACAAGAATAAAAACATTGTGTTAGGGTACCTAGATCTCCCAAGGAGGCAAAAAATTTTAGAATCCAAATTATCTATTAATGTCTATATACCAATCACATAGTTTTGAATGCTTGTATTTGTCCTTATAATCAATTCATTAAGATATGTTAATAATGCCTATTCTTTCCTCCTAGGAGCCCTAACAATCCCTTAATTATTAGGCTAATTTAAATGCCCACATAACAAATCACAGCAATCCCAGAAGCTTTCAAAGCTATCTTGTCAGAATTTGAAATATCCTTCAGTTAGTTCAGTACAAACTCCTCAGCTATGTAAGCATTTTCTACAGCAATTCTTTTTTTAAATAGTTTTATTTATTTATTTTTAGATTTCGACATTCATTTCCACAAAATTTTGAATTCCAATTTTTCTCTCTATTTCTTCCCTCCCCCACCCCACTTTGAATTTTGATTATCCCTTCCCTCAATGTGCCCTCCCTTCCATCACACCCCACCCTTCCTTTATCTCCATCTTCTCTCTTTTCTTGTAGGGAAAGATAAATTTCTATACCCCATTACCTGTATTTCTTATTTCCCAGTGGTTTACAATAACAATTCTCAACATTTGTTTCTAATACTTTGAATTCCAACTTCTCTCCCTCCTTCCCTCCCCATCCATCCCCACTGAGAAGGCAAGCAATTCAATACAGGATATATATGTGTCGTTTTGCAAAAGACTTCCATAATAGTCGTATTGTATAAGACTAACTATATTGCCCTTCATCCTACCCTGTCCTCCTGTTTTTCTTTTCTATTGTCTTATTTGACCTTGTCCCTTCCCCAAAGTGTTTACTTCTAGTTGCTCCGTTCTCCCATTTGCCCTCCTTTCTATCATCCCCATCACCCCACTTGTCCCCTTCTCTTCTACTTTCCTGTAGTGTAAAATAGATTTTCATACCAAATTAAGTGAGCATGTTATTCCCTCCTTAAGCCATATGTGGAGAGAGTAAGCTTCACTTTTCCCCTCTCACATCCTCCCCTTTCTCCTCCCTTGAAAAATATTTTTCTTATCTCTTTTATGAGTGATAGTCTGCCCCATTCCATTTCTCCTTTTTTCCTCCCAATATTTTCCTCTCTCACTCTTTAATGTAATTTAATTTTTTAATGGATATCATCTCTTCTGATTCAACTCAACCTGTACTTTCTGTCTATAAATGTGTGTGTGTGTGTGTGTGTGTGTGTATAATCCCTCCACCTACCCAAATACTGAGAAAAGTCTCAAGAGCTACAAATATTATCTTTCCATGTAGGAATGTAAACAGTTTAACTTTAGAAAATCCTTTATGATTTCTCTTTCCTGTTTACCTTTTCATGCTTCTCTTGATTCTTGGGTTTGAAAGTCAAATTTTCTATTCATTTCTGGTCTTTTCATCATGAATTCTTGAAAGTCCTCTATATCATTGTGACCATTTTTTCCCTTGAAGTATTATACTCAGTTTTGCTGGGTAAGTGATTCTAGGTTTTAATCCCAGTTCCTTTGACTTCTAGATTATCCTGTTCCAAGCCCTTCATTTCTTTAATGCAAAAGCTGCCAGATCCTGTGTTACCCTGATTAAATTTCCACAATACTCATAATGTTTCTTTCTAGCTGTTTGCAATATTTTCTCCTTGACCTGGGAACTCTGAAATTTGACCACAATATTCCTAGGAATTTCTATTTTCAGGTCTCTTTCAAGAAGTGATCAGTGGATTCTTTCAATATTTATTTTGCCCCCTGGTTCTAGAATATCAGGGCATATCTCCTTGAGAATTTCATGAAAGATAATGTCTAGGCTATTTTTTTTTTATCATGGCTTTCAGGTAGTCCCATAATTTTAAAATTGTCTGTCCTGGATCTATTTTCCAGATCAGTTGTTTTTCCAATAAGATGTTTCACATTATCTTCTATTTTTTCAATCTTTTGGCTTTGTTTTGTAACTTCATGGTTTATTGTATAGTCATTAATTTCCTGAACTACACTCTCATTTTTAAAGAACTATTTTGTTCAGTGAGCTTTAGAATCTTCTTTTCCATTTGGCTAGCTCTGCTTTTTAAACCTTCTCCTCATTGGCTTTTTGGACCTCTTTTTTCCATTGAGTTAGCCTATTTCTAAAGATGCTCTTTTCCTCAGCATTTTTTTGGTTTGCCTTTAGCAAGCTGCTGACTCACTTTTCAACCTCTTCTATGGCCCGAGCCCATTTTCTATTCATTTTGGAGGTACTAGAGGCAGAAGCGTTGACTTCCTCTGACAGAATGCCCTGTTTTCACTCATCTGAAAGGATGGAAGGAGATACCTGTTCACCAAGAGAGCAACCCTCTATGATCTTATTTTTTTTCCCTTTTTTGGGCATTTTTCCAGCCAGTTACTTGACTTCTAAATCCTTTGTCAAGATGAGAGTCCTAATGCTATTCCTACCCCCAAGACCCTGTTCAGGGTTGAAATTCAAATCAATTGCTGAATTCCCCCAGGGGCTTTGGGTGGGCGTAGGGCCAGCACTCAGGGCTGAGTGGCAGATCAGCTGCTCAATTTCCCTAGTGGCTTTAGGCAAGGGCAGGGCTGCCACTGAGGACTGAGGTGTAGATCCCCTGCTCAATTCCCCCAGAGGCTTTGAGCTGAGCTGTATTAGACAATGGACCCTGGCTGCTTCCGTGGTCATAGTAGCCACCTGCTACCTGCTGCTGCTGTTGCCATCTCTGCTGCCTCCTGGGGCCAATGCTGTGGGGGCTCTGCTCCATTTTTGCCCAGCTAAGAAAGCCCTCCCACACTGACCTTTGAAGATTTCTTTGTCGCTTGTGGGTTGAGGGATCTGGGACCCACTATGTTGGGGATTCTGCCCTGGAGGCCTGTTCTGGTCCTATTCCTCCCCATGCGACATGGCCAGGGCTAGGCTCTGCTCCACTCAACATCCATGAAATAGACCTTTCCTGTTGGCCTTCCAGGTTACCTTTGGCTGGAAATCTCTTTCATTCTGTCATTCTGTGGCTTTTGCTGCTCTAGAATTTGTTGAGAGTCATACTTTAAAGGTAAAATAATTTTAAAAGAATAACAGTGACTTGTGTGTGCATAGATAATTAGAGAATAGTACATGAAATTATAATATCCTACAGAATAGTATGATTTTGACAGAGCAGTATTATGATCCAGAGATTATAATGACTGATATACAGAGGGAGTAACTAATTCAAATTACCTCAACTTCTTTAGTAAGATGATTTATAGATATGGCCAGATATCATTTGATTATTAAGCTGCTACAAAGTATCATCAAGTGAACTGCTCTGTGTGTGTGTATGTGTGTGTGTGCGTGTGTGTGTGTGTGTGTGTACCTATGCAAATGTTTATATGTGGCTTGGCCGGGAGAGGAAAGTGCATAAGTAATAGATTATGCAAAATCTAGAAGTCAAGAAATTTGTCTATTCTTTGGTGTTCTGACAACATCAAGCTTAAGGCACTATAAACGTAATGTATTATTATCATTTTTGGTAAAATTTTAATAGGTAATAATATTGTAAACGTGAATACCAGATAATACTGAAGAAATAATTGGAAAGATTATAACTTTTTCACCCTTTTCCAGCATGATTTTAAAAGACTTGTGGCACTCGGGTCATTTTCTTTTATCTTTGTTCAATTCTGATGTTAATATAATTAAAGTTATTAAGAAAATATCATAGAATATGTTAATATCCACCTAATGCAATTTTTATAAACAAATTTAATGGTAAAATTAGGTCAATTTATTCTGTTAAATTGTTGATATGGACTACATTTCCTATTTTTTTTCTCATTCTTCTACATAGATGTTGCTTATTATCCTATACATACCTTCTTGGAAAAATGGTGTAATTGCTCATCTGCTTATATTTCCCCCAAAGAAAAATAAAGTAAATGAGAAGACACAATGAATATTACTTGAACTCTCATTGGTGGATCACATTAAAAATGTACCATTCTACAATATCTTCATTTAAAAATTTATTTTTATTTTAAAAATTATAATCATTTAAACAACTTTATTCTCTTTTCTGACAATTCAAAATGAAATAATAATATAACCAAGAACATTTATGTTTTCTTTAATTCATTCATTATTAAATGTATCTATATAGAATTGC
The DNA here is from genome assembly GCF_028372415.1 of Notamacropus eugenii. Lineage (NCBI taxonomy): Eukaryota > Metazoa > Chordata > Mammalia > Diprotodontia > Macropodidae > Notamacropus > Notamacropus eugenii. The sequence continues at coordinate 271,163,234 of NC_092877.1, forward strand.
TTATCTAAATTTTTCTTTAAAAATATGACTAATGATGCACTCCAAATTGTCTATTTTTTTTCCTTCAATAAAGTAAAGTTACTTTGATCATCCAATCATAGCAACCCAGAATCTCATTGCTGCAAGATATCTCAGGTCTATCTGGCTCAAACCAGACCTTTTTCAGCATTCCAATTCTGTGCTTATGCATGTCTGGAACACACTTTCTCTTCATGCCCACCTCTTACAATTGTTCCTTTCCTTTGAGATTCAGGTCAGGTGCCACATTGTATGGGAAGTCTCTCCTTATCCCCTCTATTCTTCCTGTTTTCCCCCTCTTTAAGTGATCTTTTCTTAAACCTGGAAAGATTTACATGAACTGATACCAAGTGAAGTGAGCAGAACTAGGACAGTATTTTACATGGTAGCAGCACTATTGTGTGATGAAAAATTGTTAATGATTTAGCTATTCTCAGCAAGACAACAATCTAAGACAATCCCAAAGGACTCATGATGAAGCATGCTATCTGCCTCCAGAGAAAGAACTGATATTGTCTGAATACAGACTGAGGTATGTTGTTTCTCTCTTCCTTCCTTCCTTCCTACCTTCCCTCCTCCCATCCTTTCTCCCTTTCTCCCTCTCACCTTTCTCCCTCCCTCTCCCCTTCTCTCCTTCCTTCCTTCTTTCCTTCCTTCCTTCCTTTTGTTCTTTCTTGTTTGAGTATGCTTATAGAGATGACTACTATGGAAAAGTTTTATATTTGTATAACTTATATTGGATTGCTTACCATCTCAGGGAGAGAGAAGGGAAGGGAGAGATGAAGGGATGTAATTTGGAACTCAAAACTTTTAAAAAATGTTAAAAATAGTTTTAATATATAATTAGTTGGAGGAAAATAAGATATTATTTAAAAATATGTGATCTTTTCTTCACTTATCTACATATGAGCTTTATCCACTAACAAGTTTCTTGAGTCCTAGGAAAGATTTTATGAACTGATAGGGAATGAAATAAGCAGGACTAGAAAAAATAACATGCACAATGACTACAAAAAATATAAAAGAAAATAATATTAAAATGAAATCAAACACCATGTAAATATAGAGACTAATGTTGGTTCTGGTGAAAATATGAGCGAATCCACCTTCCATCTTTTAATTAATGGAGGGTTAAACATGTTGAATATCAGAAAAGATGGTCTTTTTCAGTTGAAATGATTGTTTTTATTAGTAAAAGATGAAAAGTGCAATGGGTATGTATAGTGAATGTGATAAAGGCATATAATTGGAAATAAGTGTGACCTAGAAAAATAAGGTAGATATTGAAGCACATATGTACATAAACACAAGCATGTATGTATGTACATGCAGATGTGTGTATATATTAGGAACTTAGAGTCCCTGAAAATGTGCAAAGTCAACCTAAGTGTTTAAACTTTGATTGAAATCTGAGTACATTCAACCTGCAAGACATGGTAGTCTGGAAATACTCTTGTGCATATGTATTTAGACATGGGAAAGCTGAGTTCGTTCCTATTTCCTTATGATATGTGTAATGATCAGTGTAGTTTTGTTTTATTTGGAAGTTGTTTACTTCTGTCTATAAAAGCTGCACATGGTTTGTAATTGGTACCTGAAGCACCCTAATTCCTGGCTGTTTTGGTATGCTAAAAAGAATATACTTAGTCTTCTTTTTCCCTGAATTTTCCTTATTGACCAAGGCGAGTCTTGAACTAAAATTTCATTTAATAATTATGGCACCCAGTGGTGGAACTTTCACTCATATGACTGTCACTGTCTGCTATTCAAATCTGCATCTAGAACTTGGACTAGTCAAAAGTCAATTATCCATGAAGTGGTCAGAGAATTAAACACTCCAAACACAGGAAGGATAAGGAAAATACAATTCCAAATCCAAAATCTAAATTTCTCATTGTTCATGAAGATAGGGGAGTGGTAAGTAACTGATCCTAACCTGACATTAGGGAGTAAAGCAACAGAACAATAAAGGGATACCTGTATCATTATAGAAGCAGAACAGAGTAAGCTTCTTGCTGACTCCCTTTAGACAAGTTGCTAAAAGCTTGGGATAATGGAAAACTGCCAGTTAAACTGGGAATGTCCAAAACTTCATATATAAAGCTCAGTACAGACTGGATTCAGTATGAAGATGACTGTGGGAAACATAATTTGTTCAGATTAATATGGCACCTTTGATTACAGTCAGTTGTGCATGCTAAAAATCAGTCTGGAAGGTCTTGGTTGGTTAGTTGGTTGGTTGTTGTCCTTCATTCCCGGAGAAAACCAAAATGGCATCACTATGTTGGGGTCAAAGTACAGTATGTCCAACTGTAACAGATCAGACCAATATAAACTTAGAAGTTTCTACCAACAGGTCAGGAACAAAGAGTTCACATGAACATTTGCAGTATAATGTCTCTAAATTTGTGCATCCCATATTTCTTTTGAGCTTCCACAATTATGCTTCATTTACAGAGCACAGTATCTTCTTTGATACAGGCATGCCATGCTGGGCAGTCCTTTGCTTATATCTCCCATATCATACAATCAATTCCAAAGTTCTTCAGAGAGACTTTCAGAATGTCCTTGGATTGCTTTTTCTGTTTTCTGTGTTTTCCATAACACAACTTGGCCTTGTGTGAGTTCTTCCTATAATAATCTTGTAGGCAAATGCATGTTTGGCACTTGAACAAAGTTGTTAGTCCAATGGAGCTGCTCTCTGCAGTATAATTTTAATTCTACAACCTAAGCAAATACATTATTGGTACTGTTAGGCAGAACTTTCAACCAGACTGCCTTTTCTCATTAGTACATCCATTAGAGGTTCCAGTTATAAACACTGGATTGCCACCATACAATTCCCGTTTTCCGGAAACAAAAATTATAAATTCTGTCCTAGCTGGAACGTGAAAACTATTAGTGAACTGAGGTTGATTGTATCACATATGTTCAAGGAGCAAAAGGAGAAGCAGCTTAGGAAAGAGAAGAAAGATAAGGTAAAGGAAAAGAAAATTTTGATGGCTGCCATGGAGATGATGCAGGAAGACAGATGAAAAGGAAGGATCAGAAAGGGAGATTTAGAAATCAAGAAGCAGAGATGCTGTTTGGTTCTGCAATAAATGAGAGTCACTTTAAGTGATATTGCAGGAAACATGAGCAGGATGAAGCCTCCGACAGAAGGTGACATCCTCCAGATTATCAACAGTGGGCCCCCACAAAGAAGAGGTAACATACAGACCACCACACTAATCTTTACCTTGGCACCCATAACCTTCACAGACATCACACAGTCCCTGTTTCAGGTACCAGGAATGAGTATTTGCTATGATGGGAGGAGAGAGGTAATTAGAAAATAGGAGTGTTTCTCAGGAATATTAAAAGGGTTAGGGCACAGTTAAAGAGCCCTTATTTGAGATTGTCATTAATTAGACACTCTTCATTTGTTTGGTGGACACAAGGACAACTTTCTCAATGCTTAAGTGCCTTTCTTTGGGCTTCCTGGTTATGAAGACTGAAAAGGTAATGGGCAACTTTGGAGAAAGTGAGATGTGGGCTTTAACTAACCCATTAGAAGTAGATATTAGAGTTTAAACATTTGAAGAGTTTTCATCCCTTATTGTCAATGCTTAACTCCCCTTTCTCATTGTATGAGAGATACTTGTTATAAAAACTTGAGACCATTATTCACGGTAATTCAGGCAGGTTATATTTGAATATAAAGGAACTGAATTAGTTTATTGAGAAATTTTAAAGGAACCGAAAAGGTTTACGGAACCCATGAAATCTGATTTGCCTCCCATATTACTAAATTTACCCACCACTTTGTGAGGTTCATTAGATGGGCTGAGCTTGAGTGGATCTTGTTAAGGATTAACTATTCCCGTGTGTACAATATAATATCAATTTAGAGGCTGTAGAACCCATCTAAAAACTCACTGATATTTCCATCTATCTGGAGGTGATAAGGTCATACCAATCACCTTGAAATACCCTTGTACTTCCAGTGAGGAAAACAAGGTTTTTAAAAAAAAGCATACCTGTACACTACTTTGTCAAGTGTCTGAGGGCTGTCAATAATTCTGTTTCCTCAAGAACCCTAGTGGTTATGAATACTTTCTCTATTATCACCAATGTTCCTCACAATACTAAAGCATATAAGCATATTGCTATTTCTGTGCGCTGCTTTTTTTTTTCTTAAAGTGTTCCATTGAACCTGAATACACAGTACCTCTTTGCTTTCTTAGAAGGACCAGCAATACACTTGAACTTGGTTTGTTGTTGTTTATTGTTGTAAACAAGTTTCAGTTGCTTCTGACTCTTTGTGATCACATATAGGGTTTGCTTTGAAAGATGCTTCAGTGGTTTGCCATTTCCGTCTCCAGCTCATTTTACCTATGTGGAAACTGAAACAAAGAGAGTTAAATGGCTTAGCCATTAAAAAAGCTATTAAGTGTCTAAGACTGGATTTGAGCTCAAATTCTCCTGACTCCAGGGTTGGCACTCTATCCACTGTGCCACCTAGCTGCCCTGGACTCGATTTCTTCAACTCAAATGCTGGTCAAGGATCTTCAAGATGTGCACCCATGCTGGGGGTCCTCCTTGATTATGTTTGTGACTTGCTGCTTGCCTCCCCTTTGTCTGATCCTAATCTCATGATTTACCATTGTGACATCTTAAAATATAGCCAGTATCCTTCCTGAACCCCTGAAACATGATGAGATACTCCATGACTATGTTCAGGTACTTGAGGTCATGGAGCACCTATGGCTTGACCTCACAGATGTCCCCTTGGAGGAGCCTCATCTCTCGCTATTCACAGATAACCCCTCCTTCTCTGAAAATGGGGTACAAGTGATTGGGGGGAGAAGTTATCTCCCAAGCTGTTAAATGGCTGTTTACAGTGTCCAACGGAGGCAAGGAAACTGAAGTAGTGATACTGACCAAGGCATGTCAGCTAACTGGAATATTTCAAGTGAACATTTACACAGATTTTAAATACGCCTTTTTAATCTGTCACACCACTGGCTCCTTGTGGAAGCAGCCCCACTTCATCATTGTGAACAGTAAGCTATTGAAGCAACTGAAGCATTTGAAGCATTGAAGCTCATGCCTCAGTTGTTGACCAATTCCTTCAAGCTGTCTTGCTTCCCAGGGCCATCTCCATGATGTATTACCCAGCCCAAACCAAAGGATGGCCATTTTTGCAAGATGGCAACTGCTTTGCAAATGAGAGGGCCAACAGGCCATCCCCTGGAATCCTTAAGAGCCACCAAGCACAATGTTGATGGTATCTACTAGCCCCACATACTGACTATTCTTCCTGAGTGGTAAGTGCCAAAATTGACATCTGGACAAACAGACATGAAGCTGTTCCATGAGACAGCCAGTGATCATGCCAGATGGTCACCCCATTGTACCTATATATGTGGTGCACCTCCTGTGCCAGCAAATCCAAACTTGAACTGAGGCCCTTGTATAGTAAGTTCGCTGGGCATGGTTTGCCCCTGGTGTTTATGTATAGATCCATTATGCGATCTCTATCTGCTTTTCTTGTCAAGGGTTAAACTCTTCATGGAAGAAAATTGTGATAGGAATGGGGGTTGGGCATGTGGGGAGTAGGCAGACCTATCATTTGAACATCTGTAAACTGACTTTATTGAATTGCCAAAGTCTGTGGATATCCAATAAGCCAAAAAACATGTTTTGCTATGCCAAGACCACTTAAACCACTGAGTAGAGACCTTTCTAGAGACACACATCACTGTACACATAGCAGCAATGTGTCTGATCAAGACCAAAATACCAAAATTTGGCTTGCCATGTTCCAGTGTCTGCAACCAACAGCCACATTTATCATAGAAATAACCAAGCAACTATCAGTTTTGGAATAAGCCTGAGCCTGCTCACTCATTATCACCCACAATCATTAGAGTGAGTTGAGACGTTAAAGAGGAAAGTTGCAACCCTTTTGGGAAAACTATGCCAGGAAACATAGTCAAAATGACCTCAGGGATTTCCCCTTGCCATTGTTCCAACTTAGAAATAACAGCATACAGGATTATGGATTGTCACTTTTTGATATTCTGTTCAGTGTGCCTCCTATTACTATGCAGAGGCTGGAACCTTGGATCCTAAGCCTGTCCATAAGAGCTGAAAGCCCAATAAGATATATGATCTCTGTCTAATTCTCTTTCACAACTCTGAACAGAGGCAGCCATGAAGCAAATTCTGCCTTTGGAAGAGATGATGCATCCATTTGAGCCAGGGAATTACCATATTTCACTATATAATCTTTGCCACCACACAGTTGCCCTACTCTGTTCTGTTTTTTCTTTTTTTTTTCAATTCAAAAATTGATTTATAAACTTTCATTAAGCAATTGTCTGTAATGTTGATGCAAGGTTAATGGTGGGTGGGGAGAAGAGTTGAAGATCTTCCCTGCCCATTAATAGGCCTCAATACCTTTTGCTAATTTCTGTTGAGGCTCTGTGCCCTCCAGCTCTGAAAAGCGTATGAATACTCTGAGGTGAGATTTTGCTTTGGGGCTTTGGAAAAGGTTTGAGCACCAGATGGCAATCTGGGAAGCCACCAAGGAGCTGCCTGACTTTGAAAATCCAGATGTCTGAGCTTCTCTCTCTGGTAAGTACGTATGTATGTAAGGGTCAGACAGCTGAAACTGTCTGTTGATTTGTGATGTATGTATTGCTTATGGAATTTGGAAGCCCTGTCTGCTGATTTTTATTTCTCTGTTTGTATTTTCTCTGAAGTTCAGGGTGCTGACTTTTTCCCTTGAACTAAGTGCATGATTAAAGTGATTACTGACCCTTTAAAAGTTGCTTTCCTTTTAGAAAAGCAAATCTAAGAACTTGTACAGTAGGCCTTCCTCTGTATGCTGGGGTCCTTGCTCTTACATCACTGCATCATATACTTTTGTTCATCGCTCCGCTTATAAAACAGAGCAACAATATATTCACCAGATCACATGACTATGAATTTTTCTCTTGCATACTGCAAGCTGTAAGCCTAGAATTCTCAGAACCTTCGAATTGTCAGTAATTTACAATATCCGACTTGTGTGCTTTGTTTAGAGCACTGGAGTACGAACAGTATTGTTACTCAGCCCAATAAAGACTTTTAGGCGCAAGGGGAGCAGGTAGGCAGGCAAAGTTACCATAAGCAAGTCAAATGATATGGTAAGACTTGCAGCTTCCCACACTAGCTAACCTGCACAGTTCTTCCGCCAGTGATACATGAACTTGGGAAGCATTTTCTCCTGATTATGGGTAAATATAAAAACTATTCTATGGGTTTCAAGCTGAAAGTGATTGTGTTTGCTGAACAGCATGGAAACAGAGCTAAGGAAAGAGTTTCCATTGAGGGAAAAATTATTGCAACTCTGGCAGAAACTAAAAGACAGACTGAAAAACACAAACTCAGAATGCTCTAGCACTGGATGGGAGAACAAGATCTCCCTATGATTTCCCTTATGACTGGAAAAAGATCTCCAATCTTTATCAGCCTTCATTCCTTTGTGCCTAAGGAATATCACCAAGCCCCCAGTGGTTCTTTGGCAACAAAGGACAAATTCAATAAAAACATAAAATTTTTCTCAGAATGACATTCCAGATATAATTTGAATATCTATCATTCTTTAATGAAAAGTCTGTGACAATCTCTGCTTTCCATTATCATTAGATTTAGCACTGTGTGAGTTTCTGGGACAATGGATTTTCATCAGTCTCCATTTGAATTATCTAATCCCACCGGTAAAGTTTCACTGAATCAATTTAAATTGCAACAATAATAACAATTTCTATTACAACCTTTCTTCCTCCTATTCAATTTTGGACCTATTTCATTATCTACCTGCACTGCCTATCCAATATATGAGATATATATATGTATATATATATATCTCATATATTCATTATCTACCTGCACTGACTATCCAATATATGACATATATATATATATATATATATATATATATATATATACACACATATATCATTAGCGGCAAGTCCTAATCCAGTCAATATTCATTTGTTAGCCATATAATTTGTTCCCAGCTGGCTTAGTAGGTGGATGTTTTTGAATGTCCATGGCTCACAGTAGAAGGCTTTGTAGTTTTCTGGGCCTTAAAAATGTAATAAAAAATGTTAACTGCAAACAGGAACATTGAAGAAACCACAAAATTGATTTATTTATATCAAACCGGTAATTTATTCAAGATACCTTTCATGGCAATCTCACCTAATGGAAAAGAAAATAGAAAGATGGAATGTATATTATGTATGTTGCCTTTAATCAATGATGATTAACACACAAGAAGTGGCTTAAAATAAATGAAGGGCATATATGACATGTGAACCAGTCAAGTAATGAGAAGATGAGATGTGCAGCATGATTACTGTCCTGACTTCCATGAAAGGTTAAAAGATCTAGAGATAATATTTAGGGTGGATACCCTTTGGAGGACTCATGGAAGGATGTGAGCAAGAATCAAAAAAAGAAAGAGAATGAGATCCAAGATCCATCAAGGAATACGAGGCACATAAGCATCCAAATCAGTCATCTACATAACAATCCAGTGGAATAATATAAGAGTCTGGGAATCTTAAACAATGTTCCATTGCTTTCTTCACCCCATAACTTCAAACAGATCTTTAAACTTTCATGATCATTTCCTTTTGTCTCATTTTATACCAGAAAACCTTATAATTAATTAAAATTATTACTTTCCTTTTGATCATGTTCTTATAAACCTTGATTCATTTTTACAGTACAAGAACATGAATTGATGAAATAACTTTTTTGGAATAATTTTCTAAATATTGGAATTTCTAAGACATCTTTAATTTATTGCATGTCAAGAACTACATCATAGAAAGGGGCAGTATATCCATAAAAGAGTATAAAAAGGACTTTTTAAATGAAGAAAGACAGTGCTCTAGTACACAATTCCTTGTTCTTGCACATTGTCCTAGAGGACAACTGGCATCTAACTCTGGTGTTAACATTACATGGAAAAAGAACTCTATGTTAAATATTAGGGTAATATTGGCTGTAGTAGCAATATGTAATAAGCTCAGAAATGTGGCTCATCACAATTTTACAAGCCAACCAAAGGAAATAAGATTCAATTTTATATTTTTCATGAATATATCTATTCATTATTTTCTTGTACACTCATTTTTTCTCAAACAATAGGAATATATTTTTATAAGTCCCAAGTATCTTTCATCCTTAACTGCAAAAAAAAAAAAAAATGTGGTATTATTTGCCCAGGGAAGTTGTATGCAAGGCACTTAAAGAACAAAACAAAACAAAACAAAAAAACCACCATAAAACTGTAGTGAGCTTTGAAGATGGAAAGAAAACTCTTTGTAAACAACAGTCCTAATAGATTAGCTGAAAATTGTGAGAAAAGTATGAGTGGCTATAATTACAAATCAACCTCAACTGAGCTCCAGGCCTCAACTTCTGTAGTATACAGGAAAGAACACTTAAAAAGGTAAGAGTCATGACTTCTGATTAGGTAGCCACAGTATCAGTAATCATAGGTTCAAAGATTCCTACATATTTGAAAGTTTTATAAAATTCTCTGACAACAAATGATTGTCAAATATTTGCCATGTATTCTTCCAGTGTAAGTAAGAACTCAAAAAATATAAGAGGAAATTCATTTATTGTTGTTTTACTGTTTTGAATAACCACAATATGTTTTAAAAAAAGAATTGATTTCTCTTGTTGTTATATCACCGACATTACCCTATAGGGTTCTACCCCTTTCCAGAGAGCAGTGCTTTATATAGTGAACATAATAAAAAAAATACTTCATATGTTTTCCCATTCTTTGTACTTTTTATATTCACTGTTTCTCACAGATTACCACAGTGTTTTAGCCATTTTCCAATCAATGCACATACACTTTAGTTCCAGTTCTTTGATAATTCAAGAAAAAATGCTTCTATAACTGTCTTGCTATGTAAGGCACCTTTATTTTGTTCAACAATTTAGTCTAAGAGCTAAGAAATCAAATTTGTGTTTATTGTCTCAGAACCAGACTAGCTCAGTTTGGGAAGATTCCTCAACTGGTTGAGTTCACAGTGGCAAATTTGTAGGCCTTTGAAAACTGTCACCATAGTTGCAAAGTTATAATCTGAATCATTAGGAGATGGTGATGAAACCCTGGGTCCTTAAAGCACTGGAAAACTAGAAGATAATATACAACATAGTGCTGTATTTAAAGGCCAGATGACTAATTATTCAATTGTAGAAGTACTTACATTGTGGTGATGGTTGGATTATATGACTTCTGAGATTTTATGGCTCTTTATCAGTCAACTGCTTTTATTTTTCTCTCTGAGCAAAGGGATGGCCCCTTTAATAAAAATTTAAACACACCACACACACACACACACATACACATACAAACACACATACACTTACACATACACACGCACACACAATCTATGAGTAGTCTAAGCTGCCTGAATTGGGACCCAGCTGGCTAGTTCCAATTGGGCGACTCAGCTTTCTCTTGTCCTCTCCTGTCCTTCCCTCCCCTGTCCTCCTCTGTTCTCCCCTTTCCTTCTCTTCTCCCTCTCCTCTCCTCTCTGAGGGTGTTCTGCCCAAAGAAAGGTATATTTCAATGGTGAAAGCTACCTAGTTAACTTGGGGTTTTCTGACTAAATTTCTTTCTCAAAGACCAAGCTTTAAACCCAAATTCACTCTAGATCTCTGGATCAGACCTGTTGGTCCCTGCCCAAGCACCATTTAAGGGTTATTTTTGGGTCCTCCTGACTCTGAGTGAATGCAAATTGTAACTATTTCTCTTTTGATCAAACACCATGAGTGTCTTCCCCTGGAAGTTTGATTTTTTTTTTTTTTTAGTTAAAGAATCCATCCCTGGAGTCACTTCTTAAAGAGACCTATTCACTGAAAGGGTATTGCCTCACTCAAAATGGGAACTTGAAAAGGCCTTGACTTAAAAGGTCCAAAGTGTCCTACTGCATCCTGGGCCATCCCCAGTCATCCTCATCGATATCTGGTCACTGGACCCAGATGGCTCTGGAGGAGAACATGAGGTTAGTGACTTTGCACAGTCCTCCTTCACTCAAATCAAAATTAATTTTAAGTCATGTCATCATCTCCCTGATGTCATGGTCCTCTTCAAGAATGAAAGACAAATCATATTTTTCTCTCTGTAGTCAACACACCCCAAGATGTACTAAGTAGCAGAGTCTGGATTGGAATACATGTTCTCAAACTAAATACAGCTTTCTTTTCCACTATTTGTGATATAACCTGCGATATGAATATGTAACATATGCACATTAAACTGTGATTAATGTTCAAAGAGGTGGGAACATTTAAAATTAATTTATTGTGCTTCTATTCTAGACTTTTTGCAGGCTAGTTGTTCATATATGCAAAGAGCTTCAATACTGAGTAGGACACCTAGTCAAGAAAGGAATATTATATATATATATATATATATATATATATATGTATGCATGCATGTATGTGTGTATGCTCATATGTATATATACATGCATATATACATATATAGATGTCTCTGTGTGTTTTATGTCTGTATCTGTATGTGTATACATACATGCACTTATAATAATATAATATTCAAAATATACGTGTGTATATATGTGCACATACACACAATATCCAACATATACATATATACATACACATACTGATGTATATATTGAATATCACATACATCTTTATATTTCATCACTCTTGTATATTAAATATTCTTTCCTATACATACTAATAAAGTCAAAGAACAAATCTGCACGTAGGCAGTGAACCAAGCTTAAAGTAAACTTTAAATTCTTCATTGCTATTTTCCTCATTTTTCATTGTGAGGCGTATATAACCATTAATACATATTGGAAGAGGTGTTGAGATAATGAAAAAAATAATGATTTTCAAATCACTGGGCACCTTGTTTGAATCTTTCATCATGTATGTTTTAACTGGATTATATTGAGCAAATTACTTAAGTTAGTCTCAGTTTACTCATATTTTAAATGGGGATAATATTTCTATTGTCTATCTCACATGGTTGTAGAGACCAATGCATTTTGAAAAACCTTTAGAAACTAAAGCAAGCTTTAGGATCAAAAAAATCTCATCTTTTTCTTCTTCAATTTGCATGTCTCAAATGCATACTTAGATTCCTCTTCTCTGAGTTACTCTCTAGATTATTTATGTAAAATATTTTAAAGAACAAATGTCAGTTCAAAAAGCTTAGATCTGTCCATACTTGCCAAATTGTCAGATTCTGGATGAAACTCTCTGCTCTTGTTTATAGAATACTTTGTAAGCCTTCTCCTCTTGTTTTGTAAATGCATTTGTTGCCCCACCCCTTTCAACCTCAGCAGTGACTGTGAGCACCTGAGGTTCAAACACCAACACTTTCACTTCTTTGAAGCTCCCCCATGTGACTTCATATATGGAGTAAGCCCTCAATAAATCCTTGTTAAACTGATAAATGGCATTTTCACTAAACTGTGCTAGTTGTTAAAATCTGCTTTTTGTTTTTATGATTGTACCAGTTATCAATATTTCTTTTCAATTAACACTGAAATAGAAAGCCAAGACCTGTCAATCCAGAGTTATGGAAATAAAATAAAAATAATTTCCCAAATTTATAGTCAGGATAGTTTCTGATAACCCAGGCTAAAATCAAGAACACATTTTTGTTGTGTTTTAAAGTGAGTACAAAAACCCAATTTCTGAAAAATGTTCATAGTATCACTTCTGTAATATGCTTTCCAATAATATACAGAATCAAATATTACTTGGAAAATTCCAGTGTTTACAAGAAGCTTCTTGAAATATGTTTTTAACTTCTTAGTAATTGGATTTGGTTTCCACCATGCAACTGAATAGCAATACTATCATAACCTCTAATTTAGGCACCAAATTACATACTGATTGGGAGATGCTTAAAGTTGAATCCTAAGCATAATTATAATTGCATTGAAAATATACTTTAAATTTCAAATCCTAAATGATTATAATGGAGCACCAATGAGCATGGCATATCTTTATCCATATTAGTCAACTCTTAATTATCCACCTATGGATTATACACTTTATAAATTATCTCCAGCAATTTGTTAATCCTTCCCTGGTTTCACTCTGATGCTTAAAATACATATAGTTTACCAGTATGTGCCCTTCATATGTATTCAGAGAACAAACTAACTTTTAATATCAGTTTAAGTAAAATTTAATTGCTGAAATAAATCTCCAGGGATAAGGGGTTGAAAATGAGGCACAGAGAGAATTCTTTTATACATTTGCTAGTAAATATCAATTATTCTACTGTCATATAAACTCCTTACTAAATCTACCCTCCCTTCCCCAAAAATAAACCCAAAGAATTTGGCAGGGGTAAGAAGGGGACTGGGATGTTAATAGTGTAAGATTGTGTTTTGACAACTCTATTTCAGTGTCATAATGCCTGATTAGTTTTATATTTTTGAAATAATGGTTAAAATGTCATTTCACAGCTTAAGTGATTGATTACTGAATCTATTTCTTTACCTTCTCATTGGAGATAGAGATGTGGTTGTGGGAGGGCAGGATGTTTTAGAATCTTTGTATAGTATTATATTAAGAGAGAATAGTCACCCTGCCCTTCCAACCTACCCTCCTTCCAAAATCTCTCTTGCTCTCCAACAATACTGGAAAACAGGATCACTATGTAAGCCGACATTGCATCTTTTCTCATTTTCATAGTGTTTCTCTTCTGCAGGCTGTGATAAGGATTTCCCCCCCATTTTCTTTATTGGTATAATGCAGTTTCAAAAAGAAACCATGCTATGTTTCTCCTTTATAAGCAAGATTAAACCTACAAAATGCTGAATGCTGTTCACTAAGTTTACCCACTGATCTCTTAGCTACTAGATGAGTAACATACTCATTGTTCTCCTCTCAGCCACCAGGTTCTAAATCTAGAAAGTGTTTAGCATAAGTAATACATATTAAAATGTCAATAAACTGTCTGTGGTATTTGAGACCTAGTTAGCATTTTTATTGAACTCCTGTGTTAGCATTTTCAGAAATGGACTTTTATTAATTACCAATTTAAATCCATACTTTGATACCACAGGTCACTATTAAATGGGTCATTTCAGCATTAATAGCTCTTACCAAGAGCAATACTTCAATTTCAGCAGAATCCAGTGTTAATAATTAAAGTGTGCATGTACCACAACCTATTTATCATGGTAACTAGACAGCACAAGGCATTAACATGGTGCTGCTTTTAATGAAAGACAGCACTCCGCTCCATGGCTGTTTTCAATAACACTTACAAATTCCATAATCTAGTCTAATTAAGGGAAAGTGGTTATTTACCTGACAAAAAAAATAATCATTTTAGAGTTCAAAAGTAACCTGGGGAGATGTAATTGCTAAATTTTCTACTTGACTCCATGGGAGGTTTTTGCATGCAAATTATTGATATTGTTTCATTAATTCTGGAAAATCTGCTATCACTGTCATAGTTAAGTATGCAGTATACATATATCCATTTCTAGGTGCTCATAAAGGAGAAATGTAGACTTTGATGTAAGCAGTATGTTGTCATGGAAAGAGTCCTGGATTTAGTCGAAGACTTGGTTTCAAAACCTGGTTCTGCCATTTTTAAGTCAAATAAGCTCTCTGAATCTCCAGATCAGCACCTGCAAAATGAGGGTATGTGGCTGAAGAGATGATCCTTGATAGAGTATACTCCTACAACGTTTTTCCTCTCCTTTATTACCTCCTATATCCTGATTCCTCTAAGTAAAATAACTCTAAGAATGAAAAAAACATAATAAATTAACAAAAGAGGAATGAATCTGCCTCTAACCAACTGCTTGATGTCTGTATCACAGTTTTGAACTCCCCAAAATAAGAAATAAAAAAAAAAAAAACACTGAACTAGACGGTCACCACTAAGACAATTTTTCAGTTTTAAATTCCTATTTCTTATTGTAAATGAAATAGTGTAAAAATTAAAACAAAATATCAACATAAAATATTATATTAAAACACTAGTAAAAGGAATCTGAATTTTTCAATGTTCAGCTAACAATCCAGATACCAACCTATTCATACTCCTCTATCTTGTATGATTCTTGACTGTATAATTCACACAGTATTTTAAGGGACTTCCTTACATTCCTCTAAAGTTGATAGATCACTGGAGTCCATATCTATTTATTGGTTATTCCTCATTCATACAATGTGAATGAACAACAATCTGCTTTTTTGAATATTGTTTTTGAATAACATCCTTTACATCAATTCTTCATAATTCCTAGTTTGCGATATGATAGGACAAACATGCTATAAATGATGGTAAAGTGTTAACTTCATATAAAAAATAAATCTATTAATTAGACACTTGCTTATTAGGGAAATCTATTTAATATCTCCAGACTCATTGCAGCATTAATATACCACATTAAAATTATGTACCATCTCTATTATAGACCATCTCCCTATAGAAATGAATTTGAGTCTGGGACTTTTATTTCTTCTCATAGAAAAACATTTAAACTGAAAAGACTGCTGTCCTAGAAAAGAAAAAAAAAGTGAAGGCATGTAATTTAAGAACTGGGATGTTTAAAAAGCATGACTTCTCCTCTAAGATGCATGGACAAATATTTTATAGTTCACAAATTTCTTGTCTTTGAATATTATTTATTACCTTTATATCTAACAAGTCACCAGCGTGAAATCAAAGAAAATGTCAAGAAACCTGATATTGAAATTGTGCTGAAAGAACTGAAGGCAGAATATCATCCCTATAGGTAAGTGATTGGATGTGTGTAGAAATAACACCTTATTACTCCTGGGTCAGTAAATATTGCCAAAACTCAGAATGGATTTCACACATCCCTTTTTTGAAGGCCTCGAGTAGAAATTTATCTGGGACAAAGTATCCAGAGTTTATTCTAAGAGTGTCACTTGCCTTTTCTCTTCGCATATACGATTATCTTAAATGAAAGGCAAATTCTGATACTACCAATGTTTCAATTGAATAATTAGAAGTAGGAGGTTTGTAATTTAGAAACAAGTTTGATTTTTTAAAAATGTTTCCCCTTTTATTCAGTCTGACACTCAGTATAGCCTAATAATGTCACTTAGAGTCAACTACACTCCAAGATTTTGTTTTGTTATTTATTTATTTATTTTTAATTTCCCACCTTAGGAGCTACAGATGAATTTCCTCTGCAGGAAAACATTTCCCCCAGTGCTAACTATTTTCAATCTGGCTTCAAGGTTTGCAGCTTACTTTTTGGATTAGTTCTGGTACATACTGTACAAATTCAGATACAGCACAAACCACTCTACCTTAGCAATATAAATCATAACTTTTCATGGTCACCAATTTTAAGAAACCAAATTTCAAGGAAGGAAAAATTTTCTTGTCTATTGAGTAAATTGTGACCTTTATCTCTAAAGAAGAAGCCACTTTAAGAAGTTATAATTCATCTACTTTATAGCAACTCATCCAAGAATAGGGAAATAGACTCTAAGGCTATGCTTATACAAGATTAATGAAAAAAAAAATACCTCCTGTTTTTAAAGCAAGTACTTTATGGGTTACCATACCCTGTTGCATTTTTTAAAATGGTTGATATGCTACCTAAATGATGGAGAAGATTAACAACAAATGCTAAAAAACATTAGCATCTCTAAATCAAATATACCTTCTTCTCTTATCCCACATTCACTTCCTAATATACTTTGGCACACAAACATCCTACTTACCTGTAGACACAGATAAAAATATACATTCTTAAATACTAATAAATGGTTACTACATATTAGGCTTCATTAACATTCTATCAGTAGTTTTCATCTTTTCGTTATGGAGAATCATTTGCAAGGTTAAGTAAGTATCTCTGCCTTTATACTATCTATAACGTGAAAGAATAGAAGGAAGTTGAAAGTGAGTTAAGGAAATAAAGTCACAAGCTGCTGGTCGTGTATAGTGATTGTGAAAGTCTCCTTAACCTCATAGACTGCAGGAAAAGTATTCTCATTATAACTGCTTTCCATGATCTCCCCACTCCACTCCAATCAAAAAAGGGAGTGGTCAAAACTGCTGCTGAGCTTAAGTGTTTGTAACCATGGCAGCTGCAAGGTCAGGTACAGGTTTTCAATTCAGAGTTGCACAGATCAAGTTGCAGCTGAGATGGTCACAATTATTTTTAAAATGAAATTGGTTGTCAATAGACTGGTAGGAGTTTAAAATTCAGGAGTAAGATTCTTCAGTGGAATAAAACAAGTTTTGATGGAATGTAATCAGTCAATAAAAGCATATAAAGCTCCAGATACAAAGTATTTGGGTTAGTTAGCCAAATCTCAAAATAGGATATCTAAAACTTTGAAAGGAGTAAATTTAGGACAATAAAATCAATATTCATTATACCAAGTAGAAAGTTTATGAAGTTTGTTACTTTAAGAGGTCATGAGGATTGAAAAAAAAAATTAGATGATTTCTTGGATAATATAGGTCAATAATGTATTATTAGAGGAAGTAACTGCTATTGCTGTAAGTGAGAGGAGCATTCATTACCCAAACTCTTATCAAATTCATTCTAGGTACTGTGATAGGAGCTATAGGATTGACATCTTTGAAATTAGCTATTTCATAAAATATTATTGATGTGTTTATCAGTCAGACTGAGTCAATCATAAATCTCACCCAATATCACAATTTTTGTTTTTAATAAAAAAAAATGATAGGATTTAAGATTAAATTCTAGGCCTACAGGTAAAGGATCAAGTTGCTGTAGCAGACCTACTAAGCTAATTCCCTATAGCTTAGTCTAAAGTCTCAACTTTTTGAACCTTTATAGATAAGTCTAGGAGTTCCAAAAATGTCCTAAATTATTCCAGTATGTTTATTCCTTCTATTTAAAAGTAAACATTGAACAACATTGTTTTGTTATATTGCCAACTGTGATACATTTTTTTTCAAAAATCATAAAACCATGGATTTTGGTTATAATAGGATTTTAGAGATAATCTAATCCAATTCCCTCATTTTCAGGTAAGTAAATTGAAGTCCAGAGAGGCAAATTATCTTACTGATAGCCAGGTAGATAGTAAAAAGCCAAGGTAAGATTGAGACCCAAATTCTTTGTCTCCAGATCTCTCATGATTGATAGCAAATTGAACTAATTCTAGGAGGGTGTAGCACCAATGTGATATTCACTATGCCTGCTGTGGCCATGAATATCCCAGTAGTGCAATGCCAAATTGTAAAATACCACAGACTCTCCACATGGAAGGCAGAACCAAGACATTTATTCAGACACCAGAAAGTCAAGTACATCCCAGCAACAAAAATCTATACACAATAAAAATGCAGAGAACAACACCATCCCCATGTCTGCCCCGTCCTAGGCTTTCCACAAATCTTCTCCATTAAACAAAATCACAAACAAGCTCTTTCACTCACACTAGTCAGCGGCCTGCATCCTTCCTGGCTCTGACTACTTTCAAGACGAACTTCCCCTCAGCTCTACTCTAGCTCTGCCTCTTCCTTTTCTACTCTTCCTGTTCCACCCATTCAGCAAACTCCACCACAGGTTCTATGTGATTCAGACTCATGTGACTCAGGCTTCTATGTGACCCAGTTAGGTTAAGGCATGAAAGATCTCCCCATTTAAATTACCATTACATGCTGCCCCAGACCTTTTGTATTCATGCATAGGTTGTTGGGGCAACTGGTATCAACAGAACTTTAACAGGAAAAACAGAAAATAAGCATATAATACAATATATTAAGCAATCATTGTCAACAGAACTTTACAACAGCATAACAGGGATCACATAAAATGAGCATGTAAAGCAGTATCTTAGGGTGGGGCTTGAACACAAGCACCCTATCATTCCCCTGTGAATGAAAAGGACCCAAAATCTTGGGATAAGGGTCGAAGGTCTCTTCTTCCACAATTACTTACTGCTGAGATTGGACCTGAAGCTGCTCCTGCCCCAAGAGGTCACCTATGAGGGGTCAATTTTAGCTGCCATCCGGAGTTTGTAGACTCCAGATCCAGGTCAATGCCATGGCACATCATAGTGGTGGATAGGGGGTGACATCTGACTTAAATTTTCAAGCATCTACAGATGGAGGGTACTGAGCTTGTAGGAAACAAATCTAGCAAACAAGTTTAACTGACAAAAAGCAAAACAAAACAAAACAAAACAAAAAAAAAAGAGAGAGAGAGACAATAACAACAGGCAGGGTAGATACAGGGTTAATCATGCTTCTGAAGTCCATGAACTTTTATAGCCTCATTTATTGTTGTTTACTATTTTCTAAATTGCACATTTGGGGTCATCATTCTGGCTAGTGATGTAATTTAATCTGAGCTGGGGCCTAGTCAATTTCTTATTCTACCTGCAGGTGTGATGAACTTAGATGCAATGTTTCAAGGTGGTCTATAGGAACAGTTCTTACTCCCCTACTCAATCTAATGTCAAGCCCTTTTCTCCACACATTTCATATAGTTCATTAGTTGGAATACCATCTATTCTTCCAAAATCTATCCCTGTTCTCAATAGAGCAGTAAACAATTATTTTCTTGTCAATCTAATCTGACTTTGAATATGCTGGCTATTTACTCTTGTTTCTCTCCGCAATTTATGTTTTCCCCGTTCCCCTAAGTCACTAAACTATGAAATCTTATCCGGTACCTCTGAAAAAGAGCCCTCTCTTTTCCCAATTAGTACAGTCAGAATTAGGTGCTTGTATGCAGGAGGAACCTTCTTTACTAAGATATTTCTATGAAAAACTGATAAGGTGGTACCATCATAAGCCTTGGCATCTCTCATCATTATTGTTGTCTTCATTACCTCTCATACGGTCCCTAAGTAAATACCAAGGTCCATCTCCAGTAGGCTACATAGAGTCAGTAGGATACTGCCTGTTGCATCTGCCTACACTTAGAGCTAGCAGATTAATCATATTGCTATCTCCCTGCATATGGTAATTCCTGAAATCTTGCTATACAAAAGAATTCTGGCTAATACCTATAAATTTCAAGTAATCTACATTATCTATCAATGCTCCATCATCCCCTTCATCACTTATTGTCAACATCCAAGATAATAATGATTCTCCTATCCTTTGGGTGAACCAACTCAAAATATCTGTGACCTACTGAGTAAAATCCTCAATTATTTCCTTAAAAATTATGTGGCTCCCCTGGTTCTCCTATTTTCTCCTTAGTATTGGACAAATATCTGCACTCATAAAAGCCCCCTCATTTAACTTTATTTCATAATCTTCCCATGCATTGTCCTAGGACTTCTCAGAGCAACTAGGCCCCTCCTCTGCAAGGACAGCTTGCACATTCCTTTTCTTAGTTTTTCATTTCTTTTTGAAAGCTAAATTAATAGCAGTGTGTTCTTTTATCACCTGAGATACCCCAGCTTGATCTTCTAAAGGAGAGTCAGAACACTATGACGTAGAAAGATTCCCATGTAAACCCAACAACTTCCTTTCCATCTGAACTTCCTTCTCCAGCAGCTTGTCTACTTTTACACATAAGGTGATAATTTGTTAGCAAGGCCCAACCTCTCCTACACCCCCCTGCCAGTTCTTTACCAGGTTCTATTGCCGGTATTCCTTGCAAACATCTTTCCAAATCTCTTGATTCTCCCTGCCATAGTCTCAATTCCCAGTTTTCATAGAGCCCTGTCTTTTTAGCTCATTCTCTTGCTAAGGAGAAATAAGGCAAATCCTCCTATCCCAAGATATCAACTTCTCTCTCTAAAGTCCTTCTGCCTCAAATAGAGTTCTGATATCTTACAATCCCATCTTTGTCACCAACTAACATGATATTCATAGTGCCTATGCCAGCATATTCATAGCTGCCATAAGCACTGTGAATATTGTACTGGTATTAAAATATATTATCATGTGATTTATTCTACTTTTCTCAGAAGAGATTCAATGGATATAGTGGCTAGTGAAATAAAAAGTTAAAACAACATCTCTTGAATACCATGGACATGGAAGTGACTGGAGCAAAGATCATTAAGAAAATCAGAATCATAGAATACAAGAATGGATTCAGAGTTGGAAAAATCCTATAAGAAAGGCTATTTAGCTTTCCTTGTTGTTATTCTTTGCCCTTCATTTTCAAAGGGGACCAATTATATCACACATTGAGATCTTGACTCCTAGGCGAATTGGCTTTAAGTGAGGCAGAGTTGTATGAAGTTGTCAGCCTCACTCTCTCTTCCAGAGTAACTAAAGTTTAGGGGCAAGACAAAAGTCAAGGCAACTAGAGATGACTTGGGATGCAGTGGATGGCTTTGGCATATTTCTTGTTTGACCAAGCTCTTAAACTCTCCACAGCACATGCTTCAGCTGCCTTCATGGTCTTTGAAGCAAACTGTTCTCTTCTACCCATTCCACCAGGGGAAATATTCACATGCTTGGGTTAGACATCTCTCGAACTCACCAACAGGTCTGAGACCAATTTGTTACCCTCAGCCTAGTTCAACCCATTTGCCAAGAGGTTTTAACACAGTGTGGCCACTGTGCATGTAACAGCTTCTCAGAACCCCTGGTGAGAACTGAGTACTAGGTAGATACCAAAGGTAAATGAGCAGTCCTAAAAGGACTCATCCTTCACACCTGAGGTAGTAGTCTTCCTTAAACATCCCATACACCCCAAGTCCTACATTAAAAACAATAATTCCTTCAGCAACCCTGATATATGCTTGTCCAATTTTGACATTTCTTACCTAGGCTTTATCAATGAATAAGCATTGCCTGAGTCAGACTGAGATTTGGGAAAGATCCTAACTTAAAAAAGCCAAGGTTTTCCACCTCATCTGAGACCATCTACAGTTGTCCTGATCTATCTCTTGCCACTGGACTCATGTGGCTCCTGAGGAGAGAGTGAACCTGGTGACTGTACAGCCCTGCCTCACTTACACCCAATTCATTTGCAAGTTATAACATCATCTTTCTGATGTCATGGTCCTCTTTGAGAATGAAGGAAAAACAATGACCTCTGAGTAGTAGTAGCTGCTCCAGTAAAGACCCAACTGCTCTGAGTAATGCATCTCCCTCCCTCCTTCCTTTCAACCTTACTTCCCTCTCTCTCTCCTCCCTCTGTCCTCATAAGGTATCATATTACCTGTGGGTGCTCTGCCCAAAACAACGTAAATTTTGATCACCTAAACCTCACAAGATATCTTGGAGTGCAGAGAATAAATTTCTTTCTTAAGGACCATGCATTAAACCTGAATCACTCATTGACTGGGCAACAGTAGATCCAGCCCCAGGCTCACTTGGTCATCCTTTGCCTTTCAGTGAATAAATAGCAATTGATTGTGTTTTGGTCAGAAACCTTGAGGTTCTTCCCCTCCCATTTTGTTTTGTTGTTGTTGTTTGTATGTTTGCTATGAGATAGAAGAGACCATTATTTGCCTCATTTCTTATCTAGACTTAATCACTGAATGAACATTGCCTCAGTCAAACCAAGATCTGGGAAATACTAAAGCTTACTGAGACCTGGGAAATAGCTTAAAAAGGTCAAGATCTCCCAGTGTGTCTTTGCCCATCTCCAGTCATCCTGATTTATGTCTTGCTACTTGACTAAGATGGCTCTGGAGGACAGAGTGAGGCTGGTGACTTTATACTGCCCTCTCTCACTTAAATCCAATTCACTTGCAAGTCATGGCATCACCTTCATCACGTCATGATCCTCTTTGAGAATGAAGGACAAATAACAAGGAATATCTCAAGCCACACATTAAAAACAATAACTTCTTCAGCATCCCTGCGATTTAGTTGTCCAATTTTGAGCTGAGATTTTTTGTTAGGATGAATCCACTATTTATTGAAGCAACTCTTTCTACTTTTGGAGAGTTATAATTGTTCAGGTATTCTTTCTTTCACCAAGTCAAAATCATCTGTACCTTTCCTTCGTGTCATCCGTTGTTCCTTGTTCTGTTCCCTGAAGTCTAGTAGAGCAAGTCTAAGATCGCTTTCGTATCATAGCTGTTCAAATAGTTGAAGACGGTAATCATATACTTTCTATGTCCTCTCTCATCCAAGTAAAACATCCCCAGTTCTCAGTCATTTATCCTTTGTGTGTTCTCAATTTCAGCTTTAACTCCATTGTGAAAATTCATAACTGAAGTGTCTCCACTAAATTGTCTTCAAATAAAGCATTGTATCTAACAGTCATAGTACAATCATAGAAATAATCAATAGATATACTAATATACCTTCTTTGTTTATAAAATTCTTACCAAAGGCACACCATCTATCTATCTTTCTATGTATCTATCTATATACATATGTGTTTGATTCTATTAAATGTTAGAATACTCCATACTAGATGATAAATTCTTTCCATAATAGTATTATTAGTTATTAGGAGATAGATTTGATTGCCACAGTCTTCTAGTAGCTGAGCTTATTAGCATGCCCCACTCTGCCTAACTTTTTGTTTGGTCTTGTTTTAATTTTTCATAAATCCAACTATATTTTTTTCTGTGGCCTTGCAGTATTTTTCAATTTTCTATAATTCTTTTCTCAGTCAGTAACATTTCCCCAACAAACGCCAATTTCCATCATCTATTTCCTTTATTTTGACTCTAGCTCCACTGAGGACTTTCCTAAAAACAAACAAAAAATCAATGCTGCTTTACAGCAACTTTCTCTGCCATTCATTTCATTTTTCATCCAGGGCTTTGTTTGTCCAAATAATATACTCCTTAGTTTCTTTCTGAAGAAATCCCTATGATTTGAACCAAGTAAAAGAAATATCCTCTTGTTTGCATGCCAATTCATACAAAGTCGAACCCATGCTTCTATTAAGAACTAATCCATCCTTTTAAATTTCTACTTGTCTAGTTGTTAACATCAGATTGAATAGGGAGGGGGATGGGGAGTACTTATTTGTCCCTGTGTCTACTTTCATTGTCACATTTGGAGATAACTTCCCTGTCTTGTTACAAAATAATTTATTTCTCTTTGATTTTGTATTTTTTTCTCCAGAATGAAGCTATACTATATTACTCTCATTTCCACAATACAGAGAATCTTCTTTTAAACTCATTTTCCCCACTTCTAAGACCTTGATCATCTAACACCATATAAATATGTTTTCTCATTGACCTGGTTGCTTACTCCCATGACTATATTCTTACAAATGCATGGCCAAAAATGAGTCTGAAAAGGAGAAAACAGATATCTGTGTGATTAATAAAGTTTCTCTGTTAACAGAATGCTGTTGTGAAAAATAATAGCCATAATAATATTAATGAATTTAAATATTGGTGGAAGGTTTCTGAAATCTTTTCTTTGCAACAACTCCATGAGACTGGTAGTGCATGTATTGTCATTTCCCACTTTATATGTATAAATAAAGCTAAATAAACAAAAAACAATAACCACCAGGCTCAGATTAGCGTCTTTTACTGAGCCACATAGTCAGGAAGGATCTGATCCAGAATTCAAGCACAGGTTTTCTGATTCCAGGCTCATTATTCTTTCTGGTATACAAAGGAAAATATAGTCCAAAGAGAGAAGATCACAGCAGTTAAATGCTTTATATTCTTTGGGGAAGTTAGCTCTTAATTAAGTCACTAAAGCAGCCAGTGTGGAATAGTTGAAAGATAACTGGTTTGAGACTAAGAGTGGCTGGATCCAATTTTAACTCAAACAAACATTTATTAAACAGATTACTTTGTTAGGCTTAGGGAAAACACACATCTTAAATAAGACATCATCCCTAACCTCAAGAGGATCATGAGCTAATACAAGCAAAAACATTTGTGCAGATATTTGTAATGCAAAAATCTATCTATCTATCTATCTATCTATCTATCTATCTATCTATCTATCTATCTATCTATCTACCTATCTACCTATCTATCTATCCATCTGTCTGTGTCTGTCTGTCTGTCTGTCTACCTAAGAAATACCACGGATGTCTTCAAACCAAATATTTTTTGCTATTCACAGGTTTGTGGAATGACCTTGAATAAGTTGGGAGATCAGAGAAGATATCATGGGAGATGCATCCTTGAGCTTGTGATTAATGAATGAATAGTATTTAAAAAGTCAGAGTCTGGCAATTAAGGGGTGAATTCTAGGAATAAGAAACTGCATAGAGAAAAATATTATAGTACAGTTAGAATTCTTTATATTGCATTCTAGGAACTGAGTTTAATTCCTCTTCTCCCATTTTCTGACTTTGTGATTTCGGATGAATTTTGTTGTCTGTAAAATTTACCTTCTTCATCTAAAAAAGAGCTAGTCCCTACATTAAAATAAAATACTGGTCATGATTTACAATTCTTTTACATCTCTGTATGTAAAGTTATGCAGTCATATTCTGGTTTGTCAGTATCCCACTTATGGCATCTGTACAATACCTTGATTGTGGTCTAATTACTGTAGGGAACAATAGGATTATTGTTTCCTTTGGTTTAAATTTTGTATTTCTGTTAATGATGCCTAAGACTGTATTTTTTGATAGTTACTACCTGTGTGACCTTGGGCAAGTCTCTAAATCTTTGGGCCCTAGATTCTTCATTGGTAAAGTTGGGGAGTTAGTCTACATAACCTCTGAGGTATCTTCTAGCTGGAGAACTTAAGTTCAATGATAAACATGTTATATATTATTCACATTTATCTTATTGTTAACTAAAACTATCAAGTCTGTTTCACTTGATCTGCCATCCTAACAATAGTTTGCCCCAACTTGTGGTTTTATAGTTGATTGTTTTTGAACTGAATTTCAAAAAAAAAAAGCAAAAAATGTACGTTTATTCCAGTTAGTTATCATCTTGTTAGAGTTATCCTATTGCTTCTGTGAGGATAGAGAAAAGAACATGAAGAACAATTATATGTTAATCACCAACCATGTCCTTGGCTTTTTGCCAGAAGCTTGCCAATATCATCTCATTTGATATTTATGGAGAGATTTTTATGGCGCTTGCTTCTTTCATTGAGGTATAAGCTATTCTTCTCAGTTTCATGTCATTTGTACTTTGATAAAAGAGCCATGTTTGCTTTTACCCAAAACATTGGCAAGTACGTTGAACCAAATATTGCTGACGAGAGGACAATGGTACTTCAGTAAAGATGTTCCACAAGGATGACAATGATGAATGAACATGTTGGTGTTTAATCCATGTAATTATATTTCCATCCTACCTGTATTTCTCCATCTTGTCCATAGGGATAGCTTGGGAAATTTTGTCAATTGCTCATAATTGCTCTAGCCTTTCTCAAAGCAGTTTATAATGGCTATACCTTTCTCCTCCTCTATCAGTCCAGTAATCCTATTCAAAAAAGTAACAATGAAGTTCATCTAGTTTACTCTCATTTATTTTGAATAGTGATTAAAGGAGCAAATTTCAGATAATATTATGTGAGCCAAATCTAATCAAAGAATGCTGCCGTGTGCTAAATGGCTTCCCTAGCCTCCGTACTACCAGATAAATACCTATCTACCATCTTCTATGCAGACCACCCTCTCCAGTTCCAGCTATCATAGTATCTTGCTTCATCAAATTTGCAGCAGAGCTACAAGGGACTCCTGGACACCTCAGTCCTCTAGCCTCATGTGACAATGCAGCATTTTTCATTACCCACTCAACCTCTACCACCCCCTAATCTCTGGAAAATACTGAAAAATGGCCATGTCTTGAGCTGGTGACTGAATCTAAAGACCCTGGAAGAAACGCAAAAATAACACAGAAAAAGAAGAACATGAATACCTCTCAGTTCCAAGTGTGATGTAACAAAAATTTCATAACTGCAAATTAAATATAAAGGTGAACTGCAACAGCAGTTCCATTTTAGCGTTAGGTCACTGTATCACTTTAGCTAACCAAGGCAGCTAGTAACTCAGAAATGATTATCAAGAAGTTGGAACCTATTTGCAGAATATTATAATACTCATGAATGGGCAGTCATTTAATGCGCAGCTATGTGCAGCTGTCATCTATAAATCTTGAAAACTGTTGTCATATTACACTTCACATCTCTCATGGCAGCTAATGTTGATGGTTCCAAAGGAATAGGTGTGAGTACATTGAGTTGAATATATGCCAGTAATGGCCCTATAGAAAGCAATATCTCAGGAGCTAACCAAGGCTTCTTGTGACTGCCTTCCTTCTTTGCTAAAGATTTGTTTTTGTTGTTGCTATTTTCCCCCTTTAATTATTTGGTCTTCTTATTTTAACATGTATTCAAGAATACTATGAAAGCAGGCCTGCTTTGGGATGAACTCTTGGTGGCTAAATATACTCATGGATTTAAAAGCATCATATTAGAACCCCATTCAAATGTCACTAAGGAGTAAAATGGCTACAGACAAAACCAAAGGTGTGAGGGACTTAAAAAAGTGGGATGCACTTAAATATGCAGGGGAACATTTAGAGAATGTATTTTTGAAACTTGTGTGATCTTTCTTACCGTATGGGAGAAGCTGTGAGACGCATTCTAGTTATACCAGAGTGAAAATCTCTTCTTTTTCCCCAAGGCTCACCATTGTGAAAAGAAAAGAATTATATAAATGAACAGATTGGAAAAGATCTTTGGACATGGAAAAGTAAAGACTTGTGACTCCTGGAACAAGATCCGAGCATCAAATAAAGTCTGACTACTGAGATAATGACATCTCAGGAAAGACTTTACATATCTGTACCACAGCAACAATTTGGTCATTGCTCTGAAGCGAGGTTTTATAAATGAGTAGGGAAGGTTTGAGGTGAATTTTGACAGTGCACAGTCCAAGAATGGGGTTGGGAAATGAGCTTATTTGGGGTGAAGGGTGGAGGGTTGACTGGCCTCAGGAAAGGGGATAGTGGTAGAGGTTTTGTAGGCTGGTACAACTAGGTAGCATGGTGGATAGAGTGCTGGTCCCAGAATCAGGAAGACCTAAGTTCAAATGTAGCCTCTTGATGCTTATTTGCTATGTGACCAGGAGCAATTCACTTAACCTCTGTCTCAGTCTACCTCACAGAGTAATTGTGAAGATCAAGAGAGATATTTGTAAAGGCCTCAATGTAGTGTCTAACCTATAGTAGAGTCTTAAGGAATGCTTGTTCTCTTACTCTTCCTTCTCCCACTCCCATGAAAAGGATGTGCCAGGTAAGTGGAAATTGCTATGAAGGATATAGGAATGGTATTTTTTTTACCCATTTTTAATATAATGATTGATCTTTTGTACAGTAAGAGGCAAATTAATGACATTCAAAGCCAGTAAAGTAAGAAAAGGAATGACTTTTCATACTAAGAAAAATAAGAATTTGATTCGGTAATCCACGGAAATAAGGAAACAAAAATACCTGTCCCTCAAATGGGGTAGGATAAGTTAGAGATACCAAGTGTTCTGAGAGTAAAAGAAAGTCTGCATCAGTTCATGCAAGGATGATGTAACAAAACTGTGTAGATTCTCTATTTCTTCTGCATTGTCTTCTAATCTCTTGTTTTACATTTCTACCACTACTTGAACCTACTCTCCTCTCCCACATATTTTTCAAAGTCTAATTGTCTCCTTCAGTATATTAAGAATCAGAACCTTCCAACAGTTTCTGAAGGTGTTTTGTTTCCACATTATAGGAGAAAGAGTTCTAGACTGAGATCAACTGACCTGATTTCTCTCCTGGATCCTGAGTGATCTTGGGCAGATTGCTTAGTTTCTTGGAGCCCTAGTCTTTTCAACTGTAAAAGGGCTGGAAATACATTATCTTTCAGGTCCCTTATAGCTTCAAATGAGATTATAATTCCTAATCTTATTTTCTCTGATCTTGTCTGTGCTCCCAGTGATGAAGTCCTAATAGAGCTGCCTCCATTCCCAGTAGTCTAACTTCGTTATAGATTCACTGTACTTGCCTAGCGCCACCTCCCCTCTTCCCCCAATGTCCTAACTTCTTTGTACATGCTTCACTGATAAGTGGAACAGCTGGTGTGTCCCTGAAACTCACAGTTCTCATGGAAACAGAAAGAGTGGGAACCCAGCTATTGCCTCTACCCTGCCATGACCCCCAGACCCATTCCCACAGAAACAGGTATGTTCTTGTAGTCAATCACAATCTCATCATCCATCTAGCTCAAGACAGGACTATAATACCTAACTATCTATTTTTACCAAACAGGACTACAATAGCTAGCCAATTGGAAGGCAGTATGGCCAGAATGTTTAACTACCAAACCATAGATGGGACTTTTCTTCCATTACCTAATTCCTTAACAAGGTCCTCCTGCCTTTTTAATATTAATCACATCCTTATATTCTATGTAAATTTCTGTTATGTAATTGCATCTTCACCATATAAAAATACATCGTGTCTCTGAAGTTTCCGGTTCCTCTTGGAACTTAGTCCACTTTGTGAGAGGTGTCAATCTCAATAAATGCCTACATTTGGATTAGAGGTGGTCTGATAGAATTCTTTGAGATGATTCAGCAACAACACATCATGAAACCTCAACAACAGGACATAATCAGTTCCCTAAAGGTAGAGGACTGAGTTCAGAGCTTTAGTCACAAAAAAACTACTTAATGTTTCTTTCTCTTCACAGGTGGGAGCTGTTGTTAAAGTAACAACTGTACTATGGGAGATCTCCTGACTTTTTGTACAATTTATTTTATTTTTTTAAGATTTGAATCATTTGGAAATTTGGACATTTTACGCCAAAGAGATTTTTAATGGTGATGAGTATCTTAGGTTAGCCTATGGAAGCTTACTTAGCCCATGTTATCATGACACTTTCTAACTACATGATCATAGAACCAGATCATTATTTTGGGCAATAACTTCTCTTAGAAGTTATATGATCACTCCCAGTTGGAATAAAGATGTCTCACCCTGAAGCAGAGCAGCAGTGGTGGTGGGTCCTGTGGGAACCTAGTAACTACATGGCTATAGGGATCAACTTACTAGGGTTCAATGACAACTTCTTTGTGAAGATTTCAGAGCATTATAGTTCCTGTGGCAGTTTTAGCCATAATGGTTCCAATTTTGTAACTTATTTCACAAGTGCTTATATGTGACTTCTAATTTAGAAATTTTTGAATTCTTCATAGTTCTGAAATACTGATGTATATCAATTTATTCTTTTAATATACCTTTACTAAATATCTACTTACTCTGTGTCTGATGCTGTGTTAGTGGATCCTATAGTCAGAAAATCTGGATTGAGATTTAGTCCTCATTCATTTTGTGACTGTAAGTTATTTTATATTACTATACTTCTGTTTCCTCTTTTATAAAATAAAGTAATTGGATAAGATTAATTAAAATTTCCTTCCAAATATAAGACCTGATGATCTTTCTTTAAATATCTCTTACTCTTCAAATATTTGATGAATATAGATGTCACTATTTGTATTTGTTATTAAATCTATTGCTAGTAGGTGTAGTTCAATCAAAACATTTCTTAAATCACTTATTTTTTACTCCTACTCCTCTACACTTAAGTTTCTTCAAAGTTAAAATTTAATGAAGCTCTGGGTCCAATCTGATAACTATCTCCTTATAAAGAAGAGGAAACTTTCTCTAGAAATCAACAAATTGCACTTCCTGTACTCTTCTGTCCACTATACACACTGTCCTTTTCTAATATGTTACTTTTTTTCCTGCTTTTAGCAGATGAATAATTTATCTCCAGGTAAGCAATTTTAAAATAATACCTTTAAAATTTATAAAATATCTCATATAAAATAAATATCTCATTTAAATCTCACAATAAATATACAAAGTAGATGCAAATATTATTTTTTATAACCTCATGTTACAGAGAAGGAAACTAGGCAGACAGGTTAAATGGCTTGCCCAGGGACACACATCTGGTTAATGTCTGTGAGTCTGCATTTGAACTCGTGTCTTCATGATGCCAGGGCTGCACTCTTTCCAGGGTTACCTACCCTTTTTATGAAGTGAAGCTGATCTATTGTCATCTTTAATTATAAAATAACGTGTAAAAGAATGTAAAGGCATAACTGACAAGGGAATCCAGTTTGTCTGCTTTTTGAATAAGGAAGGAATCCCTCTCTGAAGCTTTTGGAAATGTCTCACCTTTCTGATCCATTATTGGTAACTGACTAAAGCCAGTTCTTTGGGAGGTTATCTTTTGGTAGATTTCTAAGCCGTGGATGAACAAGTTGTTTTAAGTAAATCTGATGTTTAACTAAATCTATTCACTCCTACAAATAAAGGTCCTTTCTTTAGATGGTTAGGCCCATCCAGCTTTCTGTTGTACAGGAACCCCTAAGTTTTCATCATCTATATCTAACAGTGTGCCAAGAAATTTTCTGGGTATCAAAGTTAGGATTTGCTCCTAGAAAAGAGAAAATTGCCTCTAACAATCCAATATGTGTTGTTTCTGCTTTCTCAGATAAAGAAAGTGATGTTTGCACTGAAAACAACAGAACAAAATAGCTTATGGGGGATTGGTGATTCAGACAGAAAGAAAGTTCCTGACTATGTATTTGTGTTTTTATGTATATGATGACAACATACAGCATTTTATTCAGTCAAGCAACAATTACTCACTAAGCATCTATTCTGTGTAATGAAGGAACTAAGTTTATTTCTATAAACATGAAAACAAAACAATTTCTTCTCTCATGAAGCTTATAGTCTAAGAACATAAATGATTGGTATGAGATGTGTTGTTTTTACTTCCCTTTAGTATTTTCAATAAATTATTTTTTCATTACTTGAAAAAAAAACTTTTTAGCTAATATTTCAATTGAATTTTGACCAGAACATATTGTTGTTCCAAAAAAGCTCTATAAAATCAATTCCTATTTATCTCCTAAATATGATTAATGTATTTGCTGATCTTTATTGTATTTTTCACTTCTTCCATTCTCAGAACATTTTTCTCTTAGCCTCTTGTGGTACTATGGGGTAAATATCATTTTGGCAATCACTTAACATATGATTGAATTTTTAAAAAATGTTTTCTTCTGCTGAGATTAAAAACAAAACCAAATTATTCTTCAATAGACATATTTTGTCTACAGTGTTATCTTTGAACAAAATAGTTTTTCCCCAAAACTGTCAGAGACAAATGATGTTTTTATATTGAAATTGATCCATTTCATTAAAATGTTGGTACTTTTAAAGCGCTTAAAATCTATTACAGTACCACCATTTTAATGAAATGGATCAATTGCAATGTACCAATGCCATTTGTCTCTGACAGTTTTGGGTAACAATTTCAACCACTAAGTTGCATTTTCTAGGGTTCCATTAAATACTAATATGGAGAACACAATAGTTTTTGCATTGTATCAATTCTTATCTCGCAAATCCTTGTTTTATAGGCTCAACATTACTTTGCTGCATTTTCAGAAAAATAATTTGATTGGCTCTTAGTTACTTTTTCTCTTCTTATTTATAAACTGGTCTTTCACAGGCATACTACTGAATCTCAATGGGAAAGGAGATGCAAAGTAAATTGGAGACAAATTTTGGATAAGGACTCTAACTTTTAAGCCAAATATTAAAATAGCAATTAGAATGAACTCACAGCATTAATAACATGCATGTGCACATACATATACACACACATAATACAAACTCATACAACACACAAGAGACCTCATGGAAAAACAATCTAAAAGAAATAACATGTATTCATAGAATTTAGGTCACATTTTATTATAGCTCTTTGAGCAAAATTGCACCAATAAATGTAGAGAAGGCTGTTTTACTTTTCTCTTTCCTCCCTCCTTCTCCCTCTCTCTGTCTCTCTCTCTGTCTCTCTCTCTGTCTCTCTCTCTGTCTCTCTCTCTCTCTCTCTCTCTCTCTGTCTCTCTGTCTCTCTCTCTCTGTCTCTCTCTCTCTCTCCGTCTCCCTCTCCCTCCCTTCGAGTAGTGCAATCAGTATATAGAATAAAGGCCTCTTAAACTGGAAAGTGGAGAATGTAGAAATTAGTTATTGAAAAGTAAGGACAACAATCTTTATTGCCCCTACATAATATAGCATTGTTTATTATTTGCAATGCATGGCCACTATCACCTTTTACTTAAAGGACACATTTATTTTGTATAGATAGGAAAAAGCACATGCTATTCTGAATCAAACTTAGATTAAATTAGTGTGTTACAAATTACCATATTTAATAACATCAAATGGCATTAATTAATTGGGCTCCTAGAGCAGTTATACATTTGACCATAGACTACATGATAAATAACAAAGCCTCCAAAATCATTAAGAAAATATCACATGAAATTTTGTACCATATATATATATTTGTATGTATGTATGCATGTATGTATCAGTTTTTCTTTAAAGTAACAAACAATTGTGATAAAATACATTATTATTAGTGCATGATATGATCCCTTCTGTACATAATTACATTTTGCTTACATACATAATAAATCTTTTTTTTTGAAAACTGGATAATATTTGAAAGTGTAAAACAATTAAAAATAATATATTCAGGGACCTTTATCTCTTATGTGGTCTTTCAAAAATGTATGTGCTTTTCCCAAAGGCTGATTGGAAATAATTTTCATTTAAATAGCACTATAAGAATTAATTGAGAATCAAATACATTTTATAGAAAAAAGCTCTCTGTAATCAGTCAACTTTAAAAAACTCACTTCTTTTTCTGGTTATATAAGAGAATGTTACTGTTCATTAGGTGTGTATTTCTGTACTCATTGTATTCAGCTTAAAAGAAACTAGTTGGATTTTTCTTACATGTATGAAAAGTTTTTTTTTTTTTCTGTGTCATGTACGATAAAAATATTTCAGTGGTTTTCATTTAAGTTACGTACCACATTTATCAGTGACATAGACATGAAGAAATTATGATGGTCCCTATACAACGTTTTGAAATCAATTAATAGATTTTAAAAATATATTTGCTATGGCTTTAAGTGTGCCAACTTAGAACTTATGCTCAATTCTGACTGCAGAGTATCCTTTCATAAATTACTTTTATTTATCTGTTTATGTTCTTGATTTACAGCCAGCTTATGCTTCTGATACTTCCATTGCCATATCTAAGCCCCACTGCTGGTGTTGCTACCACATAAATTGGGGGGGACCAGGCCCCCATCCCACTTTCACACACCCCTAATCCCACCTTCCTCAGCTGTCTTTGGGCAGAAAAATGTCTCATCCTAACTTCTTGTTGACTTTGCTGCTACACAATTTGATTTGAGGACTTACCTTAAAGTTGTTTAGAGTGAACAGTTGAGGAGCACCAGATGTTTCCTTCTTTCTATCATGTTGGTTATACCCTTAGAATTTCTGCTCTATCTTAGGAAAGGGCAAGAAGTACTAAAATATTATTTTTCTCTGTATAAAATCAACCTCACAGTTATAAGATAAATACTCTGGAAAACATGAAATAGCCTGCTTCTTCATAGCTTTATTAGGACCCTGGAGACAGAGTGTTTAGAGTACTTGACCTAGGATCAGAAAGACTTAAGCTTAAAATCAATCTCAAACACTATTTAACCTAGACAAGTCATTTAACTTCTGTCTTTCTCAGTTTATTCAACTGCAACTGGTGATGTTAGTACTTACGTCATAGACATGTTGTGAGTTACACTGCTACAATATGTGTAAAGCACTAAGTGCAGTGCATGACAGTAGTAAGTGATTAATAGATTGTTTTGTCTCTTCCTTCCATTTCTTAAGACATTGTACTGAGAATTGGAAGAGACCTTAGAAGTTATAAATCTAGTGTCTTCATTTTTTAAATGAAGAATCTTAAAACCAGAAAAGTGAAGTGAGTAATCAAGAGTTGCACAGGCAGAAGCAGAGACAGTATTTTAACCCAATTTCTCTTACTCCAACTATCCAGCTGTTACACTGCCCAGAAATACACAAACATTTTTTTGGGTGGTACGTATATGTGTATACAGAGTCACATGTGTTTGCTTATGCTTCACAAAATGTTTTAAAATTACTATATATTTTATTTTCAGTGTTCAGCAATCACTACCATACAATCTAGATTTTTTCTTTCCCTCCCTCCCCTCACTTCCCCCCTCCTTTCTAGACATGGCATACAATTTTATATAGGTTCCACACATACTTTCCTATTAAATACATTTTCACTATTGTCATGTTGCATGGAGAAATTAAAATGAATGGGAGATATCATATAACAAACCAAAACATAATACAAAAGAAAATGATCTGCTACAATCTGAGATTGAATCCTATAGTTTTTTGTCTGGATGTGGAAGGCATTTTACCTTAAAAGACCTTTGGGAAGTTTTTAAGTCCTTGCATTGGAATGAAGTTCCATGTCTACCAGAAAAATCTCTCACACAATATAGTCATTGCTATGCACAAAGTTCTCCTGCTTCTGCTCCCTTCACTCAACATCAGATTATATAAGTCTTTCCAGGCCTCTCTGAAGTTTTCCTGTTCATCATTTCTCATAGCACAATAGTATTCCATTACACTCCTATACCATAATTTATTCATCCACTCCCCAAATGATGGACATCCCCTAGATTTCCAGTTTTGGGCCACCACAAAGAGTTCTGATATAAATATTTTGGTATAAATGAACCCTTTCCCATTTTTATGATCTCTGGGGAGTACAGTCCTAGAAGCGTTATTGCTGGGTAAAAGGGTATGTGCATTTTTCTGGCCTTTTGAGCATAGTTCCAAATTGCTCTCCAGAATAGTTGGATCACCTCACAATTCCACCAAGAATGATTTAGTGTTCCAACTTTTCCACATCTTCTCCAACATTTATAATCTTCCTGTTTTGTCATGTTAGCCAATCTGATAAGTGTTATGTGGTATCTCAGAGTTGTTTTGATTTGCATCTCTGTAGTCAATAATGATTTAGAGCATTTTTTTCATATGACTATAGATATCTTTAATTTCTTCCCCTGAAAACTGCTTGTTCATATCCTTTGACAAGTTTTCTGTTGGGAAATGATTTGTATTCTTATACATTTGACTCAGTTCTCTACACATTTTAGAAATGAGGCCTTTATCTCAGACACTAGTTGCAAAAATTCTTTCCTGGTTTTCTGCTTCCCTCATAATCTTGGTTGCATTGGATTTGGTTGGGCAAAAACTTTTCAGTTTAGTGTAACCAAAATTATTCATTTTGCACTTCATAATGCTTTCTATCTCTTCTTTAGTCAAAAATTCTTCCCTTCTCCACAAATTTGATAAATACACTATTCCTTGCTCCATTAATTTGTTTATAGTATCACTCTTTATAAACAGATCATATACCCATTTGAACTTTAGTCTTGTGTGTGGTGTCAGGCATTGGCCTATGCCTAGTTTCTGCCACAATTTTATCCAGTTTTCCCAGCAGGTTTTGTCAAAGAGTGTGTCCTTATGCCAGAAGCTGGGGTCCTGGACTTTATCAAACAGTAGTTTGCTATATTCATTGCCAACTGTGTGTTGAGTAGGTAGCCTATTCCACTTGTCTACCCTTCTCTTTCTTAGCCAGTACGAAGTGCTTTGGATAATTGCTGCTTTATAATACAATTTGAGATGTGGTAGAGCCAGGCCACCTTCCCTAGCATTTCTTTTCACTAGTTCCTTTGTTATTCTGGACCTGTTGTTTTTCTAGATGAATTTTGATATAATTTTTTTCCAGCTCTAGAAAATAATTATCTGATAGCTTGATTGGTATAGCACTAAATAAGTCAATTAATTTAGGCAAAATTGTCATTATTATCATATTGACTCAACCTACCCATGAGCAACTGATGATTTTCCACTTATTGAGATCTGACTTAATTTGTACGAAAAGTGTCTTTTAATTGTATTCAGAAAATCCCTGGATTTGTTTTGGTAGGCAGACTTCTTAATATTTTGTAGTGTCTACCCTAGCTTTAAATGGGATTTCTCTTTCTATCTCTTGCTGTTGGGCTTTGTTACTAATATATAGAAATGCAGAAGGTTTCTGTGGATTTATTTTGTAACCTGCAACTTTGCCAAAGTTGTTTATTATTGCAAGTAGTTTTTTACTTGAATCTCTATGATTCTTTAATCTCTAGTATCATCTGCAAAGAGTGATAACTTAGTTTCTTCTTTGCCTATACTAATTCCTCCAATTTCATTATCTTCTCTAATTGCTGTAACTAAAACATTTCTAGTACCATATTGAATAATAGTGGTGATAATGGACATAGTTGTTTCACCCCTGATCTTATTGGAAATGCATCTAGCTTATCCCCATTGCATATAATGCTTGCTGAAGGTTTTAGGTAGATACTGCTTATTATTTTAGGGAAAGTTCCCTTTATTCCTATATTCCCCAGTGTTTTTAATAATAATCTGTGATGTATTTTGTCAAAAGCTTTTTCTGCACCTATTGAGATAATCGTGTGGTTTCTGTTAGTTTTGTTGGTGATATGATCAATAATGCTAATAGTTTTATTGAACCAGCCCTGCATTTCTGGTATGAATCCTACCTGATCATAATTTATTATTCTCATGATAAGTTGCTATATTCTTTTTGCTAAAATCAGTTAAAATTTTTGCATCTATATTCATTAGAGAAATTGGTCTATAATTTTCTTCCTCTGTTTAGCCTCTTCCTAGTTTAAGTATCAAAACCATATCAAAAAGAATTTGGGAGGACTCCTTCTTCTCCAGTTTTCCCAAATAGTCCATATAGTATTGGAATTAACTGTTCTTTAAAAGTTTGATAGAACTCACTTGTAAATCCATCTGGCCCAGGAGATTTTTTCCTAGGGAGTTCATTGATGGCTTATAATTTTTTTTTTTCCTGAGATGGGGTAGTTTAAGTATTCATCTTCCTCTTCTGTTAATCTGGGCAATTCATATTTTTTTTAAAATAATTATCCATCTCCTTTAGATTGTTGAATTCATGGGCATAAATTTGGACAAAGTAATTTCTAATTACTGCTTTAATTTCCTCCTCATTGGAGGTAAGCTTACCACTTTCATTTTTGATATTAGTAATTTGGCTTTCTTCTTTCTTTTTTTTTAATCAAATTTTTTTTTTTTACCAAAGTTTTATCAATTGTACTGTTTTTTTCAGGAAACCAATTCTTTGTTTTATTTATTAGTTCAATAATTTTCTTAATTTGAATTTTATTAATCTCTCCCTTGGTTTTCAGTATTTCTAGTTTGGCATTTACTTGCAGATTTTCAATTTGTGTAAACTGAGTAACAAGTTTTCTTTTACCCTGTTTACCTTTTTATGCCTCTTTTGAGATCTGCTTTTGAAGACTGAATTTTCTATTGAGCTCTGACTTTTTTATCAGGAAGGTCTAAAAATCCCTTATTTCATTGAACGTCCATCTCCTTGCCTGGAATGTTATGCTGAACTTTGCTATTTGATTGATCCTTGGTTGCAGGCCCAGCTCCTTTGCCTTACAGAATATTATATTCCAGTTCCTTCGATGTTTTAATGTAGAAGCTACAAGGTTCTGTGTTATCCTGACTGTAGCTCCTCAATATTTGAATGTTTTCTTTTTAACTGCCTGTAGTATTTTCTCCTTCATTTGGTAGTTGTGGAATTTGGCAACAATAGTTCTTGGTGTTTTTAGTTCAGAATCCCTTTCAGGAGGTGAATGGTGGATTCTTTCAATGACTGTTTTGCCCTGTCGATCTAACACTTCTGGACATTTTTCCTTCATGATTTCTTGGAAGATATTGTCCAGACTCTTTTTCATCATGGCTTTTGCTATGCCAATATTTCTTAAACTTCCTCTCTTGAATCTATTTTCCAGTTCAGTTGTTTTTCCAATTAGATATTTTACATTTTCTTCTATCTTTTCATTCTTTAGATTTTGTTTGACTGATTCTTGATGTCTCAGAGAGTCATTAGCTTCTACTTGATCAATTCAAATTTTCATTAAATTTTTTTCTTCACTTATCTTTTGCATCTCCTTTTTCATCTGTTTAATTACTCTTTTTAAGAAATTCTTTTTCCTATTAGCTTTTGTACTTCCTTTTCCATTTGTCCAATTTTCCCAGTTAGGTTTTTTGCTTCCTTTACCATTTTTCAATTTTTCTTTATAAAGAGCCATTCTCTTCAGTGATTTCTTTTTTCATACTTTTAAAAATCATTGGCTCAGATGCAATCCAGCTCAGACTCTGTCTACCTGGGATTGTGTCTGGCCCACTTGTGAACACCAGCGTCACAAGTGCTTAGGCTCCTTAAGAGGCAACCCAATTAGGTGAATCCTTAATAAACTTTATTTTCTTTGGCTTTATGAAGGCTTGAGTCGAATTCATTGGAGGACAACCCGGACCGTCGGTATTTTGGGGCCCCCATCACCCATTAACCTCATCATTTTTGGTTCCCTGATCCAGATACCTGCTAATCTCAAGTTCTTCTGCTTAAACTGGAAGAAACTCCGGAGTATACCTGTGAACCCTGGGAGGATCTCAAGCTACTGTTTAGAAAGGCCCCGCCCTCCTCCAGCAAACAGGTGGACAAAGAGAAGTGACTCTGTATACCTCCTTTTCATCTTCATTTTAACCCCACCCAGGGAAATTATTCTCCCTCTTTTTCTCTCTTGTGAAACTGTTTCTTTTTAAACTGACATGATAGTGTTAATCCTTTTTCTTCTGCTCCCCAATACTTCAAATACCCTCGGTTTCTGGAAATGGGAAGATAATTCTTTGGTCAAACTGGGAAACTCATTGGGTAGGGGGGGAGTTGAAGATTGTTGGGTGTGTCACTCACACCCACAAGGCGACACTCACCTCCCACCACGGGCTGTTTTTGCAAAAGCTCCCCTCCCCAATAAGACTTCTTCAGAGGTTTATGCCACCCCTTTTATGTTGGCCACTCCCCTATGGGATACCCTTTCCATCTCAACACCCTGTTTTTTCTCAGGGGAGTACTCCCATATGAGTTCCATGGCCACTGAACAAGTTAAGACTCCTGTTGAGGGAGGACTTGTAGAAGTCTCAGCTGGTCATTTAATCTGCACTACCTGCATAGATACAAGGAGTGATAAATGTCTCCGGAACTTTACATCTGCTAGTTGTACCAATTGCTCTGAGGGAGCATTTCCTACTTGCACCTATGACCGTATCCCCCCCTCTACTCTTCTAGTAGGTCACCCTTTTCAAAAATTCACCCCTAAGTCGAGCCATAGTGCCACAGCTCCTAGCTACAAAACCCTTATGGATCTCTTAAAGACACCCTTGTCAACTGGAGGTTTAATGTGCAACCATTCTGATCCCTGGGGTATCCAAACTCAGAACCTTTTAAAGACTCACCTCATCTGTGCCCCCAAGGGTTATACCTTCCTTTGTGGGGTCTGGGAACCAAGTAACAAAAGTTCTGGGGAAGAGGTGAAACAGAGCGCCACCACATGGCAAGACCCCAGAACCACCATCCTGACCACCCAATGCTTAACTCCTTACAAGGATTTTGGGATGTGTACCCTTGGATTTTTAGCACACTCCTTCTCCATTTTTAATGCCACGCAACCCAAGGTCTCTAAATTAAAAAGGACAAAACGTGGATTCTGGGGAAACGTTGCCTGGTTCCTAAAAAAGGGGACAGAATATCTCATGCCCTGGTATGGTCACCTGCAGCATGAACTCATTCTCTCTAATCTTACAGAGACCATTCACCAGTTGGCAAACGAGACAGCTTATGATCTGGAAATCCAGCAATCTTT
This sequence comes from Notamacropus eugenii, assembly GCF_028372415.1. Lineage (NCBI taxonomy): Eukaryota > Metazoa > Chordata > Mammalia > Diprotodontia > Macropodidae > Notamacropus > Notamacropus eugenii. The sequence goes on from NC_092877.1 coordinate 271,203,895, forward strand.
GGGCTCCCTAGCAAAAGTAGTTCTGGATAACAGAATAGCTTTAGATTACCTGCTTGCCTTCAGTGGAGGTGTGTGCGTCGTAGCAAACACATCCTGATGTATGTACATCAATAACTCGGGACAAGTAGAGGTCTGTACTGAACGTATCTTGGAAAAGGCACAATGGATGAGAGAAATCCATAATAACCTTGTTGGCCCCAAATCATCCTCTTCATGGGAATCCTGGCTCCTATCCTTACTCCCTCCTATTCTTATTCCTCTGTTAGTTATAATCCTTTTATGCCTATTTGGTCCTTGCCTGCTTAACCGTTTGGCCAGATTTGTCTCCTCCAGGGCCCAAGCCATTAACTTCCAGATGACAGCCCAGACTATATACAAACCTCTGACTGAATCTAATGGTCTCCAGCCCACTGGACCCAGCACCACCCAGATTCTGAAGTCTGACCCCTTGAACAGGACCCATCGAGGCAGGGACAGCTCTATGCCCCTTGCCAGCAGGAAGAAGTTTCAGAAACTGAGACCTTCACCCCTTACCCCAAAAGAATTTGGGTTCAATCTGTTTGAGGGGGGAATGATGAGGTTCAGACTCTGGGAACTTCATGAGCTCCCCTGGAATTTCCTCACTTAACCTGGCTTTTGATACTCAAATTGATCTCCTCCTGTATCTCCTCACAGAATCTGGCCTTTTATAAACAAATCTGTGATCATTGTTTGTTATCCCTTGATTGCTCTACCTGCTTCCCACCTAGGTGCCCCCAAGTCTGATATTTGTTGATTCTCCTCAAGACCCTTCCTAAACCCCTCCTCCCATCACCCTGGACTACCAGACCACCCCCCCCCCACACACACACACACAGATCCTTTCTATACTCTTTTCTGTATTTAAGTTCCATCTTGCCTCCATGAAGGGGCTCAGATTGAATCCAGCTCAGACTCTGTCTAGCTGAGATTCTATCTGGCCCGTTTGTGATTACTAGCATCACAAATGCTTAGGCCCCTTAAGAGGCAACCCAATTAGGTGAATCCTTAATAAACTTTGTTTCCTTTGGCATTTAAAAAAAAAAAAATCATTGACCATTTTTTTCTTCTATTTCCTTCTTCAGCTCTTCCCAAAATGCTTTTTGTTCATGCAAGCAGTTCATAGTTTCTTCTGAAGTTTTGGATGAGTGTACAGTCTCAATACTGGCCTCTTTGTTATTCATGTTTTTTTTTCCTTGTCCCTATAGAAAGATTCTATGATCTTTTCCTTCCTCTTTTGCTTCTTGCTCATGATGGTGAGGCTTTGTGTGTTGCGGCCTATGGTTCTTTCAGCTAGAAGTTAAAAAACCTGGTTCTGAGCTGGGTGGTGTGAGTAAGCAGAGGCAGGCTGGATCTTTTTTTTTTTTTTGTCTTTCCTTGGATTAACCCTGGAGCTAACTTGTTAAGTGTGGGAGAGGGGTGGTCTGATCACAGTAGATCTCCTCAACTGAGTTAGAGCAAAGGCAAGCTCATTGCTTGGTGATCCTGGCTGCTATATTGCCTTCCCATTTCCCCTGGAGTGCTGAGGCATGCCTGAGTTCCTGGTGTGAGGCTTCACCCCTCTGGGGCTCTGGTCCTCCAACACAGTAAGAGGAATACCCCTTAGTGATTTTCCTAGTCTCAGGTGCTACAAGCTGCTTGCCCCTTCTGCTGATCCCACTGATCCAGGATTTTTCTGGGGAAATATTTTATGGTTCTTTCAAGGTCAATAAGGGGAGGGGAAGAGAGCATTTACTGACCACTCCATCATTTTGGCTCCCAGAAGTTCAAGTAGGTGACTAACAGACATTCAGTCTGACAGCTGAATGTCTTGGGTGCAGCTGCTGCAGAGATTCCTGGGGCTCCATCCATAGCTCTCACTCTCTCAGTTCCCCTGGACTCTTGCCCTGAGCTACTATCCTGCCACACTGTCACTACCCCAGATGGCCCTGGAGTTTTCCTGCTCAGCCCTGGAGGGCTGTGTACTGTGAGCTCCTCCACCCCAGTGGAACAGATTCTTCCCACTGATCTTTCAGTCTGTCCTGGGCTGTGAAACTACCACTGTCTGTCTCCTATTGGATTTTGCACCTCCAAAATTTGGTCAGATTCTCTTTTTAGAAGTATCCGTGCAAGTTTGTCCAAGAGATTAGGAGAGTAATTGCTCTCACTCCGCCATCTTGGCTCCACCCCCTCAAAGTTATTTCCCAAAATTTACGATGCTTTTAACTATAGATTTTATTTCATCATTTTTGTATTCTTTAAAAATCTTTGGAAAAGTAAGGCTTTTTATAACTCTATCATTTACAGTTCTAAGAAGTTATAATGAGAAATATGGAAATCAAGTTGGGATCTACATCTTATTTTGCCTATTGACACTTCATCAAGATGAGTCAAGTTTGGGAGGTTGATGGAAATCACAACTTTTCTACTTTTAACTTCATATGCTGCCAAATATTTGTTGACTTTCTGAGAAATTTATTCAGAATGTTAGGTCTTCAGAATTATTTCCAGGCATCATCAGTACTGACCTGTTCTAATGTTCTACTAAGTAATAGTGGTATTATGTATTCTTTTACATATCCCTTTCCATTTTACCTGGTATCTTGTGTAACCTTAAAAAAATGATTTTAATGGTGGAAATGTCTGTATTTCTTGCTGATCTATCAAGGTTATGTTTTGGATAAGATATGCCTTTTAATATCCATCAAAGAACATAATAAAAGCATCTGCCTTCTCTGTTTGTGTGCAAGTCTGGGCATATACACATAGGAGCCAGGAAGGTCAAGATACACTCCTTTCATCATGGGTTTTCTTTTCCCATTATATTTGCACTAGAAATGCTAATTTTATTTTCAAATGGCAAAGGAGAAATCATGTGCTCTTGAATCATAAGTGACCTTGTGATGTGGAACACAAACTTTAGTGTAGTAGCAGTACATATATTGAGACTAAATCATCCTTTGTGCAATTCAAAAAATAGTATATCAACAGTAGTCACATGTGTGCAATGTCTATTATTCACAACAACTTGGTGTATCACCCCTATCACATGGGAAAGTATGAAAGGGCTAATGAAATGATATTCAAATATTAATTGTTTTATGGATGAAAATATTCTTTCAGCCTACTTTTAAATAGAGGCTATTGAAGATAGCATTTTCTTTTCAAACACTTACTACAAAAATACTTACATTTATTCATTGCAAAATTTTAAAATTGAAATAACAAAGAAAGCATTACCTTCTTCCAAATGAAGATGGGTATAAGAAGTATTCTATCTTCCTGCCTTTAAGAAACTGACAAAAATTTCAAGGACCTGAGGATATTAAATCTGGAAAAGAGAATCCATGCAGACAATGGTTATTATTCAAATGTAAAGGGGAGAGTTCTATCCCCATCTCACATTTTTTAATCACTGAATGTTTAGAAACCTTAATCAATTAATAAATCAATAACAAATACTGCTAAATCCTCACAACATGGTTATGTGTGATGAAGTTGTAATGTTTAAAAGTATGATTTGCTTATACCCTAATCGGTTTCTCAGATTAAAAACTCTTCTTTAACTTGGTCAAGAAGAAAATAGTGTAATGACTGAAGGAATCTGTTAGACCTTTAGGACGTATGTATAAAGATAGTCTTCTAGTTCAGGAGTTTCCCAGTCTAATGTTGGGATATTTCTGTCTCAGTAAAACTTAGAAAAGCAAACTCTTTCTCAGTATGTGATGGCATGAAAGGTTGGGGACAATAAGCCCAGACAAGGTGTTACTTTCTTTCTCTCCTTCCATTGACCATGTCATTAGAGAATCTGAAGATATTAAAATAGCTAACATTATGCAGAGATAGTAACCTTGAAAGTGGAGGCTACTTCATGTACCATGACTTTTTATGGTAGAGAAATCATTAGCTATATTTAATATCTGGAAGTCTACATGAGCAGCCCACTTCACAGAAAGCATTGATGCTTCATGTTTACTCTAGAAAGGGCTATAGGATTTTCATTACAGGGAGCTGTTAGTTACGTTTTTGCCATGCACATGTTCTTTTAGTTTTCATTTTCATTCTACTCTGATCCATTTCTTCTATGGATCCTGTTTGTATTTGTGGAACATGGCACCTCACATTATGAAAGAATCATGTTTCATAACTATTATATTTTACAGAGTTATCATGGAATGCTGAGAGTGATCATTGACCATCTGGGGCATCCAACACAATTGTGAATGCAAATTGGGAGAGTAGCTCCCAGAGGGGTTGCTATATAAGTATTTGAAGGACAGTTGTATGTATGGAAAACTAGGCATCACCTTATTCATAAAGTGAAAAAAAGGACTTACGTATGATGATGAAGATAATGATGATTAGCACCTATATAACACCTACTATGTTCTAGGTGTTGTGCTAAACACTTTATAAATATTATTTACAAATATTTGTTTTTGATTCACACAACAGCCCTGCAAGGTAGGTGCTACTATATCTTAATTCTACAATTGGGAAAACTGAGACAAACAGAAATCAAGTAAGGACTAGTGAGTATCAGAGGCTGTTTGAAATCCAGACTTTTTGACTGCAGGCCCAGTTGTCTATCACTCCACCACTTAGCTGTCACTCCTTAGGTAAAAAATGTTGAGTGTCCCTATTGCCTCGTGAGTAAAGATCGATTTTTTTTCTCCCTAACACTCAGGATCTTTCATAATCAAGCACTAATCCATAAAAGGAGTTTTTTTTTTTTAATTTAACTTTTAACATTTATTTTCACAAAATTTGGGGTTACAAATTTTCTCCCCTTTTATCCCCTCCCCCCCCAAACCCAAGCATTCTTATTGCCCCTGTGACCAATCTGCTCTCTCCTCTGTCCTCCCTCCCTGCCCTTGTCTCCATCTTCTCTTTTGTCCTGTAGGGCCAGATAGCTTTCTTGACCCCTTAACCTGTATTTCTTATTTCCCAGTGGTAGGAACATTGCATTTGATCCTAACACTTTGAGTTCCAACTTCTTTAGCTCCCTCCCTCTCCACCCCTTCCCCTTGGAAGACAAGCAATTCAATATAGGCCAAATCTGTGTAGTTTTGCAAATGATTTCCATACTAGTTGTGTTGTATAGGACTAACTATATTTCCCTCCATCCTATCCTGTCCCCCATTACTTCTATTCTCTTATGATCCTTTCCCTCCCCATGAGTGTCGACCTCGGATTGCATTCTCCTCCCCATGCCCTCCCCTCCATCCTCCCCCCCACCCTCCTGTATTATGAGATAGGTTTTCCTATCAAAATGAGTGTGCATTTTATTCTTTCCTTTAGTGGAATGTGATGAGATAGACCTCATGTTTTTCTCTTGCCTCCTCTCTTTATCTCTCCACTAATAAGTCTTTTGCTTGCCTCTTTTATGAGAGATAATTTGCCCCATTCAACTTCTCCCTTTCTCCTCCCAATATTTCTCTCTCACTGCTTGATTTCATTTTTTTTTTTTTAAGATATGGTCCCATCCTCTTCAATTCACTCTGTGCACTCTGTCTCTATGTATGTGTGCGTGTGTGCATGTGTGTGTGTGTGTACTCCCACCCAGTACCCAGATACTGAAATGTTTCAAGAGTTCCAAATATTGTCTTTCCATGTAGGAATGTAAACAGTTCAACTTTAGTAAGTCCCTTATGACTTCTCTTTGCTGTTCACGTTTTCATGGTTCTCTTCATTCTTGTGTTAGAAAGTCAAATTTTCTTTCCAGCTCTGGTTTTTTCATCAAGAAAATTTGAAAATCCTCTATTTCATTGAAAGACCATTTTTTCTCCTGAAGTATTATACTCAGTTTTGCTGGGTAGGTGATTCTTGGTTTTAGTCCTAGTTCCTTTGACTTCTGGAATATCCTATTCCATTCCCTTTGATCCCTTAATGTAGAGGGTGCTAGATCTTGTGTTATCCTGATTGTATTTCCACAATACTTGAATTGTGTCTTTCGAGCTGCTTGCAATATTTTCTCTTTCACCTGGGAATTCTGGAATTTAGCCACAATGTTCCTAGGAGTTTCTCTTTTTGGATCTCTTTCATGCGGTGTTCTGCGGATTCCTTGAATATTTATTTTGCCCTCTGGTTCTAGAATCGCAGGGCAGTTTTCCTTGATAATTTCATGGAAGATGATGTCTAGGCTCTTCTTTTGATCATGGTTTTCAGGTAGTCCCAGAATTTTTACATTGTCTCTCCTCATTCTATTTTCCAGGTCAGTTGTTTTTCCAATAAGATATTTCACATTATCTTCCATTTTTCGAATCTTCTCGCTATGTTCTGTGATATCTGTCTTTCTCATAAAGTCCTTAGCGTCCATCTGTGCCATTCCAGTTTTGAAAGATCTATTTTCTTCAGTGAGCTTTTCAATCTCCTTTTCCATTTGGCTAATTCTGTTTTTGAAAGCATTCTTCTCCTCATTGGCCTTTTGAACCTCTTTTGCCAATTGAGTTAGGCTAGTTTTCAAGGTGTTAATTTCTTCAACATTTTTTTGGTTCTCCTTTAGCAGGGAGCTGATCTGCTTTTCATGCTTCTCTTTCATCCCTCTCATTTCTCTTCCCAGTTTTTCCTCCACCTCTCTAACTTGTTTTTCAAAATTCTTTTTGAGCTCTTCCATGGCCTGAGCCCATTGGGTGGGCTGGGACACAGAATCTTTGATTTCTGTGTCTTTGCCTGATGGTAAGCATTGTTCTTCCTCGTCAGAAAGGAAGGGAGGAAGTGTCTTTTCTCCGAGAAAGTACCCTTCAATAGTTTTATTTCTTTTCCCTTTTCTGGGCATCCTCCCCAGTCAGTGGCTTGACCTCTGAATATTCTCCTCACACCCACCTCGCCTCCTGGTCCTCCCAGCCAGCATTTGGGGACTGAGATTCAAATGCTGCTTCCCGCCTTAGGGTTTTTGGCGGGGGTGGGCTGCTATTCAGTGTGAGAATTAAGTTCAGATGGTCAGGTCAGGGCAGGGCTGCCTCTCAGGCACAGTTCCCTCAGGGGGTTTATGCACAGACCTTCCACAATGGATCCAGGCTCCTGCCTGCTTGGGGAGCCACTGTCTGCAGCCGCCTCTCAGCTTCTATCTCGGCGGGGGGGGGGGGGGCGAGCCATGGGGACACCCCACTCCCCTCTCGACCCGCCAAAGAGACTCTCTCACCGACTCGCATCACCTGTGGGTGGAGGGGCTTGTGCCACCGCTGGAGATCCCGTCTCTGAAGCCTGCTCGGATCTGTACCTCTCGGAGCCCCCGCAGGTCTGGGCTGGGCTCTGTGTCTGCAGCGCTACGGACCTTTTGCAAGAGGTTTGCAGGTCCCTCTGTGGGTGGAGGGACCCGCGTGGCCGCAGGATATCCCGTCCCCGTAGCCCGCTCGGATCTTTTCCTCATGATGTCGCGTCCGCTGCAGGGCTGCACTCAGCTCCCAGTCCCGGCGCCCAGTCCACAGCGCGAAGGACCCCCCGCAAGAGGTTTGCAGGTCTCTCCGGAACAGAAATCTCCCTCGCTCCAATATTCCGTGGCCTCTGGGTACAGAATTCACCATGAGTTGGTCCCCTCTAGCCGTTCTGTGGGTTGTGGGTTTGGAGCTCTGTGTATGTGCATCTTTCTACTCCGCCATCTTGGCTCTGCCCCCAAAAGGAGCTTTTTAAAAATATATTCTCCTTCCTGATCACTGTTTTCTATCGTCAGAACAATCTTATGCTTACTCATTCATTCATTCATTCATTCATTCATTCATTTCTTTATTTGTTTATTTATCTGTTTATTTTTTTATTTTGCCTCAATATGCTTGCTTTTATTTCTCATGATTGGAAAGATATTTCTCCTTCTTTTCATCTTAGTTTCTTCTAAATATTAATTCCAATGATATCTCTTCCATAAAACCTTTTCTAAAGGTTTGTAAGTTATTATCTTATTCCTTGTACCTCACATAATAACATTTTGAATGACTCTAAAATAATCAACATATGTTATTTATTACCACTCTTCATTTTGCTCTTATCTCCCTAATTTTGCAAGATACTCAAAAGCTAGAACCATATATTATGGCAATTTTGTATCCCTCATACTCATTAAAAATGAGTTTTCATTAAAACATGTTTGTCAAGTGAATGAAGAAGTCAATGAATGAAAGAATTAAGGGAATTGGGTAGAAATTTCAAACATTCATATATTTCTCCAATTAATATAATAAAGCCATTACAACATTAATGGAAGAATAATTTAAGGAAAGTGACACTGAATTTTATCTCCTGGATTCAATTCCTCCCTCTCACATTTCATAGGAATAGGGGCTAGTCCAGTGATAAAAGTGAACTCCCAACTGAGAACTCTCACAATACAGGCCAGTGCTTTCTCTACAATTTATAGTCTTAGATAATTCCTGAGAACATTAAGAAATTAAGTAACTTAATATGTCATATAACCAGAATGCGCCAGAAGCAGGATTTTACACAGGACTTCCTAGTTGTGAGGCAAATCTTCTAATTAATGTGGTATTATGTTACATTTTTTCCAGTTTGAAAAAAAAATCAAGTTAATTTTTTTAGGGATTCAAGATAGAAAACAATTTCTTAAGATCAGTTCATAATCTAGAATTTTATGGTGATATCCCCATGACTATGGTCTTCAAGAAAAGACAGTATTGATTACTTATCAGAAATATTGTAGAAAGGATTCATGTTTCAGGTATTCTCTTAAAATCAGATCGATTATTCTCTTTGGAAAGGCATACCAGTCTAGTTTAAGGAGTATCATTAATACGGATTAACTCAATAAGAATCCCCTCTGAAGCATCAATTTTACTGGCAAAACCCCAATTTCTCTCTGAGTTGACTGTATTAATAAGCCCATGTTGTAACCTTGAAGTAATGGAGTCACCCTCCACAAGAAGAGATCAAATATACATCAAACATAGAGTAATTTCTTCTTGATGTAGGAGCAATAATATATATGTATATATATATATATACATATATATATATATATATATGCATGTGTATTTGTGTATAACACGTATTTATACTTATGTGCATGTATGCGGTACATATGTATATTTGTGTGTATATATGTATATATACTTATAGATGTACACACATACATATATATGAATATGATATCTACTTTGAAGATACACACTCCCAGTTTCTCTAAACATCATGTGGCCCTCAGATAGTACCTATGCTTCTCTGATAGTAGAATTTCTAGGAATCTTACAATTTGGTTTGCTTACCATCACACTTTTCTCATAACCCTCACTTAAGCTCCCCATATCATGTGAGTGCACAAAGAGGAGTATGGAGAATGCAACATAGTTATCAGTTGATATGCAACACACTATAAAGTGGGTTCAGGCAATAAATGAAGATTTCCTAACTCTGAACCTGAGATTTGCTTTGTCCATTTCTTCATGGTATTGGCATGGATTTCAGATACGGTACAAGCTAGAACTCATGTGTGTTCTTTTGCTGTTCAGCTTTCCATCATTACTAAAAAAACATTCTAACAGTTTAACATGGCCAGCTCATCATCCAAAGATCAAGAGTGTAGTCAAGGGAAAGGCTGATATAAAAGACAGATATCCAGCATAGCACCTATACTCTGATGGGCAGACAGTATGAACAAATCTTTCAAATTTTGTCCATAGTACATTTTCTTTCATCAGGTTGACTTGACCAGGGTACTTTATTAGCTAGAGACTACTTGTCAGAGTAGTGATTTTAAATGCCTAACATAAAATATGTAAGACTGAATAGGAAATTAGTTATTTTGAAACAAAGATGAATGTATTTATATATACATATATAGGATAGATATAGATTTCTATAGATCAATAAGTATAAATAAGTATGTCTCTGAAGATCTAAAGAATAGTAGAGATAGCTCTCTACATACATAGATCTAAATAACTATATTTATTGATCTACAGAGATTTAATAGATAATATATATACTTATATATATCCAAAGATTAATAAATATAGAAAGTTATCTACCTCTACAGATCCATAGACTAATAGTTATAGATACCTTTATATCTGTAGATTTATTTAAATATCTAGATTTATTGATCTATAGAGATGTATATTTCTCATCTATCTCTCAGAAAGATAGATATACTCTGATCTCAATTTAATGATGCTAACCTTAACCTCCTGCCTACTTCATGCCTGTAGAGAGAAATCAATACAAAAAATGAATATATTCCAGAGACATTCTGTTCAAGTAATTTACCAAGATATATCTTGGACTTCTAGAGAGGTATTCTATGGAATTGGATTGGATACAAAGCTAACAGCTGAGGTGATCATGGGACCCAAGTAACACCCTTGCAAAGTAAAACCTTGTCTTTGGGGAGTACACAAAACCTGCCACATTAAAAAGACCTAAATGTCAGCTTAAGTAGATTGACATTAGGCAAAACATCAAATATGCAACATGCCCTTGAACAAGTTAATTTTATCTGAAATATTTTCATTTAGTTTATTATTTTCCAATTATATGTAAATTTTTATTTATTTATTTATTTTATCTTTTGAGTTTCAAATTTCAGATTCTCCCCTTCTGTGCCTTCCTTTTCCCTCTTTGGGAAGGTAAGCATTTTTCTATAGATTGTAAATGTGCAATCATGCAAAATATATTTCCATTTTAGGCATTTTGCAAAAAAAATTGTGAAAACAATAAAGATAAAGTAAAAAAATGTAAGTGGTTGATTGACTTTACAATGTTACTGTTAGTTGGCACATGTTCTCCTGATTCTGCTCACTTCACTTTGCATCAGTTCATGGAAGCCCTCCCAGATTTTTCTGAAAAGATCCCATTCATTGTGTCATACTACAAGAGTATTCAATTACTGTCATATACCAAAACTTACTCAGCAATTCCCCATTTGATGGGCATGCCTTCAAGATCTAATTCTTTGCCCCTACAAAAAGAGCTATTCATTTTAGTACAAATAAGTTCTTTTCATTTTTATTTGACATCTTTGGGATACAGAACTGGTAGTGGCATTACAGTGTCAAAGGGTATGAACACTCTTATAGGTCTTCTCTTTTTATAATATTCTTGTATCCCTGTCTTTTATTTTCCCAAATTTTCCTGTACTACTCATGTGTCTCTCTTGAACACTTCCAGGAACACTTATTGGGTTTGGTTCCTATTAGCATTTTCTTTCAAGGCTTTTTTTTTTTTTTTTTTTTTTCAGTTTAAATTTTCCGTTAAAGTTGCATGCTCCTCTCTTGGGGATGGGAAGGCACTGTTCCAAGCTTCAGGCTTTTTTGTGCTGCTATTTTCAGAAATGGTTCTGGTGGTCTGTCAGGTTTGGGTACTTCCAATATGTTTTGATCCTGGTATGAGGTATAGTGATTGCTCTCCGTGTCTATATTCTGGTCTTTATCCAGGAAGTGTGACTCGTGTCTAGATGGCACTAGTGTTAGTACTGTGAATACTTTGAGAGTATGACCAGGGCCCCTTCTCCCTTGTGAGTTATCACCAGCACTCCTCTTATCCTGGAACTGTGACCTAGAAATACCAATGGCCAAATGAGCTGCAAATCAGCACCATCTTTACCCAGTTCCACAAAAAGGATCCCCTATAATCTCTTTCTGAGTAGCCTGATCCTCTTTCTATCTCCAGCTTTCAAGCTTCCCAAATACCTGCTGTTATAGCCACTGTTTCTGCCACCACATGTGTGGGCTGTAGATAAACTTTCACTCTAGTGTCACAGATTCCTCCTGTCACCTTTTCCAGTCAGAATATTTCTCACCCCAGCTATTTGTTGGCTCTGCTGCTCAAAATTTTATTTAAAATGTTATTTTAAAGTTCTTTGGAGGATTATGTTGGGATACTTCAGCATGGTGGTTATTTCTAATCCATCACCTTGGCTCTGTCCCCTAGATAAATTTTAAATAAATAATTTTATGTTGATTTTTTTCTAAATAAGTTAAATTCCCCAGTGCATCCTTCCTCTCTCTCAAGTATGCATCTTTATAGAAAGAATAAAAATTAGGAGAAAAATGGTTCTGCAAAACAAGCAAAATATTGAAAATGCATTATATTGTACCATGCTTTGATTCTTTAAACACTCTTCCATTCATCGTAACCCTTTTATCCTGTTTTGCGTTGGTAAACTGAAGGTTGCCTTCAGATTATATCTAATTTCCTCCCGTATAGAGTTGTTCTTACCTGATTTGAGTTGAGGATTATCTTTTTTCCCCTTCAAAGATATCCTTAATTATTAACAAGTACTAGTCATACCTCAGGCAAAACAGCCATAACATTTTGATGATAACAGGAAGAGCGTATTTCTGAAGTCAAAAAATAGTGAGTAGGATGTTGTGAAAATAGTTTGAAGACATACCAAAAGGACAAAGACATTGAGGATTGAATAAAGGTCATCAAGTTTGGCAATTAGCACATCATTGCTGAGTAAGAAAGTGAGTATAGACTATAGAAAGATTCATTTTAGTAGAGTGGTGGCACTAGTAAAACATTACCGTGTCTGACTATGGAGTCAAAACTAGACTATGGAGTCAGACTAGAAAAGCAGTACAGTAGGAAAATATTAAGTTTGGTGAAAGAAAGTAAGAGAGTTGAAAAGAAAGAGTGAGTAGTCTGGATGTGAAATTGTAATATTCAACATGAGACAGGTTGTGCAATTCTCATTTAGGAGGGTTAAATGAGAAACTTTCTCTATAAGTCATTGGAATATACATGATAAAGTGTAGTCTTGAGAAGTTTCCTTCCAATATGAGGGCATAAATAAATAATGTAAAGGAATAAGAGTTCTTATATTTTCTCAAACAATTCAACAGCTTTGATTTTCTGAAGCACAAATCTGCACTAAACTAAACTTTAGAGAATGGCAGAGTGCTGTCAGAACTACAGGAATGACTAGAATATTTTGATTTCTGTCATCTTGAGATAATAATGTCAGTGTACACCATAGTAAGAATCTTAAAAAGTCGTATGTATTTTTAATCTTTAGTAAGTGATGCTTTTCCAAGTATAGATAGACAACTAAACATAGTTTATCTAAAAATAGGAAAAGGAATAAGGATAGAACCTGTAATTTAATTGATACATCAAATTATCAGACGAGAAAGCTTCCTCTATATATTCATGTTGAGACATTTTATGCAGAATATTGTCATAGGGTATTACAGTAAAAAAAAAACTGAGTGACTTTCTCAGACTCATAGAATATATAAGAAGCAGGATTTGAACCAACTCAGGTCTTTCTGGCTCCAAGCTTAGATCTCTATCCACTACACTGTAGTGGTATTCACTTGTCTAAAAATATTACATACAATTAATTTTTCTAAGAAAAATATTTTAGATTAAATTTAAATAAAACCATAGAACTACATTCAAAGAATGATTTGGTTTTACTTCCCTTTTAAAAAGGCAAAAATCATATAAAAGTTGTAAGAAACTAAATTAAAATATGTTTATATTATTCTTATAAATATGATGCACTATTTTAATTTTATGTTTCAATATAAGTAACTATATATCTATGCTAATGATATTTTAATACATTTGTCAAAAAATAGAATTGCATTCCTTACTATTTATTTTCCTGAAAGATATTCCAAAGAACAAATGTGTGTAAGAATAATTACAATATATTTAACTGATCTGATTCTCAATGCTGGAACTTATTTGTAATACATAAGAGAGACAGGATATCCATCTCATTGAAGATTTTTTTTCCTTTTAATTCTGTTTGGAAAAAATGGGCAAAGGAGCTAAAGGATATTTTCATTTGATTTTTTTGTTGCAATTAAGTTGGAAGGAAGAAAACATTTACTCTATGTCTGTGTAATATCAAAAAACACAATTTCTCTGAGGGACAGAATGGCAAGTATGGTGAATGAAGCCATATTGTTCTGGCAAGGTTTTTTTTGATGGGAGTCATGGAAACCAGTTTATTAAAGGGAACCATGGAAACAAGAAACATTTTTAAAAGGAATCGTTTGGTGCAGTGGAGACAGGATAACTAGTTTTCTGAGGGCAGCATATATCTGTATCAACTCTGTTCCCTGGAGAGAATGAAGAGAAAAAACAGTGGGAGGTGAGTTTATGTGGAGGGGAGTCTATTACAAAATTGCCTATCAACCCTAAACTCTCCTTTAGCTAAATGTGGCCAACTCTGTTAATTGCGGAAGTGTTGGGAAATATGATAATACCTACTGAAAAGAGTTTAAAACATTCAAAACCAAACTACAATAAGACAGGGTAGAACTAGATGTTTTAGTGCCCAAGACAAGTATGTTAAATATAAATTCCACTCCATTTACTCTTCCTCTTAAACCTCCCCTTCTAATAACTCTGGCCACCCTTGTTGTATCTCCTTGTTGAAAACCCAGCTATTATTGTGAGTGAATTATGTTGCACTTCTCAGTCATTAAGGAAATGTATAAATGCCAACATTTTTGTTGTTATAATAATGATGATTATGTTCAGAAAGTGATGAAACTTCAGGAGACAAAAAGATGACAAGATGAATATGAGATCAATAGTGGAAGTAGACATTACAGAACAACCAAGGGACCTGGCTCCCATCAGCTATGCCTTCAAAGTTTACTTGTAAATTAATTTGATTTTATTTTGATTGTATGACTAGGTTTCTAAATACCTCTCTCATGATCAATTCTCCATATAAACTTAGATTCAGATGATTAAATAATTTAGAAATTACTCGTCCTCATTTTTCTGTATAAGTGTATAGTACAACTTGTACCTAGGTTACATGCCTCTTCATTCATAAAAGGTATGTAAGAGCAAAAAGATGGACCCTTGCAGCTCTGTCTAGAGTTATGCTTAGACTACCTGGTCAGCTTTTATTCCCTTCTTCACACCACCCATATGTGACTACTTAATGCATTTCCAACAAAATGCTTCTCCAGTTTCAAATTCAGCATAGCCACTTATCAGGCTACTCTAGCTACAAATCCAACAAAACTTATCCCACCTTAAAAATAAATATTCATTTCTCACTAGGATCTTCAGAATGTTAAAATGATGCTAATGGAAAGCAGCTGTAGCCTAAATTTTTATCTAGGGTGAATTTGTATATCAAAATACATATGAGATGAATAGTTATGCTCATTTCAGAGTTATTTCTCTGAGATATATGATGGTGTTAAGCCACTAGTACTGAAGTCACTGGTGTCAGCCATGGCACACCTGTAAGAGATATGACTCATGGGTCTGGAAGTTGTAAACTTTATTTGGTATAATCATATGTGCATTGCGGAAGAAATGGCCATTTAAAAATTTATCAGCTGCCATTTAATTTCAAGATGACAGACTGAACCACAAATCCAAGTGTGGAATTTTAATATGTATTGGAGAAAACTTTAGCAGTGCACTATATTTCATTGAAAAAAATGAAAATGATCGTGGAAAATTGCAACAAAAAAAAGAATAGAAATTTCAAGAAAACAAATCTTATATGCTGAAGAGTTGAGTAGAAATAGATACTTTCATAGGTTAGCAAGAAGGAATTTTTGTATAATCATGTGTTAGAATTGTTTGGTGTCCCTTGCCCTGCTACAGCCACTATCCACAAGCACCTGAAAAGTTTTGCTTCACTTTGAAGAGGAGGATTTCCCAATCCTTATCTACCTACATGGGGGGAGAAGAGTGATTAAAATCAATGTGAACATTAACCAATTCATTTTATCAGGTAAATGATCATCCCTTAACAACACACTTAGGAGAACCTTTACAGCTATATTTGATTCTGATTATTCTATGTCTCCCTATTCTATGTCTTTTCCGTAATGCATAGTTTGAACCCTGTACCTAATTGCACCTATATACTATGTTCTTCATACAGCCATTTTCTGAATCTGGAAGTCTCAAGACACTAACTGTTTCCCATATTCCATAGTATATACTTTTCTTCTACCTGTGTCTTTCTGTCCATCCTGAATGCTAATCCCAGTTCACTTACCTCCATAGAATTCAAACCTTGCTTGTTTCTTCTAGTTTGGTCTAATTATCCAAATTATCTAATCTCAGTCTAGTCTTCTTTTTATATTGTGCCAGTATACCCTATTTTCTAAATTATTCCATAACTATGAGATTTTTCCTCCTTGCTAAACCAGTGGTGTCAAACAAGTTGAAATGAAGGCCTAGGGAAAGCATATTGACCAAGAAAACCACAATGTTTACTAAATTCTTTTTTCATGTGATTTGAGTAATAAGTAGGAATATTGTGGCTTGAATACGGCTAATACATCTCCTATTTGACTCTTTTTTGCTAGGCTACCACTCTATATTATTAAGCTAAATTTACTGATATCCCTTACCCTTTCTAGATTTCACTGTTTTCCTTGTGCCTATGACCTAGTACTGAATTGGTAACATCACAGTTTTTAGAGTAATGGTGATGGTAGCCCTAGAATATAGAATAAGTTGAAACAAGTTATCAATAACTCATGCAAAAACACTCTAATAAGTCCTATGCAATGGCACATTCTGGAATTACTGAAAAAATTTGTAAAATAACTGAATAATTTATAAGAATGAGTCATTCCCAATTGATAAATGATCAAGGGATATGAGCAGGCACTCTTCAGAGGAAGGAATAACAATCAAAAGTAATTTGAAAATAAATGCTCAAAATCACTAGTAATTAGAGAAATGAAAATTAGAACAACTCTGAAATACCAGCTCATACCCATCATTTTGACTAATGACAGAAAAGGAAAATGAAAAATGCTGAAGGGAATGTGGGAATATAGGTACATTATCAAATGTTGGTAACTTTTTCAACTTGTTTAACCATTTTGGAAAGCATTTTGGAATAATGCCCAAAAAGGTAAACTGCAAAAAAAAGAAAGGAAAAGAAAAAAGCTAGTCCATTAGCCCAGAAATACCATTTCTAGGTGTATATCCCAAAGAGATCAAAGATAATGAAGACCTAATTATACAAAAAAATTTATGCCAGTTCTTTTTTGTGGTGGCAAAGATTTGGAAAGAAGATGATTCTCATAAATTGGGAAATGACTGAACAAGTAATGGGGTATGCATGTGATGGAATGCTACTATATTGTAAGAAACATTGAAATGAATGATTTAAGAAAGACCTAAACTGACTTATATGATTAATGCAAAGCAAAGTGATTAGAACTAGAAGAGCAATTTACATAGTAATAATGATATTTTAAAGATAATTAGTTGTAAAACATTTAGTAACTTTGATCAACACAATGATCCACCACAGTTCCAAAGGACACCTGATGAAAGCTTTTCTTCCTCTAGATATAGAACTGATGGACTCATAATGCATGTTAAAGTCTATGTGTCCTCTTTTTTCTTCTTATTCTCCTTTCTCCCCAGATCATGGCTAATGGTAATATTTGTTTCGTATGATTTCATATTTGTAATGCCTTTTGTATTTCTTGCCTTTGCAATGGGTAGATAGAAAACTAAGACTAAGTATAAAGTAATGTGGGTGGGTGGGGAGGGAGGAAGGGAGAGAATATGCAACTCAAGGTTTTAAATATGAGTGTTAAAAATTGTTTTTGCATGCAGCTGAGAAATAAGATATGCAGGCAATGGGGTACAGAAATCTATTTTGCCCTATGGGAAAGTAGGGGGAGGGGAATAGGAGAAGAGGGGTGAAAGAAGGGAGGACAGACTGGAGGAAGGGACAGATGGGATGCATGCTGTTCTAGGGTGGGGGTGGTGAGAGATGGGATGAAAATTTGAAATTCAAATTCTTGTGGAAGTGAATGTTAAAAACTGAAAAAATAAATAAATTATATATTAAGAATAAAATAAAGTAAAATTTGAGTCAAAAATTACTGAAATAAATTACATGGTATAGCCTAATAGAAAATATTAGGGTAATAGAAATTATTACCCTAATAGAACAGGGTAATAGAAATAGAATATTTCTATTAGAATCCAATACAAATTCCAAGTGAAACACCACTCACAAATTCATTATTACACTGCTTTTCACATGACATTTGGATTAGTATTTTTTTAATAAATTCACAAGTGAATACATTATCCAAAGGAAGCAAGCACGAGGAAGGAATGTTATTCATTTGTGAATTTATTGTACAAATATTTGAAGATCTGCGATGTGTAAGATGTCATAAGTGTTGTGGAGGAAAGATTCATAAATAATAGTTCCTGACCTCATGGACTCTAAAATCTAGTGAAGAAGATAAGAAACATCCATAAATCAATAAACTACAAAGTCATATGAAAAGTCGTGAGTGACTCAAGTAAAGTATTATAGTAATGCAAATATGGAAGTGACATTTTTAAATTGGGAAATTCACCATCATCTATCTACTCAGTGCTCCCCAGACAAATAGCTTTCTTTTCTGTTCCCTTCTGATCCCATTACGGCCAGATATAATTTTGTTGTTGCTTGTGCAGAGGCTTATAACGAGGGGGTATTACCTTGGGAGTTAAATTAAGGTTCCCTTTAATCTTCCTTCAGTCAAGGACTGGTGGTCAGTGTTCCCTGAGTGCCAAGTTCTCATAGGTGAGGGCTTATCTGACAGACAGAGGAACCAAAGAACTGATTCTGAAACTGGCATGTTAAAGCTCCAACAAAATCACAATCCATTCCTAAAGGACTGCATAATAATGGATTTACCATTTCTGTTCATTTTGTATCACTCAGCTCATTGCAATGCTTGACAAACAATGATAACATGAACCTTCTTTCTCCATTTAGTCTCAACTAGGGTCCAGTAACAGGACAGAAATGAATAGCTACTTATGAAAGAGTTAGTTGGCACCAGTACATACATACCTACATACCTTCATATGCACATATATACATACATATATGCATGTGTGTGTATATATATATACACACATACATATCTATCTTTCTATGTATATCTATATACTAAACACAGTGCCTGCATATAGTAAGTTCTTAATAAATGTTTTTTCTTCCCTTCTCCATGCCTCAGGGAAGGTAAAGCTCTAGAAGTCTAATAGTAATTAAATTTATCCAATCCTTGAGTTCCACCAAAGTCCCCACTCTGTCATTTCCTTTTGAAAAAGGACCTTTAGTCCAGAATATCAAAGGGACTAATGAAAAGAAATGCTTGGGAAGGTGGCCTAGCGCTACCAGACCTCAAACTCTACTATAAAGCAGCAATTATCAAAAGCACTTGGTATTGGCTAAGAAACAGAGAGGTAGACAAGTGGAATAGACTTGGCACTCAAGATGCAGTAGGCAAGCAATATAGCAACCTTCTGTTTGATAAACCCAAGGACCCCAGCTTCTGGGATAAGAACTCATTGTTTGACAAAAATTGCTGGGAAAACTGGATAACAGTGTGGAGGAAATTAGGCATAGACCCATACCTGACACCGTACACAAGAATAAAGTCCAAATGGGTACATGATTTAGGTATAAAGATTGATACCATGAATAAACTGGAGAAGCAAGGAATAGTGTATTTAGCAGATCTATGGAGAAGGAAAGAATTCTTTACTAAAGGAGAGATAGAAAGCATTATGAAATGCAAAATGGATAACTTTGAGTACATTAAACTGAGAAGTTTTTGCACAACCAAACCCAATGCAACCAAAATCTGGAGGGTTGTAGTAAATTGGGAAAGAATTTTTACAGCTAAGCTCGGGGATAAAGGCCTCATTTCTAGAATATATAGAGAACTGACCCAAATGTATAATCATACAAGTCATTCCCCAATTGATAAATGGTCAAAGGATATGAACAGGCAATTTTCAGAGGAAGAAATTAAAGCTATCTATAATCATATGAAAAAATGCTCTAAATCACTATTGGTTAGAGAGATGCAAATCAAAACAACTCTGAGGTACCACATCACACCTATAAGATTGGCAAACATGACAGAACAAGAAAATGATAAATGCTGGAGAGGATGTGGGAGAGTTGGAACACTAATTCATTGTTGGTGGAGCTGCGAGAGCATCCAACCATTCTGGAGAGCAATTTGGAACTATGCCCAAAGGGCTACAAAAATATGCATACCCTTTGACCCAGCAATATCGCTACTAGGACTATATCCCCAAGAGATCATAAAAATGGGAAAGGGTCCCACATGTACAAAAATATTTATAGCAGCACTCTATGTAGTTGCCAAAAACTGGAAGTCAAGGGGATGTCCATCAATTGGGGAATGGCTGAATAAATTATGGTATATGAATGTAATGGAGTACTATTGTGCCATAAGAAATGATGAACAAGAAGACTTCAGAGAGGCCTGGAAGGACTTATATGACCTGATGCTGAGTGAAAGGAACAGAACCAGGAGAACTTTATGCACAGCAATGACCACAGTGTGTGAGAGTTTTTTCTGGTAGACTTAGATTTTTGTAATAACACAAGAACTTCTTACAAAAAAAAAAAAAAATCCCAATGGTGGTTCTCAAGGCAAAATGCCTTCCACACTCAGAGAGAGAAATATGGAAGTCACTCACATAATGTAACAGATCATGTTTGTGTATGTGTATGTGTTTGTGTATCATGTTCTGATTTGTTATACAATTTCTTTCATTTATCTTAGTCTGACTACATAGCATGACTATAGTGAAAATATACTCAATAGGAAAGTATACGTAGAATCTATACAGAATTGTATGCAGTCGTGGGGAGGGGGGGGAGTCGGGGGTAGGAGGGGGGGATAAAATCACAATTGTACGGCAGTGATTGTTAAACATTAAAAAATTAAAAATAAATAAATAAATAATTAAAAAAAAAAAAGAAAAAGAAAAAGAAAAAGGACCTTTAGAAATATGTTTCCCACAGGTAAGAAAGAAGTGGGAAAGACTTCTGGGCATCCAGGTTTAGCTCATGCATGGCTGTAACCTATGTCTAGATGTACTTGCAATGGTCAGTTTGCAAACAACTCCATAAATGCATTCCATCAAATCACCTAGGTGAGTAATTTTTGTTCTCTAAAGCAAAAAAAAAAAAAAAATGTATAGCAGTTCTCTCAGTTTCCTTTTTCAAGTGCTAGGGAATAAGTGCCACTACTAGCTTATTATCAATTACATCCAGAATCATTTGTGTTCTCCCCAACACAGTTAGTACCCCAAACTTAATGCACAGGTGTGATTCTGAATTTTCTTTGAGTTAAGCTCACATCCTTTTTATCTCTTATAAGTCATCATCCAATATACAGTTTCTATTTATTGACCTGATTTATGGTAGTCAATAATATATTATTGATGTAGAGATCGACATCAGTGTCCCCAGGAAGGGAACCTCCTTTAGGTCTCTGATTGCTAAACTCTGACAACATGAAAAATTCAAATAACCCTGAGGAAGAACAGTTACGGTGTACTTAAGTTGTTTAGAAGTAAATTTCTATAAAGTACACACACACACACACACACACACACACACACACACACACACACACACACATTGCCTAAAGCCTGAGATATCTGATACACCATATTGACAAATCAGGAACAATCTTTGTTATCAATATATACTTTATTCATTTCCATAAATATATATCAACATATTTTGATATATACTTTATATATACTCAATATACTTTATTCAGTTCCGTAAAATCTCCAGTGAATCACCAGGTACTACTGAACCCCTTCACTTCCATTACTACTAGGGATCTTCTGCTCTACCTTGAGGAAATATCTTTTAATATTAACAATCGGGCAATTTCATAATAGCTGCAATAAGTGTGTGTACTGGTATTGACTCCTAAGACTTAATGATATTAAAACTTAAAAAAAGCAAAACCCTGAATAGTCACCACAACTCTGACCCAGTCAGGGGTGTCTTTCATCCACTTCCAAGAAAAAGAAGAAAAGTTGTACTTCCCTTTACCTCACCCCAACCTCACTAATATATGTAATGGGAACTGGTATACCTAATTGGACTTGTGCAATAATAATCTTCTATCCACTGGTAGGAGTTTCATATGTCTGATGGCCCCTAAGCCTTCCTTAGCAATAATAAATCCTGTATATGACCTCTACTTCCCATGTGGAACTGTAATTAGAACAGCCCAAAGGAAGAAATTTGAACAAATCTCATTGTTGTTATTCAACTCTATTAAAAAAAAAAAAAAAGAACACATTGTTTATTGAGTTTAACTACATTGGGTATTGGACTCTGTAGTCTAGAAACAGTCATTTATTTAAAACAATTTATACACACATACATATCTACACACACAGCCACCACATTTTGAATAGCATAAATTTAAATGAAAGCATTTCTCAATATTTTCATTTTAGGTCACTATGCAAATATTTAACACCTTAATATTTATTAAGGATTAAAGGGAGAAGAGAAGAAAGAAAGGAAAAGAAAAGTTGGATGACAGGTTTAGAAGACAACTTCTAGTTGTCTAGTGCAACATCCTTATTTTATTTTTTTAACATTTTATTTAAATTTTTTAGTTCCAAATTCTATTCCTGTCTCTATATTAGTCATTTTGTACAAGAAGATTAGAATAAAAGAAAGAAAATGAGGTAAAGTGAAAAATAGCATGCTTTAGTCTGTTTTCAAACAATATCCATTCTTTCTCTGGAGGGAGATCTTTAGTCTTTTGGGATTGTCTTGGATCACTGTACTGTTGAGAATTATGTTTGTCATTCCTTATAATAATATTCCATTGTATCATATAACACAGCTTGTTTAGTCATTCCCCAATTGATGGGCATCCCTTTGATTTCCAATTTTTAGATACTACCAGAAGAGTGCTATCAATATTTTTGTATAAATAAGTCCTTTTCCCTTTTAAAATTTTTTTCGATGTCTTTGGGATATAGACTTAGCAGTGGTATTGCTGGATCAAAGGATAGGCACCATTTTCTAGCCTTTTAGGCATAGTACCAAATTGCTGTCTAGAATGCCAACCTTTTTATTATAGGTGAGAAAACTGAGATCAAATGTCCTGTCCAATGTCACATAGCCAGTAATCTGAATTCAGGTTTTCTGATTTCAATTCTAGTGCTTTATAAACTATAGAAGTAGAGTACATTTTAAATAAGTATTGAACAGCTCATTAAACTACACCTTCTGTGCACTCATTGGCATAATTTTTGTCAAAAAGGAATTGACCAAAAGTTCTTAAGTCCATTTCAATATAAGTGGGCTAAGTCAAATGTGACAAAAGATTCAGTCCATCACATTCACCACAGAACATTAAAATGTCTGTAAGCAATGGACTAAAATATTCAGATATTCTACATCATACAATGTAGATGATGAACCATGGTAAATTGAATGGACAGAGACTTAATCAACATGGAATCAAGTTCCTAATCAATCTAATTTCACATAGATAGATATTGCATTTCTGCTAGAAGATAAGTTTCACCAGAGGGGTTCAGACAAAGAAGTATAGACTTAAAAATAATAGTAAACATTCTAAAAGTTATGCCTGACTTAAAAATAATTAATGAACTTAGTCATTAAATAAACACATTTTACTTAAGAGCATTAAAATTATGTGGCAATTTAATATATTTTGTCAGGTAGCCATTTAATACTTAATGTATTTTTTACTTTGTTTTGGGAATTTTATTCTCAGGAGTATACATAACCACATATGCATACATGTATTAGTATATGCATAATATATGCATATGTACACACATCAAGAGATCTATTTGGTTATCTATATATTTCTATCTATCTATCTATCCATCTATCCATCTATCATCTATCTATCTATCTATCTATCTATCTATCTATCTATCTATCTATCTATCTATCTATCTATCTCTTTCAGGCTTAGAGAAAGGAAGATTTGAGTCCTAATCAAACACTTAATAGCTAAGGGACTCTGGGCAAGTCACTTGACCTTGTATGCTTCAATTTCCTCATATGTAAAATGAGCTGGAGAAGTAAACGGCAAATCACTCTAGTGTCTTTGCCAAGAAAACCCCAAATGGGGAGTCATGGAGAGTCAAACATTATTGAAATGACTGAACAAAAAATATATACATATACATACATACACATATATATGTGTATATACAAATATAAATCTATGTATTCTCTGTGTAAACCAAGAAAGTGAGACTTGTCTTCCCTTCTGTGACTTAAGGAAGGTCATAAATTATACTTTAAAAACATTTTCTCTGCCATTACCAATACTTTCAAGATTCCCAAAACAAAACTTAGAGTAGAAAAGCTAATATCTTTAAATATCCACAAGAATTTAAACATAAGGAAGGTGCCTGAGGCAATGGCTTTCTAAATGCTCTTTTCATAAGCCTTTCAAACATGTCAGCCACAAGAGAAAAGTGCAGTCCTTCAAATGACTCTGCATCATGGATCTCACTGCTTAATTCCATACCTTCCTGCAGCTATTTTCCTACAGTTTTTTTTTTTTTTTGGTGAGGAAAATAACAGTGATAAGATCAAAAGACCTTTAGTAGCACAAAAATGCTCAGATATATAAATGATTCTTGGAAAATACATGTGATCCTTAAAGACATCCTACTATTTCATTATGTTTGTGTTTAGCAGGACAGAATGATAAGTTTCTACTTAATAATATGTAGAAGATATTAACCTCTAAGTATTGTGTCACCTTATGATGGTATTTTTGAGGGACTGTAGAATTATGCACACACACTCTCAACATTGTTATAATGAGAACTTGGTAAGTCCTAAGACACTATGTAAATACATTTTTCCTCCTCCTCCACCATTAAATTGTTGGATTCTCAAGAACCTTGAAAGTCATCATTATCAGCCTTTATTTTATTTTACTTTCTGCAACTCTTATAAATACATATCCACCTTTAAATCCAAATGTTTCCAATGAACGCAAGAACATAATTCAATTGCCAAAAATTCTAGTTATTCAAAATGTCTTAATTGAATCAAAATGAGCCCCTTTGAACTTCAATTTATTGGTTCTGTTTTTGCCACCTGGAGTAATAGCCCATAAGATGCTTGAAGAAATTCTTTATGTTTCTCTACGTTTTCCAGGATAAAGGTCTTTAAGATTAATCACAAAAATCACAGTTTGAAAGTACAAGAAGTAATCCCCACCTACACTTAAAGCATGAATTTTACCTAGAACATTCCTGACAAGTTTTGCTCTAGCTTCTGATGAATGATTTCCAAAGACAGGGAATTCACTTCCTCTCAGAATAGTCCATTCAATTTTTGGACAGATCTAATTATTAGGAAGATTTCTTTTATTTTGAATTAAAATCTACCTCTCTATAGTTTATATATTTTTTTCTCTTAGTTCTGGGATCAAGCAGAGCAAGTTTAAATCTTAAGAATTAAAAAATAATCTCTAACAGCTATTATTAAGACACAAGTCTTCTCACATTTAGGCTACATGCACCAATTCTGGCAAGGAATCATGATATGTCAGAGTTTTGATTCTTTTCATTATTCTTGTTTTCCCAGGATACTCTCTAGTTTGTTAATATCCCTTCTAACATGTGATACATATATATATATCTGTATATAATACTTTGTATTTAATCTGACCAGTACAGAGTACAATGGTTCTAATAACCTCCATTATTTAGAACATCATGTTATAGGTAATGTAGCTTAATATCAAATCAACTTTGTTCCTATGTTCATACAATAATAGGACAATAGATGTAGAAATTAACTCATTAGTTTCTCCATATCTTTTTTTAAATGAATGTTCTTTAGTTTTGGTGATTTATTATTAAATTCAAGTTAGAGGGAAAAGCATATTTGGTATAAAAAAATACTCAACTTAATTTGGGGAAGGTTGAATTTGAAAAAAACTAGGACTTTTATAAGCTGGCAAATATGTCCAGCAGGTTGACAGAAATGTGGAACATAGATTCTGGAGAAAAATTAAGATTAGAATGACCACTTTTGATTGAAGGGATGCCCAACAGGTGAGGAATGACTGAAAAAGCTCTTTATGAATGTAATAGAATATTACTGGCCTATAAGAAATGATGAGAAGACCAAGGTCAAAAAAACCTGCAAAGATTTACATGAACTGATGCTAAGTGAAGTGAGCAGAACCACAAGAACATTATACACAGTGACGGCAGCAATGTGTGATGACTAACTTTGACGGACTTAGTTCTTCTCACCAATGTAATTATCTAAGACAACCCCAAAAGACTCATGATGTCAAATGCTGTCCACATCCAGAAGAACTATGGAGTCTGAATACAGGTTGAAAGATACTATATTCTCTTTTATTTTCTTTCTCATGGGTTTCCCCTTTTGTTCTGGTTTTCCTTTCCCAACATGACTAATGTGGAACTATGTTTAATATTATTGTACATATATAGCCTATATCAAATATCATGTCATCTTGGGTATGGTGGGAGTGGAGGGAGGGGGGGAGTTTAGAATTAAAAATCTTATAAACATGAATGTTGAAAACTAAAAATAAATAAATTTAATTAAAAATACATTTTTAGTTTTGTGCTATAAAAAAAGAATGATAATTTTGGAGGTCTTTTTGGTATAGAATTTATATTGTAAATGATGGTATTAATAAAATATTATGGAGAAGAACAGTAACACGTATAGAGTTTTGGGTGTACCACAGAAGGAGAAGCCAATGAAAGGGAAAAATATGGAGCCTCTCAAGGGATAGATCAAGAGATAGCAGTGAACCAGTGGATAGAATACCCTTTCTGGAGTCAAGAAAGCTTAGCTTTGTGAGTTCACAGCTGGCCTCAGACATTTACTAGCTGTGTGACACTGGGCAAGTTGTTTACCTCTATTTGCTTCAGCTAATCTATAAAAGGAGCTAGAGAAGGAAATGGCAAACTGCTACATTATCTCTGCCAAGCAAATACCAAATGGATTCACAAAGAGTTAAACAAGGCTGAAATAACTGAAAAGCAACAATAACAATATATGAGAAAATCTGAAATTAAAGCATTATGGAAATCAAGGCATGAAAGTACCAATGCATAGGAAATGTTCAATGAGATTGAAAAGCAAGGTAACAATTAATGCTAACAGTGAAAGCAGTATTGGATTTGAAAATAAGATCATAAGTAATTTTAGAGAGAGTAGCTTCAGGACAGTGATGGGAACAGAAGTCCAACTGGAAGATTAGAGTAACGAGCAGTGACATAACAGAGTTAATAGCTTGAACTTTATAGAAGCTGGTCAGTGAAGCAGAGGAGAAAAAAACAATGGCATGTTGAAGGGGTAGTATAACAAACAAAAGGTATTTTTAGCATAAGAGAAATGTGACCCTGCTGGAATATATAGAGGGGAAAAAACAATGTCAGGAAAAGTTTAAATATTAATGAGAGAAAGGACATTATTGATAAAAAAAAATATAGAGAGATATCAGGAAATGATAGGAATAATGGCACAAAGAGAATGTTAAACTTGGGTAAACATAGTCCTCTCTGGCTAGAGGGAAAGAAATAGAATAGGTGAGCATAAAGAGAGATTTAAAAAAAAATTGAGAAAAGCCAGTTAAGAAAGTTCAGAATGAATTACTTCAATATTTTCTTTTTTTTAATTTTTAATTTTATTTTTTCAGCTTTTAAATGAGACTTTTAATAGAAAAATTTATGAAGGTTTTTTTTTTCCAAGTTAACTGCTTCCCTTCTAATTTAGCATTAATTAATTATTTTTTTTTCACTCTCAATAATACATTTATTCACTCCAAATGACTTAGCATCCAAATTTGTAAAGGAAATCCAAATTACAAGAAGACATGGATAATAAGTAACAGAATAGTGATGGGAGCCCTCTATCAGTTTTAGATAAATCTAACAGAAAGATAATCGGAAGGGAAAATATGGAATGGAAAAAATTGCTAGAGAAATTTAGAGGTTAAAGAGTTTCGGCATCTTCAAAATGGTAATGTAAAAGAATATACATACTTCCCAGTATCACAAAAAGCTTTTACAAAAGCTGATCATGTACAAAGGTATAGAGGTATTAAAAACAAATATAAAAAGGTAGAAATAGCTAATCTATCCTTTATAGACTATAACATAATAAAAATATTCATTGGTTCAGGAACCACAAATAAAAAATACAAACCAAAATGAAGCCTTGAAAATGAAATCCTAAATAATTAGTGAATCAAAGAACAAATTCTAAAAACAATCAATAGCAACGTAAAATAAAATGATCATGATGAAAAAATATACCAAAATTTCTGAGATGCAGCTAAAGCAGTCCTGGGAGAAAAATATCTTTACAAATACATTTTCAACAAAATAGAAAAATACAGATAAACTAACTGGATATGTATGTTAAAAAATAGAAACCCAACAAGTAAACAAATATAAATAATCACAAAAGAAGAGATATCAAAATTTAGAAATAAAATAGACATATTAGAAATAAAAATTCCATAGAAATGATAAGTAAAACTAAAAGCTAGCTTTTTGAAAATACTAATAAAATTAATAACCCTTACCTAATCTAAATTTTTAAAAAAGAGATCAGAAAAATAAATCAATGAAATAGAAAATGAACAAGGAAAAACCACAGCAACACCAGAAGAAATAAAGAATAATAATCAGGACATTGTATACAGTTATATGCTCACAAAACTAAAATGACAAAAATAAAACGGAGGAATACCTTCAAAAATATGTAATACTCAAACTATCAGAAGACCAGTTAAAGATTTTAAATAACCCAGTATCAAACTAGGAAATAAATTTAGTTGTAAAGGAACTACCAGAGAAAGAAGAATCGCTGGTCCTGATGGACTCACAGGACAATTCTATCACACTTCAAACAAAACAAAACAGTATCTATAATCACAAAATATTTTCAAAAGTTAAGAAATGTCCCAAATGAATCCTTTTATTATATATATATATACATATATCCTTAGTCATTTTCATACTTCTCTTGATTCTTGTATTGGAAAGTCACATTTTCTATACAGATCTGATCTTTTCCTTCCATTGAAGTATTATACTCAGATTTGCTGGGTAGGTGATTCTTTGTTTCAACCCCAGTTTCTTTGACCTCTGAAATATCTCATTCCAAGCCCTTCAGTCCCTTAATGTTGAAGCTGTTATCCTGTGTTATCCTGATTGTATTTCCATAATACTCAAATTTTTTTTCTTTCTAGCTGCTTGCAGTATTTTCTCCTTGTTCTGGGAACTTTGAAATTTGGCCACAATATTCTTAGAAGTTTCTATTTTCAGGTGTCTTTCAGAAGGTGATTGGTGGATTCTTTCATTATTTATTTTGCCCTCTGGTTCTAGAATATCAGGGCAGTTTTCTTTGATAATTTCATGGAAGATAATGTGTAGGCTCTTTTTTGATCATAGCTTTCAGGTAGTCCCACAATTTTTAAATTATTTCTCCTGGATATAATTTCCAGGTCAGTTGTTTTTCCAATGACATGTTTCGCATTGTCTTCTATTTTCTCAAACTTCTGATTTTGTTTTTTAACGGCTTGGTTTATCTCCTAGTCATTTGTTTCCCTGAACTCACTTCTCTCTTTCAAAGAATTATTTTGTTCAGTGAGATTTTAAACCTTCGCCTCCATTTGGCTAATTCTGCTTTTTAAAGCCTTCTTCTCCTCATTGGCTTTTTGGACCTCTTTTTCCAATTGAGTTAGCCTCTTTTAAAGCTGCTATTTTCCTCATCATTTTTTGGTTCTCCCTTAGTAAGCTGCTAACTTGTTTTTTAAGGTCTTCTATTGCCTGAGGCCAGTTAAAGTTCCTTTTGGAGGCCCTGGAGGCAGGGGCCTTGACTTCTTCTGACAGTATGCCTTATTCTTCCTCATCTGAAAGGATGGGGGGTGGGGGGAGACACCTGTTCACCAAGAAAGTAACCTTCTATGGTCTTATTTTTTTTCTCTTTTATGGGCATTTTCCCAGTCAGCTCCTTGACTTCTGAGTTTCCTCTCCACAACCACCTCACCTCCAATTTTGCTAATCCAGTACTGGGGGCTGAGATTCAGTTGAGCTGCTCCAATCCCTCAGGCGTCTTAAGATGGGGGCAGGGCAGCTATTCAGTGTGAGATCAAGATCAGCTGCTCAGGTGGGGACAGGGCCACCACACCAGGATCACTTCTTTCAAGGGTTTTATGATGAGACCTTCAACAATGGATGGGAGCTGTTGCCTGCCTAGGGAGCCCTGTCTGCTGGTGCCTCCACTACTGCCACCTGAGGAGGCCTGAGTTATGGGGACACCCTGCTCCCTTTTGGTCAGCTTAAAAAATCCTCTCACTGACCTTTAGCACCTGTGGGTTGAGGGATGTGCACTGCCTCTGGAGATTCTGTCCCTGAAGCTTGTTTGGTTCTGCTTCTCTTGGTGCTGTTTGCCAAAGCTGGGCTGGGCTCTGCTCTGCATCTGGTGTGACAGAACTTTCCTGTCAGTCTTTCAGGTCACTCTGGGCTAGAAATATTCTCTACTTAGCTGCTTTGCGGCTTCTGCTGTTCTAGAATTTGTTGAGAGTTCTTTTTCACAGGTATTTTATGGGCTGTGGAGCAAGAACTACTGTATGTACATCTTTTTACACTGCCATCTTGGTTCTGCCCACTATTTTCAACAAATAAAAAAGTAAGGTCTGGTAGGAATGATGAGGTGAAAGCTAACCTAAGAAACTTTACGAGAGAAGAAAATATTTGAAATAGTTGTTTAGAGGACAAATGGCATGCATTATAAAATGATTGTCATTAAGCAGCATGAGCTTAGCTTATTTTAGATAGTACACATTTGTCATGAGCCCTGTTGATGTAGTCTTGACTTCTACCAGCAACATTTGATCAGTAGGTGGCCAAGAGGATGATGGCAAGAATAATTGAGAATTAGGGATGAGCAGGATGAACATATCAGAAGGTCAAATGAGTAGGAGATTCAATGGTAAAAGAGATAGCATTGATGGAATAGTTATCTACTGGGAAAATCTGAATAGGCAAGTTAGCATTGAACAGAATAATTTAGCTGAGAGGAAAGGAACTAATTTAGATACTAAAAGTTATTATGAGGGAATTAAAAATCTTGGAAGATGATTAATTTCAAGTGATGTTGTAGCCTGAGAGGTGACCATATATGTGGTTGATTCCAAGTACAGTGAATATCTAAGTAATATTAATTTAAGAGATCAGAAAATGTTGTGCCCTATACCTTCTACCAACAAGTAGTCTAAGGGTATCTCCATCTCTCCTACTTTGAGGCTACCTGCAGGGATGGATAAAAACAAGAAGTCGTAGAACTCATAAACAGTTATGCATTAACTGAAACTTAAACTTTGATTTCATTGTTAAATTTGTTGATAAAAAGTCCAGCAAGAATAAAGAGAAGACTCTTATCACAATGGTATGGACTAGTGTTGTTATAATATTTATTATTCTTGTAGTTTTGTTCTTTTCTGCTTCTCTCACACATATGCAATGTTTGCAAGACCCTGGAAAAAATCTTGTCTTTTGGGCTAAGTTTCAAGTTGCCTGAGGTATTGGGAACAGAAAGAAAGAACACATCTTGGAAGTTTGGAGGGTTGATGACTAGATCATAAGGTTAACGGTGATTTCTGAGTTATTTACTATCTTCTTGATAGTGCCTATGTCAGAGATTAGATCCTAGAAGTCATTGATAATAGAATCCTAACAGTCATTGTGATTGCAAGGTATTAAAAATGGCCTACATGGATACTGAGGGCAGCTAAATGGCTCATGGGATAGATGGCCATCTTGAAGTCAGGAAGACTCTTACTAGCTATGTGACCCAGCAAGTTACTTAACCCTGTTTGTCTCAGTTTCCTCATCTGTAAAATGATCTGGAGAAAGGATATTTCTGGGGATATATTGTAGGAGCAGGGGCCAATGAGTTTTGTGGGGTCAGGGGAAAGAATATTTCCCTGCATAATCAAAGATTTTGTTTGATTACAGTCATTGAAGTCTTATTCAGATGGGCATCATGACAACAACGTATTTGAATCTCTGAAAGCTATTCTAGTCAATCAGAAGATCTTAAATATCTATGAAGAGAGAAGAATATTTCAAATATGTAACTGACAGCAGACTGTATACTGACCAACAGTTCCCTAACCTCAGCAAAGCAGAAGTGAGGTAGTTCAAAAGAAATATGAGATGTGTAAATGTAGAGGTGTTTCCTTCTCAAATTGTCATATAGACTATTTGTAACAGACCTGTAGTAGAGACTTCTGAGTTCATATTGACCTGATGAGTCATAGCTGAATACATGGCACATTGATCCTGACATTATATAATATCATTTTGGCCCGTTTCAAGCATAAAGGACAAATAGCAATAACAACAACAGTCTCAACACCAGGTGATGACAGTTTTTGGCCAATCTAATGCACAAGTGGCAGACCACCATGTCATAAAGTATAGAAGTTTTGAGCTCTGTATCAAGTCAGAGGGGCTTTATGCTCCACTTACATAGGAAGTACTCACATTGAAGAAATAATATTTTAAAAATATTACAGTATAATATCACCAAAAAATCATTCTATTCATTGAGATCATCTACAAATTTGCCATTTGCCATACATTGTTTAAAAATCAAAAGTTTTGAAATTCCTTTTCCAGGGAGTAGCCAAGATAGCAGAGTAGAAAGATACACATATGCTAGCTCCTAACCCACAGCCCATAAAATACCTGTAAAGAAGAACTCCCAACAAATTATGGAGCAGAAGCCACAGAACAACAGAGTGGAGGAAATTTCTGTTCCAGAGAGACCTAAAAACCTGACAGGAAAGGTCTGTTGCACACTGGACCCACAGCAGAGCCCAGCCCTGCCTTGGCCACTCGGCGCTGAGAGGAGCAGATCTGACCAGGCTTTAGGGACAGAATTTCCAGCATCCTCAAAGGTCCCTCCACCCACAGGCACCAAAGGTCAGCGAGAGGGTCTTTTCAGCTTGCCGAGAAGGGAGCAGGGTGTCTCCTTAACTCAGGCCCCCTCGGGAGGCAGCAGCAGAGGCAGCAGCTGACAAGGGCTCCCAAATTAGGCAGGAGATCAGATCCATTGTTAAAGGTCTCCACATAAAACTCCTGAGGGAACTGAGCTCTGTGTGGTGGCCCTGCCCCC
Organism: Notamacropus eugenii; assembly: GCF_028372415.1. NCBI lineage: Eukaryota > Metazoa > Chordata > Mammalia > Diprotodontia > Macropodidae > Notamacropus > Notamacropus eugenii. Next base: position 271,236,863 of record NC_092877.1, read on the forward strand.
ACCTGAGCAGCTGAACATAATGTCACACTGAATAACAGCCCCGCCCAGCTGAAGCCCTAAGGCTAGGAAGTAGCATTTGAATCTCAGCCCCTAAGCAAAGCTGGGCATATCTGGAGGTGAGGTGGGTGTGGAGAGGAAACTCAGAAGTCAAGTCACTGGCTGGAAAAATGCCCAGAGAAGGGAAAAATAAATAAGACCATAAAAGGTTACTTTCCTGGTGAACAGACATCTCCTCTCATCCTTTTGGATGAGGAAGAACGATGCTTACCATCAGGGAAAGACATAGAAGTCAAGGCTTCTGTATCCCAAATACCCAGAATAAATATTCAATGGGCTCAGGCCATGGAAGAGCTCAAAAAGGATTTTGAAAATCAAGTTAGAGAGGTGGAGGAAAAACCGGGAAGAGAAATGAGAGAGATGAAAGAAAAGCATGCAAAGCAGGTCAACACCTTGCTAAAGGAGACCCCAAAAAATGCTGAAGAAAGTGACACCTTGAAAAATAGGCTAACTCAATTGGCAAAAGAGGTTCAAACACCGCCTGAAAGAGATCCAAAAAGGGAAACTTCTAGGAACATTGTGGCCAAATTCCAGAGTTTCCTGGTCAAGGAGAAAATATTGCAAGCAGCTAGAAAGAAACAATTCAAGTACTGTGGAAATACAATTAGGATAACACAAGATCTAGGAGCTCCTACGTTAAGGGATCGAAGGGCATGGAATAGGATATTCCAGAAGTCAAAGGACCTAGGACTAAAACCAAGAATCACCTACCCAGCAAAACTGAGTGTAATACTTCACGGGAAAAATGGTCTTTCAATGAAATCGAGGACTTTCAAGTATTCTTGATGAAAAGGCCAGAGCCGAAAAGAAAATTTGACTTTCAAACACAAGAATGAAGAGAAGTATGAAAAGGTAAACAGCAAAGAGAAGTCTTAAGGGACTTACTAAAGTTGAACTGTTTACATTCTTACATGGAAAGACAATAGTTGTAACTCTTGAAACTTTTCAGTATCTGGGTAGTGGGTGGGATTACACACACACACATACGCACAGAGACAGAGAGCACAGAGTGAATTGGATAGGATGGGATCATATCTTAAAAAATGAAATTAAGCGGTGAGAGAGAAATGTATTGGGAGGTGAAAGGGAGGAATGGAATGGGGCAAATTATCTTTCATAAAAAAGGCAAGCAAAAGACTTTTTAGTGGAGGGAAAAAGAGGGGAGGTGAGAGAAAAACATGAAGTTTATTCTCACCACATTCCACTAAAGGAAGGAATAAAATGCACACTCATTTTGGCATGAAAACCTCAATACAGGAAAGTGGGGGAGAATGGGGTAAGCAGGTTGGGGGGGATGATGGAAGGGAGGGCAATGGGAGGAGGGAGCAATTTGAAGTCAATACTCTTGGGAAGGGACAGGATAAAAAGAGAGAACAGAAACAATGGGAGCTAGGACAGGATGGAGGGAAATATAGTTAGTCTTATACAACACGACTATGGTGGAAGTCATTTGCAAAACTACACAGATATGGCCTATATTGATATTTCTTGCCTTTCCAAAAGGAATGGGTGGGGAAGGAGGGATAAAGAGAAGTTGGAACTCAAAGTTTTAGGAACAACTGTCAAGTACTGTTCTTGCTACTAGGAAATAAGAAATACAGGTAATGGGGTATAGAAAGTTATCTGGATCTACAGGACAAAAGAGAAGATGGGGACAAGGGAAGGGAGGGATGATAGAACAGAGGGCAGATTGGTGATGGGAGCAATTAGAATGCTTGGTGTTTTGGGATGGGGGGAGGTGACAAATGGGGAGACAATTTGGAAACCAAAATTTTGTGAAAATGAATGTTAAAAGTTAAATAAATAAATTTAAAGATAAAAATAGAATAAAAAAAATAAAAATAAAAAGTTTTTATAAGAAGATTTGCTAATGCCACCTATCCCCTCAAAGCATGAACGTTTGTTCCCCACAATTCTAACATCACTAGAAATATATTCCTAATTTCTTTAGAGTAACCCATTTATTGTCACATGTATAGGGAAAAATGGGTATCCATCAGTAAGTTAGGTGAGTTTGGGCAAAATACATTATCTGTTCTGTTTTGCATACATATGCTGAGAAGAATGTGTAGCTTTTAATTGACCTTAGTAGATCACCATATGCAAAATGAAATGATATGCTTCAAGTAGATTTTAGTAGAAACAGTGTATTCTGCAGCATGTATACATATGTGTGAATGTGTATTCATATATAGATTCAATGTATAGATATATCTTTCTTGAATGGGGGGAATTAGAACTAGTTGAATGAAATGTCCAATGCTATTTTATTACAGTAGCATGACTTGAAGGTTTAAATACAATTTTAGAGGTACACAAATAGAAATAGTATAATGTATCTGGGGGCTTTTTACAGCTAGTAGACCCTGGAACACATGCCAATAAAATTTTTATGAGGGTATAGACAGTCTCTGGGGAAAGAAGAAGTCAGGAGAATAATATGGTGGAAGGGAAGGGAGATGAATATTTTCAATAAAATGCACACAAATTTTTTTTAGAACTTTAGCACTGCACATAGTCATACCAAATCTCTGGGGAAGATTTGGTAAACAGCTAACAGATGATACGATATATTTGAGTATATGAGGTCCTTTAGATATTGATGTTTTAACATTCTGGGCATTGTTTCTCCTACATTGGCTATTCCTAAATGATTTCAAGAGTGAGTCAATTCAGATTCACAGTGAAAAACTCATAGGAGCTCTTGTCAATCATGGTAACAGAGTACTTATCAGGAAGTATGTTAAATTTTCATTTTTCATTTGTTTACTATTGTAACATCATTTTAAAATCCCATGAATTCCTCCTAGTAGATACCATGATATACCTGAGTTAGTTTTCAGCCTTTTATTTCTTCAAAACTTACTAACTGTAAAGAAAATAGTGCATTTTTAAGTAAACCTTGGTTTAAGATCCTAAATAACATTGAATTCCAGTGGAAGGAATAATGCTATTTTATTGCTTTAAAGATAAGTAATTTTTGTGGTATTTTTTTCTGATCCTACTGATGTTGAACTTTCAAATTCTCACTGGTTCCTGATTTCAGTAGTATTTCTTGGCACCTGCACAGAACCAGATCATATATTTGTGTGTTTGCTTTTTTGTTTAGTTTAGTTTTGTTTTTTGCTTTGGTTTGTTGTTCTGGAAAAAGTTTTTACTGCCTCTTCAGTAGAGTAATATATTAAATCATTGAGAGTGTTGAGGCTTAAAAAAATAAAAGAAAAAGGAGCATGACAATTGAAATACTATGATATGAAGCCATCTCATTATGTGCATATGATGTAGATATTGTAGCTTGATCCTCAATAAATTGTACACTAATCTTCCAATCTTATTTATATTAATAACCAATCTCTCTTTTGAGTTATTATTAACAATATTTACTTAGATCAATTTTTAGTTCATCACTTAGTGTGAATGATTATTTAACTACCTATCTTTCCTGACTTGTAAGTCTATGAAATCATGCTCAGAATTAAGAAACCCTGGATAAGCAGTGTTTCTCTGTCTCTATTTCTCTTTATCTCTCTGCCTCTCCCTCTCTCTCTCACTCTGTCTCGCTATACATGTGTATCTGTATATACAAATATGCATGTAGACATACTGTTACATGGTATGATTCAAAAGGGGTTCTTTTTCATGTCATACGCATATAGATTTATAGATGTAAGGTCATTTGCTACATGCAAGTTATACCCACATATATGTATGTGTGACTTTTTAATAGTATGATGCAGTCTACAGACTCCACAGAATAAAGTTGGTGAATGAACAAAATCAAATCAATAAGAAGAAAGTAGTCAATTTAAGCATAAAATACTCAGATATAATATTGAGATATATATAAAAACAAGTTCATAGACCTCAGGTTAAGAAGTTCATAGATTCATGAGAGAGTGTTTATTACCCATTTTGTTTGAGAAATTTAAATTTCTTTTTTTTGTGTTTTTATAATAAAAACTAAATATCTGTTCAATATAAAAGATTTAAATATAAATCAAATTATCAAAATTAATACAATAGAATATTCCAGCATGTGATATAGATGTATGTATATATGTATAAATTCAGTTATTCCTAACTAGTTTTTCTTGATTACTTTATAAATTTTAATATGGTCTTTCCATTCTTTTAAACTCATAGTCATCTTTTCTCGCTAAACAGATATAAGTTTAACTTGTTTCCAGAATTATCAGTAACTATCTTTTGTTTCACTGATGGAGTGTCACCCCCTCTCATTTTTAGTAAATCATGTGTTTACTCACATGTTCTTTTCTTTATTTTTGTCTTTTGTCTAACCCTGAAAGTCTGATATACTTCTTGAAGTCTCCGAAGAGAAACAAGCAAAAAAGTATGAAAAAAGAGAAAGAAATTTATATGATTTGATCTTATACTGCAATGTCCAAAATGACATTTCAAACAAAACCTGTATGTGTACCTCATTTGTCAATAATTTAAATCAAAATGAGATATGTGTAGATGTTTTCCTTCCTGAGATTGCACTCAATAGTCAATAATGTCATTAAAATTATTCTTTGACAAAAAAGACATCCTTATTCAGAAAGTTTATTTTTCCATAAAAATAAATATATTCAATAACTAATTTTCATCATAATGTCCTATTTCTCCCCTCCTGCAAGAAAATATTTGTTAAATAACTACTTTTCTTCAGATGTGAGTGACAATAAAAAGCTTTTCAAATAACAAAATACTTTGTATTGTACAATGGATCCTTTTGTAATTCTTTACATTTCAATCAAATTTAAGAATGGAAAAATCAGAAGCAATTGTTCTGAAAGTTTCTTTTGATAATCTTTCTCCAATTTCCTATTTAATATTTTCTCAATTAAGATTATATCATCCCAACCACAACAAACTGAGGAGGAGCAGTTTTCCCATATCAGTTCCATGTAACTAAGAACAATCTCTAATCCAGTGACATTTTGGATTTGGTAGCTCACTGAATATATAGGTATTTATGGGAAGTTTCATTTCTTGACAAAATTTATCATTTTCTCCCATTACATATCATCAGTTCAAAGGTAGATTTGTTTCTCTCACATGTCAATTGATTCTACACAAGGCCATTCAGATAAAGCTTTTATCAAATAATGCTTCTTTTGTGATGCAAACTCCTTTTATTGCAAAATTATTATTCTTTCCTCTAGGTAAATGCAGAAAATTTAATGAAAAATTCCTCTTCTTATGAAAGGTACTTTACATATTACTATTCTAAAAAGTTTGTAATTATTTGGCAACGGTTTAATAATAATCCAAACTGATCATTTTGGATTATTTGTTAACATGGAATAATCATTGAAAGATTCTATAGATCTCTTATTTTTTAGGATTCATATTTTACTGCTTATAGTTTTCTGACTAAATGAGAAGATGAGCCAATCAAAGAACCAGTGTTTATTCAGCATCTATTATGTGCCAGCCACTGCCAGGTATAAAAGAGGAAAAAAAAAAACCATCCTGCTTTCAAGAAACTTAAATTCTATATGAAAAAACAATAAGATTTTCTTGGGAGAGAGAACTAGTTAGGCACTGACAACTGGCAGGATACAGAAAAGTCTCAGGTAGAAAGTGGCACTTGAGATGACTTTTGAAAGAAACCTGAAATTTTAAGGGGCAGAAGTGAGGTCAGACTAGTTTTAATCTCCTCTGTCTTCAACCCTTTACCTATTATTAGCCCTTTTTTCATTCCTTTATGCAATATTTTAAATAAAATATTACTGCATTCAATGGCAAGGTAAAGGGAAAAAAATGAAACATATAATGGTGACTAAGGAGTAAGGACAAAATTAAATTTATTGACCATTATATTCAATGATAGTATAAAAATGAAAAAAAAAATAAGAAGGCTCTGCTCTCAAAAAACTTACTTTCCAAAGGAATAAACCATGAATATAGGTTTCATTAGGGTAGGAGTGACTGGCAGGGGGTGGGGAGAGAAGTCACACAAAAAAATTTCTAGAAAAAATTGAGATCAAAGAAATAATTGCCATTACATACTTTCGGACATTTAATGAACTTTGTTCAAAGGTGTTTTTGTTTTTTTACCATGGTATCAAATTACCCAAGTAGACGATATATACATATATGCATACCTGTATACATATATGAATATATAGACAACACATACATATGTACACAAATATATACATGTATATAATCATATATATATAAACATATGTTTTTAATTATCAATTTTTTTCATTTTTAAGAATTATTTCATTAATGTTAGCATATTATACCTTCCTAAAAGTTAGTTTGGAAGAAGAAGATTTAGTAGCAGTTTAAAACACTCTGTGTGCCCCAAATGCATTTTTATGAGTGAGACATAAAGAACGATGATTTATAAAATCAGAGTTAACCTCATTTCAAAAATGAGAAATCCCCCATAGTCCCATTGCCCATTACAATGTTTCATAATTATGTTCATAACAGTTAAACTTTATTTTAGTTTAAATTAGGATTTGTAAGGCACACTTCTATAAAGAAAATTGAAGAGTTTCAAAAATAGTTGTAGGTCAATAAAACATAAATTCCCAAAACAATTTACTTAATCATTAGAGTATGGAAGGAACATGTTCCTTAGTTTCAGGAGAACTAACGTGTGGTCCTGACAAGGCCATTACCTACAAGCCTAGGTGACACCAGACAAGTCAAATCACCTAGAGGGCCCTCATATTCCTCATAAAATGAGGTTGTTGGACTAACTTATCTCTCATTTCCATCTATATCAAAATTTCACAACAATTGTTGGGATAATGAAATGTACCTGTCAGTATAATACAGCATATAACAACAGAGCAGAAATTGCAATGGTTAAGCGATCAGAGGCCCTCTATTTGCACTGTAGATCATTAACTATGTGAACTTAGGCAAGTCATTTAACTTCTGGACCTCTGTTTTCTCACCTGTAAAATGAGAGAGTTGCATTAGATAATCACAAGGCTTCTTTTGTCTCTCTAAATATATTATCCAATGAACTCTGTTGAGCTAGACATAGAATGGGGAAAAAAAAAAAAAAAGATACCCATAGCATACCTAAGCAGAGGCTGTAGATTGGCAGGAACACACCTCTAAATGCACTGAAACATAATTTCTATTTCGATGACATATTTTTGAATTTCCAAAAAATCCAGAATTTACAAGAATCATGTAAATAGTAAGTACAGTAAAAATCAAAATGACACCCTTAATGTGGTGAAGTTTGTGTCTTATATTACACACAAATAGCTACTAATATCAATAATATAATGTGCCCACTTTCTCTGCATGACTGTCACAAATATTTTACTGTCATATAAAAAATTACCAAGTCATTAAATCATTGAGTAATAGAATATTCCCCCATATTATATGTATGAAGATTTTGACCTTATTTTCCTTATTTAGTAAACATTGTGGATATACAAATCAAGAATGTGGACTGCCTATTGATCATCCTTTACTCACACTTAATGAGCAGACTGCTTTCTTTTTAGTTTGGACTTTTCTTTGATGTTTTATTTTACACCATTTATTCCTCATAGTTCTGTATTTCTAAGGAGTGGCAGCCTGCTTGCTCCCACTGTGTCCTTCTCTTTTGCTCTTTGAGTGACCTTCAAATTTAATTCTTCAGAGATTGTGCTTTTCCATGATTTACAGCCATATAATAACACTGAAAGAATATTGGTATTAAAAATATAACTTTTTTTTTAGATATGCTTGGTAGTATCAAGAATAAAGAACAACAACAAAAAAAACCTTTGCAATTTTTCAAAAACAAACAACAACTTTCTTCTTTGGGGCATGGTGGTGGATTGAAGTTCAGCCTCAGTCCTTTTGTTATAACTGTCTCATGTCTATTTATGTACATATGTGTATTTATGGGTATGTGTATATTTGCATATATTTGTATGCACATGCACAAATACATGCATGTGTATACATGTATGTCATGTATTCATGAGTATGGATTTGGATAATTATAAATTATAAATTATAATTATAAATTCTGATTTATTTTTGATGTCTTTGTTATTTCTTCCTTCTGTCACCTTGGGAATTGATCTCTAAATTCCCTTAAATTTGGATCATTCCCTACATGAACTTCCACTGCACACATACTTGATCTAGTCCACTGGCTTTCCTCATCATTATTTGTTTGCTGATCTATCAGGAAATTCTGGTGGTCTTTTTAAGGTAATGTTTTGCCCCACATTGAAGCCTGAGGTCATTAAAAGCACTGTACAGTTTCCTCACAGTCACATAGAATTATCTCTTTCATTTCAGTTCTGAGGCAATATCATTGGACATCTATAGTTTATTTCCAAGTAATAAATATTCACTGCTTATATGGATTATTGATTTAATCTCATGTCTTAATGCATGTCCTCAAGGTATTTATTTTTAAAAATTTTATTAAAGTGTTTTTTAACACTATAAATTTGCAGATTATCCCCACTCAATGAGAGGTATATTGTAACAAAATAAATATATATTAAGTATAACTAATAACATAGTGATCTCATAGAAAAGTATATGCAATATTTCACATCTGTAGCATTCCTTTTCTCTTTCACTATTTTTTAATTAACAGGTAACTATTTTTCTCTCTCTCACTTCATCCTTATTGAAAAAAAAAGAAAACAGTTTCTGTAACAAATATGCAAAATATAAAATAAATCCACAAAAATCACCAGCATTTTTATATAATGCCAATTAAAATCTAGCAAAAAGAAAAAGAAAGAGAAATTTCATTGAAAATTATTACTTAAAGCATAAAATACTGAGAGTTTACCTTCAAAGATACACACAAGTACCATATAAAAATAACTCTAAACACCTCTTTAAAGAAATAAAGGCAGACATAAAAATTTAGACAGATCTTAATTGCTCATGAGTAGTGTGAGCTAATCATTGAAATCTACAAAAGACAAATGCAATATTCTAAATGTGATTTTAAAAATCAAAAGTACAAATTATGAGATATGTGGATTAACATTTCATGAAAATATCAGGAGGTTTTATGTGGACTGCTAATTCACCATGAGCCAAGGATGCCATGAGGGATCCTCAAAAGCTAACTCTTTCTCAGTATAGTGGGGAAGCATTATTGCTAACATGAGTATTTCTGTCTGCTACATTTCACCCTGGACATATTTAATCAGAACTACTTCACTGAGTTCTGGCCACTGAATTTTAGGAAAAGTATTGACAGGAGGGGGCAGAGCTACAGTAAAACAATTAAAAATGTAGGAAAGTGGTTGAAAATAATATTCTTTACTCTTGAGTAATTGTTGAGATAGCATTGAGTAAGACTGAACAAGAAAAGTACAGAGTCAGGGAAAGGGCACATATTTACTGTCTTCAAGTATTTGAGGGCTGTTATATAGAACAAGTCATGCAGTGAGTCAATAATCATGCATTAAGTAACTACTATTGCCAGGCACTGAGTTGCTTGCTGGTTAAAAGCATAAGATAATTCTTGGAGCTCACAATCTAACTGGAAAAGCAATGTATAAGTAACTGTGTACAAACTATATAGTTGAGAAAAAGGATATATCCAACAGAGGGAAGGCATTAGAATTGAGAGGAATCGGGCAAAGTTCCTTTAGAAGGTTGGATTTTGGCTGAAATTTGAAGAAATTGAGGGAAATATGGAGGTTAAATGAGGAGAGAGAACATTCTTGGCATGAAGGACAAATGGTGAAAGCTTCTGAAGTCAGGAGATGGAATGTCTTGTTTCAGAGACAGCAAGGAGACCTTGTTCCTAGATGAAGTAGAGAGCAGAAAAAGGATTAAGAAGGATAAAAGATTCTGCTTGACCCCAGAGGTAAAACTGAGTGTCAGAAACTCAAGGAGGAAGATTTCATCTTGATTAAGTTAAAATATTTCTTCAATATAAGAGCCTTCTAAGAGTAGATTAGGCAGCTTCAGAACATAAGCTTCCAAACACTGAAACCCTTCATGAATAAATTAAAAAGCATGTACTAAGTCCTCAATATTCCAAGAAATGTGCTAAATTCTTAGAATTCAAATAGGAAGAAGATGGCAGAATAGAAAGACACACATATGCAGGCTCTTCCCACATAGTCCATAAAATACTTGTAGAGAGGCACTCTCAACGAAATTTTGGAGCAGCAGAAGTGGGGAACAACAGAGTGGAGGAGATTTACATGCCAGGGTGACCTGAAAGGCCCACTGGAAACATCTGTTACGCCAGACACCGAACAGAGCCCAGCCCAGGTAATAGGGTATAGAAAGTTATCTTGCCCTACAGGACAAAAGAGAAGATAGGGATAAGGGAAGGGAGGGCAGATTGGTGATAGGAGTAATTAGAATGCTCAGGTTTTGGGGTAGGGGAGGGGAGAAATGGGGAGAAAATTTGGAACCCAAAATGTTGTGGACATGAATGTTGAAAACTTAAATAAATAAGTTTAAATACAAAAAAAAAAAAATTAAAAAAAAAAGAATTCAGGTAGGAAGGCAGTCTTGTCTTTCAGAAGTTAACTTATTCTAATAGGGGAGACAAGAGAAATGGCAGATAAAGGGAAGCAGTGACCAGGGCAGTGCAGTTTGGCTTGGAAATTTAGAGATGAAGCCCTAACTCCAACTTTTACTGATGAGTAAAGCTACTGAGAATTTAGCTTTGTCTCCCCCAAAAGAATTTTAGGAGTAGAGGGGTAAAAAAGACAGTCTGATGTTGTCAGCTTGAGCTACCATGATCTTCCTTCTAAGATTGTCAGTTACTTTAGTTAGCCAGTCTTAAGTAGCTTTTAGAAAGAATACCTATTAAAGCTATATAAGAAAAATAGTTAATATCCCAAATGTCTTTGTCATGCTCTCACATAGGTATATAGAAACAGCAAGAGAAAATGAGATCAAGCTTAGAGAGAACATGTCAATGTATGCTCACAACTTCCGGTCGCTGGAAATCTTTTTGTTTTCCTTTTGGGTGGTGCTCTAGAAGTTCTTAGGCATAATATTGTTTCTTTGCTGGGCTTCTTATCAACTGTAATGAGTCCAGTTTGTCCTTAGTTGCTAAGGCAGATTTCTCTACTAGTTACTGCTCTCCTATTAAGATGTCAAAGGGAAGATGGAGAGTCTAAAATTCTCTAGAGTCTTGGAAACCCACAAAATCTTCATGTGATTGAAGGGCTGGGCTAGGGTAGAGAGGGGAAGAAGTGGGCCAAGGCTGAAGTTCAATCTTTCCCTTACCCTCTAGGATTTTTCTCCTTAAGGAAGTGCTGGAAAGTCATATTTCCTCCAATTTCTGGAAATTATTTTCTTCCCAAATTTATTTAAAAAATAATAGAAGATTTTTGGAGTGTGTCTAATTTGAATTAGATGTCCTAAGTGATTATCAGTTAACATTATTATTGCACCAGGTTCTTTTAGCATTTAGTCTAAGTGACTGAATGTTGATCTAAGTCTTGGTCTGACCTGTTAAAGTAAGAAATATACAAGCCAAATTAGGTTGGGGTGTTTCAGAAGTATGGGCAAATTCTTCCAAATTGGGCTTTATTTATTGCTTTGTTGACTGTCCTGGAGAAAATGTTAATAACAAAAGAATAAATGTGTCCTATATACATCCTCCCCCTACTCTGGGAAACCAGTTAAACATTTTCCTGCACACAAAAAGGTGGTTTTCACCGTACGCTTGTACTGGGATGGTGAATATAAATAGGATATATATTGGCATCCCTTATGGAGTTGCAATGATAGTGCTGATTATAGTTTCAGTACTGGAACAGAGGAGAGGAAAGTAAAAGTATATGTGTGATGGGACAGCTAGGAAGCAAAATAAATGGTTTCAGTCAGTTTAGTAGTCTATATGAGGTAGTAGTCCAGACAATGGAGACGTTTTTCTAGAGATGAGACGTCGCTATAGGACATGATCTCTGGTCCTAATAGCAAAGTGCCTGTCAAAGATGACTGAGGAGAAGAGTAAACTGAAGATCTATGCCTATTGGTATGCTATATAAAAGGATTCCTTATTGCATAATCATTATAAGAGTTAGCTTTTGAAATCTCTTCCAATCCTGGAATACAGTAACCAAAACCATGTAATGTAAGTTATGATTTTAATGCATTTCAGCCCTTACAGCATGTACTTGAATATGGAAAATTTCTCATTTGACACATATTTATTAACTATACATGTGATGACATCCAGTTTGGATGGACAATCTATAGGAGTGATCCATCAGTATTTATAAGTTAGAAAGGATCTGTGGATAGATAGGGAATGGGGCCTAGAATTGAATAGGATGAGATGATTGTATTTGGGAAACTGTATAGAGTTTTTAATGACAACAAGCTTCTCCTTGAAACAAAAGTCTATCTTTATTAATATGAATATCCTTTGGGTACTCTTGTATGGCTATGTGTCATGGATGACAGATGCTCTGAAAAATTAAAGTTGCCAGTCACCTGAAGGTGTATGGTGAGTAAGCTGCAACATGTTAACAATGAAGGATTAGACAGGAGAAATAGTATAAAGGCTATCATCAGAGAGATGTATAATAAAAATAAGAGGCAGTCTGGTCATGGTGTGAGAGCAAGGCCTAAAATCAGTGAGCTTATAGATCCATAAAAGTAACAAAGTATTGGAGGACTTAGTAAGCAAAAAAAAAAAAGTGTCTAATGAAATATAAAAACAAATACATTATTTTTAAAATAGCATCATAGAGAATATATAGATAAATATAAAATATTGGTAATAGATGAATAGAGAAGAATATAATTTACTGACAACTCCTAGTAGGATAGAGGTATTAATCAAATGACAGATCAATGTAAGAGTTTTACAGGAAACAAATTTATATTTTCTCAGTTTTCTACAGTGAATATAAATGAACCGCTTATTTTTGTTTTATTAATCTTTACTGTTATTACAGTAAGAACTATTGTTTGGATGAAATGCTATAGAGTCACATTGTAGAAAAGTCTGTCAAAGTATATCAAATTTAATTGAAGGAAAAGAGAACACCACATGTGTAGAATTTTACTTACATAACCATAGAGAAATCTCTTTATTTTTTATGTCAAACAGAGTCTAGAAACCTAGGACACATGTAAAATACAGAATATGAAACATTCTCAAGTGGCACATTGCTCTTCAAATATACGCAGAAGCTGTTGTTGTTGAGTAATTCAGTCCTGTCTGACTCTTTGTGACATGGGAGATTTTCCTGGAAAAGATACTGGAGTAGTTTTCCATTTCCTTCTCAGTGGATTAAGGCAAAGAAAGGCTAAGAGACTTGTTCAGGATCACATAACAAGCGAGTGTTTGAGGCTGGATTTGACTTAGGACTTTCTGACACCGCATTGTTCTTCCAAAATTTATACCACAGTTACAAGATACTGATTCTGAGTGGAGATAATATACCATATAGTTGTAGTTCAGTGGAAAGTGTTCTGGGTGTAAAGTCAGGAAAACTTGAGTTCAAAACCAGCTTCAGAAACTTGCTATTTGGGTGAGCCTGGGCAAGTCATTTAACTTCCTGCTTCAGTTTCCTCATCTGTAAAATAGAAATAGCAATAGCCTCACCTTCCAGAATTGTAGTGAGGATTAAATGAGATAAGTCTGTAGCAATTAGCAGTTTCTGATACATAGTAAGTGCTATAAAAATATTAGCTATTATTATTTATCTTTATATATTACAGAGTGAAGCATAATGACTCAATATGTATTTGTTGAATGAATGAAAGAAGGAACGTACAAGTGAATGTGATTACTTTGGCCACTGTTACAGGTTACTGGGATGGCATAATTAGTCCACTGAGAAAAGCAGAATTGTGACCAATGACATAAGCATATTGGAAAATGAGGGAACAAACAACGATTAAGGTCCTACTGTACGCCAGAAAAATGAGACAGCTAGGTGGTGCAGTATGCAGAGTTCCAGGCCTGGAGCCAGGAAGATTCCTCTTCCCAAGTTCAAATCTGACCTCAGATATTTATAAAAAAGAAAATCGAATACATTTCCCAGTTTTCTACATCTTTCTGAATTTTGGTTGCATTGGGTTTGGTTGTGAAAAAGCTTTTTAGTTTAACATAATCAAAATTATCCATCTTACACTTCATAATGCTTTCTATTTCTTCTTTAGTCAAAAATTCTTCCCTTCTCCATAAATCTGATAAATACACTATTCCTTGCTCCACCAATTTGTCCATAGTGTCAATCTTTACACCTAGATTGTGTACCCATTTGGATTTTATTCTTGTTTACAGTGTCAGGCCTTGGTCCAGTTTTCCTAGCAATTTTTTGTTGATCAGTGAGTTCTTATCCCAGAAGCTGGAGTCCTTGGGTTTATCAAATAGTAGATTGCTATATTCATTATCTACTGTATCTTGAGTACCTAGCATATTCCACTTGTCTACCTTTCTGTTTCTTAACCAGTACCAAGTGCTTTTGAGAATTACTGTTTTATAATACATTTTGATATCTGGTAGCACTAGACCACCTTCCCTAACATTTATTTTCAATGGGCTTCTTGATATACTGGACCTTTTGTTCTTCCAGATGAATTTTGATACTATTTTTTCCAGCTCTGGAAAAATAATTATCTGATGGTTTAATTGGTATGGCACTAAATAATTAATTCAGGTAGAATTGTCATTTTTGGTACATTGGCTTGACCTGCCCATGAACAACTGATGTTTATTCACTTACTTAGATCTGACTTTATTTGTGTGAAAAGTGACTTGTAGTTGTGTCTATATATTCCCTGGGTTTGTCTTAGCTGGTAAACTCCCAAATATTTTACAGTGTCTACCCTAGCTTTAAATGGGATTTCTCTTTTTTTCTCATGCTGTTGGGCTTTACTACTAATATATAGAAATTCAGAAGATTTGTGCAGGTTTATTTTGTAACCTGCAACTTTGTGAAAGGTCTTTATTATTTCAAGTAGTTTTTTACTTAAATCTCTGGATTTTCTAAGTATATCATCATATCATCTGCAAAGCGTGATAACTTAAGTTTCTTCTTTGCCTGTTCAAATTCCTTCAATTTTTTATCTTGTCTAATTGTTACAGCTAACATTTATAGCACCATATTGAATAATAGTGGTGATAATGGACATCCTGATCTTATTGGAAATGAATCTAGTTTATTGTTTGCTATTGCATATAATGTTTGCTGAAGGTTTTAGGTAGATACTGCTTATTATTTTGGGGAAGGTTCCCTTTATTCCTATGGTCTCCAATGTTTTTAATAGGAATGGGTGTTTATTTTGTCAAAAGCGTTTCCTGCATCTATTGAGCTAATCATGTGGTTTCTGTTACTTTTGTTGTTGATATGGTCCATAATGCTAGTAGTTTTCCTAATATTGAACCAACTCTGCATTCATGGTATGAATCTTACCTGATCATAATATATTATTCTAGTGATAAATTGCTGTATTCTTTTTGCTTAAATTTGAGTTAAAATTTTAGCATCTATATTCATTAGAGAAATTGATCTGTAATTTTCTTTCTCTATTTTGTCTCTTCCTGGTTTAGGTATCAAAACCATATTTGAATCATAAAAAGAATTTGGGAGGACTCTTTCCCCAATTTTCCCAAATAGTCTATATAGTATTGAAGTTAACTTTTTTAAACATTTGACAGAATTCACTTGTAAATCCATCCTGCACTGGAGATTTTTTCCTAGGGATTTAATTGACAGCTTGTTTAATTTCTTTTTCTGAGATGGGGTTGTTTAAGCATTCAACTTCCTCTTCTGTTAATCTGGGCAATTTGGATTATTTGAAATACTCATCCATCTCATTTAAATTGTTGAATTTATGGACATAAAGTTGGGCAAAGTAATTTCTAATTATTGTTTTAATTTCCTCCTCATTGGAGGTGAGTTCATCCCTTTCATTTTTGATATTAGTAATTTGGTTTTCTTCTTTCTTTTTTAAATCAGATTGGCCAAATGTTTATCAATTTTATTAGTTTTTTCATAAAACCAACTATTGGTTTTATTTATTAATTCAGTAGTTTTCTTAATTTTAATTTTGTTAATCTCTCCTTAAGTTTTCAGTATTTCTAATTTGGTATTTACTTGGGGATTATAATTTTTTTCTTTTTCTAGCTTTTTCAGCTATATGTCCAAGTCATTGATCTCCTCTTTCTCTGCTTTATTTGTGGAGACATTCAAAGATATAAAGCTTCTCCTCAGAACTGCTTTTCACATCTCCTGTTACAATTCCTTTGCATGCTTAAATTATATTTTTCTCATTACACTATTTACTTTATACCCATTCCCTCTATGTATATCCCTTTTATATTTCATAAGTGTACAATTCTCAAGATTAACTCCGTTACAGGGAGGTAAGCAGTTTGCCCAAATTGGGTAACAAGTTTTTATTTTCCTCTGTTTATTTTTTTATGCCTCTCTTGAGACCTGCATTTGAAGATTGAGATTTCTGTTGAGTTCTGATCTTTTTGTCATGAAGGTCTGGAAATCCCTAATTTTTCTGAATGTCCATCTCCTTGCCTGAAGTGTTATGCTGAACTTTGCTGGGTAATTGATCCTTGGTTGTAGCCCAGCTCCTTTGCCTTACAGGATATCATATTCCAATTCCTTCTATCGTTTAATGTAGAAGCTGCAAGGTCCTGTGTGATCCTGACTGTTGCTCCTTGATATTTGAAAGGTTTCTTTCTGGCTGCTTGTAGAATTTTCTTCTTCAC
Source organism: Notamacropus eugenii (assembly GCF_028372415.1). Taxonomy (NCBI): domain Eukaryota; kingdom Metazoa; phylum Chordata; class Mammalia; order Diprotodontia; family Macropodidae; genus Notamacropus; species Notamacropus eugenii. Next base: position 271,253,598 of record NC_092877.1, read on the forward strand.
TTGATAGTTCTGAAATTTGGCAACAATATTTCTTGGTGTTTTTAGTTTGGGATCCCTTTCAGGAGGAGAATGATGGATTCTTTCAGTGACCATTTTGCCCTCTGAATCTAGCACTTCTGGGCAATTTTCCTTGATGATTTCTTGGAATATATTGTCCAGACTCTGTTTTTTTTTTTTTCATTCTGGCTTTCTGGTAGACCAATAATTCTTAAATTTTCTCTAATGGACCTATTTTTCAAGTGAGTTGTTTCTCCAATTAGATATTTTACATTTTCTTCTATCTTTTCATGCTTTAGCTTTTTTTGACTGATTCTTGATATCTCATAGAATCATTAGTTTCTACTTTCCCAGTGCTAAATTTTACCAATTTTTTTCTTCAGTTACCTTTTGCATCTCCTTTTCCATCTGTCCAATTATTCCTTTTGGGGAATTATTTTCTCCAGTTAGCTTTTTTATTTCCTTTTCCATTTGTCCAATTTTCCCAGTTAGATTTTGTGCTTCCTTTTCCATTTTTCCAATTTTCCTTTTTAAAGAGATGTTCTTTTCATGGAATTCTTTTTTCATACTTTTAAAATCATTGACCAGTTTTTCTTCTATTTCCTTCTTCAGCTGTTTCAGGAGAGCTGTTTGTGCATGCAAGCAGTTCATGGTCCCTTCAGAAGTTTCAGATGGAAGTACAGTCTCAGCACTGACCTCTTTGTTATTCTACTTTTGGTCCTTTTCCCCATAGAAATATTCTTTGGTTTTGTTGCCCTTGCTTTGCTTTCCATGATCATGATGGTGATTTGTGTTGTGGCTTCTGGTTCTTTCAGTTAGAAGTTGCAGAAATTGGTGTTGAGCTGACTGGTATGAAAAAGGTAAGGGCCAAGGCCTTTTTATCTTTTTGTTTTATGTTTCCTTGATTAACCCTGGGGCTAGCTTGGTAAGTGTGGGTGAAGTGTGGTTTGGTCACTGGAGATCTCATCAGCTGAGCTGAGGCAAAGGCAAGCTCAAGGGTTGGTGATCCAGGCTGACCTATTGCCTTCCCATTTCCCCTAGAGCGCTAAGGCATGCCTACGTCCTAGTGTGAGTTTCCACCCCCTCTGAGTCTCCTCTCCTAGTGCTGAGGCACACCTGGGTCCTAGTGTGAGTTTCCACCACTCTGGGGCCCCTCTCTTTCTGGTTTGCCTCTACCACAGTAAGTAGAATCCCCCTTAGCTATTTTCCTAGCATTAGGTGTTATGAGACTGTTTGCCCCTTCACTGTTCCCACTGATCCAGAATTTTTCTGGGGAAATGTTTTATGGTTCTTTCAAGGTCAACAAGGGGGGAGGAGAGCACATTTATTGATCACTCCACCATTTTCACTCCAGGAAGTTCAAGTAGGTGACTTAGAGATGTTTAATCTGTCTGCTGAAAGTCTCAGGAGCTGCTGTGACTGATATATGGGGCTCAGTGGCTGTCACTGGCTGTCACTGGCTGAGCTCTGGTGGTCTCTCACCCTGGGCTGCTGCCTCAGCCCTCTCCAGGGCTTTCCTGCTGTGCTGTGTTGGACATGCTGTGCTGTGTGCTGTGGGCTCACCCCCACGGATCAGATCCTTCCCATAGACCTTCCAGTCTGTCCTGGGCTGTGAATCTGCCACAGTTTGTCTCCTATTGGATTCGGCACCTCCAAAATTTGGTCACATTGTCTTTTTAGAGGTATCTGAAGGAGTTTGTCTAAGAGTTCAGGTGAGTTGTTGCTCTCACTCTGCCATTTTGGCTCTGTCCCTAGATTACATTTCCACATAAAGAAATATTTGATAGAGTCCCATACTTTTGTTTTCTTTAATATACATGTATATCTATATAACTATATCTATATCTATGTATGTATAGATAGATATAGATATATAGATATATGTATATATAGATTTATATGTGTGTGTGTCTATAAATATATATATGTATGTATATGCAAGTAATATACATTGTGTGTGTATATATATATACATATACACACACACACACACATATATATATATGTATTATTAACTTGTCTTTTTCATACATCTTTTTTTTCAGGAAAAAATACTTTATGAACAAACAATTTCAATTCAAACATTTTCCTGTTCAAGTAAGATTAATTCAGTAGTAACTGTTATTTAACAATTGCTAACAAAAGTTGCTAACTCTTTCAGTCTCCTGTCATTCAGGAGCAGGTTAACTGATTCAGTATAAGAAGTAGTATTCCAACTTGGAGCTTTGGGCTCAGTGTATATTTAGAATCTGGAGTCTTTCCCAACCCAAAGAGGATGAATATTTTCAGAATCTGCAGATTGGGAGTGATTGATAGTAAAGACTGACTGATAAAGGACATACTTGACTAGAAGAGGATAGGAGCATCTTAAAAGAATCTAATTATTTTCCAGATATTGAAAAGCACAGTAAGTTAATGCAAGGGCAATGATCATGCTGTAATGGTAAAATCTGCATTTTTATTTCAAGGGAAGATTAAATATTTTTAAGCTTATTTTATAATTCAACAAAAATATATTACATTTATATATCACTTACATATCAGCATAAAACTTTAAAAAATACACATTTGGGGACATCAAATCACAATCCTAATGTATACTTCTCATAAATGATTATTGTGTTGAATTAAATTGGTGTGAAAAGTGAACTAAAGTAGATAGCAATTTGTCAATGATATCCTATCATTCAATCAATCAACAGCTATTTGTTAGATGCTTATTAGAATCCAGATGTGGTGCTAAGAACTATAAATAAGTCCCAAAAATGAAATAATCTTGATTCATGAGGTATTTACATTCTATTTGTAGGGGGGAAACACAATTTATCAGTGAGTCATCATCTTAAAATTGATAGTTAAACCCATGGGACACTATATGATGATGTTAATAAGAGAGATAATGTAAATAGAGAAGAAGAGATCTTGGACAAAACCTTAGGGAACCTTTGTGTCTTCCTGCTGTCTGGGTGATGAGGCAGCAATGAAGCCTGAGAAGGAGCAAAGGGACAGAAGAAAGAGAACTGGGAGAGAGCAGTTTTATAAGAACTCAAAGAGGAGTTAGCATCCAAGAAGATATGTTTGTCAACAATGTCAAATGTAGCAGATAGGTGGAGAAGGATGATGGCTGAGAAAAGACAATCAGATTTGGTGATCAAGAAATCACTGTTAACTTTGGAGACAGCAGTTTCCATTGAATGCTGCAGTCAAACTATAAAGGGTTGAACATCAAATTAAAGTTGAAGAAGACAGTACAAGGTTTCAAGTTATTATCTGAAAAAAAAAGAAGCAAGATGTGTAACTGTAGTTTCAGACAGTAGATACTAGTGAGCTTTTTTTAAGAATAGGGAAGACTTTTTTTAAGGCAGTATGGAAGTAAAGGGTAAGAACAAAAAGAGATTGAAGTCTCAAGAGAAAGGTTTTGATTAATGATGTAACCTACAGAAGAAGGGAATGTATGGAATCAAATGCACATACAGAGGGATTGGTTTGTCTCGGAGAAGTATGGCTTATTTTCCCAAAGTGATGTAAAGGCATTTGTGATAAAGATACTTGTAGGTGTACTAGAGGTGGAGCCAAGATGACAGAGTAATGGAAGGCACTCACCTGAACTTTCTCAAATTTTTCTCCAAAGAACTTTAAAATAAAGCTTCAAATTGAATTCTATAGTGGCTAAACCAACAAAAGGTCAGGTTATATGTAGCAGTCCAACACAACTTAGTAGGTCCCCAGGAAAGCCTGGTCTTACTGGGGTGATGGTCATACTAAAGTGGAGCACAGGTCTTTTCCTAGCAAGTCTGCAGCAAGCCGTAGAGATGATGGTATCAGACAGTAAGTGGGTTTGACAACTTGATAGAAAGAGACTATAGGGGGTCTTTTGGAAAAGCAACTGACCTGGAAAACATATCAAGGAAATGTCATTTAAGAATGATTGGATTATCTGAAAACCATGATTAAAAAACCAAAAACTCTACAGATCATATTTCAAGAAATTATCCAGGAAAATTGCCTTTCTATACTAGAACCAGATAGTAAAATAGAAATTGAAAGTTTCAGCTGATTACCTCCTGAAAGATATTCTAAAATTAAAATTCCTAAGAATTTTATAACAAATTCAAGAATTCTCAGGCCAAAGAGGAAATAATGCAAACATCTCGAAGGAAACAATTTAATATCAAGGTACCACAGTCAGGATTACATGGGATTTAGTAGCTTCCATATTAAACGATCAGAGGGCTTAGAATATTATATTCTGGAAGTCAAAGGAGCTAGGATTACAACCAAGAATAACCCATCCAGTAAAATAAAATATATTCCTTCAGGTGAAAAAATTCATTTAATGAAATGAGACTTTCAAGCATTCTTGATGAAAAGACCAGAGCTGAAGAGAAAATTTGACTTTCAAATATCAGAATCAAGAGCAGCACAGAAAGATAAACATGAGAGAGAAAGCACAAGGATTCAATAAGCTTAAATTGTTTACATTTCTGTATGGAAAGATGGTACTTGTAACCCCTAAGAACATCATTATTAGGACATTTAGGAGCATATATACACAGTGTGCATAGGTTGAATTGACTATGATGGATTGATTTAAAGATATAAAATTCATGGATGAGAAAAAAGGATCCACTGGGAGAAGGAGGAAGAGACAGGTAGAATAAGGGAACTTATTTCACATAAAAGAGCTACAAAAGGAAAAAAAATATATAGTTGAGTGGAAGATGTAGGATAGAGGCAAATATTGAACCTTATTCTTATCAGAATTTGTTTAGAGGGAATATCATACACAATCAGTTGAGTACAGAAAGATATTACAGAGAAGTAGGGGGAAAGGGAAATATAAGAGATGGGAGACTGTTAGAAAACAGCAGATTAAGGGAGGCAATGGACAGAAGAAAACCCGACTTTTGAGAAGGAACAGGAGAGAGAGAGAGAGAGAGAGACAGACAGACAGACAGACAGACAGAGAGACAGAGACAGACAGAGAGAGACAGACAGACAGACAGACAGAGAGACAGACAGACAGAGAGAGAGAGACAGACAGACAGACAGACAGACAGAGAGACAGACAGAGACAGTCGGAGACAGAGAGAGAGAGAGACAGAGAGAGTGAGACACACAGAGAGAGAGAATAAATCATAAGAAAATTAGAATACTGGAAAATACTGATAATGACGGAATGTGAATGAGATGAATTCACTCATAAAATGGAAGCAGATATAAGAATGGATTAAAAAAACCAGAATCTGACAATATATTGTTTATAAGAAACACATTTGAAGTAGAAAGACATAGAAATAAGGGGCTGGAATAGAATCTATTATACTTTAACTGAAGTAAAAAAAAAAAAACAAAGCCAGGGTAGCCAGAATGATCTTAGCAAAAGCAAAATTAAAAAAAAAAATAGTTCTAATTAAAAGAGATAAACAGGGAAAATAAATTATGCTAAAAGGTAGCATAGAAAATGAAATAAGATCAATACTAGGCATGTATGCACCAAATGACATAGTATCCAGATTTTTAAAGGAAAGGTTAAGTGAGTTAAAGGAAGAAATTAACAATAAAACTGTACAAATATGGTACCTCAAATTTCCCCTCTGAATTAGATAAGTCTAAGGAAAAAATAAACAAGAAAGAAGTAAAAAAAATGAATAGAATTTTAGAAAATTTAGATTTATAGACCTCTGAAGAAAAGTAAATGAAAATATAAAGTAGTAGTCCTTTTTTTAGGTGTACATGACACCTTCACAAACCTTGTGTGTACATTAGAACATAAAAAAATACCTTAAAACTAAATGCAGAAAAGTAAAGTTATTAAATAAATCCTTTAAGGATCTTAATATGATTAAAATGAATTGGAAACAAAATAATTTCATTTTTTTTATTTTTGTTTTCTTTCACAACCTGGTTAATAGGAAAGTATGTTTTGCATAACTACACATGTTCTGCTTGCCTTCTCAAGAAGGTGTTGGGGAAGAATAGAGGGAGAAAATTTGAAACTCAAAATATGTTTTTAAAAAATTAGTTTTGAAAATCGTTTTTGCATATGATTAAGGGAAAAAGAGACTTGTAGAAGGTGTTCATGTCAGAAGTCTTTGATTTTATTCAGTAAAGTAAGATGCAAAGTTCTTTCACCTTAAGTGAAAATTAGAGATGACTACCACTTTATGAGCTGTGAGAAGTCAGGAGATCCATGCAGGATCTAGGGATACATCTACATACTTCTAAGGATACCTGTAAGGGGCGCTGACCTCTACACCATCTGGGATGCCACACTGACGGACATGAGGTAAACTGAGTCCAGTGCAGGGAAGGATGAACAAGATGGTGCTGGAAGGGATGGCCCCACCCCTGGTTTGTTTTTGTCACTATAGTTCCAGCTTGTGTTCATTACTATAGCTTCGGGTTTGTTTGTGTGTGTTACCATGGTTCGCTGGACTAGCTGGCAGAGACTATATAATCAGAGTGCTTGCTTGAATAAATCAGAGTTGCTTCATGACCCTCTCTCCCTCCTCATTCTTTTACTCGCGAGCTCCACAGGAGGAGGAGCAGCCTGCTGGTCAGGTATAAGACTTGCTCCTCTAGGTAAGCTATGCCGTCACCATAGCAGATACCACAAGACAGTGGTAACTGAACAATCCACATAAATTTTTTGACCCTTGCTGAGTACCAGAGAAGTCTGATTTTTTTTTCTTTTATGGTGTGTTTACAGTACCTAATTGTAAGATTTGGGTAAATTCATGGTATTAAAAGACAAAATAAATTGTTATTATGCAATACTCTACACATATTTTATGTATTTCTGAGTTCCTAACTTTTTCTGTTTCATCTGCTTGCTTTCATGTGTCGTCTGCAGCTTCCACAAAACACCTTAAAAATTCCCATTAATTTCTCATGTCAACATGCCATATATTGAAACTACCATGGGGAAAATAGAGATATGGAAGGGATAATTGTAATGACCATGTCAGATTTTATATTCAGTCCACCTTTGATGCACTGAGGGGCAGCCTCAAGAACCTAGACCAGCAAAAGCTGACTCAGAGGCTCATTATCTGTGATTAATGTAGCATTTGGATATGAACTTGTTGGGAACAAAACATGTAGAAACTGCATTGTATCTGAGCACATTCTCCTCAAAGAATTAGGTGGTATAAAAAAGAGCGTGCTTTTGAGGTGCTGGAGGTGGTTTGTTTTTATTTCTATCATTGATGTTCCATCAAAATAAATACTCATTTTTTAGAAGTTAATTATTAGAATTGGTTAAATGGGATTAAGGTGGTTGCCAGTAAGGATAATTGGAATCCAGGCACTACTTGGTAAGAATAGAGAAAAGACTTCTCAATTGCTCTGGTGTACTCTGAGGAAAGCGGTCAGACACTGAATTAGTCAGGAACTATAAGACCTGGGATAAGTTGTCAGTCCTTTTAGTCAAGGTACTTTCGGTTTCACTTTGGCTCAAGATAAGGGGGAACTAATCTAGTTTACACATAAACAGATTACAGAAACATATGTAATGGGGTTTTGTGCATTCCTAGGCCACTTATGATGGAAATGTTCATGGAAGAGACATCAGAGATTAGCTTCTGGGAATCAGTCAGTCAGACATTCTGTATTCACCTAATGTGATGGAGTAACCTCTTTGAAATTGACTATACAATTGTAGCTGGTTTTGTCTTTACAGCTTCTAGATGGGGCAGTCTCTCTCTTTCCAGCAGCACTGAAGGGAGTGAAGATCCTGTTAACTCACAAGATGGGAACTATGAACTGAATTATGTTGAAGGGAATGTTTTCCCTCTCTTTGACCCTGTGGGCTCAAGAACAGGGTTTGGGGTAAAAGTCTGTTTCAGTTGGCCTTTCCATTCCTAGGTGCAAGCAGTGGAGTTTTTGGACCTAGAGTCATGGAGGGGAATCCCTCCAGGAAGAGGCAGAACTGGAAAAGAGCTTAGAGCAAGTTAGTCTTGAGAGCAGTCAAATCTAGGAAGGGTGTAGGCTGCTGGCCAGTGTGAGAGAAAGAATTTGTTTGTGCTTTTGTTTAAGAGAGTCTGCTTGTGATTTGTTTAAGGGAGCAGGTTTGTGGGAAGCCTAGAAGGAGGAAGGCTTGGGGATGGTGTTGTCCTTTGCATTGTTATTGTGTATAGGTTTTTGCTACTGTGATGGACTTTCTGGTATTTTGGTTTCAGTTCTGTTCTCCATGTGGAGAGCCTGTGGTATTTCACTATTCAAAACTGCGCTGTGATATCCATGGAGGCTGTAGGCACTATGATGATCACATTGGCATTACAGACATGAGGCCAGGGACATAGAAGAGAAATGCAAGGAGGCTTTGGACTTTGAACTTGGTGGGATCATGTTATGCGAGAAAAGAGAAAAGACTTGGGTTCTTCACCTCCAGAGACAAAGGTGATGTGGAAGGGGAATGTGAATTCATGTGTTAAGGAGGATTCTTGTATTCATTTTTCTTGTATAACATTGGTGGAAATATTTATTTATGAAAGCTAATCTGTTTGCTAAGAAATTGAATGAAATTAGGATGACTGGATCCCCCTAAAATTAGAATGTGTGCATATGTATTTGTATGTGTGTATATATGTGTGTATATGTATATACATACATGTTATCTTTAATAAGTTTGCATAGATATATGTGTATAGATGTGTTTACATACATACATACATACATATGCATGCATACATCTTGTGTATATACACTCACACACACATAGCTTTAAGTATTCCACAAAAGAGTTTGAAAGTTGTATTCAGTATTACATTGGCTTAAAGTTGCCCCCACATTCCTTAATATTCATTTGATGTTTTTCACAGAAACAATCTTAGAATGACAGAGCTTAAAGTGATTTTAGAGAACAATTAGGCTAACTTATCCCATCCCTCATTTTACAGAGAAAGAAAATGCGGCATAGAAATGTGCAGCAATTTTCCCAAGAATATATCTATAGTATATGGCACAGTACAAAGGTAAACACCATATTTCTCATTTGAACTCCAAAGTTCTTTGCTTTAGATCACCCTCCAAATTGTATATTGCCTTAATACACCATATATATGTGTGTGTGTGTGTGTGTGTGTGTGTATATATATATATTTAAATCCTATACTCTATAAAGATTTCAAGGTTTGCAATTCTACCTGTATTAAATGAATACACCTAATTCTTCATACCCCAGTAATATTGCTTTTGGTTTTAAATTTTTTTTGCCAATTTAGTGTGTATAAAACTCTAACCCAAAGCTGTTTTGATGTATATCTTTAATTATTAATGGAACTGAGATTTTTTTCCCCCAAATTGGTTATTAACACATTGTATATCCTCTGTTGCACATTGTCTTTTAATTTTTTTAACTATTTATATGAACTGGTAATTAATTTTCCACATTTTAAACATCTCATGTCTGTTTTGGATGTCAGTTTTTTAACTGCCATAGTTACCATTAGTTTATTTCACAATCTGTAATTGTTTCGTTTACTTTGATCTCCTCTACAATTGAGATAAATGAATTTTCTTTCTATTTTCTACTATGTTTATAGTTCACTAATTCTTCAAATCTGCTTTCAGATAGAATTTACAGAGAAATTTGAGCTATGATTGTCAATATATTCCCCACTTATTTACTACAAAGTTTTATGAATGATGAATTATTTTCATATTTTTTAATGCTTTTACGCAATACTAGAATATTTTGATGGCAAATGCTTGATAATATATTTAAACGTGATGAAATGCATGACCATTATTCTTCTTCCCTGATACATTGACTATAATATTATTTGCCCTAAGTTTTTAATATAATATATTAATTAATTATTAATGAAATTTTCATAATGATTTTTCTACTAATTTTAGTTGATACAATTTGTCCTTTTAGGTCCTTTGTGATACCAATACAAAATTATGATATTTTAACATTATTTCCTATATTAGCTTCTATTTTGTTTAAATCGATAGAATTTCAAATCAGTAGTAAACTAAAAGATAGGAAAGTGAATGTCCTTGTTGTGTACCTGAATTTTTTTAGTGCAAGTGCTTCTAATTCTAATTTTCCACTCCCCCCGACCCCTCCCATTGCCTGTTATGTTAGTTCTTAGCTTAAAGTGGATTAAAAATATGTGAAGAGAAAAAAGATCACTCTATTAATAGGGCTTTTAGGTTTTTTTGATTGAAAGTCACTTAATTTTATAATTTTTCGGTAAATATTTGCATCTTGTATTTTCATTGGCTTTCACTTGATTTACGGCTACTGTTTTGATGGTCATTTTGTTTTTCTGATGTGATGCTAACCTTGAATATCTCACGTGATTTATGTTTGATCAAAATGAGCTATTTTAATCTCTTCTTATATTGCTAGATATTATTTCTTTAAATATGTTATATTTGTAACTATGTGAACTCTCCAATTTTGAAAAAAAGTATCTTTGTCAGCCTTTAAGATATAATCATATTGCTTCATGGCAGTGGCTTCAAGTAGCACATCTATGCATTTATGAAAAAGGATCGTTTGTTTATAGCTTCACGGATTCTGACCTGAAAGGGGCTGTAGAGGTGACCTAGTACAATCCATTCATTTTGCAAATGAGTAAAGAGAGGTACAATGAACTCTTACGACTTGACAGAATTGAAAGGGATTGTAAGAAGCATCCAACTGAGTGATAAATGCTTCAATCAATAAGCATTTATTAAATTCCTGCTAAGATAGATGTTATACTAAGCCATGAGAAGACAAAGACCAAAGTGAGAGAGCACTTAATCTGAAGGAGTCTGCATTCTATAATGGAAACAATAAATGTGTATGTATCAATCAACTGGCATATATTTATTAAGTGATACCTATGTGCCAGTCAAGAGTAACTAGATGGCACACTGCTAAGCCTGAAGCCAAGAAGCCTCATCTTCCTGAGTACAAATCTGCCCTTAGACACTTAGTAACTGTGATTCTGGACAAGTCACATACCACTGTCTGCCTCTGTTTCTTCATCTGTAAAATTAAATGAAGAAGGAAATGGTAAACCACTCCAGTACCTTGGACGAGAAAACCATAAATATAGTCCTGAAGAGTCAGACACAAGTGAAATAGCTGAACAACCACCAAAAAAAATATGCCAGGTACTGTGCTACATACTGGTTCTACAAGCACAAAAAAAATGGAATGATCTTTGATTACAAAGAGCTTATCCCAGGAAAACAAATCACATGATAAAGTACACACACACATATGTATATATATGTACACACATATAATACATATTAAGTGAATAAATGTAAACAAATACAGTTATGTACAAAGCATTTTTAGATAGGTAAATGACACAGTAGATGGAGCACTGGACCTGGAGTCAGGAAGACCTAAGTTCAAATCCAACCTTGGGCATTTATTGACCATGTGACCTTGAGCAAGTCACCTAACCTCTGTTTGCCTTAAAGTACTGGAGAAGGAAATGACAAACCACAACAGTATCTTTGCCAAGAAAGTGCCATGGAACCTATAATCCACGAGGTCATGGAGAGTCACAGATGACTGAACAACTGAATAAGATATAAAGTGTTCATGGGAAGGAAGTTGTTTATTGTTTGTCTTTCATTCTCAAAGAGGAAAAATTACATCATGAAGATGATTCCTTGACTTACAAGTGAACTGGATATAAGTGAGGCAGGACTGTGTCTTTCCTCCAGAACCATAGGGGTCCAGTGGCAAGATATAGGTCAGGATGACTGGAGATAGCTTCAGATGCAATACGAGACCTTGGCCTTTTTAAGCTGAGGTCTTTCCCAGGTTTCAGTTTGTCTGAGGCAACATACATTCAGTGAGAAAAACAGTAGAAAGGTACAAAAATGGGAGATAGTGTCTTTTGTGGGGAAAAGTAAAAAAAATAGGATTTGAATATAAATTCTCTACCTATAGATATATAACTCTTAAGAATGTGCCATTCTGCTTCTTTCAAAATTTGAAATAATTCAGTAATTGTTCTTTTAGGCATAATTTTTTGGATAAATAGATTCTTGAACTTTTTTCCTTAGATATCTCTTGCAAAAATCTTAATTTATATGTTTCATAAATAATTATATATTAACTAAAAATTCCCTAATTTATAAGAATATAGCTATGGGTAGCATTTTCTAATGGAATTGAAATTTATTTGGGATTCTTATACTCCTTCCTTTTTTTCATTTACAATTTTGCTGATATTCTTATTATTTATTTAATTGAGTTGTCTAATACTTCATAACTTTAGTTTTATAAAAATACTTTGTTTCAGTTATCAAATTAATTTCTCTTTCATTTTATATTTGATTGTTCTGTTCTGAGCTTTATTATCAATCTCTTTTTCTTACATTTCTTTTTGGATTATTATTTGATCCTTCCCTAATGCCTTAAATTACTAATTTAATTAATTTAATTTCTTCTTTTTTTCTCTTAGAAATGTATGTGCTGAGTGATAAAAATTTAGCTTTAGGTATGAGACAGTATCTCAGATGTTTTGAAAATGTGTGTTATTTGTGTCATTATGAAGCTATACATATTTATTCTCTCCTTTGATTTATTTTTAACTGAATCATCACAAAACATGTTGTCTATATTTTTGTGAAATTGTATAAATTTTATTCATGCCTTTTTTCTAAGTTTATTTAATTGTGATCTTTATAATTTTTGTATTTTTCCCTAGAAAGTCACTAAATGTTGAACATTCACTAGCATACCTTTATTTTTAGAGATTATTTCATCCGTCCTTATGATTTTAAACAGAAAAAAAAATAACATTTGTGCTGGTTAAACAGCTTGTCCAACTTCAGAGTTTCAAATGATAAAAAAGTTGATATAAGCAAGAATAATACATCCATATTTCATAATAAATGAACTTTCAAAAAATCCACAAAACAAGATTTGGTTACATTAGCAACATTAATTTACTTACCCATTAAAATGAAAAAAAATATTGGAACTCCAAGAGGGTTTTAACTAAAAATATATAAAAGGCCATTGGAATTAAAAGCAAATTTAAATCAAAACTCTTCAATAAACAATGATGTTTATCATTTCTTATATATCCACACAAATAGAAACTTTAGCAGTTTGGTATAGAAAATGGAAATTAACAAGAATAGTGATAAAAATTGCCAAAGGGGAAAAAATTCTCAATGGTAGTGACCATAAGAGGATTTTAAAGCAAAATTTTTATTGCCATCAGTTTCAAAGCTAATTAGGAAAAAAAAAGTTTCATCAGGTGAATTTATTGAAATATAATTCTTTTAATGAATGACTATCGTTAGAGCAGAAAATAGCACTTAGATGACTAAAGAAATGTCGTGTTATTCTTATACCCTATTATGATAATGCATAAATGGTTAGCAGGGCTGGAGAACACTACATGATTTTCTGTATTGTATAAAGAAGAGCTGGGAAAAAAGGAATGATGATAACGAAAATCATTAAAAGTTAGTGAGGAATGGAAGGGAATTCATTTTGTAGTTATTAGAATAGAGAAGAAGAGAATTGTTTTGGAGTTGCAGTGATTTGAAGTAAGAGAAAAGAAAAATTACAAATTATATGCAAAGTTATGAGTATTTTAAAAAATGAACCCAATTTAGAAAAATCTCTTAAACTAAAACTGATAAACAAAAAAATGAATATGCTGCCAATAATATTCAAGGTCATAAAGATATAAAATAAGATTGGAAAATATATTATGATTGAATTTGTGTTCTATGAAAACTTGGAAGAGAAAGAAAAGACAGAGAGGGAGAGAAGAAGGGGGAGAGAATGAGGGGGAGAAAGAGAGATGACTAAACAGACAGACAGAGACAGAGAGACAGAGAGAAACACAGCATGATGAATGTACAGGATTCATCTAGGTTCTAGAAAGAGGCAGGGGATGGGGGGTGGGAGGAGGGAGAAAAATTCCCAGCAATTTATTGGATCAAGTTTTGTCTTCTGAAAGTGAAAATTTTGATGGCATCCTATATTTCCAGAATGATTCAGAAAGCAAAAAAATATTATAGATCTGAACTGAATATTCAGAGTTCAGAGTTATTGTGAAGAAAGCACTTGGCTAACTATAGTAATGAAATATTAAAATCTTTGCTTCACCAGATGCAGAAGTTTCTTTAGCAATTTTCTGACCAACAATTCTTTATATTACTTGAAAATACCAGAACTGATTATTTTCAGATGTTTGTCATGACCTGCCATTAGTATCTTGGTGAGGTCTCTGTTACATTTCAAAATTTATCCCCCTCATCTTTTCAGTGCACACATTTTAGGGGTACTGATCCATGATGGAGAGACCTGGAAATTATTGTCTCTGAAGAATTAAAGATGAACATTACCTTGAAAGCAATGCAAAGGCACATGGTGCTTATGAGTTAACCATAACTTGTAGCAAATATGAAATTCAGAAGGGGAATAGGAATAAAGGATCCCATTAAGGACCTGGATGAAAGAGAGAGATACTAGATTCTTCATGCTGACAGCAAAGGATAAAAATATAATCAGAAACATGTTCCACTGGTACCCTCGTGATATTGGGAAAAGACTCTATCTTGTTAGGGGAAGCTTTTTGGCTTATTTTTAGAGTACATGAAGAAGAGTCACTTAAAATGGGGCGGGGAGAATTATAGGCTACAATCTTCATAATCGGTATGCATTTCTGAATTAATGACATGCAAGAATCATTTGAGATTTGAGTATTTTCTCTCTCACCCAAGAATATATTTCATTGTTACATTATTGACTGATTGCTGATGTTATTTAATATTACTCTTCTTTAGCTTCACTGACCCAGAGACTGCAGGTCTCAAAAGTTTGATTCCAAGTATAGTTTCCAAAATAGATATTTATTTGATTATAGTCTAAATTAGTCAAGTAAGTCATAATTTTTAAGGGGGAAAAATTTAGTCATTAAATTTTAATAATGTTGCTCTGTTGTTCATAGGTTCAGATATTTTAGAACAGTATACATCTATTATAAAACATATACATAATTTAATGAACATTGGACAGTATCTAAAGCAATGAATGTAAAATAGACACAAAACATAAAAAGCACCACTATGGAGGTTATAGGGGAATCTTTCATCCCCAAATGCATTTATTACAGAAAAATAGCAATTCCCCAAACTATTTTCCTAGAATAATAAAGAATTTGTGTAAATATAATGGTTTTCTTCATCATTCCCCATTCTATTTCCACTTGAAGTTGATTTTATTCTTTGGTCTTCTGGTAGACCACATAGCTCCAAATTAGAGCAATAAATCAGTAATTCTACGTAATTTCAGTAGAAAACTATTCTAAATAACTTCCATAAATTTTATAAGTGTTATTGTTTTCACTAAAGCCTTATCAGTGAAAAAGCCTTTTAAAATTATAACTATTGTCTGCAAGTGGTAACTGAGAGTTGCCATGAGTTGTGAATCAGCTGTTTCTTTTTTTTATATATATTCTCTTTTACATTTATCTGAGAAGAAAATAATGTGACAGAAGTTACTTTCCCTGCTAATCTATTTTATTGTTTTCCTAATGCATTTTCCCTCAAATTAAACTCTATTTTTCTCTGCAAGGTCGATAAAAACGTAAAAGACCTTTGAAAATTCATACAAGAATTTCCTAGTATTCTAAACAGAGCATTAAAAGGGCACTTTGTGATAAGAAATATTTGATGATCTTTGAAGATTTCTCACTTCTCTTCCCATGTTGTAAAGAAAGTTATCACTTCTGAATTCTTACACATTAGGGTATTGGTCTGTGAGTCAGATCTTGATTCAGTTTTCCAATTAATAGATTGTCCTACACTCAATGAGCTATTAATCCTCTTTGGGTCTCAATTTCTCCAACTGTAAAAGGGCTAAGCTATTTGTCTCTTTGATATATTTTTCTCCTTTTGTTTATGATACATGAAGTTATGAAATAAGTTTATCAATGAATTCCTAGTGCATGGGTACCATAGCTTTAAATCCCATCCTGGCAGTTATCAGGATGAAGAATTAGTAGGGATCAATTAATATTAGTTACTTTTATTCTCTTTTAATTGTCAAATGAATATTCATCAGACTTCTTTGTATTAATTATCTCCTTCCTGATCGGCACTTTGCCAACATTTCCCCAATGAGTTCACTTTTCATGATTTTACTTCTTTCTTACTTTTATATTTCCTTTTTCTTTAGATTGTTCAGATGCCAAAGTACTGGCTAACTTTGAATATTAAATAAAAGTATACTTTTAAGACAGAATGAGTAAAAACTATTTCTGCTTAATGTTGTCAGCTCCCCCCTTTCTCTTGTTGCATTTTATTTTTGTTTTTTCACATCACTGATAAGAAGTATTGCTTGGCAGACACAGAGGAGTTCATATTTGCTATTTCCATAGACTATGATTCAACCTTGTTAAGTAGACAGAACAGGTGCTATGGTGACTGTTTTATATTAGCCCTAGAAAAGTCAACGGCTTATTCAAAGTCAGATAGCTAGCATGCAAAAACAACAACAACAAAGCTTGAATTGACCAAAGGTTTTTCTTGTAGTTTGGGACAGGACCTTTTTTCTTCTTTTGACCACAGTCCCATTGGTAGTACCAAAATTCAAATTCAATGTTATGCTGGGAAATTGATGATTAGATTATAATTCAGGGGTAAAAACAAGCAAAATACCCCACATTTTTGTTTTAACTAATAAAATAAAGGTCACTGTAAAATTATGAAATATTATTAACTGTATGTCCCTATATGTAATTTGCATTATTATCTTACTTTATTTATCTACCTCCAAAAGATTTATAATCCAATTACACACTGAGTTTGGTAGAGTAAAAGACTATATTTTCAAAGTTTGGACCAGTAGAAACTTAAGTTCTTGTAAAATCTACCATGTTGGGAATCTTCAACTCCAGTTCTTGAGTTGTATTTAGAATGTCTTAAGTTTAAATCTTACCTAAGATCTTTAAAAGTGGTGTTTTCCCATGGTTGTTCCTTAAATTTTCTCTAACTCATTTCCCTCATATTGTAAAATAAGCATGATAATACTTACTAGATGATGAGTACTAGAAATATAAAGAGATAACTAATTTTTTTATTTTTAGTTTCCTTTTTATTATTCAAGTTTCAGGGTCATTCCTTCTGTAATTCTTTTTGTTAAGTAAAAGCCTTATTATTAACCTTATCATATCAAAATCATACTCATAAAATAAGGGAAGACTGTATGATATTCCTTTGAAGCCAAAGTGATTTAATTATTCGTTAATTATCTTAGTTAACTGTTCAAGAAAGGATTTCTTTGATGCTAAGCCTTCTTGTTTATCTTGTAGGCTTGTAAATCTTACTCGTCTACTAGCCTACTTATGAACAATCTAATTGTAGTTTAATCTGTAACCTGACTTAGTTTACCCATAGAGTCTGTTGGATCAATTTGTTTCCTTAGGGAATAGATGAGATTATGACTATTTGTTTGTTCAACTTTTATGACTTTGAAGGAACTATGTTATCATGGATCTATCTTTTCTTTAACTTTGATGGACTATGAAGAATGTGCAATATTGCCATGTGTAAAATAATTATTTCTCTATCACTCTAATGTAATTTTACTTATAATAGGGTTCGTTATAATGTTAATGTTTGTTCAGGTTCATTGTTTCCTTTGAAGCCTGAATCTATGCATGTGCTTAATAATAAAACTGAGGTTATTATTTCAATAATTTCGGCCCTGTGTTAAGAATGCTTTGCTAGCAGTTCCTATGATATGAACTCAGGGAGATTTTTTCTCCTATAACAAAGACAAAAAATCTCCTCCAAAAACCCAAAAAATTCCTCTCAGGGCCCACGAAACTTGCCTTCTATTGGAGGCAGCACTATATGCACATTTATACAAAGTATGTATAAAATAAACCACAAGATAATTTTAGAGTGGTGCCATTAGCAGAATAGGGGTGGTGGTAGAATTGCAGTTTCTATACCAACATCTACTGGAGAAAAACGAAAAGGCAAAACAGATATCTATAAAAGATTTTACAAAGTTTGCAAAACAGATTGAATTTGTGCCTTGATAATCATTGACTTTACAAGTAGTCACAGGGGGAGCTGACAGATCTCCATTGATATTTGACTCAAGATCAAAACACTAGAGATTCCAAAGATTTATAGAGTGCTGAGAAGCCTAACACTTGTATTTCATGGATATAATGATGCCTTCCACATTGCAACTTTCCCCATGGAGATTTTGATATGTTGTATGTTGGCATAAGTAATTAAATGGGAAGTTTTGTGACAATTCTGTGGAAGCTGCAGATGATACTCAAAGGCCAGCCAGTGATAAAAAAAGTTTAGAAACTTAAAAATACATGAAATATATGTATAGCATTGTATAATATAGATCCAAATATTACAATAAGGTACTATAAACACCCTATATAAAAGAAATAAAAATTCAAGTTTCTTCTCTGGTATGAAGGGAGGGGCAAAAATTTTTACATAGATTTTCCAGATTTCAGGGACACTTTGCCTCTAAGACTTGACATGTAAAAGAAATAATTGTACTTTCCATAAAAAAAAGAATCAAAATCTTTGAAAATACCAAGGACCAAATGATTAGAAATGTACATATTTGGTCACTTGATTAGGTAAATGGAGGACAAGACATTTTTGAGGTTTTTTTAAACTCTCCAGACTTCCCAATTTATAAATTAATATGCAAAAAATCCAAATAGGCAGCAACCCAATGAACTAACACCAGATAAGGCTATTTCCTAATCCCTAATTTGCTCACTATGCAGCACCTTCAGGGATGTTCTAGAACCAATTTGACAATTGTGAACTTTTACATTTTGGAAAACAGCAAACTACAAATCAGGGATAGATTTACTGTTTTGTTGATTTCTAGATTTAGGAAAGTTATTGGAAAAATGTTAAGAATGAAGATTAAATTCAAAAATTATCATGTGGAGTCCTCTTTCCTCCCCTCGAGCTGATTGTTAAGCATAAACACTTAATGAGCACACCACTGATCTCTTTCCCTTTCAACCAAAGGTGCTGGCCAGGAAGCATAACTTGACTCAGGTTTGTGATCCTGAATCTATTTAGCAAATTTCCTTGTTGTTGTATTCTCTGTCAAAACACCCCCTCCTTGTATTCACTTCACTATACTGTGGCAATAAGCATAAGACCAGAACTCTGCCCACTCATCAGACTTCCCTAAGAAGGAAGAGATGGTGGAAAAAAGGAAAAGTATGTTCTTCTTAAGGAATAGACTGTAGCCAGGTGAACAGTGGAATGTACTACTGGTAGTACTAAGTTATAGAAATCAAGGACATATGCTGAGAGAAATTCTAATACAGTAACATAAAAACTAATATTTTTATTTTCAAAATTAAATTAATATCTTAACACATAAGGAGTAATTGGCTACAGATAAAGTCATTATTTCAGAATGAATTATTTTTTTGTAGTCAAATCATTATGCAGCAAGGTGAGACATTGCTTGTACCTAGTCAGGAAAATATATCTTTATGAGTTCAAATCTGGCCTTTGATACTTAGTAGCTGTGTGACCCTGGACAAATGACTTAATTCTATTTTCTTCACTTGTTCAGTCATTATGACTCTTTCTGATTTCATAGACCACAAGAAACCTGGCCCTTCTATCCTCCACTATCTTCAGAAGTCTATCCAAGTTCATGCTCAGATTTTATTTGACACTATCTATTCATGTGATCTTTATCATTGCTTTCTCCTTTTGCCTTCAATCTTTTCCAACACCAGTGTCTCTTCCAGTGAGTTCCATCTTCTCATTATAAAGCCAAAGTATTTAAACTTCAATTTCAGTATTTGACTTTCTAGGGAATAGTGTGAGTTAATTTAAGCATTGACTAATTTGATGTCCTCCTATCAAAGAAACTCTCAAAGTTTTCTACAGTATCACAGTTCAAAAGTGGCCATTCTATGGTGCTCAACTTTCCTTATAATCCAACTCTTATAACCACACCTTGCTACTGAAAATAAAAGAAAAAGAAAAAAAAAACACATCACTTTGACTGCATGGACTACTGTCATCAAGGTTCTATCTTTGGTTTTTAGTATGCTGTCCAGATTTGCCATTACATTCCTTCCAAGGAGCAGGTTTCTTCTAATTTCATATGTTCAGTTGCCATCTGTAGTGATCTTTGAGCTCAAGAATATAAAATCTGAGACTGCTTCCATTTCTTTTTTTCCCAATGACATTTTTAATTTTTCCACATAATAGTATTTTTCCAACTACATATAAAGATAGTTTTCAAGTTTCACTTTTACAAGATTTTGAATTCAATTTTTTTCTCCCTCTTTCCCTTTCCGCCTCCCCAAGGTAGCATGTAATCTCATAAAAGCTATACATGTGCAAGTCTCTTTGATATATTTCCACACTAGTCATAGTGTGAAGGAAGAATCGGAACAAAAGGGAAAAACTGCAAGAAAGAAAAAAAGAGAAAATATTATGCTTTGATCTCCATTCAGACCCTTTAGTTCTTTCTCTGGTTGTAGACAGCATTTTCCATCATGAATCTTGGAGTTACCTTACATCTTTTTTATTAGTAAGAAGACCTTGGTCTATCAAAGTTGGTCATAACATAGTGTTGCTATTACTATAGACAAAATTATTTTGGTTCTTCTCACTTCTCTCAATGTCAGTCTTTCCAGGATTTTCTGAAATCCATCGGCTCATCATTTCTTACAGGACAACAGTATTCCATTTCATTCATATACCACAACTTCTTCAGTCATTTTTCAACTAATGCACATTCCCTCAATTTCCAGTCCTTTGCCACCACAAAAAACTACTATGAATATTTTTGTACACGTGGGTCCTTTTCCCATTTTTATGAGCTCTTTGGGATATGGATTTAGTAGTGTTATTGCTGGATGAAAGGGTACAAGTTAATTTACTTTGTGAAAGAGGATGAGAATGACAAATACAAACTTATAAAACAGTAAAAAGCAGTTTAGGAACAAAAATATGTCTTCAGAAAGTTGTTGTTATAGAGAACAGAGTCTATGGGACAAAATTTTTGGGGAGGTGTTACGTTTCTGCAAAGAGCTTGTGAATACATATTCAATGCCACAAATAAGTTAACATACCTTCCACACAGAGAAAACAATAATAATGAAATGTCTTCAATATGAAACAAAAGATGAATTGGCTTATGGGGTTTAGCCCAGTGAGATTCACCTAAATCTCTCCAGGAAATTTCTGGAAACCTTAGTGATGTGTGTATTCAAAATTTGAGAAGATGATGAATACCCTTGCTTACTTTGACCATATAATGGCTCCCTGTTGATACATATTGTATGAAGAGATAGAGACAGAAATTTAGAGACAGTGATAGATATTGAACAGATTCTGCAAATATAAAGTGAGCTGAGTCCAAAATTTGCAGAAGACAGAAAGTTGCAAAATATAGCTAACACAGTTGATGTGAAAGTTAGGATCCAAAATAATCTTGAGAGGATAGAGAATTGGGTTGAATCTAATAAGATAAAATTGAATAAAGATAAATAAATCAACTTCAAAAGCATATGATGGAGGATGCATGTATATGCTGCAGTTATTCTGAGAAAGATCTTGATGTTAAATTGGACTGTGAGTTCCCTTGATGCAGCAGACACAAAAGCTAATATGATCTTGGGCTGCATAAAGATGAAAATCACTTCTAGGAATAGGAAAAGTGATTGCCTCACTACATTCAGGACTAAAAGGGAAAATGACATTGAGTTATGGTCAGTAAGGCTTATGAAAGATAGTGATAAGGTGAAGAATGCCCAGAGAAGAATAACCAGCATGGTAAACATCCTGGAGTCTGTGTCATATTAGGATGAACTAAGAAACCATATTCAAGTATTTAAAGTCCTATCATGGGGAGGAAGGAGTAGATTATATGTGACCCTAGAGGGAGGAACTATGAAAAGTGAATGGTTACATGTTGCAAAGAAACAAACTTAGATTTGATATCAGGAACAGTTTCCTAATAATTAGAGTTGTAAAAAAGTGGAATGACTTGCCTTGATTGATTCTACGTTCCCCAACCAGGAGGTCTTCAAGAAGAAGCTGGATGACTACTGATGGGTTTGTTATAATGCAGATTCCTTTTGCTACTGGCTTGAACTAAATGGGTGCTGACAGTTCCTTCCAACTCTCAAATCCTAGAAATAGTAGGAGGAGACTGGAATATGTCACATTAAGTAATGTCATGACAGAGAATTAGAGCAACTGACTTCGAAGTACATTTTTGCTACTAATCACCTGTGTGGCTTTAGACAAGTCATGATGCCTCTCTCTGAGTCTTAGTCTCTCCAAATCTTAGGTTTTCCTCTTCTGTACAATGGACTACATAATTTCTAAAAGACTTTTTTATTCTATGGTTTAAAAATGCATGTCCATGAATCATTGAACAACTATAATTTTGTAAGAACCTAAATTATAATAAAGTAAACACAATAGAAAATGTATAATAGGCACAAGAATGTTACAGTAAATTATCAATACTGCCTTAGCCTAAGAAATGTTGTGCAATATAACCCAAAAGCTGGTTGACTAGCCATTCAGTGAGTGTAAGAGAGGAAATGAACAATATTAATGTGGCCCTTACACTTCTCTGACAAGAAAGAAACAAGTTCTTCTGCACTTAGGGGATGGTGGGAGGGAATTTATGAACATGATGACAGTGATCATTGTACTAAAAACAGCAATAGCTAACCTTGATATAGTGCTTATAAACATTTCATAAATATTATTTAATTTTGTTCTTGCACCAACATTATGAGGTAGGTGTTATGCTATTATTATCCTCATTTAAAGATGAGAAAACTAAGCCAAGCAAAGGTTAAGTGGCTTATATGGATCATACAGCTGGACTGAAGACCAGCATTCCATTCACTCCATCATGTAAGTGATAATAAGATGGAAACAAAAATGACATAATGAGAGAAAGCTTGGAGGCTTTGCAGTCTGCCTAAATAGAGAGATTTCCAACACACTTGGAATAATTAATCCATTAAAATATCAAAGTATATGTTTAGCATTTTGCTAACCTTTGCCTATCATAGAATGAGGCTTCCCTAAGCTTACTGCATACTGAAAATAAATCAACCTTGTCCTGGATGTATTTATATGTACATTACATTTGTAGAGAAAATGCCACATAATGGAAGTATTGAAGCATGCATCTTAAGGCAGAAAAATTACTGAAATATTGATAGTTTTAGGTCATTGGAGACTTAGTTAAATCTGATGGATTAATAGTGAAACATTCATAAGTTAAGCATGACTATATGTCTGTGGCTGTTTATGAGAATCATTAGTTGATCAGTTAACAAAACTATGTTCTTATCACTGAAATACCATTTGAATATAACTTCACCATTTCCTAATCAGGTACTTTGCTTCTTAGTGACTCAAAACACATCATTTCAGAAAGATTTAAAATATTAAATGACCCAAGAGCTTGCTTGGAAAAGACATAAAAGTAATGAAAGTCTATTGTGGTTCATTTTATTAAAAGCAGATGAATAAAATGAGAATAACTTTAATCAGTTTGACTATTGAGGTTACCACCACACATCTGTACTTTATGTAAATCCTGCAGGAAATAGTTATAGCTAATGTTAAGCCTGAATTATATGGAAGTATATCTGGTCACATTTCATTAAGGGCAAAGAATTGTCAGAAGAAGCGTACAGCGTTCTGGAGTACTCTGCTTAACACTAATGTCTAATAAGTGGTAAAATTAGAACATAAATTATGTATATTATATAAAGTTACAAAACAGAACAGGGACTTGATAAGCATGAAATGAGATTGAGAGAACAGTGCAATTTTTACCAGCTTAATCCTACCCATTAAAACCACATATTCAGTTTGAAAATAGAAATTTCCTATAATAGGGTACTTTTAGGTTCCCGGAATGATGCAAAGGAACATCGAGGCAGGTGTTTTAAGTTTCACATTGACTCCAAGTCCCTCTGCACATAAATACTTTTCACTTAGACATATTCTAAGTATCTTCTGAAGCTGATTGTTTTTGTTGTTATTTTGAGATTAAAAGCAACATGAAATAGTATATAGAGTGGTGGATTTAGATTCTGCTTTTAACACTATCTGTATGTCATGACCACAGACAAATAACTTCATGTTTTTGATTCTCAGGTTTCTCCTCATGATATGATTTTGATAATACATGTAGCACCTTATTCAGGGGCTAGTTTTCACACTGTAATGTGATATAAGGACATCAGGGACCTGAAAGGGAAGATGCAGGAAGGTTGAATGCTTATCCATGTAACCAACTCAGTCCCACTGGGTAAGCATGTGAGGAAAGAATAGGAGTAGAATGGGTTTGTTCTAGTTGAAGCCCCTACATGGTGTGACTAGACTTTTGTGGACTAGGACAGGGGATAGGATAGGTCTACACTAATATGGGCCAATCAGCAAGGGCAGAATGAACTCAGATCAAAAATAGGGGATATCAAAGACAAAATGTGAAAGGAATTGCTTTTTGGGAAATTGAAAAACACCTGTAATGACCCCAAATCCCTTCTATTTTGGAGACTTGCCTTTTAAAACTAGTATTACTGTAGTGCTCTGAGACATGGAACACAATGGTTCCTAAAATAAAATAAGATGAATATTACACAGAGACAAATTGAGTAGTATGTAATTGGTGTGAAGAGGAAGTAAGATGGTCTTCAATACTTTGGATAGACCCTTTGCTGGGAAGTAACGGGAAAACTTGGACAGCAAGTATCGCACAGCATGTGCAGTCTACATTGTTGAGGGAATGTTCAAGCTGATATGATCACAGATCCATGTGCATATTTTTAAAAGTTATTTGGCAGGGTGGAGCCAAGATGGTGGAGTGAAAACAGGGACTTCTAGAGCTCTTCCCCCAAACCCAGCCAAATACCTGTAAAAATGACTTTAAACAAATTCCAGAGCTATAGAACCCACAAATTTAAGGAGTGAAACAAGTTTCCAGTCCAAGACAGCCAAGAAGGTCCACAGGAAGCATCTATCACACTGGAATAGAAACGGAGCACAGTTCAGTGTGGGTTGTGCCAAAAGAGAAGGGGTCTGAGCAGGCCACAGAGGACTGAATCATTTGCAGACTTCTCAGCCCCAAAACAGCAAGGACACCTTAGAAGATCAGTAGAAAAAAGCATGTTGGACCCGTGTGAGAGAGGAGCCCACAACAGACCTGGAAAATAGATCCAGGGTAGATCATTTTTAAATTATTGGATTACCTGGAAGCCATGATCAAAAAAAGAGCCTATGCATTATTTTCCAAGAAATTATCAGGGAAAATTGCTGTGATATTCTAGAAACAGAGGATAAAATAGATATTGAATGAACCCACTGATTGCCTCCTGAAAGAAATCCCAAAAGGAAAACTCCTAGGAATGCTGTAGATGACGTTTGTATCTCTTGAGACTTTTCTCAGTATTAGGGTAGTTGGAGGGATTTTATCTATCTATCTATCTATCTATCTATCTATCTATCTATCTATCTATCTATCTCTCATCTATCAGAGTAGGGACAACAGGGATTCAAGTCTTTCTCAGAGGCATAACAGTTAGGTGGCAAAAGGGCAGTGTTTATAAGAAGAATTATTAACATGTTTTATTTTTATGTGATCTTCATTTCTGAATATATCCCTCATCCTTCTTCTACTTAAAATCTATTCGAACAAAAAAAATTAAAAAGAGTAAAAGTAAAAGAGAACCAAAACAGTTACCAAATCCAAAAGTAGGATAAAAATTCTTCATACCTACTTCGCTGACTCTGCAAAGAAAAGAGGTACATTTTCTGACCTCTTCTTCAGGGTGAAACTCTCTTCCTATAATTACACAGAATTCAGTGTTGTTTTCTTCTTTTAATTCAGTATATTGTTTTCCTGAGCCTGTTTTTTTCACTTCTAGGTTCACCTGATCATGCCCATGCTTCTCTCAATTCTTCACATTTAGTAATTGTGTGGTTCGATTATATTCTTTTACATAATTATTAATCTACCTTCTATGTAGTTATTTGTGTTCGTCCTTCTTTGTTGAAGAAGACCCGGCCATCAGAGAAATGATGACGTGACTTGCACTTGACTTTGCTTTGAGTGAGGGAGGGCTGTGCAGGTCACCAGCCTCACTTCTCCTCCAGGGCCATCTGAATCCAGTGAACATATGCTTATCAGGATGACTGGAGATGACCCAGGATGCACTGGGAGACCTTGGCCCCTTTAGGTCAAGGTCTATGCATGTACTTACTTAGGGTGAGGTAATGCCCATTCACTGAATAGACCTGTTTAAGAGGTAGCCAGGGCATGGCCCCTTTAATGAGGCAAAGAAAAGACATCAGACTGAGAAGGAAACAGCTACAATAAGTGATGTTATGAATATTTAAGGGTACATGTGATATTTCTTTCTGTGTTTGGTTTCCTTAATATATCTGCCTGGAACAGTGGGATCTTTTACTCTAAGAGTATTGACATTTTAATCACTTAGTATATTTCTAAATAGATTGATAAGCTGTTTGAAACAATCCATGGCTGCACTTCATATTCACAGTTATACATTTAGCATTATTTTAAACAACTTGCTATTTTTTTTTGGATGTGGAACTGAAAGGTCACCTTTTCCTAGGATAACAAGCATAAAGAGTACATATGTGCAGCATACATAAACACACAAACATTAATGGTGATAACCAACAAAGTCTTGACATCCTTAAAAACTAGACATAGACAATTATCTCAACTATTTCTTATTCAGGAGTTGGAAAAATCTAGTAAATGTAGAAGCAAAAATGAAGTATATGGAAAAATGCAACTTTTCATACTTTGGTGATACAATGTAGCATTCAACAGGAAACACTGATACAAATAAATTTTCAATTTAAACATATTTTGTGTGGATGTAATGTCATTTATCTAAACAAGTAAAGGCATTTTATTTACAGCATGTGTTATATACAATTTCTTTACTCAGTCACTTCATTTCTGATTGCCATTTTATAGATGTTATTCAATGAAAAATATTCTAAGTCTCATTTCATAGGTAATGAAGTTGAGATGCGATAGGAAATAACATGCTCTAGGTCACAGGCTTTGCCCCTTATGAAAACAAGAAAACTCATATCTAATGGCTCCCTAAACACCACATTACAGTAACAGGCATTTGTATTTTATGTTAATTGTTTTAATTTAATCACCTCTAATTAAAATTTTTAGATACAGAATACATTTATGAATGTTTGATGATGCCATTCTAATACTTATGAAGGTGGAAGAAGGTAGGTTATAGGAACACCACCCCACCCCCAAAGAGGGTAGGAAGAAATCAGTGCCACTCCTAAAGTAGGTCTCCAGGATTCTCGGGAGAAAAGTAAGTCAACTTTGGGAGCCAGAAATCTGTCAACGATTCTGGGATAATTCTGGTGAACCTAAGAGAGCTGGCAAGCCTATTGCATACTAAGTGTTAGTTGAAATTATTGTCTGAAAATTATTGCTGGGATTTCTGAATTATTAATGTATTAATGAAAATAAAATAAAATTCCTGGAAGCCCTAAGGGTTTCTGGGAAGCACATGTGAATTTAAGGGGAAAGGAATATTCCATCTTCTGGGAAAGTCCAATTTCTGCCATAGCAAAGTCTTTAATGAAGCTACAACTGAACCCATTAGCAGACTTTGAGCACTAATCCTGCTATATATACAAAATTCTTTATGGTTTTTTTTAAACTTGTGCTCATTGGTAACAAAGTAGCCTTTCTCCTTTCTTTTCAAATACATTTGTTGGTTTCTTGTTCTAGCTCTTGCTTTTATGTACATTTTCTCCTGGACAACTGTTACATAATGATGGTGAGCAGAATGCTGTGCCTAATATTTGTGGGACCAAGGGAAAGAAGTAAACTTGATAAAGAAAAGATACATTTAAAATATCCTCACTTCTAGTTTTTATAGCTAAATAAAATTCTGAATTCACTACCGATTGTTACTATGCATCAGAAACTTCTGTACTTTAAAGTGGTTATCTCTTCAGGTTGATTTCTGTCTTTGATATATGGTATTTCCTATCTTGTGAGAAGATTTAATTAGTTAATTCTACAGTTTTCTCCTTACATTCCCATTGTTACTGTCATCCAGAGTCTAGAACGATAGCTTGCTTTTGTTTTAATAGTTAGTTCCCCTTTTTAACTACTGGGGATGTCAGTATGTTTCATAAACAGTCTTCAGGGCCCTAGTTGCTCAAAAGACTTAATACACATGTTCAGCACTAGAGTTCACAAAGTGTTTTCACATATATTTCATTTACTTCTCAAAACATTCTTGAGAAATAGTCTGATATTTTATTAGTATTTTCATTTTGCAGATGAAGAAAGAGAAAGTTTGAGTGACTTTCCCAAGGTCACCCAACTAGTAAATGGTATAGTCAGCACTTAGTTTCAAGTATGTTCACTCAAAGTTCATTGCTCCTTCCAAATAAAACTGTCTACCCATGGTATTATTTCTCTTTTCTGAGCCTTACTAAGCTTGGTAAGAGAAAGGTTTTAAATGGGATTTCTCTCACTACACCTAACAATATGTGATTTACTATTAGGCAAATTTTAATCTTTGACCTTCTCACCATTCATAGTTAGGTACATGTGTTCTTAAGATAAAAATGGCAACTATTTTTTTCTGACTTACGAATGAAATCATTGTCTTCCTTGAACCTACATACCGCATGTCATGTCATTGAGATTCCATCCATTCTATATCTGTAAATATGATAGAGGTCCATTGTATTTAATCACTGATGAATTTATCAACCAAGCAATTATTAAGTTCTTACTTCATTACAGGTAGTGTGATAAGATGTAGAGCTATAAAGAAAATCAGAATAAAAAGTGAACCTGCCCTTGAGGAACCTACTTTTTATCTGGTAAAACAAAACAAAAATCTATCTACATTTAAGTAAATGCAAAGTAAAGCAAGGCACCAAAGAAGCGGGTAGTATTGTAAGCTGGATGAATCAGGAAAGGCTTTATGTGAAAAGTCATGCTGGGAGCAGCTAAGGTGGTACAGTGAATAGAGCACTGACTCTAGAATCAGGAGTACCTGAGTTCAAAACTGCCCTCAGACAACTACTAGCTGTGTGATCCTGGACACGTCATTTAATCTCAATTGCCTCAAAAAACAAAACTAAACTCATTTCTTAACCCCCTTGAAAGGCCTCCTTGAGATCTGAAGGAAGCCAAGGTTTCTAAGAGGCAGACATAAGCAAAGAATACTTTCCCATACAAGAGTTAGACTCTTTAGAAAGGTAAAGAGGTGGTAAATGATATATCCTCTGTTAAAATACAAAGCAAACCATTTTAGATGAACTTTAACCTATAAGAATAAATTGATCTGGATTATGGACTATAAAGAGACTGAAATTCCAATCAAAGAATTTGTATTTATTCCTATAGACAAAAGAAGATTGCCGGAGCTTTTGGAGCAAAAAAGTGATTTCTTTAAACCTTTGCCCCAGGAATATCAATTTGGCAGTCATGTGGAGACAAGATTGGAGAAAGGATACAGGTGAAGGCATGAAAATAATTAAGATACTATGGCATTCATCCAGGAGAAAAACAATAAGTTGCTCATTTTAGGTAGTGGTACTTTGAGTAAAAAGAAAGGGATGGGTGTGAAGATCATTTTAGAAGGGGATGCTCTTCTCATCTGGGTAAATTAACAAATCTGGAAAATGATTAGGCAAATAAGGGAGAAGGAGGAGAAGAGGAAGAAACGCAAATTTGAATGATTGAAAATACCTTCAAAGGAACTGGAAATTTAAGAGGAAGGAATGTTTGAGGGAAAAGATTATAAGTTCTATTTTGAATATGCTAAGTTTGAAATGCCTACAAGACACCCAGTGAGAAATATCAAATGGGCAGTTGAACATGTATAATTGGAATTTAAGAAAAAGGCTAGAGCCAGATGTGTGGATCTGGCTACCACCATTATAAAATCATAATTAAACTCTTGGGAGATGATGAGATTGCCCAGAAAGAGTGTAGAGAGAAAAGAAAACAGAGTCTTGGGTTATTTTCTTGGTTAGGGGAAACAATATACTTAATAATCCTTTAAAAAGATTGAGAAGCAGCATCTTCTGAAGTAGAAGAACCAGGAAAGAACTCTCATGAAAATTCCGAGAGGAAAGAGAATCTATGAGGAGAGGTTGGTCAACAGAACAAAATGCTGCAGAGAGGTAAAAAAACTATGAAGACTTAGAAAACTCTATTAGATTTGATGATAAATGGTGAATTAGGAGAGAGAAGTTTAAGCTGAGTGATAAAATTAGAAATCAAATTTCAATAGGTTGATTAGTGAGAGGAAAGAAGATAGAGATACTGAGAGTTGGGAAATTCTATAAGGATAACATTAACATCTTACAGATGCTGTGTTTGTAAATGCGATTCTAGTGTACTAGTATCAAGAGAAAATATGTCTAAGGCACTCAAAATAAACAGAACGTAAGAACAGAATACCCAAAGATATGTAGACAAAATAATAAAAACATAGGAAACACATAATACTGCATATGTAAAATCCTTTTTGTATAATAATTTTCATGAAAATAGCAATCAAGCTCTCAAGCAATCAACCCAGGAACCCTGAGGGTCTTCCCCTCCCAGTTTGATTCTTTTTTTTTTGGGGGGGGGGGTAAAGAGGCCACTCCTTGAGTAACTACTTAAAGAGGGCTATTCATTGAATCAGTGTATCTCATTCAAAGACAGAATGTGATAAGACCTTAGCCTAAAATGACCAGATCTCACATTGTATGCGATAAACAGTTTGGGGTCATTAAAGATTTTGGATAATTTCCCAAGTGATCACAAAGAATAGAGCTGTTGCAATGGTAAAGAAAGCAATAATTCATATTCCCCCCCCCCCAATAAAATTTAAAAATAAAGAGGTCTGCTTAATTTCAGTTTCAGGCAACATTCTGTAAAGTTCTATTAGAGTTATAGTTGTTCAACATTTAGAAAAGGAAATATTAAATGTTAAGACATCATTCCAATCCAGACTTTTGACAATGTTACTAACATGTCAGGTGAAATACTTAATCCAATTTTTAGCTGCACATTTTATAAAACCTTTTCTACTATCTTTACAAATAAGATTTTAAAAAAGGACCAGATTATAGTAATAAATTCGAAACTATTTGAATGACTAGATTTTTTAAAAATAACTAGTCATTAGTGAGTCAGACTTATTGGAATTTGAGATGGAGTGAAGGAAACTCAGATTTTGAGAGAGCAGTTTACAAATTTTTCAAGAAAGGATAAATTAGGTCCCATGAATCAAACTTCCATAGGGCAAATCAGTCCAAGACTGATAGGAAATTGTAAGCATGAGTAAAGTAGAATTTTTTAATTTTCATTCTGGAGTTCAGTTTCCAAGGTTCAGGCTAAATTGTAAACATCTGAAGAGCCCCCTGCCTACTAAGAGGTTTGTGCTCTCTCATCTGGTGGTATATGTAGGTGGTTGTATCACTTTGTTCAGACAGTAGAAGTCCTTTCTGTTGAATCTCAGTGTTAGTGTCTCTGTTTCTCTGCTTATATTTTCTCCATATTCAGGTTGCTGACCTTTCCCCTGAACTAGCTAATAGAATTAAAGTAAGATTGTTGATCCTTTTTAATAGTCGTTTTACATTTAGCAAAGCAGATCAAAGAACCTGTGCTAGCTGGTCATCCTGGGTGTTGCTATTACAGAAACTGAATACAATTTGGAAGCCAAAAAATATATAATTGTGACAATGAGAAAAATGAGCATTTTATGACAAGGTTAAGGTAGTGGAATGAAAAATTTACACAATAATTTAGATTTTTCTCAGACATACATATTGTAAGGAGTTGGAAGAAAAAGCAGTAACAAAGGGTGAATATAAAGGCTGACCTACAACTGGCAAGTATAGCTAAGGACAAGAAAAATATATTTATGTGGGCTTAAGGAAGAAAATAACCTTTGGATTGGAAAAGATTGCTATATTCTCAAGATAAGTTATGGAAGCCATGAGAGAGTACCTATCTCTACTTGCAGAATTCAAATAAACTGGCTTAAATGAATTACAGGTATTCAAATAATTAAATATTCAAATAATTGCTGGATGTGATTTTTGAGTCACTGTCAGTAATATATAAAAGACTGTGGAGAAATAGAGAGGTACTAAAGGAGCAGAGGAAATGAAATGACCTATGGTTCAAAAAGGAGAAGAAAAAAGGAAGAAAATAAAATGTGAAACAAATTAACAACTTTACAATATATAGGGATTCCTACATGGAAAACACCTTTGTCAAGAATACATCTCCATGTTTTGTCTTGTGTTTAACTGATAAAAATTGTAGGAGGTGGCCTCAATTATATTTGAGAAACTACTCCATGTTCAATGATCTTGAGTTTCTAACTTAAACAAACAAAACAAACCAATATAATTTTAATGTGAATATTTTCCAGAAAATCTGGATGTATAAACATTTTTTCCAGGAATTATATAAAGCATTAAATCATAAAATCTTCACAGTCTTTGAAAAATCAAAATACTGCTTATCCAATAGACAATGGAAATATGTATGGTACATGAAACAGGGTACAGAATATTATTAAGAATGAATTGAATATAAGAAGTAGTTTTAAAAATTTATATTACTATAAAATACTGAATGCCAAGGAATAGAAGTGAGTAATTAACAGATGAAATGCCCTTATAATGCTAAGCCTCCAAGCTGTTGGGTTTACATTGTTCTTAGTATTAACAGAAATAAAAAATACAAGGGTATGAGTCATAACATATAAAGGAAAAATGGTTTGTTAACCTGTACCCTTTGAAGGAATACTCATTGTAATTCAACCAATTAAAAATATTGAATAAAGGCACACACACACAAACACACACACACACATTCTGATTCGGAAATAATACACAGCTAGGAAGCGTAAATAAAACATTGAATGGAAGATTTAGTATACAGATATCAGTAAAGGCTGAAAAAATGGGTATTGTTTAAGAATAAATTAATAAAGGTTAATTGAATGCCCATATTTGAGTTTCAAGAACTCAACCTCACATATTTAAGATGGAGAAGGTATACCAAAGATGTGAATATTTCAGTGGAAAGTAGTTCATGATGAGTCTTTGGTATAGTATGGCAGTAAAAAACCCAAAACAAAATAAGAGAAAAAACCCAATACTAATATTAACTAAAGGGAGGAATTAAAATATACACACTCTACCTTGTCAAATTCCTTCTAGGGTATTGTATTTTGGGGACACTATCTTTTAGGAAGGATATTGAAAACACAGAAGATAGCTCAAAGGTGGACACACACACACACACACACATACTCAAGTTTACCATACACACATATATGTATATACTATATGCATCATATATGTGTTTCCTATATTTGTTTGCATATGCTAAATTAGATGTTATACAAATATTAATATGAATGTGCATATATATATATACGTATATACATATATATGCAGATATATACACACATTAACTCACTCTCTTCAACTGACTTTATAATTTATGTGTTATCCATTCACATTTTATCAAGTGCAGAAAATTAGGCTGATCTTTTTTAAAAAACTGTGACTTTATCTGGGGAGGCTTTGTAGCTTCCCCAAAATAAAATTGAAACATCACACAATAATCTCTACATAGGCATATCTGAGATGGCTGAGTATTAACAGGCAATCACTTTTCTGTTTGCATTCCCTACAGAGTATCCATCATGACATTACTGAGCATCTTTGCTGAACCGGTCTTTAGGTTGATACTCAATGGATAACTGAACGAATTTATCTCCCTGGTTGAGTCTGGAATAAGTTCCTTTATGATTTTAACATATTCAGGGGATATACCTTACTTAAAGAGGGTCTTTAAGACTTTCATTTTTTTCTACAATACCAGATACTGTTTTTTTTTAGATCCACAATAAAGACATGTGGAAGGATTTTATATTCTCTGCACCTTTCAGTGAATTCCCTGACAGTGAGGATGTAGTCTGCTGTAGACAATCATATGGGAAAGACTGCCTCTTTTCTGCCCACATTACACAAAAGATATTCTTTGTATTTGCATAGAGTAATCTCAGATAATTACAAAGATAAGAAAGTAGACATAGTTTTGTGGCTGGTGACTTCTAAGTCCCTTTTTTGGGCTATAAATAAACTGATAAATGTACTGTTTGTGATACACACCTTCTTCTGAAATGTTTCACTTTGGAAATACATTGGATGATAATCTTTTGAATTGTGTCATCTGTAAAGATATAATTAATTGCTCAGGCTGAAGTGCTCCACTATTACCAACTTCTTTTTCTTAAATGCCATTAACACGTCCTTACATGCTTTTTTGTACAGATCCAACATAGACTTGTTCCCATAATGTTTTTGATGAAATTAAATTGTTTTGGATCATGTTTCTTTGTTTTTCTTCCTTCCTGTTTCATTACAAATCCTTTAGTGATGTCCTACAATAGCAGAATTCCTCATAGTATTCTCTGGGAGCTTTTTTTTTTCTTTTCAATTGTTTTTCACTTTTTTGTTAGCGAAAACTTTTCATAATCTCCTCAGTAATATTTTACAAAAGAGTTTGCCTTTTGCTGTGATGCATCTCTATATGATAAGAAGATTAAGTATTTGTTGACTGGGGCAATTACTAGGTAATTTGGTATCTCCAGTTCGGCACAACTTGTTTTGAGATATGAGGATGAGAGACAGAAAGACGTTGTAAATAAAAAGCTGCTTTACGAATTTGGAAAAACTGGTTTCATGTCTCATCTGTGACATATACTGACTGACTGACCCTGAAAGATATCTAACCTCTCAATACCCCAGGTAACTGTTTAAAATGATAAATTAGGGAAGTTTCCTATCTGAATTCACAGAGGAATTTTCCTCATCTGAGAGTTTACTGCAACAATGAAATCATTTATGAAAAGAAGAAAAATAAAGTACGTGGTGACTGTCAGACAATATCTTTACTTTTACCTACTTCCTATTACTGGGGGCAATTAATAGAATGTTTATAAAAGTAAGTCTTGAAGCACATTCACTGATCTTTTCTCACCATAATGATTTTTTTTTCCAATGTGCTAATTATTTTTTTCTTTAATTTTACCAGAGACAGCTGATTTTTAAAATTACTTATATTTGGACAAAAGTTGCTGTTTGTCAACATGAAACCAATTTCAATTTGTGTCATTTTGTGTTTGCTATTTTAATGCCATTTAACTCTTTTCAGAAAAATGTATTTATAATGTATTGTCAGGAGCTTTTGGAGCAGTTTACAAATCATTCCACTCCTTCCTCTTCATCACAAATAATGTTTTCTATTATTATTTGTAATCCTTCCCCAACTCCACATTTGTTTTGGAGGTATAAAATATGAAAGTACATGCCTATAGCTTGGAAGATCTCATCTTTTTTTTTTCACCCTTTTGAAAAGATGTTGGCACAGAAGAGAAACTTATAGTCTTGATGTTTATTATACTTATTGTGAACACACTCCAAAAAAAAAAAAAGGACAAATGTTCCATCATTTATAGTTCTGATTGATTTGGGGCTCAAGCTAAAGTCAAAGTCAACTTCTTTGTCTCTCCAAAGGGAGCCTGCAATCCAGCCATCCCCAAATCCAATTCAATGAATTAGTGTTCCGATTTTCTCATGTTTCCAACATTTACCACTTTCTTTTATTTCGTATTAGTCAACCTGATAAGTGTAGGTGATATGTCAAAGTTGTTTTAATTTGTATTTTTTTAATTAACACTGATTTAAAGATTTGTCATATAATTAAGATAGTTTAATTTTTTCCTTTGAAAACTTCCTGTTAATATTTTTAGACAATTTATCATGTGGGAAATGACTTCTATTCTTATAAATTTGATTCAGTTCTCTCTATATTTTTGAAGTGAGGTCTTCATAAGAACATTCAAAAAATATTTCTCAACTTTCTGTTTTACTTCTAATCTTACTCACATTGGATTTGTTTGTTCACTTTTTTAATTTAATGTAATCATAATTATCCAATTTCCTTTTTATAATATTCTCTATCACTTTTTTTTTGGTCATAAATTCTTCCCTTCTCCATAAATCTTCCTTGCTCTGATAATTTGCTTATGGTATCGTCTCTCATGTCTAAATCATGTGTCCATTTCAAAGTCATTTTGGTATATATATATAGGGTGGTCAGCATCATTCAAGAAACTATCAAGGAAAACTTCCCAGATATCCTAGGACCAGACAGTAAAACTCATAGAAAGAATCCAACAATCTCCTCCTGAAAGATATCCCAAAGGAAAAACTCCAAGCAATATTGTATCCCAATCCAGAAATACCAGGTGAAAGGGAAAATAACATAAGCAACCATAAAAATACAATTCAAATATCAAGGAACCACAGCCAGGATTACACAGAACTTAGCAGTTTCTACTTTAAAGAGTCAGAGGGCTTAGAATATGATATTCTGGAAGGCAAAATGAAGAATAAGCTATACACCAAAATTTATCATAATTTCTCAGGGGAAAAGATGGACATGATGAAAAGACCAGAGCTAAACAGAAAATTCAGTCTTCAAATATAAGACTCGAGAGAAGCATACAAAGAAAAAAAAAACAGGCAAAAATGTTATTCAATAATGTTAATGTGTTTACACGCTTACATGGGAAGATAATACTTGTAATTCTTGTGATTTGTGCTTCCATTTGGGTAGTTAGAAGGGGCATACTTAGACAGAGGGTATTGTATAAATTGGTATAAATTGACTTTGATGTGATGATAAAAAAGTAAGGGGTGAAACAAAGGATTGTACAGAGAGAAGAGTAAAAGGGGAGGCAGAATAGAGTAAATTTCATCACATGAAGAGGTGCAAAAGACCTGTTATGCTAGAAAATGTAGGAGGGTGAATGGAATGGAGAACAAAAGTAAGAGGGAAAAGGGAGGAAAAGGGAGGGGAGCTGAAGGGAGGGCAGATTGAGGGAGGTCTTAGTAAGAAACTAAACACTGGTGAAGATTGAAAGGGTGAGAGGAGAGAGAAAAATGTAATCAGGTTTGGAGAATGAGAGAAGTTAAGTGAGTTACAGGAAGAAATTGACATCAAAACTATTGACTGTAGGAGATCTCAACCTCCTTCTCTTAGAACTAGATACATCTAACCACAATATAAACAAGAAAGAAGTTAATTATGTGAATAGAATTTTAAAAAAAGTTAGATATGATAGATGTCTTGAGAAAACTGAATAGGGATAGAAAGGGGGCATGTGGTATAAGGCACCTGCACAAAATTTGACCATGTATTTGAGTTAAAGACCTCACAATGCAATACAAAAAGGCATCCTTTTCAGGTATTCTTTTCAGATCACGATGCAAGAAAAATTACATGCAAAAATGGACCATGAAAATATGTACTACAAATTATTGGAAATGAAATAATCTAATCCTAAAGAATGAGTGGTTGAAGAACAAATTTAGAAATAATCAATGGCTTAATCAAAGAGAATGACAATAATAAGATGATATGCCAAAACTTATGGGATGCAGTCAAAGTAGTTCTAAGGGGAAATTTATATTTTTAAATACTTAAATAAAATAGAGAAAGAAAAGATCAATGATTTGGTCATTCAACTAAAAAAAAGCTGGAAAAATAACAAATTAAAAATCTCCAATTAAGTACCAACTCAGAAAATCAGAAAATAAAAGAAGAGATTAGTAAAATTGAAAGTAGGAAAAATCTTAAACTAATCAAAAAAACTAAGAGCTGGTTTTATGGGGAAAAACAATAAAACAAATTAACCTCTTTTTTAATTTGATTAAAAAAAGAAAGAAGAAAAGCAAATTACAAGCATCATAAATGAAAAGGGTGAATTTATCACCAATGAAGAGAAAATTAAAACAGGAGTATTCTATAACATTCATATAGCACAACTCCTTTTGCCATTACTCCCTTGTTGGGCATCCCCTTAATTTTTACTTCTTTGCCCCCTCAGAAAGAAGTGCTATAAATATTTTTGCTCTTGACCTTGCTGCTGGTTATCTTCCACCTCCAGGAAGTGGTTCATTTGTAGTAAACTGTTTCAATTCAGCATTCTCATATACTCCTGACCTCTCAAACTCACCAAGTTACCAATGGGGCTGGCAATACCCACTTCTTAGGATAGCTTTTGGATTGCCCAGGCTTTTTTGAAAGAAATGTGAAACAGGATAAAAATTCAGTAACTGAGGTTATGTGTAAGGTTCACCTAGTCAAGTGTATATTCTTTCTATTAACACTAAAATTCATAAATGCTCTAATTACAACTGGAGATGAGAAAGTCCTTGGTTACAAACCCCATAACCCTGCTCCATGAGAAGTCTAATAAAGAGCTAGCAGAATCCCAAATGACTTGCTCCAACGAAAGAGAACAGGTTTTGGCCTCATCTGTTAAAGCCTTTTGAGTGGCTGGATTTTCTAGTTCACATGTCAGTCTTATTTGTCTGGCCCAAATTCCCTACTCCCATGAAGGGGGAAAGATATGCCTTATTCTCTCCTTTCTAGTACTCCCACTCTAGTACAAGCCCTCATCACCTCATGCTTGTATTGTTTCAATAACCTGTTGGTGGGTTACTTGTTTTGTCTCTCCCCACACCAAACCACCCTCTTTTCAGCAGCTAACGTTATTTTCTTAAAGTTCAGATCCTGTCAATAAGCTTCAGTGGCTTTCTATTGCCTCTAACATCATATACAAAATAGTCTGTTTGGCATTCAAAGTCCTTTATAATTGTTAGTACCTGCCTATCTTTTCAGTCTTGTTATACTTTGCTCCTGATAAGTACTCTCCCATCGAGTGACAGAAGAGCCTCCTGGCTCTTCCATAAGCATAGGGACATTTCTTGAGGCTGGACATTTTCTTTGGTTTCTCTCCATGCCTAGAGTGCTCTCTACCTTCCCTTCTAATTACTGACCTTGCTCCCTTCCTTTTAGTACCATCTAAAATCCCATCTCTTATGGAAAGTCTTCCCCAAGCCCTCTCAGTTCCTTCTGTAATTTATTTATCTTCCATATAGTTTGCTTGTATGTTTCTATACGGACTCTTCTGTTAGATTCTAAATTTCTTGAGGACAGATTTACATTTTGCCTCTTTTTGTGACCCCAGCATTTAGAACAGTGCCTGGCACATACTAGTCACTTAATAATGTTTATTGATTGGTTGGTTGAAAGTACCAACCATGAACCTATGGTCATGTAAGCCCTTTAGGAAGGAACAGTGCCATTCCCACGCAGAGCTTCTGCAACGTTTGTTATATGAACTGCTAGGAACATATGGATGCCTACATTTATGCTTTATATTATTCATTTGAGGGTGAAGAAATAAAATAAAATGTAGATGGATTGGAAAGGAAATAAATTAGATTCTTTACATAGCGTTTTGCATGACCCATGAATCAATAATTCTAAACACAGATTTGCTGAGGAGATAACTTCTGTTCATTTAGAAAATAAAATGTGTATCTTAGAACTCAAATTTCTTTTCTAAGTTGCTTAGCTTCATAGTATTTTCAAGTAGTCACCAGAATTTTTAGTTATGTTAAATTGAACACTAATTGCTCCTTTTCTGTCTTGTTCCTTGGCTTTCCATCATCATCCTGTCTTCTGAAGGTGTGTGACCCCTAATGATTATGTTACTGACCCTTGTTTCCCCTCCCCTCCCCTCCCCTCCCCTCCCTTCCCCTCCCCTCCCTTCCTCTCCTCTCCTCTCTCCTCTTTGACCTCTCCTGTTAAAGTCACACGTGTAGCAACTAGCAACTGGCATTTGAACCAAAGTCTTCTGACTTCAAATGCACTGTTATTACCTTTATGGGTAAAGATACAGTGTGCACTAGATCAAAGAAATAAAGGTTATAATGGTTCCTTCAAACTTTTAAAGTGTGAACAAGAATCTTTTGAATCATTCAGTGAAATCATTTTTAGTAGTTTCCATGTTCCTTAGATTATTAGACAATTTCTTCCTAGAATGTAAAGTATAATGGGAGATGAAATAAAGGCAACAAATACTCAGCACTTGATGATAACTGCATTCAAGAATTTTAGGGGGAAAAAACACAATCCCACCACCACCATGATACTATGTGAGAGTTGAGAAAGAAGGACATCACCAACAAGGAGGATGTGGGAAGGCTTCTTGGAAGAGATGACATTTGATCTGAGCTTTAAAAAACGCATGGGAATGAAGCCAGAAAAGTGGACAATTGAGGATATTTCATATATCTGGAATATTGTAAGCAAAGATATGACAGCTGAAAGGTTCCAGGTGTGTCTTTGGGAAAATATGGTGCTCGGATTTGACAGAAACACAGCATACATAGAACTGAATAGTATAAGGTAAGCTAGAAAGCCAGTTTGCCAGACTTGTCTTATGGTTAGGGGTCTTGAAGTTCATTAGCTTATAGCACTTTAAGGGTTACCACATGCATTAAATGTATGTCCCAATGAATTCCCCACAATAATCCTAGGAGGAAGGTAGTACCTCCATTACTATCCCCATTTCACAGAAGGAATGAACAAAACAAAAGAAGTCCTGGTGATGGTCTCTTTTCATTTAGTAAGCAAATGGCAAAGCTGGGATTCAAACAAAAGATTCCCTAATCCAAATCTAATGCTCTTTACAGAGACCACAGCTTTGTTGCTAAGAAATTACTGTCTTTTAGGTTCCTATTCCTCCTTTTAAAAATTTTTGTTTTTTCTAATTATGTATAAAAATAATTTTCATCATTCTTTTTTGTTAAATTTTGAGTTCCAAATTCTCTCCTCCCCCTCTCATCTGCTGTCTTTGAGAAAACAAGTAATTTATTAAAGGTTATATGTGTTCAGTCATGCAAAAAAATATTTCATATTAGCTATGTTGAAGAGCAAAATACAAATTCTATGACCCACCCACCAAAAAGGGGAAAAAATATTAAAGTAAAAAAAGAAAGTATAAATTTGCTTTCAGATTCCATCAGTTCTTTCTTTGAAGGTAGATAACATTTTCATAATAAGTCCTTCAAAACTGGCTTGGATCATTTTATTACTGAGAATAGCTAGATCAACCTGAGTTGATCATCATATGCCAAGCACAATTCATCACCATAAAATATTGTTATTACTGTGTATAATTTTCTCCTGATTCTTCTCACTTCACTTTGCATCAGTTCATTTTCCAGACATTTTCTGAAAGCATCCTGATCATTATTTTTTTATAACACAATAATATTCCACCACAATCATATACCACAACTTGTTCAACCATTCCCCAACTGATGGGCATCCCTTCATTTTTTAATTCTTTGAAAGCATGAGAAGAGCTGCAATGTTTGTTTGTTTTTTATATCTAGATCCTTTCAGTTTTTAATCTCTTTGGGATATAGACCTACTAGTGATATTTTGGGGTCACGGGGTTTTATAGCCCTTTGAGCATAATTCCAAAGTGTTCTCCAGGATGGTTGGATCTGTTCACAACTCCACCAAGAGGGCTTTAGTGTCCCAATTTCCCCACTTCCTCTCAAACTTTAGTTATTTACCTTTTCTTTCATAGTAGACAATTTGATAGGTGTGAAGTGGTATCTCAGAATTGTTCTAGTGTACATTTTTATAACCAATAGTGATTTAGAGCACTTTTTCATATAACTACAGATAACTTTGGCCTTTTCACCTGAAGAAATGTTCATGCCTTTGACCATTTATCAATTGAAGAATTACTTGTATTCCTGTAAAATATTTGAGAAATGAGGATTTTGTTAGAGGAATTTGCTATAATTTTTTCACAGTTATGATTACTGTGTATTTCCCTGCCTGCTGTTTTTCCTCATTCTCTCTCTCTCTCTCTCTCTCTCTCTCTCTCTCTCTCTCTCTCTCTCTCTCTCTCTCTCTCTCTCTCTCTAAATTGCTTCTGACAATTGCCTCCCCCAATCCACCCTCCTTTCTATTTATCTCCCTATTTATTTCTTCCCTCCTTTCCCTATTTCCTTGTAAGATAAGATTATACCCAACTGAATCTGTATGTTATTTCCTCTTTGAGCCAATTCTGATGAGAGTAAGGTTCAAGTGTTGTCTGCCACCACCTCCATCTTCCACCCACTGTAAAAGGGTTTTTTTTGCCTTTTTATATAAAATAATTAACCCATTTTTTTCTTTGCCCTCACTTCTCCCAATGCATCCCTCTTTCTCATCCATTAATTTTATTTTCTATATATCATCCCATCAGAGACAACTCACACATATACTCTCAGTCTGTATATATTCCATCTATTTTCCCCAATGATGAAAAAGTTCTAAGGGGTTACAATTATCATCATCCCATATAGAAATGTAAATAGTTTAACCTTATTCAGTCCCTTATGATTTCTCTTTCCTGTATAATTTTAAATGCATCTCTTAAATATTGCATTTGATAATGAAATTTTCTATTTACTTTTGGTCTTTCTAACAGGAATGCTTAAGAGCTTTCTATTTCATTAAATATCCATTTTTCCTTAAAGAACTATGCTCAGGTTTGTGGGTAGGTGATTCTTGGTTGTAATCTTGACTCTTTTGCCCTATGTAGTTTCCAAAATGATTCCAAGACCAATTTCCACTTTCCTTTGAGACTTAGGATGTAATTTTGACTTTGTAGTCTTCTAATTTTGTGTGTTATCTTTCTTGTCATTATAGTGACTTGATGTTCAGATGTGTGTGTGTGTGTGTGTGTGTTTGACTATTTTTCCAGTCTATGTCTTGACTTTTAATTGATGATAAAATTGTGTTCTGTTCACTATGTTGAATAAGGCAGTGTCTCAAGATTCAGGTTTTTTGTACATCTGTTCTCAGAAGTGGATCTGGGCATCTGTAAGTTTTCAGTTGTTCAAAGATAGCATGATATAAGGAGAGGTGTGGTCACTCTTCTGCTGGTCTATGCTTTAGTGCATGAGTGACCATCAATAGTCTTTTCACCCTTGGAACTCTGGCCAAGGTCCCCACTCTGTCTAGTGCTCCTTTTTTCGATATATATATATATATATATGACATACATATTAGCAATGCAAAAGACTCTGGTTCCCATTACCAGAAGAAAGTTCCCTGTACTCTCCTTCTGGCAAGTTGTCTGACTCCTTAACTTTGAACTGAGAACTCCAAAAGACACTACTGCTAATTTATTTGTCCTCAAGTCCTGCTCCTGGCTTTTCAGGACCTAACCTGTGTTGACAGACACTACACTGGATGGAGTTCCATTCTCACCTCAGTGAGACAGACCTTTCCTGCCACCCTTATTTTTCTCCTTCAAACGATACTGTATAATTTATTTATTTTCAGTCTTCAACATTCATTTCCACAAGATTTTGAATTACAAATCTTCTCCCCATCTCTCCCTTCCCCCCATCCCAGGACACTGTGCATTCCAACCACTCCTCACCCTTCTTACCACCCTCCTCTCATCCCCCTCCCCTCTATTTTCCCATATGGTGAGATAGATTTATATGCTCCATTGCCTGTATATCTTATTTCCCAGTTGCATCCAAAAATAATTTTTAACATTCATCTTTAAAGCTTTGAGTCCCACATTCTCTCCCTTCCTTCCTCTCTACCTTTGCTCATTGACAAAATAATTGCATATAGGTCATACACGTGTAGTCATGCAAAACACCTCCATAACATTCATGCTGTGAAAAAAAAAAAACTAAACATATTTCCCTCTATCCTGTCCTGCCCTCCAGTTATTCCATTCTCTCCATGACCTGTCCCCCAACAATAGTGTTTACTTCTGATTTCCCTGTTCCCCAAGATGTGGTTCCTTCTGTTATGGCCCATCCCTTTTCCCTCTCTCTTCCTGCACAGTAAGATAGATTTCCATATCCAACTGAGTGTGTTTATTCCCTCCTTAAGCAAAATCTGATGAGAGTAAGACTCACTTATTCCCTCTCAACACCCCTCTTCCCCTCCATTGTAAAAACTCTTTTGCCTCTTTTGTGTGAGATAATTTACTACATTCTACGTCTCCTTTTCTCTTTCTCCCAGTACATTTCTCTCAATATTAATTTTATTTTTAGGTACCCTCCCTTCATACTGAGCTCACCCTGTACCCTCTATTTCTCACATACACACACATACATACACAAATACACATATATATACATA
This sequence comes from Notamacropus eugenii, assembly GCF_028372415.1. Lineage (NCBI taxonomy): Eukaryota > Metazoa > Chordata > Mammalia > Diprotodontia > Macropodidae > Notamacropus > Notamacropus eugenii. Next base: position 271,297,762 of record NC_092877.1, read on the forward strand.
TATAATATACACATATACACACACACATATATTCCCTCTAACTATACTAATATTGAGAAAGGTCTCATGAGCTATAAGTATCATCATCTTTCTATGTAGGAATGTAAACAGTTCAACTTTAATGAGTCCCTTATGGCTTAACTTTCCAATTTACCTTTTCATTTTTCTCTTGATTCATATATTTAAAAGTAAAAATTTCTAATTAGCTCTGTTCTTTTCAACAAGAATGCTCAGAAGTTCTCTATTTCATTGAAATTCTATATTTTCTCCAAAGGAATATACTCTGCTTTGCTGGGCAGGTGATTCTTGGTTTTGATTCTATCTCCTTTGACCTATGGAATATCATATTTCAAGCCCTCTGATCCCTTAGTAGAGAAGCTGTTAAATTTGGTGTTATCTTGATTGTATTTCCATTATACTTGAATTTTGTCTTTCTGGCTGCTCCTGTCAAACTTCTAAGTTATCTTGGGCTGGGAAATTGTCTCATCCCTTCATTTTATTGGTGTTATCACTCTGAAATTAATTTTTAAATGCTATTTTCAAAGTTGTTTGGGGTGTAGGGAAATCTGGGATAACTTAAGGGATTGCTGCCTTTACTCTAACATCTTGGCTCTGCCCTCTGAATTCTTAAAACAAGGATTCTTAAACTTTTGTGCATCCCAGATTTGGCAGTCTGCTGAAATGACTGGAACCCCTCTAAGAATAGTATTTCTAAATGAATTAAATAAAATGAAAAAAATACATAGAAAACTAATCATGTTGAAATATACTCATCTGTTTATAATTATATCTATCAGATATATATTTTTCTATCCAATCTTTCAAAATTTAAAGTACCATAGATTTGAAAAATATTGCTAAAGTATGATTCAGAAGTCACTGTCTTTAAGGTATCTTGATCCTCCTAGTCACTAACAAATCTTTTCCCCCTTTGTGATTGATATAGAATGTTTCTGTAGTTATCTGATATACTTACTGTGCTATAATTATGTGTCATATTAAGTAGATAAAATAAGATAATATATCTTCATTTTTAAAACTTTAAAGAGTTATATATGTGCTGGTTATAACCTAAAACATTAGAACATGGAATGTAGTGCTGAAATTGAAGACTGGAGTAGTCAGATTCAAATTCCAACCATGACACTAATCACACAACTTTTCAATGCCTTGAAAAGTTCACTTAAACTTCTCTGTTAAGTCACAAGCTGGGATTTCTCTTGCTAACAAATTTATAGATACTTCAAGTGCCTTCATATCTCTCTATTAGTAGGAAAGTGTCATCCAGGCAGGGTCCTGGATTTGTCTAAACATTTCACATCCAACATCATACATACATACATGCATACACACATACATACACACATATATGTATATATACACACAAGCATATACACAGATACAGATATAGATATATACACATGTATACACATACATATACACATAGATAGATACAGATATAGATATATACATATATATCTAACATACTTAACAAACCTTAAAGTAGTAAACATAAGCTGTTATCTATCATAGCAATTATTATTTATAATGCACATAATGATTACAAATGAATTGCATTTGAGTAGAATTTACTATAACAATCAAAATATATAGGAAAGGAAAATTATTAAGTCAAGAGGATTTCTGATTTTTTTTAACTGTGTAATTATCATGCATTGGTATATACTCAAGATTATATAGATTATCCATTAATTCAATATCTTACAGCTTCCATCCTGGTCAATGGAGTGCAGACAGAATGGCTAGCTGATTATGCGAGGCACAATTGCAGGGTTGCCAGCTGATAAAGGTTAGAAACATTAGAACTGATTTTTCCAATAGGAAATAGCATGCTGGAATTTAATTGTAATTTTGCTTCATTACCCATCACATTTTCTATTAAATAGTCTAATGATTTTCATTATTTCTTATTCCCTAGTTTATTGTTATTTGAAAACTTAGAACTGCATTCCTTCTTGATAATATTTTCACACAGTATGTTATACTAAAGGAAGAATTCCCCTTTAATTACTTGAGAATTTAATAACTCAACTACCTGACATTCCCTTCTGGGAACTTTTTAGTCATTTAAAAACATTTGATATAACCAGATGAAGTTCCCACTTGTTTCCACACCCTCTCCCCTACACATATCTGCCACATACACACACCCCTATCCTCCAAGAAAGGGAAGAAAATAACTTACCAACCCTACTGGTGTTATTGACTAAGGTGTTTTTTTTTTCTTTTAGGCAATACAATAGATAATTGAGAAATGAAATTTTGTTGAAAGCAATTCTTTGGAATTTTCATTTTCTCTTGCTGTAAAACAACAGCAGACAGAAGAAAATGCCCCATGGTATACACAATCCCAGCAGCCGCAGTGGGACATGAAACATATTGAAGTTGTTTTCAAACCACTAGAATATGAAATGGATAATACATTTGACCCTCTAAACACAACAGAAGCACTATCTCTAGAGAGCGTTTTCACTTGCTTGTTAATCTCTGCCTAAGTAGTAACCTGTGTGTGAATGTAATAAAGATTGAGTTTGTTAAAGTAGCCCTGGCTCTAGTTTAATACATAAATATTCCTGGCAACAAAGATAAAGGCAGAAAGGGCCTAGAGGTATTGAGAGCACTGCAGAGTAAAGGGGAAATTATTCAACTTGGAAGTACCGGTGAATTTAAGGCCAATGTAGATGCTTGATCAGTTTATCCTAAAAGAAATTGAAAAATTTAGTAGCACAAAAAATATATTTCCAAAGATACAGTGCTAAACTCAGTATTATAGGTGCTGCTGTCTGTGGACTTACTGCTTCATAACTCAGTGAAAAGAGAGTAACTAAATGATGAATCTTTTGGAAATAGTGTTACAATTCCTCAAAAATACTTAGAAAGAAAGCCATTGCTTGCTACAGATTTAACATCCGCAATTTTTCTCTAGATATATGAATATCATAGATTTTATAGAAAGTGAAGATTGCATGTGTTGTACTGTCAGACCACTTCATATTTAGATGACAATTTTCAAAATATTTTTATACATGACAGCCCTGGCTGAACAATTTAAGTATAATTACCAGAAGTTGGGTTGTTTTTAACCCAAACTTTGTCAAAGGGCCTAATGTTTTAGGAAGATGAGAAGATGATAGGATACTCATTTTAAAAGTAAGAGATTTAATTGATATATTTTAATGGACACTGAAGCTGGTTCATAAAGTTCATAAAACAAACTTTTTTTTTTTAATCTTTCAGAGTCAGCAACGCAGAAAGTGCCATCATTTCGAAGCAGGAATGATTAAGGCATATTTACAAGCCAGGCTAATATCTACCTTTTGCCTGTCAGATCATATTTTTGTCCCTTTTCAAATTTTCTTCACACACATTATCACATTTGATCCTTAAAACAATTATGCAAAATTAGTAAGGCAGGAGTGATGGGCATATAATCTGTAATTTGCTCGAGGTCACATAAAATGATAAAATATTCCAGATTTTTACCTGTGTTCTCTCCATTCTATCTCACATAAATGTTGAAGAAATATTGACATTTATTCGTGCCCTCCCATTTCTTGAAACTTTTGTTCATGTTTCCCTGGCAATAGCCAGTCACAGTCTCCCTAACATTTGGGGCTCTATTTCTAGATTTCTCGACATGCATGGGTACTAATGGGATACAAAAATGAGGAGAAGGTACCTTTTAGATTGTAATACATCTCTGTACATTCACTGCCAATCCTTGCATCTACCTATGAGCTTATGGTTTGGTCAAGACACACATAACCTCACCTACTAATTTAGACCTAAGAAATATTTTTATAAACCACTTCTTTTCGTTCATTGGGGGACAACAAATTTGATAAGTTCTTTTTTTCAACAACAGATTTCAATAAAAAGAAACCCTTGACCTTTTTTGTGTCTTTTTTGTCATAGAGATCCTCTTGGCAGCTGGATGAAGTCTATGCAATCTTTTCAGAGTAATATTTTAAAATCATTAAAGAAAACTAAGCTTCACTTACAGATTAGTGAAAGTATAGATGTAATTTAGTCCTGAGTTCCTTGATCCTCTAAAATCCATCTTAAAAACCTCTGAAATTAAGAATATACAAGTCATATGAAAAATGCAGTTTGTAGTATTTTAACAGTGTCTTGCATATAGCCATTAAGATGATTTTTTACCATAGCTAAATCAGTCAGTCAACAAACATTTATTTTTACATGGTGATGAAAGAACATTTACCAAATTCCAGGCACCGTGTTAAATGTTTAGTATAAAAAGAAAGCAAAATAAATGAAACAAGCGAAAAGTGCGAAAAAAAAATAATCACATCACACCCTACTTTCATGGAGCTCATAATTTAATAAGGGAGACAACATACACAAAACTATGTCCTACATATAGAATAAATAGGAAAGAAACAATTAAAGTGGGCACTACAATGAAGAGGGTTTGGGAAAGGTTTCCTGTAGAATATGGAATTTTATCTGGGACTTGAATGAAGTAAGATAAAGCACTTGATAGAAATAAGGACAGAGAGAATTCTATGTATGGAAGAAAGCCTGGAGTTGTGAGATGGAATGTCTTATGTGGGTATCAGCAAGGAGATCGCTGTTACTAGAGAGCAAAGTATGTGAGAGGAGAAAGAGAAGGGAAAGAAGTACAAGATGAGAGGAAAGGTGCTGACCATATTTGTAAAGTGTTCAATACAGTGCCATATATATATATATACATATATATGTATGTATATTAATATATATCTATACATGTGTGTCATGTATATGTATATATGCATATACATGTGCATATGTGCAATAGGTATATATAGTATATATGCATGTATGTGCATGTGTGTGTGTGTGTGTGTGAGAATGAGAGAGAGAGAGAGAGAGAGAGAGAGAGAGAGTGATATTATATAAAGGCTCAATTCTTTCCCATTCCCCCAATGAGAGGTTGGGACTATGTAAGACTATATAAGATCTCAGGATCATCACATAAAGATAATTGATAAATGAGTTCATTGAAGGTGACGAGAACACCAAGCAAAATAGCATTTATGAAGAAGACAAAACAACCTGTGACAAGGTCTTGGGGTCAATGTGGGTGTGAATTGGACTAAGATTTAGCGAGGAAGAATGAGTAGTGAGTATTGAAATAGGTAAGTTCAGAATCAAGGGAGGGAGTGACAAAACCTTAAAGACAGGAGAGTATCAAGATAAAGAGGATAATCAACAGTGTTAGAAGTCACAAAGAGGTTAAGAAGTATGGGGACTGAAAAAGCTATTAAATTTAATAATTAAGAGAAAAATGAAAAAAACTGAGAAATAGCAACAATAACTTACTTTCCTAGAGTCACAGAAACAGTAAGTGCTTGAGGTAGAATTTGAACCCATTCTTCCTAAACGTTTTTTGCTCTGTTCACTACTTCATTCCCCCCAGCAAAACTAGATATGGAACTGGAATGACCCTTAGTACAGTTAACCTCATTTGAAACCTAAGGAAACTGAGACTCAGGGAAGCTTGCCCTAAGTGACAGGTATTAAATATTAAAGTGTGATTTGAACCCAAGACATCTGACTCAAGATCAATCTGATTTCCATTGTACCACATATTATCTCATTATTAAAGCACTCTTGGTATGACATCTTCAGAATGCTTTTCTTAGAGCTTTTGCAAATACAGATTATATCCTAGTGACTTCTTCTATCATTCTGTTAAAAGGTGAAGTCTTTTGAACATTTTGCTTGACACTGAATTTTGATGAATCAATTAAGATGTTTAGAAGAGATAATTGTTTGAAATATTACAATAAAAATATATAAAATATGAATTAAAATCATTAGCAACCAAAAACTAAAATACTCCATAATGGAAAAAAAAAGTGTGTTGTTTCTCATACTTAGATTTAAAATTTTTGTAATACATTATACTATAAAATAAAATTCTATACCAGGCTATATTCAGTATACTATATAATAAAAAGCCTATTATGGTATCACTTACACTATGGTTTATTTATAGGTGTGTATAATATGTATATACAATCACACAGATATGTACATATGTGTATATACATGCACATATACATATATAGTGAGAATCAAGCATAATTTGCAAAATTTGTCTTGAAAATATGCATTATATAAAAGTATATTAAATAAACATTGATGTACTCAGGATATCTCTGGACTGACAATTGCTTTTAGCATATTTTCATACATAGACTTCAAGTTCTCCCTATTTTGTCTTGCAGTAAGTTACCTTTTCATTTCTCTGACATACATAATTCATCTCAAGTAGAACGTCTGCATATGTGTTCAGAGAATATAGGCGTATTGGCACAATACAGGAGGGAGTTAACTAACATTTCAGTGCCTCAGAGCCTGGAGCATGAAAGATAGAGTAGCATAAGGCTATATATTCTGATTGACATGCATTATTAATGTGAGAAACTAATAATTCATTCATTCAACAAATATTTATTAAGTATCTACTATGTTTAGTTCACTGTGGGTAATATGCGAAGCTAAATTAGGCAAGGTTCCTGCCCTCAAGGAACTTTTAAACTCAGTAGAGCTAGGTATCATATTCACGATAAGGAAGTCTCATTTAATTCTATACAGTTCAACAGAATGGCATTTATTAAAATCTACTTCATCTGTGCAAAATACTCTTTGGCTATTTGCCAGTTATTTCTTAAATTTATTTATTTAGGCCAGCTCTGAGATTTCATTATTGAAGAGACTTTACAGAGAATTCCTCTGACAGTGCACTTCTGTACCTTTTTTGCAGGTTACCATCTAAACGAGTTTATTGTCACACTGAACAGTTAAATGACTTGTCTACACATCCAGTATGTAGCAATACTTGACCTCTTTTTGCTTTGTTTTGCCTTTTGTTTGTTTTCTGATTTTGAGACCAACTTTCTATCTGGCACTCCATGTGACATCTTTAGTCTTTTCTACTATGATGATTTGATCCTGGCAGAATACTAGGTCACCCATCTTCTCAGGCCACCTAATCTTACTTGCCAAGCCATGCAGACTTTCAGTAGATCTAGCTTCTAATTACTTTACATCATACTGAACAAAATAAGATATGTAAAAAACAAAACAAAACAGATATGAAAAACAATATCTAATTGAGGGAGGGTTCTTTGATAGAATTCCCCCCACCCAGATCCCTCATTTTACAAATCATAAAACTAATCTATAGGGAAATTAAGTGATCTCTCCAAGTTTTTAAAATTCAGGTCCTTTAACAAGGTGCGCTGCAGTGAGTTCAAACAGTCATTCAAACAGGGTCATCAAAATCAATTGGTAAATTTTCAGTGTAAGCATTTATACCTCAGGAATTGGCAAATGCTGCTTAATTTATTGTTTCTTGATGATCTATACTTAAAAATGATGGAGGGGAGGTCAATGAAGATAAAATTTAAAAGTATGTTGGTGTACAGTTTTCTTTTTTAGAAGATTTATAAAACATTTGCGTGCACATTCCTGCTATAAACCCTGTCTCCCACAGCTCAGAAGAAAGAGCTAGAAACCAAATATTAGCAGAACAAAATTCTAATGCAAGCTGTGGTACTAACTACAATGAAACAATCCTTCAATTGGGCTGTTGTGTTCCTATGTTGCCAATTATCTGGATTTCAAAGAAGAAATTGACTAATCATTATTTTGTGATCTTAGGCACTCCTTATATCTCAGCTACCTCATATTTAGTGACTTGTCTAAGATGAAAACATCGTGGGAAATAGAAACTGAGCGAATAAATGTGAAAGTGCTTCAAATCACTGAAAGTTCTATAAAAGTATGAAGCATTATCATAATTAAGTACAAATCATTTTTCAGCTACTTCAACAGAATTTGCTATCTTTCATGTGGAAGCTTTTGTACGTTGGAGATTCATAGTGAAATCAATTCTTCCCCACCCTTTCTCCTCCTTTCCCTAATTATAAAATTTATGAGGACAGAGTGATTTATTCCATGTATTTCTCTTTATACAGAATCATATGTAATTAGGTACTTAATGTACATTTTTATTGGTTTTGTTGTTGAAACTGAGGGATATAGGATAAAATTGAATGTATAATTTGTCATGTGGATCCTTCCACTCATGTGCAACCTGACAAATTCTACTGGTCATGGCATGGGCTCACAGTGCAAGAGGAACACATTGGATTCACAGTCAGAAAACTGAGACTCAACTCTCAGTGCTATAACCATGTGAGTCTGAATGTATCTCTTTGTTTTAATATACCTCCATTTCCTCATTTCTAAAATAGGATCATTAGACTAGATTAGTGGTGTCAAACCAAAACAGAAATGGATCCCTGCCTTCCACATATTGACTTAGAAAACTCTAAATTAACATTATCTATGTTTTACTACAGTTTTGTTTATTTTATTAAACATTTCCCAATTATATTTTAATCTGGTTCAGTACCCTCTGTGGAAAAACTTGAGGCTTATGGCCAAGTTTGAAAAATAGGGACTAGTTGACGTCCATGGTACTTTTGAGCTCCCAGTCTATTATTCTATAAGCCTATTGTGAATGTTTTACATAAATTTTCTTCTACAATTTTGAAAACATAAGAAAGTGTTGTTGGAAGGCTCCACCAGAGATTCTGGCTAGGGGCTGAATAATAGGATTTCTCTACTCAGCATACTTTTTCCAGATTTGGAAGGAAGAAGAAGCTTAAATAATTTTTCTTAGTTATCAATCAATTTTGCAATCAATCAATAAACATTTATTCAGCACCTACTACATGTCAAGGAATTTGAATACAAAGAAAATCATGAAATAGCTCCTTGCTTCCAAGAAACTCTCAACAAGCACTGACTCTGTGCTGGACAATCTGCCATCACTGAAATTTCATTTGAGAGATCAAGGCAGAGTAGGGAGTCACCAGTGAGGTACAATTAAGTGGCAGTGAAAGTTTTGCCTGTCCCAAAAAATCTTCTCCATCGATCTGAGATTCCTATTCAGTCATTTACAGGAGTATTGTCTCCAGAAGTTTACAATGCAAATCAAGTGTGCTTATTAGCACAAAGTAGTTTCTTACATGAGTTCACTAAAACCTTTGAGAACGAACTTATTTTCTGCATCAAAAATCATTTCAGATGGTCTGTCAAGTGTTTTTTTTAGCTAATCCTCATTAAAAGTACATTTATTTTTCAATAAATTGAGACCATCTTTGAAAATCTGCACTTTGCGGTTGCCATAGCTATAAAGGAAATTATTTCAATGATAAATGGGCAGAGTAGTATTAAGTCCTAAACAGATGAGGATTTGAGAATAGGATGGAGAGATCAAAGGCTGTAAGGCTCATGGAGAAGAAGTACCTGGAGGTTGGAAGAAGCACTGAACATGGAGAGTAGGGTTAAAAAGCCAAATTTCGTTTGCTTCATGAATTTGCCTTGGGCCAGCCCTCTGGTTGAATATATTATATCAAAATTATAATGATATCCCATTAGAGACAAAGTATTCAGTACAATTTTTTGCAGTTTTCTTGAGATATTTTTTGCCTGTTATTAATATATTATAGTCTTTCGAATGGGCAAAAACAGAGAATTACATTAGAAAAAATACAGATCTTCATGTTTGTCATTATTAACATTATGTGCATCTCAATTTGGGGGTCTAAATCTAATTAAGATTAAGGAATTAAGGATTAAGGAATGGAATCAAATGTCTGTGCTAATGAGTTATCTGAAACTATAAGTAGATGATAACAGCTAATTCAAGTAGTTTTCCCTAACTGTCATGAAAATATTAATAAAAGCTATGGAACATCACTAGAAATGATTTATTATAGTTAGTCTATATTTTATTTCATTTCCAGGGAATTTCCTGAGGAGTAGCCAGAAAAGAAACCACATACACTTTGAAAGGCAATTGAATTTATAATATTCTTAATTTATTAATGTATGTACATATATATATAATATGTACATATATTATATATGAGAGAGAGAGAAGGAGAGAGAAAGGGAGGGAGGGAGAAAGAGGGAGAGAGAGAAAGAGAGAGAGAGAGAGAGAAAGAGAGAGAGAGAAAGAGAGAGAGAGAGAGAGAGAGAGAGAAAGAGAGAGTAGTGTAGTGCTGGACTCAAAGTCAGAAAGATCTGGGTTGAATTTCCACATTTGACTCATACTGGTTAGCATTGGCCAAAGTAGGTTAACCTCTCAGGACACCAAACAGCTCTCTAAGGCTGTCAAGTTGTAGATCAGTTGCTGATTGAGTTTGTAGAGGGCATTTTCTTACCCAGGAGCTACCTACATAGAGATAATCACTTATCTAGATTTATATATAAAATTTGTGCATGTGTATATCTTTATGCTAAAATTCCACCTTAACAATACTTAGCAATTAGAATTAGTCTTTAGTCTTCACAGTTAGTCTTATCAATTAGAATCAGAAGTCTTAGCAATTCTCAAAGATTCCAAGTTGCAGGGAGAGGGGAGAAACAGTGCTGAACAGTGATTTTCCTGTCAGTAGTTCCCTAAATCAAAGGAAACCATAGATCCAATTTTAAAAAAAAGAAACAGAACACCAAACTGTAGGTGTATGTTGTGCATTTCATGGCATTTTACCTTTTTTTGAATTGCTGGTGTCTTAGACAATGGGGACCGCTGAAGTTGCTTTATCTTTCGTGCATTATTTCTCTTTTGGAACATTCTGAGAGATCTTGAGTATGAATTTCATTGATCAGAATACCCATAAATTATGAATGTGCATTTTAAGTAACTGGAAGTGTTTAATGTAGTTCAATCATTGTCAGTTGAAATAATAACAAAATTCAGACCTTTGGCACCATATTTATTAACTCATTGGAGTTAATAATTGAAAATAATTGAAAATATGGGATATAACTGGTTTTGCCAGAACCTATTTTGGATTGGATCCTATGATTTGTAATTGATGAAGCCTACATTATAGTATTCCACGGACAGTTGCTTTGCTCAATTCAATCACATGATGAGGGCTTTTTGCCTAGTGCCCCTGAGCCGGGTCAAATTTGAAAAAAAAAGATGCTTTGAACTTTGTCATACCTGTACCATTAGAGAGGGGTTAACAAGCATAAGACAGTCACTATTTTAAGGGTGAGTAAAACAGCACAATATACTGTGTACTACAAAAAAACTGAAATAGTTTTAAGAAATCCTTCATCCCCAATATGTATATGCATTCAAATGTTGCTTTTGCGCTTATTTTACATGAAATAATTTGCATGAAGTAAACCGGCAATTATTGCTCATGACAGCTGATATATTGTGTATTATAGCTGTTATGATAATTTATATATTTGTCATTTTTCTATTCTAAGGTAATCCCAAAAGGATCATTTCCTACTACTCTCAGCAAGGCACTGTGTGCACTGGAATTTTCTCTTTTGGTCTAGAACTGTGTTTTAATTGATAAAGAGAATTTCTAATGAGGAAACCCCCTTCTACTAATGAAGATCATTACTTAAATAGTTTTAGAGCTGTACGGGTCATTGGCTGGCAAAGAGGCCTGACTAGCCAGTAACAATTAGTACTTGTAAGTGTTGGAAACAGAAGTTAGATCTTCCTGAAACTGAGTCCAGTTTTCTATTTACTTTATTTTATTTTCTATTTCCATACTACCTCTTAAGCACTGGAGATATAAAGACAAAAGGATAAATATTAAATTTTTAATATAATATAAAATATTAAAATTAAAAACATTAAAAAAATGTTTCCAAGAAACTCACATCTAACTGATAACATGAGAATATAAGATGACTTTCCCACTTTTTTAGCACCCCTATTTATAGACTGAGGAATTGCTAAGTCATCTTTCTTCCATTCTTGTCATTTTGTCTTAGGTCTTCCTTCTGACATCATGTGATAAGGCTTCCACTCATTTATTGTAAAGCTAACATTTTTTCTGAATCTACTTAATGACTTTTTTATGTTCGTCTTCTGCCCTAGACGCTTGATCTCATTCTTAACATCCTTCTGTTCTATAGGTTATGTGACTTCCCCCATCTTTTCCATTTTCTCCTGCCTCCTGTTCCCTTAATTCCCTTCTCATTCAATGATCTGCATGGGTCTTTGTGTTCACAATCCTTTTCTTTTCATTGTGACTTAGGGTTACTTTATTGTTATAACATTTACATTGTATTTGCTGAATTCATCATTTGTTTTGGACATACATACTATGAGAACATGTAGGTACCATTAGGGACAAGAGTATGTGCATATTTAATTTTTGCATGGTACATAAATTCTGTGTATACTGAGAACAATAAAAAGAGTGCCTTGATAAGATACAACACCAATGCAATACCCATAATAGACACTATGAATATACATGTATATTTCCAATGTAAATTTGCAAAATAAAATTAACTCTGCCTCAAAGGCAAAACCAAAATATTATTTGAGACATCATTAAAATACAAGGAGGTAAGGTTTAACAGGGCACTTATCACTAATCCAGGGAGCACCAACATCTTAACCCTTCTTTCTCTTAGACCTCCCTAAAAAACAATTTCCCCTAGATAAATTTCTCTCTCTACCCACTCACAGCTTGCTTCTCTCTCTTTGGGCAAACTCCTCCCACTCTGAGTTCCATATGACCCAGGCTCCTTGTGACCACAGGCTCCATATGTTTGGACTATTCATGAGTGGGGAAGATCTTTCTATTCTATTAACATTACATTAGGTTGTTGTTAAGTCATGGCTGACTTTTGGTGACCCTACTTAGGGTTTTCTTGGCAAAGATACTGGAATGGATTGCCATTTCCTTCTCTAGCTCAGCTTACAGATGAAGATACTGAAGTAAACAGGGTTAAATGACTCACCCAGAGTCACACAGCTAGTCAGTATCTGGGGTCAGATTTGAACTCAATTCCTTCTGATTTCAGGTCCAGTTTTCTTTCTACGGTGCCATCTAGCTGCTGTACTTGATAGGGACTTTCATCTTAATGATCTGACAGTACCTTTAATTATTTTAGTAGCCTATAAATTCCTTCCTAATCAAATATATTTCTACAGTAAAAGGAAAAATAATACTTCCCCCTTTTTGGGGACCAAGGTGTGTTATGAGTTTAGGGGAAGTGATTCTGAAGATAAATTTTGCAAATGATGAAGTTCATGATTTTAAATTTAAGAAATAAAATAACTGAATAATGGAAGAAAAAGTATTGTAAGTGAACTTCAAAGATGGCAACAGCACTGTGGTCTATTGGAACATAAGACAAAATATCATAATTCCTTTTTTCATTATTATACTATGTCCAATCATCCCAATGGACAAATATCAGCTGAACAACTTTTTTGTTTCTACCTGAAATAACAAGGTGAGTATATAAAACTTGATTCTATAAATGGGAGTAAAAAAAAATCCTTAACTATAAAAATAATATACACACATTTTACCTACTTGATAGAAATGAATCACATTGAATAAATATATAGATTGCAATAGAATCACAACTGAGAAAACTGACATTAATAGATAATGTGCGTAAATAACTCACTTTCACAGAGGAAAGTTTAAGATCAAAGCTTTGCTACAATGGGAACAGACAATATTTTCAGAGGATTTTTAGTGGTTAGTGTGTTCGTCCTTCGTTGCTGAAGAAGATCATGCCATCAGAGAAATAATGACATGACTTGCCCTTGACTTTGCTTTGAGTGAGGGAGGGCTGTGCAGGTCACCAGCCTCACTTCTCCTCCAGAGCCATCTGAATCCAGTGACCAGATATTCATCAGGATGACTGTACATGACCCAGGATGAGGCAATTGAGGTTAAGTGACTTGCCCAAGGTCACACAGCTAGTGAGTGTCAAGTGTCTGATGAGAGATTTGAATTCAGGTCCTCCTGACTCCTGCACTAGTGCACCATCTAGCTGCCTTACAGAGGATTTTTACTATAAAGTGAAATATACAGTAGGGATAATGATAGCAATAATAACAATAACTTTTACTATTACTTTATTATGTAGCAGGCATCTTTCTAAGTGATTTTCAATTACTACCTCATTTATTCCTCACAATAACTCAGAATGGTAGGTACTATTATTATCCACATTTTATAGATGAAGAAACCAAGGCAGACAGAGGTCAAATAATTTGCTTAAAGTCACACAGCTACTCTGAGGAGTTACTTGATAAATTTGTGTTTATTCTCAATATTCCACTCTTTCAAGGCCAATGCATAACTCGAATAAAATTCACTCACACAAAGTAAACGTCTCTAATTCATGCAAGTTATACTTGTTATTATATCTGGCAATTTATTGTTGCTATTACTATCATCATTGCTATTATTTAAAGAGGTCAAGTTGAAACTGGTTTAAATTGCATACCACTTTTTTCTATTTTGGTGTCATTTTTACTCTTTGTTCAAACAAATTAATGATCTGACTATACACTAGTAGCTATTTTAGAAAGACTACCACTTGAGTACCTAGTAATTACATTCATGTTATGATATTATTATTTGTTTGTGTGAGTAAACATTTTTTGGCACAGTTATAGAAATTTGTTTTGGGTATACAATGTGAAAAAAAAATAAGTGCAGTGAGAGCACCTATAATCAAAAATAGTAGGGATTAAACCTGTGATGTCATTGGTATAAGGAACTGCAGGTATAGACAATGAGCACTACCAATGTATGTTTTGTCTGCTTATGATTTGCTAGAGAACTGAGAGATTAAATGACTTGCCCAGGATCAGTCAGTTTGTATCAGAGGTAGTTCTTGTACACACCCCTTCAGGTTTTGAGGCCAGTGTCTATCTATTAGGCCATACTACCTGTATTGAGAAATGGCAACTCATAATTTAAAAAAAAAATAGACATTTAAAAGATAAAAAATAAGTTTATCTTGTTTTTGTGGTACCCGTTTAAATAATAGCTGTTAAAATAATATTGATTTTATTAGAAGTATTCATCAAAGTTTTGATGCAGTTATGCATCTTAGTATGGAATTAATGAGCTCAAGATCTTCTCAGATTTAACAAATTATCTCAAGGACAAAATGTGTCTGTCTTCCAAGAACCATCCTAGACCTAGCTCTATAAATGCAGAGGTTAAGTCATCAATAAGCTGCCCAGTAGGTGATGGATCCCTTGATCATAGAAAGCTATAAAACAAAGCCAATGAAACAATAATTTATCATAGGTGGTTTATCACCTTTCACTTCTGTAATGGTAATGACTGAATGATAGAAAGTGGGCCAAAAGTGATGAGGAATGTATAGATTTTAGACTTTATAGAAATATAAACTGTTGGTGGCTCATAGAACCAGCCCAGGCTTATGGTAACGACTGAAGAAAATAAAACATGTAAAATTATTTATAAACCTAAAAACACTATATAAAAGTGATGTATGTGTGCCTACCACTGAAGGAAAAAAAATCATATAAATATTAATGAGCTCATTATAAATGATTCTAGAACTATAAGAAAGTAGTACTTAACTAGAATTGTGACTCCAAGATTCTTCTTAAAGAAGTAAACAAACACTCAAAAAATTGTTGCTTATGTGTCAAATCCTTTTACTTCTTTGGGCCTCAGTTATTACAGAAAAAAAGGAGTTGGTTGGAATAAAGGCTTCTAAGATTCCTTCTGCTTCTTTATTAATGAACAAAAATCAATTTGTTAACCAATTATTTTGTACCAAGTACTAGTGACACAAACGATAATTGAGAATTACTGCTTCCCATGGGGTATGTGTGTATATATATATGCAGAGAGAAGAATTCAATAATCCGTTTGCATAGAAATGCAAAGGATTTGAGATACATTAGTATAGCTAATTATAAGGCCAGATGGTTTTCCATCTTTGAAGAAAGATTACAATTGGTGAATGTTCATTGAGGAAGTGTGAGTAACTATGTCCTACCTTCTATTGCAAAGGATGAGGAAGTCGACAAATTCTATGAATTGTGTAAAAATAAGCATACCAAATTACTAGGTATTTTAATAATTGGTGACTTCCACGCAATGTAGGGCAAAAAGAAAAAATGATAAAAATCATTTTGGAAGATTTTACTCTGGATTAGCAAACAAAAAAGACCAAAAATTTGAATACTACATGGTAGGGTGTCCCTTCCATGCACCTATTGAACTTCCATGTACTGTATTCCTCTACTCTACTTCCCCCACCTTCTTGCTCCTCCTTACTATGAAAACAGATTATCACAATGAATCCCAGTCATGTTGGAATATATTACAAGTCAAATATGAGTCAGAAGCTGTCAAAGGACCTCCCAGCAGATTCTCATGAAATTCACATAGACTAAGAGTCAGTTATTCCATCTCTTCTCCAGGCTGATATTCCCTTTTGCAGCTTTGTATTCAAATTCCTGTTACTCTCCATTTCAAGCTGACTGCAAGCTGGCCACATGGATTAAGAGATTAGTGCTTGTATCTAGGAACAGGGGCCTAGGAGTTTATGCTTATATTTGTCTCTTCACCCAAACTGCTTTCTCTGTGGCTGTATTCTGGACTGGATTTTTGATTTTTTCAAATGAGCTGCATGCAGAAAAATGAGAAGTGTGTGATTGAGCTTCCAAGAATCTCTGTCATCCTGTCTGCTATTTTGGGTAGCAGAGAAAACTTCCATTTTATTTGCAGCTTTTTCATCTTGTCCCTGACCTTGTTTCTATTACAGCCATCAGCCTGTCTGTAACCTTCCTTACTGCTGAAATATATAAGACAATCCTATCTATTACAGAAGGGTTATAAGAGGTAGCTAACCTTATAAAGAGGCTTTTCTGTTATAAGCTTGCAGAAACAGGCCTTCCTTGACCAGAGGATACCACTTATCCTGCCAGCTCCCAGCAACAGCCTTGCTGAATTCCAAGGTATGCCATACCCAATTCACCTTCTGCCTAAATTGAAACATATAAGCTTTGTCCTTTTATTCTTTTGGGGAGTCTCAACTAATTCAGATGGGGTTCCCTTGATGGCTATTTCAATAAACTTTCAATGGGTTCCTAAACTTAGGGGGCTTTGGTATTGATTCTGGTGCTGATTTGTTGCAGCACTGTCAATTTTACCTACATTATCTATACTTCCAACAATTTCATCTTTAGGAACCTGGGGAAATACTCGTAAAATTTTGAGTATAACTCCAACAATTTGAACAATTGGGCTAGTCAATAAGACTAGACAGTAGCCCAAACAGACCCTCAGGACCATAGGGACTGAAGGCAAAGTCTGTGCAGCAGCAATGCATACATATAGGTATGTCTGTTCCATTTTGTCCTAGGCCAGACTGCCACATCTCCTTTCTGTTGTTGGTGAGGCCTCTGGTTTCCTTGATCACAGTCTTATCTGTCTTTGCTCTTGGACAGTTTCCTACCTAAAGAGATTAGAGATGAGAAGAAATAACTTCAGGAAGAGCTGAAGTTTCTTTCCCCCATTCTCCTACAAGATAACTAGGACTTGTGTGCCAATGGCCTAGAGACTTAACTAAGTTAAAAAACGTGACCTCTCTCTTTTCCTCACTTGTGCATTCCATGATCCCTTCAAACTGATGCCATCGTTCATTTCAGCCCTATGCTCATGGCACCAAATCCTCAAAATAATTAACCTTACATATTTAGCATTTACTTATTTGTATATGTGTTGTTTCCCCCAAAAGAGAATAAATTCCTCAAGGACAAAATATTTTTCCCCCTATATATAGATTCCTAGTGCCTAGTACAACACCTGGCAAAAAAATGAAGTAGAATTTTAAAGATATTTAATAATATTTGGATTGAATGAGTGAATGACTAAATTAATGAATGAATGGTGAGATATGGCAAGTAAAAGCAAATCAGAAAAAGAATATAAACTCATTCATAAAATCTTCCAAGGTAGAATACTGAAAAATTATGGATGAAATTGTTAAATAAAAAGTGAGAAGGAATGAAGTAAAAAAAAATGACATGAGACCCACTTCAATTATATGAATTCAGTAGCATTTAAGGATGAAATTGAGAGTAGGAAAAGTGGAGCCTGAGGCAAGACAGCAACGTAAAAACAGCAACCCAACCAAACTCACCCAATATTTCCCTCCAAACAATTTTAACAAAGGGCCTGAAATAAAATTCTGGAGGAGCAGATCCAACAAAATGTCAAGGTGAGAATTTTTTCAGTCTAAGATAACTGAAGAAATCAGCAGCAATGTCTGTGACACTGGTGTGAGGGCCAGCCTTGAGTGCATATAGCATCAGCACAGGGTTTGGTCTTTTACGAAGCCTCAACAGTTGCTGCAGCCGTTTCAGGTGCTCTCAGCATAAAGACCATAAGGAGGTCAGACAGGTAAAAGAAAAAGAGGATACAGGGAATCCTTTGCTGGCACTGGATGGAAGTCCTGGAATTCTTGAATAGCTCTATTCCCTGTTCATAATTCTGGGTCAAAGTTCTAGGGTGGAGAGGAACACTTGTGGTTGGTCACAAGAAAATAGAGGACCTGCTATTAGTTCCTTGCCACAGTCTCAGGGCTAAGAGAAATTCTAACACCTTTGCAGAAGAGCAAGAGACTTTCCTGGATAAAAGATCACAGCAATGGTTAGGAGACCAATGACCAAATCTCCCCAGATTACACCACCTTAGAAGCCTCTTGAACAAATGTTCTCCTCCTTGAACTTGAACTATGACCAAGAAGTGGGCATAGGATATGGAGTTTCCAGATAATATTTTGTCCTCCATCAATTGTTGCCTCTGTAATCTACTTATAATCAGTTCTGAGGTACCCTCTCCATCTGTAGTTTGAGAGCTTCTGAAACTGTTTCTACTTCTGTCTCTATCACCTAGTCCTATCACTATTGTTTGATTCATATGGGCTCTGTACCAACCTCCATACCCCTGTCACAGATCCCTCTTTCCAACGTCCCAAATTTTCCTGTTCTAGAAAACTGTCTCTATATCTCTAGAATTTGATATGAGATATTATTTTAAAGTGGTTGGAGGGGAATGTTTGTAGAGTTCTTTCTTTAATCAGTCATCTTGGGTTCCTCCCTAGAAATATTGGTATATGTGGCTCTTCATAAAGTTATTATTATTATATATGTGACTCTTAATAAAGTGATATTATCATATTATTATTATTAAAGTTATTATTACTAGAAAGAATCTACAGAGACAGAGAGCATCATAGTGAGTCAATTATATTGGATGATCTCCAAAAAAATAAAATAGTGAGAAAAAGAGATGCACTAAAAGAAGTGAGAAAGGGAAAGAAAATTATTTTATAAAACAGAAGTGCACAAGGTAAACCTATATGCATTTGTATTTATGCACATATGTGTTCAATTGGATACAGAAATCTATCTTTCCAAGAAAGTAAGAGGGAAAGAGGATGAGAATTTAGGGATGGTTTGATATGAAGGATAGATGTTTAAGGGATGGAGTAGTAAGAAGGAAATTAGACTCTTGAGGAAGGACAGTACAAAGAGAGAGACTGAGAGAGAGAGAGACAGAGACAGAGAGACAGGAACATAGAGAGACAGAAAGAGACAGAAGGATAAATAGAAGAAAATGGGATAGAGAGAAATACACAGCAATTGGTAATCATAATTGTGAATGTGAATAGAATGAGCTCACTAATAAAGTGGAAGCAAGGACCAAAATAGATTAGAAAACAGAATCAACCAATATGTTCTTTACAAGAGATATAGCTGCAAGAGAAAAGTACACACAGAGACAAAATAAGGGACTGGTGTAGAATCTCTTATGCTTTAGCTAAAGTAAAAATGCCAAGGTGGGTGGTAGTAGTGGTCAGGACACCAGACAAAATAAAAATAACCTCATTAAAAGAGATAATCAGGGAAAAGATATTGAACCAAATTTATGAAAAGAAGAGCTATCTTCCAAATGGTAAATGGTCAAGATAAATGGTCAAGATAAATTTCACAAGAAATCAAAGCTATATGAAATCATATAAAAATGGTCTAAAACTCCATTGATTAGAGAAATGCACATTATAACAACTCACACCTTTCAGAAATAACAAATGCTGGGGGGATGTAGAAATATAGGCACATAAACAAATTGCTGATAAAATTGTGAACTGCTCCAACTATTCTGAAGAACAATTTAAAACTAGATGCAAAGAGCTATAATACTATGCATAACTTTTGACCAGACCATAACATCACATTTGACCTACCATTACTAGGTGTGTATCTCAAGGACATCAATGGAAAGGACACACACACACACACACACACACACACACACACACACACACACATACACACACTCACACACCTGCACATAAATATCTAAAGCAGCTCTTTTTATGGTGGCAAATATTTGGAAATTGAGATGATACTCATTATTTGGGAATGGCTAAAGAAGTTGTGGTATACGATTGTGATAGGACACTGTTGTTCTAAAAGAACTTGTCTTGCAGGGTGGAGTCAAGATGGCATGAGTAATAGCACGCACTTTCTAGAGTACTGCCCCCAAACCCAGGCAAATACCGGTAGAATGATTCTAAACAAGTTCTGGAGTTGCAGAACCCAGAGAATGATGGAGTGAAACAAATCTCCAGCCCAAGACAGCCTGGAAGGCTGCTGGAAACTGTCTATTGCACCAAGGTGGGGGCAGGGTGCAGTCCAGCACAGACAGGACCTGAGCAAGCCTTGGAGAGACTGAATTTCTCACAACTGTAGCAGTTTCCAGATTTCAGGACCCCAAAACACTATGGTTAAACTGTAAGGTCAGTGGAAAAAGCTTGTGGGAATAGTGTAGGAGAGTGGAGTGATCTGGCCCCAGCCCCAGGATGGCAGACGGGGAAGGGGGCAGAAGAACCCGTGGCAGCCACAGCAGCAACAGGGGCAAAATAAGCAACAGTTTCTGGAGCTCTAGGCTGACCAATTGTGGGGGAATTGAGTGGCTGACACTACACCCCCCCCACCTCTACTGGAAGCAGAGATCTATCTAGACAAAGAGCTCAAAAGTCAGGTAAATGACTGAGGAAATGAGCAAAGATCAAAAAAAAAAAAAGAATCAAACTATAGCATCTTGCTTTGGTGATAAGGAAGACCAAAACATGCAGACAGAAGACAGCAAAGTCAAAGCTCATCCATCCAAAGCCTCCAAGAAAAATATGTATTGATTTCAGGTCAGGGAGGAGCTCAAAAAGGATTTTGAAAATCAAGTAAGAAAAGTAGAGCAAACATTGGGAAGACAAATGAGAGTGATGCAAGAAAATTATGAAAAATGAGCTAACTTCTTGCTAAAGAAGACTCAAAAAATGCTGAAGAAAGTATCATTGTGAAAAACAGACTAATACAAATTACAAAAGAGATCCAAAAAGCCAAAGAAGAGAATAATGCCCTAAAAAGAAGAATTGGTTAGATGGAAGAGGATGTCCAAAAGCTCACTGAAGAAACAATTCCTTAAAGAATAGAATGGAGCAGATGGAAAATGACCATGAAAAATCAAGGAACTATAAAACAAAACCAAAGGAATCAAAAAATAGCAGATAACATGAAATATCTCAGTGGAAAAAAACAACTGACCTGAAAAACAGATCCAGGAGAGATAAATAAAAAAAATTGTGGGACTACATGAAAATCTTGAATGAAAAAAGAGCTCAGACATCATCTTTCAAGAAATTATCAAGGAAAACTGCCCTGATATTTTAGAACAAGAGGATGAAATAAATATTAAAAGAATCCACCAATCACTTCTTAAAAAAGATCTCAAGAGGAAAACTCCTAGTGTACCCAAATTCCGGAGCTCCCAGATTAAGGAGAAAATATTGCAAGCAAACAGAAAGAAACAATTTGAGTATTGTAGAAATGCAATCACTATAATACAGGATTTGGCAGCTTCTACACTAAGGGATTGAAGGGATTGGAATAAGAAGTCAAAGGAGTTAGGATTAAAAGCAAGAATCACCTACCCAGCAAAACTGAGTATAATACTTGAGGGGAAAAAATGGTCATTCAATGAAATAGAGGACTTTCAAGCATTCTTGATGGAAAAATGAGAGCTGAATAGGCAATTTTACTTTCAAACACAAGAATCAAGAGAAGCGTGAAAATGTAAAGAGGAAGGAGAAAGCATAAAGGTCTTACTAAAGTTGAACTGTTTACATTCGTATGTGGAAAGATAATATTTATAACTCTTGAGAATTTTCTCAGTAATAAGGTAGTTGGAGGGATTATACACATATAGACAGAGGGCACAAGGTGAGTTGAGTAGAAAGGGATGATATCTATAAAAATAAAATTAAGGGGTGAGAGAGGAATATATTGGGAGAAGAAAGGGAAAAATAGAATGGGGCAAGTTATCCCTCACATAAAAGAGGCAAGAAAAAGCTTCTTCAATGGAAGGGAAGAGAGGCAATGGGAGAGGGGAAAAATGAACATTACTCTCATCCCAATTTTGCTTAAGGAGGGAATAACATGAATATTCAATTTGCTATGAGAATCTATATTACCCTACTGGAAAGTAGGGGAGAAGGGGATAAGTAGGGGGTGGGGGATGATAGAAAGGAGTGCAAATGAGAGGAATATGTAATTAAAAGTAAATACTTTTGAGGAGAGATAGGGTCAAAAGAGAGAATAGAATAAATGGGGAGCAAGATAGAATGGAGGGAAATATAGTTTTTCACAACATGATTTTTATGGAAGTCTCTTGCATAACTACACATGTAAAATATGTATCAAATTGTTTGCCTTCTCAGTGGGGATGAGTGAGGAGGGAGGAATAAAAGCTGGAACTCAAAGTTTTAATAAAGAATGTTGAAAATTTTTTTTATATGCTACTGTGAAATAAGATATATAGGAAATGGAGTATAAAAATATATCTTTCCCTGCAAGAGAAGGGAGGGATACAATAGAAGGGAAGGCAAATTGGGTGAAGGGGTAATAAGAATACACACTAACTTGGATTGGGTGGGAGGGAGGGATGGGGAGAAAATCTGGCACTCAAAATTTTGTGGAAATAAATGTTGAAAACTAAAAATAAATAAATAAATTTAAAAAAAGAAGTTATCTTTATAGCACAGAACCAACAATTTACAAATACAGAGGACACCCTGACTTCTCAGTTCTTTCTCTCTTGTGCTGGCTTATAGCACATCTGCTTTTTAGAACTCTACTTCCAAGACAAAACTCCTGGGTCCAAAGAGGATTCTGTTGCTTGTGCCTCTAAACAAGAAGAAGAAATAAAATAAAGCAAAAATGAACAAGAGGAAATAAAACAACAATTCAATCTCAGCCGTGTTTCTTTGGGTCACAGAATAAAAGTAGGATGGAAGAAAAGGTAGTCCTTCCCCTTATCAAGTCAGTCTATGGTACCCATGACCCTCATCCTCTATGGATATAGAGAGAAAGAGAGAACATAATCATCCTAGTCTCATAATTTGAAAGACCTAGCTAATGGAAAGAGACTTTTGCTACACATGCCAGGGAAATGTAGGATGTGTTCTTCCACCAACAAAGTGCTTCCACGTTAGGCAATCTGGGCATGTGCAAAGCACAATTACATCCATTACTTTGTATTATATTACATTTCATTCATGTGGGACAATCTGTCAAAGACACCAAAGAAGGGAATGAATTCCCAGGTTCATGAAATATATAATAATGTTCAAAGTGTGTGTGTATGTGTGTGTGTGTGTGTGTGTGTGTGTGTGTGTGTGTGTGTGTAATAGTAATTTAGCTGGGAAGATCTTCATCATTCATTAATAAGTCCATATGATTTCCTTAAATCACCTGGAAGTACAACTCAGGTGTGGTGAGAGGAACTTGCTGAACAGGCAGAACAAGAAGGGTGAAGCAGAACCAGGAGGAAGTGAGTGATCATGGTGGGGTCAGAAGGGAGAGGACATAGGCAGTGAGGGGCACCAAGGTTCAGACTCATGAGTGTTTGCTTGTGAGAAGGCTCTGGCTGAGAGGGATAGGTTTAGGAATGGCTTGGCTCTCTGCAATGATCATATTTATTAATTTCTTGGCCACCATGAAAGAATTTGCTTTCTGGTTCTGGGATTTTACCTTGTGGTTTCTACATAAATGTTTAGACCTCAGCCTAAAGACACTGGGGGAATCAAGCAGATGATCTGGTTCTCAGCTCTGAATGGCAGTCAGGAGGTGAGGAGGAGCATTGACCTGATGGAGCTGGAGGAGGCTGTGGAAAGGGAACCCTACTTGCCAATCCTGGGCAGAAAAGCTTGTGGTTGCATCCAGAACAGAGCATAGGTCAGGAGAAGAGTAACCTCCTCTTACTTTATTGTGCCACCTTGGAGGAAATGACAACTTACAGCTCCCTAGAGAATACCCTCCGCTTGACAAAGGACTCAAACATTTAGTAAATGACTGGGAAAATGTTCCAAAAAAGAAAAAAATATAAGACTATAGAAGGTTACTTTGTTGGTGAACAGCTATTTTCTTCCATTCTTTCATATGTGGAAGAGCAATGTATACCATCAGAGGTCAAGAATTTTGCATCAAAAGCTTTCAAAATAAATAATCAATGGTCTCAGGCCATGGAACAGTTCAAAAATGATTTTGATATCCAAGTAAGAGAGGTGGATGAAAAATTTGGAAGAGGAATGAGAGTGATGCAAGAAAATCATGAAAAGTGAGTCAACAGCTTGTTAAAGGAGACCCAAAAAATGCTGAAAAAAAACCACCTTTAAAAATAGACTAACTCAAATGACAAATGAGGTTCAAAAAGCCAAATCAGGAGAGGAATGTTTAAAAAGCAGAATTAGCCAAATGAAAAATGAGATTCAAAATCTTGCTGAAGAAAATATTTCTTTGAAAATTAAAATGGAACTTATGGAAGCTAACGACTTTATGAGAAACCAAGAAATTACAAAATAAAACCAAAAGAATGAAAAAATAGAAGACAATATGAAATATCTCACTGGAAAAATAAAACTGACCTGAAAAATAGATCCAGGAGAGACAATTTAAAAATTATGGAACTACATGAAAGCCATGATCAAAAAATTAGCCCAGATATCATCTTTCATGACATTATCAAGGAAAAATATCTTGGTATTCTGAAACCAGAGGGTAAAATAAATATTGAAAGAATCCACTGATCACCACCTGAAAGAGATCCCCAAAGGAATATTCCTAGGAATATTGTAGCAAAATTTCAGAGTTCCCAGGTCAACAAAAACATATTGCAAGCAGCCAGAAAGTAACAATTTGAGTATTGTGGAAATACAATCAGGATAACACAAAATCAACAGCTTCTATATTAAAGGATCAAAGAGTTTGGAATATGACATTCCAGAATTCATAGGAACTAGGATTAAGACCAAGATGACCTACACAGCAAAACTGAGTATAATACTTTAGGAAAAAAAAATTGTCCTTCATTGAAATAGAGGACTTTCAAGCATTCTTGAGGAAAATACCAGAGTTGAGTAGAAAATGGCTCTTTCAAACACAAGAATCAAGGGAAGCATGAAAAGGTAAACAGGAAAGAGAAGTCTAAAGGAACTTACTGAAGTTGAACTGTTTACATTCCTACATGCAAAGATAACATTTCCAGTTCTTGAAGCTTTTCTCAATATTTGGGTAGTTGGAGGAATTATACACATATGAATAGATAGAGGGCAGAGAGCGAGTTGAATAGGAAGGGATGATATCTGAAAAAATAAAAATAAGGAGTGAGAAAGGAATATATTGGAAAGAGAAAGGGAGAAATGGAATGGGAAAAGTCATCTCTCATAAAAGAGGCAAGAAAAAGCTTTTCCAATGGAGGGGAAAATGGGGTAGGTGACAGGGAATAAGTGAATCTTACTCTCCTCAGATTTGGCTTAAGGAGGGAATAACATGTACACTCAATTTGGTATGAAAATCCATCTTACACTGCAGGAAAGTAGGGGAGACAGGGATAAGCAGGAGGTGAGGGGATGATAGAAGGGAGGGTAAATAGGAGGAGGGAGTAAATAGAAATACATCCTTTAGGGAAGGGACAAGGTCAAAAGAGAGAATAGAATAAATGGGGAACAGGATAGGATGGAGGGAAGTATAGTTTGTCTTTCACACGACTATTATGAAAGTCTTTTGCAAAACTATACTTATATCCTATATTGACTTGTTTGCCTTCTCAGTGGGGATGGGAGGGGAAGGAGGAAGGGAGAGAATTTGGAGCTGAAAGTATTAGGAACAAATGTTGAGAACTGTTTTTGCACATGCCTGGGAAATAAGAAATACAGGTCATGGGGAAATCTATATTACCCTACAAGAAAAGAGAGCAGATAGGGATAAGTAAAGGGAGAGGTGTGATGGAGTGGAGGGCAGATTGGGGGAAGGGGTAATCAGAATGCATGGTGTTTTCAGTTGGGGAGAGGGGAGACATGGGGAGAAAATGTGGAACTCAAAATTTTGTAGAAATGAATGTTGAAAACAAAAAATAAGCAAACAAACAAACAAATAAATACACAATTCACTCGATAAAAATAAAAATAATAGTAGGTTCATCAAACCCCATCTCAGATTAAAGAAATATACAGACAGTATCACAAACCCCATATCAATTTGACCATATATTGGAAAAATGAATCAAATACTGTAAGTAGGGCATTTCTAGATACTAGGGCAGAGATACTAATGGTTGTAGGGAGTAATACTCCTGCTTCAATGTATTCCTTTGTAGTATTTGTAATATATCGTGTCCAGCTGACACATGATACTGCTTTAAAGTAGTCACTTCTGAAGGTTCAGGTAAAGTGATGGGGTCCATTTTTATTTTACCCACTAAAACTGTATAAATTCCTATCTTCCATACTGCAACCTGATATCTCCCCTCAGGTAATATCTCTATTTCTATGATGTATTCAGCAATGGGTACAATTATCACAGAATATTCTTTGTTATGTAATTGTCCAATTTTCATCTTTATATTGACTTGTCTGGCTGATTTTTAGCCCCTTCACATCCTGTGATGGTGACAGGAGTTCCATGTTTAAACCAATCAGACTTTGGAAAGTACTGGGATAGATGGAAGTAGTCAATATGTCAAACTTATGGCTAACTACATGCATGAGCATGTTGAAATATCAAAATTGGGAAATTCATGGCAAACAAGTCTGTGACAAAGAATTATGGGAAGATATATGGGACATGTTTTTGGTTACAAATTTGTCACTTTTCCATGTAGATGCTCATGCCAGAATGTGAGTACCATGCATATGCTGATCAACTATCAAAGATTGCTACTCAACATATTGTACCTACTCTGACACCAACTGATGATCCTGTACTAGCCAAATGGGACAATCAAATGGCTGGAAATTTAGGGGTCCAGGCCACACACCAGCGGGCACAAAACTGAGGTATAATAATATCTCTTATTCATTGTTAAAACAAGTAGGCGAATAATGTTACATACGTCATTTGGAAAATGAACAGGCTATTACTCAGGTAATAACTGGGGAGATAACAGGAGAAAACTACCAGCCCGATTTGGAAAATACATTATATAGGACCCCTACCCCAAGATAAAGGATACAAATTTATGTGCTTGTGTTGACACCCATTCAGGTATACTAGTGGCTTGCCCCTATAAGAATGCGATCCAGAAAAACACCTGTAAAATTGTAGATATCATAAGACTATTTTTTGGAGACCCAATGCAGATTCAAAGTAACAAAGGGTCACATTCCAAAGGTAATGAAATGAAGAAATATTGTATAGTGAATAATATTGAATGGATATATCATATTCCATATTATCTGCAAGCACCTGGGTTAGTAGAAAGAATGAAAGGATTATTTAAAGAACAGTTAAGGAAATTAAGTTCTAATAATTCTTATTAATATTGGAAAGATAATTTGTTCATTGCTTTACATAATCTGAATAATAGACTGCAAATTAGAAAACAAAAAGCATATAAGATCCTAAATTTTGAGTACTGGATTGGACTGTGAGGCCAGATGTTCCAGCACCATATCTAGGGACACCTGGTTTGGCAGGATATGATTTAAATTGCTTAGAGGAGTGTCAGGCCTAGAGGCCTAAGGGCTACCCGAGTCTTACCTTACCTATCGCAGGTCTTTGGCTGGCCAAACCAGATAAACGTATGAGAGAAGAGACTTTCCAGAGTCAAACAAGGGTTAGGCTTTATTCAGGGTCTTGGTTACATGTGCAGGGTGAATTCCTCCTTAGGAGAGAGGAATCCTCTTCCCAAGGAGGCAAAGATCTTACAGTAAGAGAATGGAAGCGGGAGTGGAAGAGGGAAGAGGGAAGAGGGGCCTTCTGTCCTCTAAGGGCCCCTCAGCGCTAAGAGTGCCTTCAGGCTTTCCTGACCCTACTTAAGCTCTCTCGCCACATAGTTTGCACCTGAATACTGTGCCTGTTAGACAACAATAGGAGTGCTCAGACAATGGATTAATCTAGAGGGCGAGGATGCTCTCCCCAGCAAGTTTCCCACGGGGAAGAGGCAGAAATGCACAAGATAGCCCCCAGGTCTCACACCTCAATTCCCAGCTGTTCCCTGGGGGGCCTCATGAGAACTCTAAGGTTAGAAGTCCTCACCTTTACCTGCCCGAGACTGTCCACATGGAACTGAGCTAACACACCCAACAGAGGAGTTTTGGTTGGATAGGAAAAAAATAAGAACAATCTCCACCAGAATATGTATGAGAATCCCTAAGAGTCATTTTGGAAAGATATTACCTAAATCAGGATTAGCAGCTAGCAAAATACATATGTTGACTGTAGTGATAGATTCTACTTATCAAGAAGAAATTATTGCGACATTCCAAAATTAAGCTAATGAACCCATACAGTTTTGTAAAAACGATAGAATAGTTCAGTTGATTATTATTCCTTATGAAACAAGAGTACTTGTGAAAACTGATCCTCCTGAAATAACTAGAAGAGGAACTGGAGGATTGGGATCTGATAGAATAAAATTGAGAGCTAAAGTATGGGTAAAATGGAAACCAGATGATGTTCCAAAAGGTGCAGAAATTACAGCACATGGGAAAGATAAAACTCCAACGTTTGTTTATTCAGGAGAGGATGATTACCAAATTGTACCCTTACCTCATATATTCTACTGTGAATGAGACTATGATGGTAGATTCATGGACTCCAGAACCACAGCTGACCCTCTATCTACCCTCTTTCAGGTTATCGTTTACTTGTTTCTTTTTTGACTTTTCATTTGTTAAACTTGTTTGCTAGATTTGTTTCCTATAGGCTTAGTACCATCCCACTGCAGATATATGATCTCTTAAGCCAGGTGTCACCCCCATCCATGATGGTGATGTGTCATCTTTGGAACTTAAGTCAACCAAATGCCAGATGTCAGCTAAAGAACTGATTTCTCGAATGGGCCCTCTTGGTGCAGGAATAGCTCTAGATCCAATTTCAGCAGGAAGTAGTTATGGAAAAAAGAGACCTTTACTTTTTACCCTAAGATTTTGGGTCCCATTTGTTGAGGAAGAATGAGGAGGTTCTTGTGCTCAAGCCCCACCCTAAAATATTGTTTTATGTGCTCCTTTTGTGTGATCCATGTTATAGTGTTGTAAAGTTCTGCTGACAACATTTGCCTAAGATATTGTTTTATGTGCTTATTTTCTGTTATTCTTGTTAAAGTTTTGTTAATACCAATTGTCCCACCGACCTATGTAATGAATAGCAAAAATATAGGGGCCAAATGTAATAGTAATTTAAATGGAAATTAATCAATAGTCCCAGTGATTTGCTTAGATCACCTGGAATCCTAAGTCACATGTAGTAGGAGAAGTTTACTGAACAGGCAGAACAGGAAGGATGTAGCAGAACTGGGAAGAAGTGAGTTATTGTGGTTGGGTCAGAGGAGAGAGGACATAGGTAGTCAGGGGCAGAAAGGCCCAGACTCTTGAGTGTTTGCTTGTGAGAAGGCCCTGACTGAGGGGAGGAGGCTAGGGAATGGCTTTTCTCCCTGCAATGATCACGTTTATTAACTTCTTGGTCACCATGACAGATTTTGCTTTCTGGTTCTGGGATTTGGCTTTCTGATGTCTAAATAAATGTTTTTCTTCTGCCTTCTATATAGAGAATCTTTTATATTTTGTGGTTCAGAACGATGCTGGCATATTCATAGACACCACCAGTGCTGTGAATATAGCCTTGGTGATAGAGTGTATGTGTGTGTGTGTGTGTGTGTGCGTGCACACGTGTGTGTGTGTGCATGCGCACATGTGTGTGTGTTGAAGGACAAAATAATGTTGAATAAGTATAAAAAGAGAGAAAAGAGTTAAATTTTAAGACCTTGAAATGCCACTCTGAACAGTTTGATATGCAAGTAGATTATTCATCTGTACATATATATACATATATATATGTATCTATATATATAGATACATACATACATACATATATATGTATATATATACATATATATGTATATATATATGTATATATATATATACATATATATATATATATATAGCAAGGTTCCACATTGGATAGAGAATTGGATCTGGAGTCAAGAAAATCAGGGTTCAAATCTGATTTGAGATGCTTGTTACCTGTGTAACCTTGGGCAAGTCATTTAACCTCTGTTTGCCTCAGTTTCTTTAGCTGAAATAGGGAAAATGAGAACACCTATCTCATAGGATTATTGTGAGGATCAAATGAGATAATATTTGTGAAACACTTAGTAGAGTGCCTGATTCATAATAGGTTTTAAATGAATGCTTATTATACTCCCTCCATCCCCTACATATCTTGGATTGATATTCCACTGACATGTGACATCAGTGAGTTGACCAATATTGAGTTAGGCCTAGAACTGAATAGGGCAGGATGAATAAGGCAAAAATTTATCCTGTTTACAATCACCCACATGACAATTTTTATTTCATTCCTGTGATGTTATGGATCACTTCGTACCATAATTTTCAAAGATTTAAAATTGTGGCATGACATATTGCATTACAAAGAAAAATGTTCCTTGCACATAGTAGGTACTTAAAATATACTAATTGACTTGGGTCAGTTTCAATATACAAACAATATTTAATTGATATCAAAAATTGTGAACAAGGTAATAAATGAGAGTTACAATCTGAAAGGAGGAGATTTATTTATCTAGAGGAAGGGATAGTGAATGGACAACTCATGTCCCTTATTGACGCTCATGGTAGATAAGAGACTTGGAAGGTTTCAGAATGGTGGATGATCATAACATGAGTAACTTGGAGGAAGTTATGTGCAAGGGGCACATAGGGTGTGTTTACATTGAAGGAACTAGGGATCCATTAAGGTACTGACATATTGTCTGAAAACTGAACACTTCATTAACTGGATATAAGTATGATAAAGAGATTTATGACTGGAATGTACTCTATGTACTATCTACGGGATGTTGCATTCCTTCAATGAATCAATAATTTTATTTCACGTATAAGTTTATTCATGGATTTTTTTCTTTTGTAAGCAGGGAAATATTGAGACTCTTTCTGTACCACACAACTTTCAGCCTAGTATGGAGAAGATGCTTCATGAATATTTGTTTATTCATTACAAATGTTAATTCAATTAAGTTTAAGCTATTTAAATTTATGCAATCTACTAATTATATGTCGCATCGGCTTTTAATATTTTTTTTCAATTTTTTTTCCCATTGAACTGATGGAGATTAAAAATGGGGAATGTTAAACTACCCTGGAGAGAGAAAAAATAAAGTGTGTGACTCTGTAAGGTAGATCTTTTACTAAGATAAATTTGGTGACTATTTAAAACATCTCAGGAGCTTTCCATTTGGGAGTTGTCCCAGAAGACCTAAGCAAGCATGAGAGAATTATTCTATGGTCTCTTTAAACCTTTTATGTCTGGTTGTTTGGTTTGGTTTTGCTAAAAATTCTACTGTGATTTGGTTGGTAAATTGATTAAATGGTGAATAGGATAGAGCAGAAGAAAGAAACTTTCGATAAAGCAGTTCTAACTGATTGTTCTACAAGAATTCCTTATCACCATCAGTAATTAGAACTGAGGCAGCAAGTTAACCTTGAAAAAGACCTCACTACAAATCCAGAGGCCAGAGGGAATTTACTATAGGCAGGCTTAGATCTTTGCCAACCAGTAAAGTGTCTTTGTTCCCTACACAAATTCTCATAGACATCCAGAGGCATTAGATGAATGTAGCATTCAGGATTGCCCACTGCTACATTGATAATGCTCATAAGAAAAGAGATTAAAGAAATCCCTCCTGTACATGGATGTCTTGTCTTCTCTTAAGTTAATATGTTGAATAAATTTATTCCGTTTTAAGTTGGTCACTGCTCATTTTAATGAAATGATTGTGCAAGATATGTAAATATGAAACTGTCTCAACTGATTAATATTTTCATATTTATAAATGATTAAAGTGGAAAATTGGATTTAATACAGTAGAAGAAAATATTAGTTGTAGAAATAGCTGTTTGCAAATATTCTGAGTATGAAAAATTGCTATGAAAATCCATTGTGTGTGAAATGTGTATGCTTTGAATGCATCAAACACTTCTTTTACTGAGCAGTCCTAGTTCAGCCCTTGAACCTGGAAGCTGGCCATGGGATCATTTTCTATAAGATAAAGGTCGCAATCTTGCTTTCCTTTAGAACCGATTTTTTTTGAAGTGATAATTTCACAACAAAGTTGCAAATCGTGCTCGGAAAAAAGAGGGCAAAAAACACAAGGATTTCTTTTAAATTGAAATTGCAATGTTTGCTTCTGCAGTCTACATACTCTAAAATACAAATCAGTCTCAGTTGAAACATTATGCATTTCATCCATTATTATACGGTCTACAGTAATGAAATGTCATCTGAGTACAAGTAAGCACACAATCTTCAAAAGGAACTTAAAATTAACATATATCAGTAAAGAAATCTCTTTTAAAAATTCAATCTATATTGCAAAAGACGTGGAGCACATGTGACTGCAGACACCTATCACACTATAGAAAACTGCATATAAAATTATTGTTTGTGAAAAGTAAATATTAAGAATTCCCATTTGGTAAGTACTTTCCCCCCCTTAAGAAATGTCATTCCATCACAGGAGATGAGCAAGATGTGAGTATGAACTTTAAAAAAAAAGAAAGGAAATTTGGGTTTCACTTGAATCCTCCTGCAAAAAGACAAGAATGGTATTTTTCAAAACTCTATTTCTATATCCCATATGTGAACCTACTGGTCTGAAGCATTCAGACATCTCTAATAAAAGAAGCAATAATATTCCTAAGGTCCCAGATTATATGGAGTATTTCTCTTGAAAGAAACATAGTCTCAACCTTCTTAGACATCACAATTTAAACAGAAATCACCAATACAGACATAAAAAGAGAATATTATGAGAACCAATCATCAATAGCAAAATGAATACCTAGAAACTTAAGCACCAAAAATCCTGGTAGGGTAAAGAAATATCTAGTGGATGCAAAAGCAACCCTTCTATCCACTTAGATTTTTAAATGACAGAGAAAAATGAGAGCAAAAGAAAGTGATTGTTTGAGGGCCATTTTCCGAGGCATCGTACAGAAGCCTTTGGGTTAGGTATCAGATTATCATATAATCTGTGACTTTTCATCTGGTTTTGACTTTCTGTGATTGCTAATGGGAAAATCATCAAGCAATTTTTGTAACTCAAGCAATTAATATATACCTAAGATGAAAGCCCTTGAAGGTGGTTTAATGCCATCTTACTAAGTGGAATAAGTCCCATTTTTATGATGTGGCAAAGTCATGAATGTGTGATGTTCATTAATGTCTCATGTTGTTAATTACAAACTTTTTTTAGTTTTACCTTAATGATGATGGATACCCTGAGAAACAGCGAGTATATTCTTCAAATCAAGATGTACCTCAGTCTTTGAAAGTGCTGAAATTTCAAACAACCCCTTAATTTAGCAAAATTTGTATTTCTTAAAGATAAGCACTGTCCTGTTCTTTTCTTTAAATAATCAACACATAGTACAAAGCCCAGTACCAAGTAGGAAATTAATAAATGCTTACCAAATGGAATTAAACTGAAGTGAATAACAGAAATGAACCTGAATATATGGGTTGGAGGACCTTAATTGTTTAACTAAGGAATTTTTGTTAGGTCATCTTGTTACTTGAAGATTTTTGAACAAGAGCAACACATTAATATTTATGGCTTGGAAAAGAACATATAATTTTAGCAGCTATATGAAGTATACATTAAATAACAAAAGGAAGGAAGCCAAAAATTATTTAGGAAAATATTATTATAATCTAGGCAAGCAGTAATAAGGACCTGAGCTTGGGTAGGTATTAGGTGAGTTCAGGGAAATGGACAAATTGTCTATAAAAGTGATTCATTGTCTTCTTGATCATACAAATATTTCGAATGTCATATTAGAAAAATACAGAAGAGCCTTTAAAATTTCAAAAACTGTAACTTGGTTCTGGTATGCCAGATTCTAGGTATTAAGCTTCACAGAATCATAATGTATTTGGTATTGTATTATCTTAATTTGCTTCGAAAGGAACAGTTAGTAAAACTATATCCATGAAACATCTAAATCATAATTCTTGTCTTCCTTCAGCTTCTTTTTCTTTCTCTGTCTCTCTGTCCCTGTCTATCTGTTTTTCTGTCTGTCTGTCTCTCTCTCATACACACATACACACACACACACACACACACACACAGTTACGTGTATTTACACACAAGAAAAATTTAAAAGTTAAAGTTTTAGCGATTTTTATTTTCAGGAACAAACATTCTAGTAGACTTGGAATCCAAAGGAAATTTTGTTATGCTGGATTTCTGCACAAAACACACATTAGTGATAATGTATTTTTCAATTATTTTCTTGTGTATTCAGGCTCTTTCTACTGTGTGATAAGGGAAAAATGCAATATAAATTTATTTTTAAATAATTTTGTTTTTAACTACTTACTTCACTAAGAAAGTAAAAAAAGGAAGTAGTAAAAATTGACAGATAATCAACAAATCAAAAGTAATTCAATATTGTTAGAGACAGCCATGGAGCTATAATTAAAGTGTTTCATATTGTTTAGTATCTTGGGATCCTCAAATAAATGTCAAAAGAGAGCCACAACCAGAGTTCTGACATTGATATTTTAGCTGAATCACTGACACTGGAATCAATGATATGGCACATTATGAAAGATAAGTGCTCATCACTGCATTTCAGTGTTCATTAATCTAAATGAGAACTGGACAAGTAACATTGTTGGGCTCCATATATGTAATACTCTGCAAAGTTCTATCATGTGATATATTTTGCAAAGCAATGACACATATTTATGATTTCAGTTACCAATTATGAATATAGGTAATAGAATATAATATACCCAAAGTGCACCTTATTTTCATGGCAACATTTCAGTACTGACTACATAGAAATTGCATTCTAAGTTTCAACCACGAAGGAGAGCAGTCTATAAAGTCTTCATTTCCCAGCATTATATTCTCATATGATCTTTTTCCTGTGAGAAATTCAATAATATCTCTTTCCTAAGGATAAAAACATGATATTATTGGGAATATCATACAGTCTTATTGAATGACAAGCAAAATAAAGAACCACATAATATATGGAAATCTTGACTTAAGCCAATAGGGAAGAGTCAGAGACTCGACTATGGGGAGGTATAATCTAAGTTTGAAAAATTTAGCTATGAATAATCCATTGAGATAAGATTTATTCTTCTTACCCATAGTCCAGTGTGTGGCTGTAATCTATTCTAATCTGTTCCTCCCATTTCAAAGATTTCTATTGATCAAAAATTTGTGCACTAGACATAAAATATATGTCAAAGTCTGAAAATTCAGCATTTATGACTCTTGTAGCACTCATAATGTCTTATAGAACTAATTTCTTTTGAATAATCAAATATTTCATAGGAAAGAAAAGTAATGTTGGATGTTTGATATAATCAACATCTGAAAGGATTCACCCCTCATAGGCAAATTTTTTGGATTTTGTTCACGACATTTAAGACATTCATTTGTTCAAGACATAAATTTGTAGAAAACTTTTGGTGAGCAAATATCTGCTATTTTAGCTCTTGCTTGACATCTATGACTGGCTCCAACTAAATTTTACTTCCTTAGTCATCTCACTAGTTTTAATGATGCCAAGACTAGATATCAAGCCCTAGAATGCATACCTTTTTTATCCTTTGAACTCTTCTTCTGGAGCCCCATTGTACTGATTAGTTGGGGCTTCAGAGACCTATTCTAACTAAGATACCCAGCTAAAATCATATTGTTTACAGGAAGTCTTTCCCAGTCACTCAATTCCAGTACTATCCCTCTATAAATTATTTTCTTTTAATCTGTGTATAGCTTGCTTTGTGTATATGTGTATACATATATATGTAAGTGTGTATATATGTATACATGTATAGAGGTATCTATTTTTATATATGTATGTGTCTATATATTGTATATATTTAAGTGTCTATGTATGTGTGTATGTATGTACGTATATGTCTATGTATGTATATATGTGTGTATATGTATGTAACTGCGTACATACAAACACATATATAAATATATCAGGGACTGTTTTTGTATCCCAGCACTTAGCAAAATATCTGACACATAGTAAATGCTTAATTGATTGATTGATTGAATAGTAGCCACTTCATTTTACTTTCTAGTCATGTTACTAGTCATTATGGGGAGTGTAAAAAGCACTGACACCCCATTCCCCTTTTCTATCTTTGGAACCATAAATCTCCCCATATTTGCATGTAAATTCCTTGATACCAGGGGTTGTCTTAATTCTTGTATTTCTATTCTTATAATTTATTAAAGTATTTGGCACAAAGTAAACACTCAGTCCATTATTTTTCATTCATTCATTTATCCATTACCCATGAATCATTGAAAACATTCCCCTTCCCTCCATGGCTACATTTGCTAAGGAATAGCATATTGGCTTGGGACATGCATGAGATATTCCCTAGTAGTCAAGGACTTTGAAGGCTGTATTTTGTTCTACCAAGTCAAATGAC
Source organism: Notamacropus eugenii (assembly GCF_028372415.1). Classification (NCBI taxonomy): domain Eukaryota; kingdom Metazoa; phylum Chordata; class Mammalia; order Diprotodontia; family Macropodidae; genus Notamacropus; species Notamacropus eugenii. The sequence goes on from NC_092877.1 coordinate 271,334,705, forward strand.
TTTTAGGGGGCAGGGAATAACTGGAGGATGGATCAATAAACAGCAGTATATTTTATCCTCTATACTGTTCATTCCATTGTGTGACCTTAAAGTTGTGGACTGCTGCAGAAAATAATTTACAAAAGCCTGCCTGATCTTTTCTCATGGCTTCATTAAGGATTAAGATGACATTTAGGTAGATCCGTATGTTAATCATTTTGTAAAGGTGAGAAAATAGTTGTATAAATATATTCTTAATAAAATTCGAATTTGACTTCTATGTTAATTACCAGACATTTTTGTTCTAATCAGATTGTTTATTGTCTCAATTGCAAACTGGCCTTTATATCTAAAAATAAATCTTATTAAGTGGGAAGAACACTATAAGTGACTGGGAAGATACTCAATTATGAAGTTTTGGCCATGGGACATAATGAACCAAAGACATTTTTATAAGCGTTCTTAATTTAACATTTAAATTATTTTTAAATTTAAAAATATTGAACTTTCCTTTTTTATCATTATATTGGAAGAGCAGCAGGAAAGGGGAAATTAGGTAGAACAAACAACACACTTATTGGACCATTATCAAATACTAACTTAATCACTGCTATTCTAGGTAAAACATAACATTTGTCTGATTTAAAATTTTTGATAAGCTACTGGAAAACTGAAACAATATCATTATTTCAATTATATTAATATAAATATTTTCATTGCAAGTGAAAACAGAAAACTAAATGAAGTTGCAGATAAAACAAAAGATTCTTAACAAATCCACCTTGCAGAAGAAAAGAAGCAACTGACAGAATTGGCCTTTTCAAGCTCAAAAGGAAAAAGAAAAGGAATATTATCTCATAAGACATCTGTTCATCACAACTTGTTGCTTCTGATAAACATGAGTATTATTATCATTTTAGTTGATATATTTTATTTTATACTCTCACCATTTTTAAACACATCCCTTTTTCATTCTCCAATCAAGAGAGCTTTTCCTTATAACAAAGAATGAAAAAGGAAGAGGAAGAAAAATCAATGAAGCAAAAATAAATACCTAACAAATCAATGGTGGCCGATGGTATGTACAATATTTTATATTCATAGTCTCAATCTCTTCAATGAAAGGAGTGAATTATATTTTCTTATTTCTTCTTTAAGGTCGAGTGGTCATTTTTTCAGCATTCAGTTTTCTTCTATTCTTGCTCTTCTTTCACTTTGCATTGCAGAAGCTGTTAATTATATTGTTTTCCTTGTTCAGTTCATTTCACTATCCATTGGCTTGTGTTTTTCCCACAGTTATCTGAATTCTTCAAATCATTTTATCTTACAGTGCATTATTACCCCCAATGAATTCATGCAGCGTAATATGCTTAGCGGTTTCCCAGTGGTTTGGCACTAACTTTAGTTTCCACTTCTTTGCTACCACAAAAAAGTGCTGCTACGAATATTTTGCTATTTATGGGACTTATCTTTCTGAAATTATCAATATTTTAAGATATAACGACCCTCTATGTAGCCGATTTTATATTGCAGGAATAAATGTACTTTTAAATTTTATCTGTAGCACATAAACTAGTTAGTTTTTTTTAAATCTTTCTATTCATAAAGCATTAAGAAACATAAAAACATTGCTCTTTATTTCTATACTATCAATAAAAATTAGACTTATTTCCAAAATTCATTTAACTTGGGAGAGTAACAGATGGTAACCTTAAATGGGCTTTTTTTCCCCATATACCACCATAACATTTGAGAATAGCTGGGGTACATTTGCTGAGAATTCCTAGATTACATCTACAGACATCCTGCAAACAAAATAGTTTCTGTTGAAAGATCTTCTGCTTTAGAATTCCTAGGCTTCAGCAGATGTGCAAAAGCCCTCATGTAGAACAGAGAATATGCTTTTAAATTTGGCCATTCCCAGTAAAAAGTTATTGAAAATTGAAATTCTAATGGTTGTGACCATGGGTCTTTAAGTCGGAGGCCACCTAATTCAAACAATACTAGAACAAAAATTCCTCTAAAATTTATTGGTCCAGTCGTCAACCAGATTCCTTTTGAAAGCCTTGAGTGAGGGAAATGACAATATCCCTGGAGGAAACCAGTTCTATTGTATCATAGTTTGCATGGTTAGGTATGTTTTTCCTTATGTCCTGCCTAACATCATGACTTTTCTCTGTCTATCCATGGACAAGTTAACATCATCTCTCCAAAGGCTTAATTGTACTTAGGTATAAAATGGGGATAACAATGTTTATGTTACCTACATCATGAGAATATTGTTCAGGCAATATTTTGCAAAAAATATAGAGTTCAATATGACTTTATAATTAACATTGCTATGGTTTGTATTGTTCATTCATCCAATAGTTTAACCAAATAGCGAATTGGAATGGAATATACCTTTGTATATTCCATATGTGCATACACACACATACACACACACACACACAGACAAACTTTTGTTGGTTCTAAAAACCACACATCAAAATGTGAAAGGCTATTTTTCTTCCATATTCACCCTTCCTCATTCTCTTTGTTTAGTTTCCCTTATAAGATGTAAGGGCTTTTTTTTCATAATTTTAGGTTTTTTTGCCTCTGTCAAATTTGGTGGAAATTGACCCACAGGATTGAAAGTTATTAAGACAAAGACAGTAAGACAGATAAATTGATTGGTTTATGAATACTTTTATATGAAGCACTTTATGAAAATAAAGAAACTGAAACCCAGATTCTCTTGACAAGAGATCAAAGGTAATTTGAAGTATAAAAACAAAATACAATCCTGTTCTCTTATGAAGCAACTGTGGATATAAATTCATCAAGATGGATTTAAGTGAGAAAATTTCTAACATTTGGCTATTAATTTTGCTTGCATTCAAGAAATGAGATGAGACACATACTTCATAAACCTTAATTTTCTACGTAATCTAAACTATAGTGATTATTGTTGCTATCATACACAATGATGCAAATATTTCTTATTTAAGTATTTTGAAAGTTTTCTTAAATTATATTACATCAATTTAAAAAATAATTAAAGAAATTCTTAACTTCTAGCAAAATTATAACCAGTAGAGTATAATTTTAAATTCATTGTCTACATGTAATACCCCCTTAAATTGAATTCTCTGGGTTTTAGGTATCTTGGATTAAGGTTTACATATCTAGCAGTCATAGAATATTTAACATTAGATAGATTACATCTTAAATTTCAAAACATCCAATAAGAAGCCATATTACATGAACACTGTTACCAAACAAAAAAGTATCTGGAAAGTGTTCCATTCCAAGGAATGCAAGCTATGATGAACATAATTCTAGTTACCATCCTCTCCCCATAGGAATTAGTCATTCATCCTGAGGTTTTCCCCTTCATCATGGACACTTTTCTACCCTCAGATTAATTGAAACTTATATTTGTAAAGAGGTTCAATCAATACCAGAAGGGATAAAACTTTTACTAAAAGCCTACCACCTCCACGTCCCCGGCTCAGCTGTCTGGTAGAACTCAGTTTTGGTAATTTGAGAAAAACTAGATGGTTTGATTTAATTACTTGTATGTGTAATTGGTAATCCTACATTAATTCAAATAGGACTATAAGGTTTACTCTTGGAATGGGGTTTACTAGAAAAAAGAGATTACTGGTATCCAAATTCTTACCTGTCTCCGTAAGCAACCTGTTAGTATCTATGATTTCAAAAACCAAGTAGTCAAAGTAATAACACTGAACCATAATTTAGTGTCTAGGTATTAAGAGGCCCAGTTGTTTTTTTCAAGGATACATAGCCTTGTGTTGGATTGGTGGGATGGGAAAAGGGAAATGAAGGAACTAAGAGATCTCTATCCTCATTGTAATCAAAAACTGAAGGAAGTCCTGAGTTACTTTTGCAATTTCCACTGAGACCCAGAATATTGAGGGAACACGAATGCATACTACACAGTCTGGTATACTTTGTAATAATATTTTGTCTCTGTTTAGAGTACAAATTTCATGCAGATGACTGCACTGTGTGTATGTATGCATATGCATGTGCATACATATGTGCATGCATATACATACATATACACATATGTGTGTATATATATGAGTTTATATGTGTGTGCATGTATGCATGTGCATATATATACATATATATGTGTGTGTATGTGTGTGTATTCTAGTTCATCCTGTCTAAAACAGAGCTAAATAACTTTTCCCCTATAAACACAACCTTCTTTCCAACTTTTGTTTTTATTGATGACATGACACCATGAATGTTCCAAATACTCAGGAGGACAGTTTTATAATCGGTTTTAACTTTTCATGTTCCCTCAACCTCTATATCTGGTTTGTTTTCAAATACTATCAATTCTACTTCTATAATATTTCCTGTACATGTAAGGGTGAAGTTCCATCCTCACCAAATCTATCCACTAAACAATAGATTAAACTAGGAATTAAAGAATTTTGGTATAATCTTAGCATATGAGCTAAGAAGCCCTTAATCTGTTTGAAATGCCATAAGACATTTTGCCAGTGGATAGAAGGTAGATGATTCCATCCAGGTAGCTTCTGATTGGATGAGATCACATCGCACCTTCTGGTCTACCTTTAAAAAGACCACAGTTCAATAGTGAACTCAATTCAAGAGTAGGTCAGTGAAGGAGAAGACTCTGGGTCTGATAGAATCCTTGTAACTGTATCACAGGGAAGTAAGTAAGGATAGGTAAGAGCAAACACAGAGAATGTGTTAGATGTTTCTATCTCCCAAATAACAGTGGTATTATAGTGGATGAAAGAGTGGGAGACATATCTAACTAGGAGCAGAGAGATATCATGAACAAACACTGAAAAATACAGATGCAGGATACAGAAAATCAACAGAGCAAGAAGCTTCATGGAGTGTGACTGATTATGGCAGAGAAATGTTGTCCAAATGTTCTGGAAAGGGACCAATACTTTCAGAAGTGAGTTATATGTAAGGGAGACTTCATGAAAATCCAAGTACAAAGACTTCCTGGGTATATCTTTGCACATGTGACAACTCAACCAGAAAAGAATGTTAGTTATGGACTCAGGAAAGGACTGACAGTAATCAACAGTTGGGAGTTTAGCTTTAATAAATGTGATGCTTCACTACCTTTGTACTTTAAGAGTGAACTAAGAGAACTTGTGTCTTCAAGGAGAGAACATTTCTCTGACTTGAAATTTAAGGAGAATGCTTTGTACCAACTTCATTTACTATGTTATTTCAGTAAATACCTTTGCTAAAAGCTAATTGAAATTATCAGCTAATAGTCAATGGGAAGCACATTGATACAGACTCACAAACAACTGTACCAGCACTTCCTGAAACCAAAATGGCAGAGTAAGCAGCAAACCTCCATAACACTCACCCATAAAATAGCACCCAAAAACAGACCATGGAATAGCAGACCCAGCAAAAAGACAGGACGAAACAAATCCAAGAAACTTGGAAGGTTAGCAGGGAAGATCTGTCTCATTCCAATAAAAGGGGAGTACCATCCAGGACTTTCCAGCAAAACAGCAGCAAGACCTACCTCAGCAAACCATTGAGAGCTGCAATCTAGAAGAAAGTGTAACCTGGGAAATACTCTTTACAGCAATTCTCTCTGATAAAGGCCTCATTTCTCAAATATATAGAGAAAAATGTCTCTAAATCACTTTTGATTAGAGAAATACAAATTAAAACAAGGATACTAATGTACTGTTGACGGAGTTACGGACTGATCCAACCATTCTGGATAGCAATTTGGAACTATGCCTGAAAGACAACCAAACTGTGCATATCCTTTGATGCAGCAAAACCAGTACTAGATCTTTATCCTAAAGAGATCATTAAAAAGGGAAAAGGATCTACATGTGCAAGAATATTTATAGCAACCATTTTAGTGGTTACAAAATATTGGAAACTGAGGGGATGCCCATCCATTGGGGATTGACTGAATAGTCTATGGTATACAAATGCAATGGGATGATATTGTGCAATGAGAAATGATGAATAGGAAGATTTCAGAAATACCTGGAAACATCTGTATAAACTGATAGCAGTGAAACGAGAAGAACCAAGAAAACATTGTACATAGTATCAGCAATGTTGTGTGATGATCAACTGTGAATGACTCAGGTCTTCTAAGCAAAACAAGGATCCAAGACAAATACAAGACTCACATAAGAGAATGCTATCTACATCCAGACAAAGAACTGATAGAATGAATGGAGATCAAGGCATATTTTTTCACTTAATTTCACTTCATTTAATTAATAATGAAATAATAATTATTAAATAAATTAATAAATAATTATTAAAATTATTGAAAATTAAATAATTAATAATTAAAAGAATAAATTCTTTTCTGTGTTTTTTCTTTTCATTTGTTTCTTCATTCACAACTATGACTAATATGAAAAGATGTTTTATATGATAACACATGTATAACCTATATAAATTTCCTTCTCATTTTAGGAATAGAGGAGGAAATTTGAAGCTAAAAATCTTGTAAAAATGAATGTTATAATTGGCTTGACATATAATTGAAAACAAACAAAATACTATTTTTAAAAGACAACTATGACGGGAAACAACTAACTTAAAACTTGTTTGTGAAACACTAGGAATGATAGTAAGCTGTACTTTGGGGTGCTGGCAAACCAGTGTAAGTTGGAGAGCAGAAGCTATCGTAAGATGGGGCACTGCATTGGCATCCTCTCTCTAGTCACATAAAGTTAAATTGCTTACCTGCTTTGCCTGGAAGAATTCAACGGCTCTCAAATGGTCTCCTCTTCTCCAGCTTCTTCTCTCCTCAATTAATTCTTCTCACAACTGTCAAAGTAATAAAACTAAAATACATGACTGACCATGGCAGACTCAAGAAGATTCAGTGACTCTGTATTTACTGAATAATGAAATTCAAACTCTTCTTCTTGGTCTTTAAAGCTCTTCAAAAATCTGTCCAACCGATGTTTTCAGACTTAGGCCACATTTCATTCCTTTTAGTCCTACCAGCCTATTTGATGTACTCTGCTCATAATAATCACACCGGACTCTTTGCTCATTCATTCAGTTGTGTCTGATCCTTCCTGACCCTTGAACCATAGCATGCCAATGCTGTCCAACAGGTTCTCTCTGTAAGGATATAGGAGTGGTTTGCCATTTTCTTCTCCAGAGACTTGCTGTTGTGTTTGTCCTTCATTCTGGAAGAGGACCATGACATCAGGGAGATAATGACATGACTTGCAGTTTTGAGTCTCACTTTCTCCTGCAGAGTCATCTGTGCCCAATGGTCAGATATTGATCAGGAGACAGGAGATGGCCCAGGATGCAGTGGGAGACCTTGGCCCTTTTAGGCTAAGCTCTTTTCAGGTTCTCATTTTCAGTAAAGTAATGACCATTCAATGAATAGGCCTCTTTAAGAAGTGAGTAAAGGGACATTCTCTTCAGTTTAAAAATGCATAATCTAACTGGGAAGGGAAGACCCTCTGCATTTCTGGCCCAAAGAAATAGTTACTGTTTATATTCACTCTGAGTCAGGACGGCCCTAAAATAGCAATTAAGTGATGCTTGGGCACAGGCCTATTGTTATCAAGTACATGAGCTCTAGAGTGAAATGCGTTTAAGGTTTGGTAAGAAAGAAAAGAAGGAAGGAAGGGAGGAAGGGAGGAAGGAAGGAAGGAAGGAAGGAAGGAAGGAAGGAAGGAAGGAAGGAAGGAAGGAAGGAAGGAAGGAAGGAAGGAAGGAAGGAAGGAAGGAAGGAGAGAGGGAGAGAGGGAGGGAGGGAGGGAGGGAGGAAGAAAGAAACCTGATCAGTAAAAACCAAGTTAACTGGACATCTTTCTCAAGAGTCAAACAAAAGTTAAGTGATATGCCCAGGATCACATTGCTAGTAACTGTCTGAGATTGAATTTCAATCCAGATCTTGATGGCTCTAAGCCCAACATGCATCCAATGAGCCATCAAGCTGCATGGCAAGACTATCCCCCAAGCTAATGCTAACTCTCCTCACTTCTACTTTTAATCTTTACTCCACTTCCTTCCAAGGCTCAGTTCAAATCTTATTCCCTTCATAAACCAATACTCCCAGTTATTAGCACACCTCCCCCCCTGCCAATTACTTTCTATTTACTTATCTGTGTACATGTCATTACCTCTACAAACAGAATTAAACTTCCTAGAAGCAAAGTAATTTTACTTTATCGCTAATTCTCTTGTGTCTAGCACATTTCTTGACACATAGGTGTTTAATAGAGGTTGTTGATTGCTTGAAATTAATTGTTTAGCCTACTGAATCACATTCTCCTCAACAATTTATAGGCTTCTCTTGGCTTATCTAGAAATCCAATAACGTGACAGAACCACAACCAGGTTTCTAAAATCAGTGCATATTATTTTGGGAAGAAACAATTATTTTAAATGAATTTCTAGCAAGGGGGAAAACAATAATGTTAACAAGGTAGAATCATAATCACCTAGTTCAATCTTCTTAATCGTCTCATTTTACAGGTGAGGTAACTGAGGCACAGAGGTAAAGTTATTTGCCCCAAATTACACAAGGCTTAATGGGGAGGGCTGTAGTTAAAAATTAAAATTTTAAATCATCTGAGCAGCAGGAATTCTACAATAGCTTAATGAATAAGATGGGAATATATAACAGAATTTTAGATATCTTAAACTCAATATTTTCAAAACTGAGCTCATCATCTTTTGCCTCAAAACCATCCCTTCCTCATTTTCCTATTCCTATGTCTTATGGGGCTATTCACTAGCCTCTCAGTCCTACAGGCTCACAATGTTGGTGCCATCCTTGAATCCTCACTCTCTCCCATACCTTTAATACAATCAGTTGCCTGGTGCTATCACTTCTATGACAGTAAAATCTCTCCTATATGTCCCCTTCTCCTCCCTGTCACTGCCATTTTCCTGATTCAGGTTCTTATAACCTCACATATAAACTATTTCTGTAGCCTACTGTTTGTTCTTCCTTCCTTATGACTTTCCTCACTCCAGTCCATCTTCAAAGTTATCGAAGTGATCTTCCTAATACATTCCTGACCTTGTGACACTCAATAAATTCTAGTGGTCCTTTAACCCACAAGATCAAATAGAAGAACTCTGGCATTTAAAGTCCTTTATAACTTGTCCCCTTTTCACCTTTCCAGTCTTCTTATTCCTTACACCATTCATTAACCCTCTTATGATCCAATGATGATTCCTTACTCTTCCTCCCACAAGACTCTGTCTCCTTATTTCATTTTCACTTGCTGTACCCCATGCCTGAAATACTGTTTCTCCTCATCTTTTCCCCCTCCCCCTGCCTAGATTCCCTGGCTTCATTCAACTTCTAGCTAAAATCCCACTTTCTACAGAAAGCCTTTTGCAATTCCTCTTCGTACTAGCACTTTCCTTTAGTTGATTATTCTTCGCTTATGCTGTATATAGCTTACATACACATAGCTGTTTGAATGTTATTTCTACTATTAGACTGTAAGCTCCTTGAGAACAGGGAGTATCTTTTACATTTCTTTGTATCCTCAGTTCTTAGTACAGGGATTGACTGTATGGCCAATGTGATATTCACAGTATCTATGATGGCTATAAATATGCCAGCACAGTTCTAAATCACAAAGCATAACAGACTCTCCACATGGAAGACAGAACCAAAACATTTATTCAAATAGCAGAGAGCAAAATCCTAACACTAGGAAGCCAAATACATCATAGCAACAAAGAAATCTTTACACAACAGCAATGCAGGGCACCCTACCATCCTTAAACCATCACTCTGTTAGGCTTCCCACAAACCAGTTACCTTAAACAAATTACAAGCAAGCTCGCTTACACAAAATCATGAACAAGTTCTCCCACTCACACTAGTTGCTGCCCCATCTGCTTGCTTTCTCTGTCATTTCCAGCTCTGACTATTCTGGCTCACTTCCTATTCTATCCATTCAGCAAATTCCTCCCACCACAGGCTCCATGTGAATCAGAGTTCCATGTGGCCCAGTCAAGTCACATGGGCCTATTAATGAATGGGAAACATCTGTCCATTAAAATTACCATTACATTTTGACTCCAAGATCTTTTATATTCATTACATAGGTTGGTGGGGAAACTGGTATCAACAGAATTGTAACAAGGATAACAGAAAATATGTATATAAAACAATATCTCCAGGTAGGGTTTGAGCACAAGCACTCCATCACTCCTCCCTCGAACCAAAGGGGTAAGGGGTGATGGTCTCTTCTTCCATAGATATTTTCTGCTGATATTGGATATAGAACTTTCCCTGCCCCCAAGAGGTCCCATTCAAGGGGTCAGTTACTCAGTCAGCATCTGGAGCTTGGTAGATGCCAGGTCCAGATGTGACACAGCACATCCAACAGGGAGTCACATTAAGCTTAAGTGATCAAACATCTTCAGGTGGAGGGTATTAATTCTGCAGAAAACAAATATAGGAAACAAGTTAGCAAACAAAAAGCCAAAAAGAAATGAGGAGACAATAATCAGAAGCAGGGTAGATATAGGGTCAGTCATGCTTCTGGAGTCCATGAACCCACCATCATAGCCTCATTCACTGTTGTTTACTGGTTTCGAATTTGCAGTTTTGGGGTCATCTTTCTGGCTAGAGTTATGCTTTCTTTAATCTGACCTAGGGCCTGGCAAATTTCGTATTCTTCCTGCAGATGTGATAAACTTGGATATAATGTTTCTTATTTCCTTACTCAGTTTAATATAAAGCCCCTTTTCTCAATACATTTTGTATAGTTCATCTGTTGGAATGTCATCTATTCTTCCAAAATCTACCCCTGATCTCAATAGAGCAGGAAACCAATCTTTTGCCATCAATCTATTCTGACTTTGAATGCACTGGCTGTTTACCCTTCTCTCTTGAGTCAAATTATCTTTTTCACTGATTCTCACCAACCAAGATGCCAAAAATTCTCCTATCGTTTTGGTGAACCAACTCAAAATATCTGTGACCTCCAGGTAAACAAAATCCTTAATTACCTTCCCAAACACTCCCTGCCCTGTCCCCTGCCCCAGATTCTCCTGCTTTCTTCTTAGTATGGGATCAACTTCAGCCTCCTCAGCTAACTTCATTTCATTCTTCTTCCAGGAATCCTCCTGACAGGTGTTCATTTTCCATCTGAATTTTCTTCTCCAGCATCCTGCCTTTCTCCTACACTTAAGATGATAGTTTGTCAATAAGGCCCACTCTCTCCTACACACTTCTATCAGTTCTTTCCCTGGCTCTATTGGTATTCCTTGCAAGCATCTTTCCAAATCTCTAGATTCTCCCTTCATTAGTCTTGGGTCCCAGTTTTCACAGAGCCCTGTGTTTTTTACTTATTCTCTTGCTAGGGAGGAATAAGGTAAGTCCTCCCATCATGGGATATCCATTTCTCTCTCTAAAGCCTTTCTGCCCCCAAATAGAGTTCTGATATTCTGCGATCACATCCTCATTGCCAAATGTATCACCAGTGTTATATCCACAGCAACTATGGCAGCTATGAATATGTCAGCATAGTTCTGAATCACAAAATATCACAGATTCTCCACATGAAAGACAGAACCAAAACATTTGTTCATATAACAGAAAGTCATATCCCAACCCCAGAAAGCCAAATCCATCACAGCAACAAAGCAACCTACGCACAATAGCAATGCAGAGAGCACCGCCATCCCCAAGCCATCCCTCTGTGAGGCTTCCCAGAAGCTAACTCCCTTTAACAAATCACAAACAAAATCGCCAAAAAGCTCTCCCATTCGTGCTAGCTGTTACCTGCTGTCTCTTTCCCAGCTCTGTCTCACTTCCTGTTACATCTCTTTCTGCTTCACCCATTTAGCAATCTCCTTCACCACAGGTTCCATGTGACTTTGACTTCCATGTGACCCAGGCAGGTCACATGGGCCTATTCATGAATGAGAAAGATATCCCCATTTAAATTACCATTGCACTGACACATAGTAGAAGCTTAAAACATTCCTGCTGAATTCAGTTAGGTGTGCAATTTTGCCAAATGGAACTAGCAGTGATACCAAAAAAATTCTTAAATTTGACCTGTGTAAACTCCAGTGGCAAATTAATTATCTATCCTATTTCTTCCCTCTAGATGTTTAAAAAATGAAAGCGATAATAATACTTTGCTTTACATGTATGTTACTTTGCATCTTTCAAAGCACTCATATTAATCATCCATATGATCTTAAACAAGTCATTTAACTTCAGCTTTATCATTTTAAAAAATGGGGGAATGTAAGAACTTGACAATATCTAAATGTCTCTTCCAACTCTAAATCTATGATACACTGATCTCACTCAGTACAAGAATCTTTCAAAGAAAACAGACATGATCTCCTATCCCCAATCAGGAAAATTGAATCTCTAAGATGCCGAGTGTCACAGCCAGGCCCTGAATCTAATTTCTCCTGTATGTAATCTAGTGATGCATCCTCTGAATCATACAGTAAACTAAATCTAATACATTTTCTTAATTTCTCAAAAAAAAAAACCCAGCAAAAAAAACAGGTTGTTTTTTTTCTTGCCTTATGCAAATTTACTGAAGTGTGTTAAAATGCTGCCATAATATAGATATGCCAGTCAAATGCTTGCTTTGTTTGCAGATGTAACATCAATCATCTTCAAATGGGTATCTAGTGAACTTTTAAGGTTTGTCATATTAGCTATATCCTTCATCTGATTTTTTTATGAAGTCATTAACAGCATTCACAATACCACAGTGAGAGTATAGTAAAGGCTATCAATCTTCATGTTTCCATCAGTGAGTAGTAAAGTCCAAATGTATTGTTCCCTATTGTATAGAATTAATTGGAATACAATGAGAGCAATCTACCATTGACATATGTGCTAGGGGATATAAAAATGAAGCAGAATTATTGATGAGTTCTCTCTAGCTTTACCAAAGAAACTTCCTATTCTTATCAGATCAGTCCTCTCCTTTCTCTGTGCACATTTAAAGACAAAACAGCAAAAACAGAAATTTACATGGTGCTTTAAGTTTTACAAAACACTTTCCTCACAGCTACCCCATGAAGTAGACAGATAATTCCATAGTAAGAGTGTCTGAGGAGAGCAGAAGAACAAAATTGATGGTCATCAGGGCAATATTGAGAGCACACATTACCTAAGAAGAGAAGTGGACAATAGAGACAAGCAGATCTCATGATAATAGATTTCACAAAGTCCTAAGATCTCTTTGAATTCTTCTTCCAACTTTTCAAAAGATTTTTCTATTTTTCCTTCTTGAAAACACTTGTGTAAGCAATAATCAATAAGTGTATTTGATTTTACATTTGTAAGGATTACAAAGTGAATTTCAACTTAAGAAAATAAGAAACCAACTACTAATAAAAATATGAAGAGTATAAGAAAGTTACCTTCTCTAAAAATATCTCCCCCTCATGTCTTAGAGCATAGAAATGTTCACTCTTAAGTGGACTCTTAAGTATGGAGGGAATTGGATTAAAACATAACTGAGAAATATATAATAAAAAAATAGAAATATGTCCTGGAGAATATTAATGCATAGTTTTCTATGCACCCTACAGAAATCCTGATGCATGGTTTCATCGCTTGCTTTTGACATCGCTGCTTTAGAGTATATAACATTTCTACCATTTCTCTCCTCCCTTCCTACAGCCATAGGCTGATATAATGTAAAGAAAAGAGCACTGAAGGTAGAACCTAAAGACAAGAGTTTAAGTTCTAGATGTTCCTCTGTGAGATCTTGTTTTGATCCTTCTTGGCTCAAGGTTCTTAACATGTAAAATAAAGGAAAGAACTCTTGTATTACCAATCTCAGGGTAAGTGAATTTCCAAAACTCTTTATAACTATGAAATAGCATATAAAAGACAATAGATAGTAATATGGTACAGTGGATAGAGTGTTAGATTTAGAGTCAAATAAACCTAAGCTTTAATCCTGCATCAGATATTTCCTATCTATGTGTGACTCTGGACAAGTCACTTCATCTCTGTTAGCCTTAGTGCTTATCTGCGATAAAAGATATAATTATAGTATCTTCATCAAAGGCTGCTATAAGGATCAAATGAAATATATGAGGGGAGGGCTTTTCAAGCTTTGAAATGCTATAGAAGTGCTAATTAAAACATCTCCTCCTCCTCCTTTTGTTGCCCCGGCCTTTCTTCTTCCTTTTCTTCTTCTTTTTCTTTTGGCTGATTTCATATATTATAAGGAGGAGATTATGGCTAAATTGTAGAATGCCACCAAATTCCACAATGAATGCTCACAAATATTCAATAAATGTCATCGCTTTAAGACTACTTTGTTTGGGAAGGTTTATATGTTAAATACTTAATGTAAGGAAAAGAGGTGTGTCAGAGAAATAGCAATGAACAAATCATTATCCAAATCCTGCTCCCTACCAATACCAAGACATTTTATATATAGTTCTCTTAAATCAGGGTATGGTTAGACAATGTTTATCATTCTCCTTTCCTTTAAAACTTGCCCTATTTTGAGCAATAAATGAAACACTAATAAATGCATAGAATAAAATTGGGTACAAATTTTTCTATGGATAACTATTTTCAATTTACTATTAATTGGATAATTGTAAACAGGTGCTTAGTTTAAACTGATTTCTGTGACACAATTAAGACTGTCACTATGTCCTATCACACACACACATACACACATATGTTTTTCAATAACTCTCTAGGTCATTGTATTTCTTTGGAAAACAATAGGTGTAACTTTCCCACCTACAGCATGGGTGAGAAGAATTTACATTTGAAAAGTACCATCTCATGACTTTGATCAAGGAGACTTTTCTTTATCAGAGTGACAATTTTCCCATATGGTTTCATTCAGGAACTTTATTAGGGGAACTAAATTATTTTGTTAATGGCACTAATGTCTCCTCCTTTCTCTCTTTATCCTTCCCAAGCTGTTGAGTTATGCCTGAAGTCTGGCTTCTAGAATTTACTCCTTTATTCTCTATTTTTTTTGCACCTTTAAAAATTTATTTATTTTTTTCTGAGCTTAAAACATGAAACATAGTAGTTTCATGTTTTAAACTAAAACATAGTTTTAGTAGAATATGAAAATATTCTAGTAGAATATGAAATAGTAGAATATAAAAATATTCTAATAATAGCTTATTAATATCTTGAATGGACTTAGATCTTTATAGTAAAATGCTCGCACGTTTATATAAAGTATAAGATTGGAACTATATATCCTGGAATGCTATGCTTTTAGCTGTTTTCATCACCTTTAATTTAAATTTGAATCTTGATGTAGATTCACATTAGTAGAATATGAAAAAAAGATTACACATGAAACTGCAACTTATTATTCCTTTTAAATATATAACTTTCTTTTCCCCCTTTATTCTCCACCCCCAACCCTAAAGATATCTCCCATTAAACACAAATATGTATATTTGTAAAATCATTCTATACATAACAAAGTTTTACATTCTTTTGAAATGCAAATGTTCCCTGGAATGGATTGCTCTTTAACTTCCTGTAAATTATTTGAACTTGAAAGGATAAGATCAGGTTTTCTTAGAGAGGCAAGGGCTGAAGTTCTGTAGGTGGGAATATAGGATCCTGTCGTAGAAATGAACATATATCTGGAACTAGGAAGTGTTATCTAAAAAAGGCCTTTTCCCCAAAAAGACCCCGTAAGGAATTTCTCTCTTTAAATATATTGTTAGATTCAGCTTAACATTCTAGTCCACTGAAATATTTTAAAGTACACTGGCCTTCAATATACTAGTAGACAGAGATTGCAAGGATTTCAGATTTAGTGTTGTCCATTTCATAGATTTCTGTGGTAAATTGGAGGAAAAAAAGCATGAAGAAGAGGAAGAGAAAGAAGAAGAGAAAAACTGGTCATGCTTCCTTTTGCTCTCTCAGAGAAATCTTATAGGATATCTAATCTAAAGCAATAATTTTGCAGCTAAGGAAACTAAGGTCCAGAACATTTAAATAACTTCCCTAATGTCTCATGGAAAGGAAGTAGCAAAGCTTTAGTTCAATTTTAAGTCTGTGACTTCAAATCTAATGTTATTATTGTTTCCTTCTCCTACAATGCAGCATGTTCCCTGCACTAGCCTTTCAGTGATACCTTTATTTTTTTGACTGATTGGAATATTCTTGAGACAGCAAGTACATTATATTGCCGGGAATATATCCACAGCATTTTCATTCCTCCAGAATCCATCTAGGTTATGATTCTAATTTTTTGGAGAATGGAGGTCATTTCCATTCCTCCAAAGGCATTGTAATAGGACTTTTTGATGAAGTTCTCTGAGTCAAAGAGAGGAAGGAGCTTCTCTTTGATTGATGACATTATGTGTGTGTGTGTGTGTGTGTGTGTGTGTGTGAATAAGCAAAAGCACTTACATAACTTAGTGACATTAAACAACTATTTTGCTAATTATTTTCATGAACTGGAAGCAAACAAATCAATATACATTATTCCATGATTAACATTACATGGAAGTCTAACAATTTCATTCACTAATTTTCATATCACTTTAGTCATCTATAAAATGTAACTGTCTATGTCACAGGCCACCATGAAGATCAAATGAAATAAGGTATGGGTAATACTTTCAGTCCCTTTTGGTAACTCTCAGATTCACTGTATTCAAAACATAATCATACCTCAATCTCTCACTCATAAGCCCCCATTTCCCTTCAAGCCCTGTTAACCAAGACAGAATCAATTACATATCACTATGATTTGTTTTTAAAAGAATGAAAACATGTTGTGGAGAAAACAACACTACCCTTGGAGCTAGAAGATCTTGCTTCAAATTTTAATCTTCTTTTTTACTACCTTTTTCCAGGTCCAGATCACAATATTAAAGAATCAGAGATTTAGAATTACAAGAGTCATTAAAGGTCATTTAGTCCAATTCCCTTATTTTCCAAATGTAGAAACTGAAGCCCAGAGAATTTAAATCATTCATTCCTTATCTCATAAGCAATATATTGAAGTGCTGAGAAGTTGCACAGTTCTAGAAAGCAGAAAACATGACCAGCTCATATATAAAGCTTTCCTGAAAACTATCTCAAATTAATGGTTCTGAATCTATTGAAAATCGCATCTCAGAGGCTGCCACAAATGTCCTTAATTTTGCTAGGTATTAACCAAAGGGCATATTAATTAAAAAATAAAAGATAAGAACACAAATTTCAATGTATTTCCTCTAAATAAACAGCAGCAAGCTTTTCCACAAGTTGAGCAAGGGTGAATGCACAAAAAATACATGCTACCAAGTTACATCCATGCACAGGAAACATACATAGCCAGGAAACAAATATGCATGATTTGGGCAATTCAACACTAAAAAGCTACTGAGTCACCACTGTTCTCTGGTAACAGAATATTACCAAGCTCTACAACTCTCTAATAAGTTTCTGCTGCACTTATCTCCCCCTGGACATCTCTGGTTACTTAAAATATTTCCTCCTTACAATATTTCGGTCACTCCCACTTCCTAGGAAGACTGAGATTTGCTTATAACATTGCCAGGACTTTTCATTTTGGGCTCTAATTCAGAAACTGATTGGTGGTTTCATTTAATTTCTATTTGACCCTCTGGTTCTGGAATTGATATTCCAGGGCCATTTTCCCCTATAATTTCTTGAAAGATTATGCCTAGGCTCTTGATCATGGCTTTCAGTATAATTTAAAAATTATCTCTCCTGGATCTAATTTCCAGATCAGTTGTTTGTTTGTTTTTCAAGGAGATATTTCACATTGTTTTCTATTTTTTTCATTGTTTTGACTTTGTTTTATTGCTTCCCGGTTTCTCATAAAGTCATTAACTTCCATTTCTTCCATTCTAATTTTGAAGGAATTATTTTCTTCTGTGAGCTCTTGGACCTCCTTTTCCATTTGGCCAATTCTGCTTTTTAAGGCATTTTTGTTTTCATTGGCTTTTTGGATCTCTTTTGTCATTTGGCCTACTCTGTTTTTTAAGGTGTCATTTTCTTCAGAATTGTGTGTGTGTGTGTGTGTGTGTGTGTGTGTGTCTCCTTCGCCAAGTTGTTAACTCTTTTCTCATGATGTTTTTGCATCACTCTCATTTCACTTCTCAATTTTCTTCTATTTCTCTTTCTTGATTTTCAAAATTCTTTTTGAACTCTTCATGGCCTGAGGCCATTCATATTTTTTCTTGGAGGTTTTGTATGTGGGAACTTTAACTTTGCTGTCTCCTCCTGTGTGTGTGTTTTGATCTACCTTGTCACCATAATAAATTTCTATAGTCACAGGTTTGTTTTTTTTTTCCATTGTTTGTTCATTTCCTTAATCTATTATTTGATTTTTAAGTCTTAGTTAAAATAACACAGTGCCTCCAGAGTGCAGTGAGTGGGAGCATGTCCCAAACTTCAGGAGTTTTGTGTAGTTGTTTTCAGAGACACTTCTAGGAACCTGCAAGTTTTCAGTTCTTCCAGTGTGGTATAATCTATCAAGAGAAGTTTTCTACTCTCCTGACCTGTGCTCTTATCTATGAGCAACCACAAGCCCTCTATTCTGCCCTGGAACTGTGAGGTGGTACCCTCCTCCATTGCTGCTGCAAGATTTGCTATGCTAATGCTCCTGGTATCCAGATCTGAGGGTGGTCAAAACAATACAATCCTGCTTCAGTGTGAGCAAAGATACCCACATAATCTCCTTCTGATCGGTTGTTCAACCCCCTTACTGTCTGTGGGCTAGGAACCCTGATACCATTGCCAATTCGGTCACTCCCAAGGCCTTCTCCTGGCCTGCATTGGACTGCATTGCACTCCCACACTGGTGTGACAGTCCCCTCCTGCTGACCTTCTAAGTTATCCCTGGTGTCTGTGGACTGAGAGGTTCTAAAACTGCCACTGCTGCTGGCAATTCAGCCACCTTAAGGACTGCTCTGGGCTCACTGGAGCCCAGTCTTCACTGGTACAGCTTGCATTCCTCTATCAGCCTGGTGCAATAGTCCTTCCCAGCCAACCATTTAAGTTATCTTGGGCTGGAAATTTGTTTCATTTCCTCTTTTTATGGGTTCTACTCTTCTAGAATTTGTTTAGTCATTTTACAAAGGCATTTGGAGGGTTTTGGAGGAGAGTTCAGGTGAGTCCCTGTCTTTCCTCTGTCATCTTGGGGCCCCTCCTCCTGGAAATCTCAATTACTCAATCAGTGAATTCATTCACAAGCCCTCTCTTGTTTAAATCCAATTTACTTGCATGTCATGGCAATACCTCCCTGATGTCATAATTCCCCTTCAAAAATGAAGGATAAACAACAGTCATCCACAAGCACTTATTAAATGTCTACTAGTTTCCATGGATTGCTTTAGTCACTGGGAACAAAAAAAAGGACATTTTTCTTTCTTTCAAGGACTATAAATTCTACAATGTAAATCCATATATATATATGCCTCCCATTAGCTGTGTTTTCTCTCAGCTATTATTTGAAGATATATACAAAATGCCTTCTTCACTATTATACCAGCTTCCTGTGATTAGTTCACTTTCATCCATAATATAGTTTTTTTCATAATTAGGGGAGAGACTTGCTCTTTAGCTTATAAGATCAGAACAGTGTTTTATAAGGTAAACCTTAACTAGGAGCACTGATCAATTAACTAAAGAAATCTTTAGATGTTTTAAAGTCCATCCTTTGAATTCCTTTCCTGGTAATGATTTCAGGGATGCCTCAATCTAAACTCTTATGGATGTCAGAGTTCAAAGTTCCTTTTAATTTTTTGTCATAGACTTAAGTGACTTGTATGAGTCCCATTTAAAATATCCTTTGGATTCCACTTAGCAAACCTGAGAAGGAAAAGTGAGAAATTGGGTTGGGAACATAATTTTTATTTCCTATGATATCCCTGGTTGCTATACAGATAAAAATCAGAGATATAGAGAAAAAAAGCTGAATGGAGCCTGACTCTGGATAGTCTCTTGCTTAAGGTTCAATATTGGAATGAAATTGAATAATCGTGAAGCACCTAAAATTTAGCAAAACCAAAACAAGCAAACAAACAAATAAACACCTTATTAACCAGAGAATTTAAAGGATGTTTTAGTAAGGACACAGCATTCATTTAGGTGAATATTCTGTCCTTCCTCTCCATAGGATGATGCAGCTGTTTAGGAGAGTATATTGCCTCATGTGACAACAAAAAGACTACCAGGTTTCAAGACTCTTATTTCCAGGTGCACTGAGCATTTATACCAGAAATCGATAAAAGTGGTTCAAGCCTCAGACTCTATATAAATTAAATCTTGAGGACAATTTGATTGACTTTAACGGGGAAAACAAAACATACAAAGAAAAAAAAAACTAGTCTTGCATGTATGACAACGACCTTGGTATATGTTTTAAGACTAGACTAGCTTACATGGAGATTTCTTCCACTTCAGAGTTGATGACTTTTGCAGAAAAGCGCTAGCCCTGTAATAACAAGAAATTACATTAAAAAGCAAGCTTTCAATTTACCTTCTAAATGCTATGAATTTCTCACTCATGTCTCCACATATCTCTGCTCCTGACTAACAAGTCTGAGCTTTTCTTTCTGTCTCTACAACATAATGAAGACACTCTACATTTAAACTCATGGTCAAGTGTTAACTTAGTGTTAATTCTTTACCATTAGCTTTGACTTCAATGGATTTCTTGTCTTAGCTCTATGCCCTGTAGGCAGGGAGTTAACTTGAGAACTAGACAATATTACCCAGTGTTTTTGTTTCCAGGCATAGTAAATGTACGAACAGGATGTCAGAACTGAATCTCTTTTTTCTGCTTTGGAGGTAATTGACAATAAGTGATTTGCCCAGGGTCACACAGCTAGTAATTATGTGAGACTGAATTTGAATTTAGGTCCTTCTGACTCCAAGACTGGTACTCTATGCACTGTGCCATCTAGTGCCCACTCATATCTTTGTCACAGCATCTTCCCTATCTACCCCTGGCTTTCTTGCTACATTAAGATTCAAATTTAAATTGAGGGTGGTGAAAACAGCTAAAATCACAGCCTTCCAGGATATATAGTTCCAATCTTATTCTTTATATAAATGTGTGAGCATTTTATTACTACAAAGATCTAAGTCCTTTCAAGCTATTAATAAGCTATTACAACATCATTCATTTTTTGTTGTTGCTTAGTCATTGATATGTCCAATATATTGTGACCCTATATACCATAGAGTCTATGGAGTTCTCTCTAGAGTGGTTTGCCATTTAATTTTCCTACTGATTAAAGTAAAAAGATTTCCTCAAGGTTGCACAGGTCCAAAAGATAAGACCATATTTGAACTCATGCTTTCCTGATTCAAACACTCTATCCACTAAACCACCTAATTGCCTCCTTGACAAATATAGTGGATTTCCCAAGGTCACACAATTTTGAAGTATCTGAGTCCAGATCTGAATTCAGATCCTCCTGGTTTCAGGCTCAATGTTCTATCCACTGAGCTATCTAGCTGGCTCTGTTTGTATTGTTTCTAGTTTCTTTCGTTTAGTTATTTTTCACTGTGCCCAAATCTTAATGACCCTATTTGGGATTTTCTTGGCAAAGATACTGGAGTAGCTTGCCATTTCCATCTTTAGGTCATACAAATAAGAAAACTGAGGGAAATAGGGTTAAATGACTTACCCGGAGTCACACAGCTAGTAAGTGTCTCTGGTCAGATTTGAACTTGAGAAGATGGGTCTTACCGATTCCAGGCCTGGCACTCTTTCCATTGTGTCACTTAGCTGCTTCTACGTTCTTCTAAGGTTATCTTAATCTATATTAGAGTTGCTAATTTGTATGACTATATTTCTATATTTATGATTTTCATAAATATATATTTCAAAAATGAGATTAAACATTGTTGTTTTTATATTATAATACATATATGTACATATATGCAATACATTCATATATATGTATACACACACAGATTCTAAGACATTAATGAAATTTAACTTCCAAATTAGGGTTCTACTGATCAAACATTTTTAACACATTTTGTGTTGGTTTAGTTTGGACCACTTGCTTATATACTTGACCTGTTATTACAGCCACAGGTTTATAGGCAGTAGATTTGAGACACAAAACAAGTCCAGTAGAAACCAGAGAATTTAGAAGAATTTTATTTAAACTAAACATCTACTGAACAGCTTAACACTTTTGATACTCCATGGTAGTATAAGAAGCATTGCAGCAACTTTAGGTAAATGTAAATGAAATACAGGGAAATATTTCTAATATTTAGAAAATTTATTCAAGTCTAATCTATTGACACTGACCCTTAAAAGCCTTAAATCTAGAAGGACCAGAAAAGTAATTGAGCTTAAAATGAGAAAGTGACAGAAACACACACACACATACACAAACACACACACATACACACACACACAGAGAACATGTGCTTTGTGCTATAAGACAAAAACGCTATAAAATAAATGCAGCAATTGATTGGAAGATTGAAATAAGTATTTTAACAGAAAAAAGACACACCTTTCCAAATGTTTAATAGGTAGGTCATATCTGGTTTTGGGGTGGTGTAAAGATTATTTTTCCCTTAGATACCTTCATTTAAAATAAGTATTTCTTTTTAACTGTTCTTTGGAGAGTATTATACCCTAGGAGAAATTATTCATAAATGGCACTAATGAGTGTCAAGCTGCATTTCAAGGCATTTTGAAAATTGTCCTATTAATTAATGGTGTAATTAAGCTTTTGTCAGTGACATATCATATTTCTGACAGGAATGGATGGCCTGTATGAGCCGGCACCAGGCAACCATCCAGGCAGCCGCTGTGTCTAATGGATGGCAGCAATTTAATGCAGGTTTCCAGTGATGGGACCACCTACACAGGGGAGCTGGCAGCCTGTATGCACAAACTGCATTTTGCACTATACCTCAGGAAAATCGCCAGCCTTGCGATTGATGCAGCCCCTCCTGAAGATGACACATTAGCCCTTTGCCATCAAATCATAAATACTGTTTCTCTGAGCTTTTGTGACAAAAATGTCAATTAACTTCCAAGTTTCATTTCCATTTAATTTTGTATTCTCATTCCATTTGCATATTAATGTGAACATGATGCAGAACTGTTAGATTAGAATACCTTGTTAGGGCTAATAGCATGTAATCCGTACTTATTGAGGGTAATTGTTATAAAAATATAAAGACTACTCCCTTTTTTTGAACCACTGATGTCCCCACATTGGATATATGAGGAAATAGAGCTCTGAATGCTCACTGAATATCACTGAAGCATATAGATGGAGATTTATGTTGGTTAAGAAAACAAGAAAAGGAAAAATGAAGAAAAGAAAGGAGCTGAAACACTCACATCAACACAATTAAATATAAATCATTTTATTCTCCCATTCCCTTGGCAACAGATTTCTATTAATTCTAATATTAATGATTTATACTTGGGTTTCAGTTATCAAGGTCTTAGAATTGATTAAAAATCAAGTGAAACAGATAGAATTCCCTTGATTGGTTGACTTTGCCTCATGATTCCCATGGTTATCATATTCAGATGCTCAGATCTGTTAGTTGCTTTTTAAGAACACAAAACAGAATTTTAAAATTGACGATACAAATTATTGTTCCTGCATTGACAACAGTTTAAGTTTTAAGCAGAGATATAAAATGGCTAATTAGAATGAGTTCAAGGATCAGTATAACTAAGCCTGAATATTTTTTGAAGAGGCTATGTAATTACAAGCTAGTTGCTTCTCCTCTCAATGCCCCCGATTTTCTGAGAACATTAGATACAATAAATTCCTAACCAATTAATGATTTTCATCTATAGAAGGAGACTCCATACTAGCAGAGAGTGCAAAATATTACATTTATTCTAAGAGTATTATGCTTTATTAGATTTAACCCATATTGCAGTCTCTAATGAGGAGGCTCAACGTGCCAAGGCCAACTATGTTTTTCAAATTTTAATATGTAATTTATTTATTTTTCAGTACTCAACATTCACTTCCACAACAATTTAAATTCAAATTTTTATCCCCATCACTCCCCACCTCCCACCCTAGGATAGAATGTATTTAAAATAACTGTAGCCAATACAAAATTTTGAGAATCTTCCTACCAAGACAAACTTAGGAAATATATGAACAAAATTACAAAACACTCTTCACACTGATAAAATCAGTTCTAAATAACTGAAAAAAATTCAGTTCCTTATAGGTAGGCAGAGCTAATAAATTAAAAATGATAATTCCACCTAAATTGATTTACTTATTAAGCATCATAACAACGAAACCATCCAACATAATTTATAGAGCTAGAAAAAAAATAATAAGAAAATTTGGAAAGAAATCAGTCAAGTATATGAAGGCAATTAATAAAAAATGTGCAAAAGGTATGCATATTTGTGTAGCCCTTTGGGGATACTTTCAAATTGCTCTCCAGAATGGTTGGATCAGCTCACAGCTCCACCAACAATGAATTAGTGTTCCAAATCTCCCACATCTTCTCCAGCATTTATCATCTTCCTGTTCTGTCATATTAGCTGCTCTGATAGGTGTGATCTAGTACCTCAAAATTGTTTTGATTTGCATCTTTCTAATCAGTGGTGATTTAGAGTATTTTTTCATGTGACTATAGATAGCTTTAATTTCTTCCTCTGAAAACTCTGTTGATATCCTTTGATCCATTGAGGAATGACTTGTATTTTTGTAAATTTGACTCAATTCTCTATATACTTTAGAAATGAGACTTTTATCACAGACACTGGTGGCAAAAATTCTTTCCCAGTTTTCTGCTTCCGTCCTAATCTTGGTTGCATTGTGTTTGTACAAAAGTTTTTCAATTTCATGTAATCAAAATTATGCATTTTGGACTTTATAATGTTCTCTATCTCTTGTTTGGTCATAAATTTCTCCCTTCTCCATAAACATGACAAATATACTATTTCTTGCTCCCCTAATTTGTTTATAATATCAAGTTTTTATACATAGATCATGTATCCATTTGGATTTTATTCTTGGGTATGATGTCAGGCTTTGGTCTATGCCCCATTTCTGCCACACTATTTTCTAGTTTTCCTAGCAGTTTTTGTCAAACAGTGAGTTCTTATCCCAGAAGCTAGAGTCCTTCTGTTTCTCAAAGAGTAGACTTCCATATACTTTGATTACTGTATCTTGAGTACGTAACCCATTCCACTTGTCTGTTCCTCTGTTTCTCAGCCAGTATCAAGTGGTTTTGATTATTGCTGCTTTATAATACAATTATATTGATACAATATAATGCCATACAAAGGTAAGATTAGGCCATCTTCCCCAGCATTACTTTTCTTAATTCCCTTGATATTCTGGACTTTTTCTTCTTCTGCATGAATCTCTAGAAAATTATTTTCTGGTAGTTTGATTGGCATGGCACTGAATAAGTAAATTAATTTGGGAAGAATTGTTATTTTTATTTTATTAGCCCAGCCTACCCATGATCAACTGATGTTTTTTTTTCAATTACTTAGATCTGATATTAGTCATGTGAAAAGTGTTTTGTAACTGTGTTCATATAGTCCCTGGGTTTGTTTTGGCAGGCAGACTCCCAGATATTTTGTAGTGTTTAACTTTCCTTTAAATCAGATTTCTCTTTCTAACTCTTGCTGTTGAATTTTGTTAGTAATATGTAGAAATACAGATGATTTATATAGGTTCGTTCTGTAACCTACAAATTTGTCAAAGTTGTTTATTACTTCAAGTACTTTGTTACTTTATTCTCTAGGATTCTCTAAGTATATCATCACATAATCTGCAAAGATTGACTACTTAGTTTCTTCTTTGTTTATCCTAATTCCTTCAATTTTTTTTTCTCTTGTTGCTAATGCTAAAATTTCTAGTATCATATTGAATCACAGTGGTGATAATGGACATTCTTGTTTCACCCCTGATCTTATTGGAAATGCGTCTAGCTTATCGCCATTGCATATAAAGCTTGCTGATGGTTTTAGGTAGATATCCATTATTTTAAGGAAGGTTCCATTTATTGCTATGATCTCCAGGGTTTTTAACAGGAATGGGTGTTGTATTTTGTCAAAAGTTTTTTCTGCATCTATTGAGATAATCATGTGGTTTCTGTTAGTTTTGTTGTTGATATGATCAATAATGCTGATGAATTTTCCTAATATTGAACCACCCCTGCATTCCTAGTATAAATTTTACCTGATCATAATGTATTATTCTCATAATAAGTCACTGTATTCTTTTTGCTAATATCTAATTTAAAATTTGAACATCTATACTGATTAGAGAAATAGGTCTATAATTTTCTTTCTCCGTTTTGGCTCTTCCTGCTTTAGGTAATATAACCATATTTATATCATAAGAAGAATTTGGGAGGACTCATTCTTAGGGAATTTCCCCAAATAGTCTTTATAGTATTGTAATTAACTTCTTTATGTGTTTGATAGAAATCACTTGGAAATCCATCTGGACCTGGAGATTTTTTTTCCTAGGGAGTTCATTGATAGCTTGTTCAATTTCTTTTTTTGAGAGGTGGTTATTAAGTATTGAACTTTCTTTTCTGTTAATCTGGGCAATTTATATAAATATATATGTAATATAAATTTTACATAGTAATATGCATCCATCTCACTGAGATTGTCAAATTTATGCGCATATGGTTGGGCAATTACTGTTTTACTTTCCTCCTCTTTGGAGGTGAGTTCACCTTTTTCATTTTTGATATTGGTAATTTGATTTTTTTTCTTTATTTAAATCAGAATGACCAAAGGTTTATCAATTTTATTGTTTTTTTATAAAATCAATTCTTAGTTTTATTTATTAGTACACTAATTTTCTTAATTTCAATTTTATTAATATCTCTTTTGGTTTTCAGTGTTTGTAATTGGGTATTTACTTAGGGATTCTCAATTTGTTCTTTTTCTAGCTTTTGTAGCTGCAAGCCAAATTCGCTGATCTCTTTTTCTCTAATTTTCATGTAGACATTTAATGATATGTAATTTGCCCCAAGAATTGCTTTTGTAACGTCCCACATATTTTGGTGAGTTGTCCCATTGTTGTCATTCTTTTGAATGAAGTTCTTGATTGTTTCTATGATTTGTTGTTTGACCAACTCATTCTTTGGGATTAGGTTTTTTAGTTTCAAATTAGTTTGTAGCCTATGTTTCATTGACCTTTTATTACACCTTTTTTGCATCATGTTTTGAAAAGGATGCATTTAAAAATTTCTCTCTTTTCCCATTGAACTATGAGGCTTTTATGCCCTAACAGATAGTAAATTTTTCTGTAGCTGCCATTTGCCACTGAGAAAAATGTATATTCTTTTCTTTCCTCATTCAGTTTTCTCCAGAGATTGGCCATATCTAACTTTTCTAAAATTCTATTCACATCCTTAGCTTCTTCCTTATTTATTTTGTGGTTGGATTTATTGAGTTCTGAAGGAGGGAATTTTGTCATTCCATTGTTTTGCTGTCTACTTCTTCCTGTAACTTACTTCTTCTTTAAGGATTTTGGATGCTCTACCACTTGTATATATGTTTATTAATGATATAACTTCACTGTCTATGATACCTATTAGCAAGATGCTCTTTCCTTCTCCATGTCTTTTCATTAGATACAGTTTTTGCTTTTTCTTTGCCTGAGATCAGGATTGTTATCCCTGCCTTTATTTTTACTTTAGGTAAAGTATAATATATTCTCTCCAGGCTTTTACTTTTACTCTGTGTTTGTTTTTCTGCTTCAAATGTGTTTCTTGTAAACAGCATATTGTAGGAATGTGGTTTTTAATCTATTCTGCTATCTACTTCCATTTTCTGAGAGAGTTCGTCTCATTTCCATTAACAGTGATGATTACTAATTGTGTATTTTCCTCAATCCTATCTGTCCCTCTCCTCTTTCACTCTCTTCTGTCTCTTCCACCCTCTCACTCCTCACCATGGTATGGGTTATGATCTCCAGCTCTCTCAATGTGCCCTTTCTTCTATTAGCCCCCTTTTTCATTTCCTTTATCCTTTTCCCCTATAATTCCCCATTGGGTAAAACAAGTTTTTGTACTCAACTGAGTGTGTTCTTTCTTTGAGACAATATGATGAGAGTAAGGTCCATAATATGCTCATCTCCCTCCCTTCTTTCCCTCTACTCTAATAAGTCTTTTGCACTTCATGTGTTATAATTTGCTATATTCTGCCTGTCCCTTTCTTCTCCCAGAACAATCCTTTTTTTCACTCCTAAATTATTTTTATATCATTACAGCAAAGCCAACTTACAATACTCATATTCTCTGTCTATTTATGCTCCTTCTAACTCCTCTAATAGTCTTTTTTTATCTCATTTACCAAGCTGTTGATTCTTTTTTTTTAACAATTCTATAACATCTCACATTTCTTTTCCTATTTTTTTTATCTTGTCTCTCTTAACTGCCCTTTAAAATCTTTTTTTCTGCCCTTCAAAGAGGACATTTTGGTCTTGAGATCAATTCGTATCCCCCTTTGAGGCTTCACATGTAGACAGTATTGTCATTGTTATCCTCCTTTGAGTCTGTGTTCTAATCTTTGCAGTTGCCATAGTACCTTTCTATGGTCCTGGCTCTTTTCTGCTTCTTACTCATTTTCTGATAATTTTGTGAATTTTAAAGTTGAACTCTAATCCTGGGGCTTGGTCACTGACATTCCATGTAGGTATTTCAGGTACTCGCATCTTGCTCATTACAATGAGGTTGCCTAGCCAAGATGCATCTGTTTTGCTGGGGTTCCAGGTCTCACAATGTGCCTTCTGCTCTAGAGCTTGAGGCCTCAGTCCGGTCAGTACCAGAGGATACAGGATGCTTATCTGTGCTAAGAATCTCTGGTGAGGCTAGCCATGACACTGTCTGTATTGATCAGAGCTTCCCTGTTACCTAAGTGAGATTGACTGTTTGTGAAGTGCTTCTAAGTTATCTTAAGCTGGAAAATTGTTTCACTCTGTCTTTTTATGGGTTCTATCACTCCAGAATCTGTTTATAGACTTGTTTTAATGTTGCCAATGGAAACTGTGGAGAGCTCAGGCAACTTCTTGCCCTCTTGTTGACATCTTGGCTCTTCTTCAAGTCTTCTCTTAAAAACAATCTTCATTCATTCATTATTCTCTTAAGATGTCATGTAATAGACATTCTACCATTCTCAGTCACCTCCTTGAGGGTTAAGGCAAAAAAAATATGCCCACATTCAGTGCTTTCTTTTCCTCATTTTCCACCATCTTTTGAGGTCTCTAGCATCTAGTTTCATAGAATCACTCTGTACTTTTGAAAGTCACTTTTATCACTGATAGGTTTTTTCCAATCCACATTTATTTTTACTGGTAGGCAGAAAATTACATTGTTGGATACCTTCTTCTAATGTAAACTATCCTCTCCAGGTTCTATAATCCTGTTCTCTCTTGGTTCTTATAGCAATAAGGAAACCAACATACAGAAGAGGGCCTGCTGCACAGATTTGTAGATCTGTTTTTGTAAAAGAAAAGCAACTTTTGAGGGTCAGCAATCTACTTTAATTACATTCACCAACAGAGAAAATACAAGCAGAAAAATAAAAACCAACAGACATGGTTTCTAAACGTTTGACCATAAGCAGTACATACATCACAAATCAACAGACAGTTGTAACTGTCTGATCATTACATATATATGTACATAGTTACCAGAGAGAGAAACACCAACATTTGGGTTTTAAAAGCTTCTGGCTTCTTAATGGCTACACAGAGTCTAATCTGGTGCATGAGCCCTCTTCCAAAGAATAAGCTCCAAACTAAAATCTCATCTCAAGGGTACATCTACGGGGTGGAGAAGAAAGACAAACCTGTAGAACTCCCCCACATAGCTCATAAAATACCTGTATAAAACAACTATAAACAAATTCTAGAACAACAGAAGCCATAAAACGACAGAGTGAAAGACATTTCCAACTCAATTTAACCTGGAAGACCAACAGGAAAGGGCTACCCCACCAGTCTCAGAGTGGAGAGGAGCACAGCCCAGCATAGGCCATGCCGCATGACAGGAACAGGACCTAGAACAGGATTCAGGGAGCCACCAGTAGCAGCAGTTCCCACATTGCTCCACCCCCAGAAGCCAAAGGCAGCTTCAAAGGTCAGTGAGAAAGCTTTTTCATCTGATGAGAAGGAAATGTGGTCTGGCCCCACCAGCAGCATCCACAGTGGTAGCATCCATTTTTGGAGTTCTCTGCCTAAAGCCCCAGTGGGAATTGAGCAACTGATCTGAATCTCATCCTTGAGCCCTGCTCTGGGGTGAGGAGGAACACTGGTGATGGAGTTAGAGACAATTGTGGAGAAGGAATTCTACTCTGTATTCTGGGTGCAAAAGTTTTTGATTGCTCCAAGATCAGCGCAAAGGTCAGGAGAGGAGTTTACTTGATTGTACCACCTTGGAGGAACTGAGAACTTACAGGTCCCTAGAGTATACCCTCCTCTTGACAAAGGGCACAAAAGTCAAGTAACTGGCTGAGAAAATGCCCAAAAAAGGGGGAAAAATAAGACTACAGCAGGTTACTTTCTTGGTGAACAGGTATTTTCTTCCATCCTTTTGGATAAGGAAGAACAATGCATATACCATCAGAAGAAGTCAAGGCTTCCAAAATCTCCAAAATACATTTGCAATGGACTCAGGTCACAGAAGAGCTCAAAAAGGATTTTGAAAATCAAGTAAAAGAGGTGGAGGAAAAATTGAGAAGAGAACTGAGAATGATGCAAGAAAATCATGAGAAGTGAGTCAACAGCTTGTTAAAGGAGACCCAAAAAATGCTGAAGAAAACATCAGCTTTAAAAATTGGCTAACTCAACTGGCAAAAGAGGTCCAAAAAGCCAATAATAAGAAGAATGCTTTAAAAACCAGAATTGGCCAAATGGAAAAGGAGGTTCAATAGCTCACTGAAGGAAATACTTCTTTAAAAATTAGAATGGAGCAGATGGAAGTTAATGACTTTATGAGAAAACAAGAAATACAAAATAAAATCAAAAGAATTAAAAAATAGAAGATAATATGAAATGTCTCACTGGAGAAACAACTGATCTGGAAAGTAGATCCAGGAGAGACAATTTAAAAATTATGAGACTAGCTGAAAGCCATGATCAAAAGAAGAGTCTAGACATCATCTTTCATGAAATTATCAAGGAAAACTGCCCTGATATTCTAGAACCTGAGGGCAAAATAAATATTGAAAGAATCCACTGGTCACATCCTGAAAGAGACCTCTTTATATAGACAGAGAGCACAGGGTGGGTTGATAAGAAGGGATGATATTTTAAAAAATCTAATTAAGAGGTGAGAGAGAAATATAATGGGAGGAGAAAAAGAGAAATGGCATGGGGCAACTGATATCTCATAAAAGATGCAAGAAAAAGCTTTTTTTCAATGGAGGAGAAAAGGGAGGAGGTGAGAGGGAAAAAGTGATACTTACTACCTTCATATTTGGCTTAAGGAGGGCATAAAATGCTTATTAAATTCCATATGATAATCTGTCTTACACTACAAGAAAGTAGGGAAAATGGGGACAAGTGAGGTGGTAGGGATGACAGATGGGAGGGCAAATGGGAGGAGGGAGTAATTAGAAGTAAGGGGAAGGGACAAGGTCAAAAGAGCGAATAGAATAAATGGGGGGCAGGACAGAATGGGGGGAAATACAGTTAGTCTTATGCAACATGACTATTGTGGAAGTCTTTTGCAAAACTAGACAAATATAGCCTGTATTGAATTTCTTGCCTTCTCAGTGGGGATAGGTGGGGAGGGAGGAAGGGAGAGAAGGTGGAACTCAAAGTTTAAGGAATGAATGTTGAGAATTGTTTTTACACACAGTTGGAAAATAAGAAATAGAGGTAATGGAATATACAAATCTATCTAGCTCTTCAAGAAAAGAAAGAAGATGGGGATAAGGGAGGGGTGTGATGAAAGGGTTGTGATAGAAGGGAGCTCTTATTGAGGGAAGAGGTAATCAGAATGCAAGGTGTTATAGGATGGGGGAGGGGAGCGATGGTGAGAAAATTTGTAACTCAAACTCAATATTTTGTGGAAATGAATGTTGAATGTTGAAAACTAAAACTAAAAACTAAAACTAAATAAATAAACAAAATAAATGAATGAATGAATGAATGAATAAACATTTTTTTAAAAAGAGTATATCTACACTTTTCAGAGTCAGAGGGCACAACCCTCATGGCCCAGTGTCTCATTAGAAATTAACAAATGGTATCTGTGGTAATAATGGGTGGGGAAGATCTTTAACTCTAATTAACATTACAGTTCTCAAGCCAATCTAGCTGTTTTTTTTTTTTTTCTTCTGTCTCCATTTCTGGATCATCACCCACTACAAACTTCCCTACAGTAAGGCTCTGGTCTGGGATCTCTTTTCTTTTAACACTATGTTCTCCATGGCATCACTTGGGTTTATTATCCCTATACTGGTGACTCTTAGATCTCATTTATAGGATGTCTTTCATGAATTCTAGTCCTGTGTGCATCAAGAAATATTTTTTTGGAGATTTTGTACTGGAATCCAATAGAAATACAAACTGAAGTTGGCTACAATGCAACTCAGTAATTTTTCCCCAAAAAATCCTGTGTCTGAATCTCCATATTTTTGTCAAATGTAGCATCATCCTTCCAGTCAAGAAAGACTGGAATCTCATGGTTATCCAGAATGTTCTACATACTTATTCATTAGACAAATCATTTTTCCTCTTGAATATCTCACATCCATCCCCATCACTGCACCAGCACAGTCCCACCCTAAGTTCACCCTGTCATCTGTACTATTCCAATAGTCTCTTAACATATCTCCCTTCCTTAAGTCAATCCTCTTTCCACTGCATCTTCTGCAATGTTTCCAGAATGACTTTCCTAAAGTTCTGTGCTCATCATGTCATTTACGTATTCAGTAACCTCTTGTGGCTCCCTGTTACCTTAAGAATAAAATAGACTTTTTTCTTTAGACATTTCATCGTTTTTTTACTTAGTACTCTACTCCATGTACAAACTGCCTTTCATACTGTTCATTGTACGTAACCTTCCATCTTCTATCTTTGTGACTTTTCACCATCAAGTCTAAATGCAGTTCTTTGTTACCTGTGTTTCTTAGAAAGTCCTAATTTCCTTCAATGCTCAGGTCAACCACCACATTCTTCATGATACCTTCTTGATTCCCTAGATACCAATACTCTCACAGGCAAGCACCTTTTGTTTATATGTGCTGTCTCAGCCAGATATCATATAAGCTCCTTTTGAAGCAAAGACCTCTCACTTTTGAATATTATATTTCAATCAACAACCAATTAATTAAACATCAAGTATCTACAAAGTGCCTGCTATCAGAGAATAACTATATTAGGCACTTATTATACACACATGTACATATACACACACACTTATGCACATACATATATACACACATACATACACATATCTATCCATATTAATATCTATATGCATATATGAAAACATCCTCTTGTCTCATGGAATTTATTGCAGCAGAAAGCATGTACATATATAATTACATATAAAAATAAGTGAAATATATAAAACAGGAATACAAGACAGTTGTTTTTTTATGGGGGTACCAATAGGAGGTTCATAGTAGAAAGGCCTCACATAGGAGATGACATTTGACCTGAGTTTTCAAGGAAAGCAGGGATTCCAGAGGTGGACATGTGGAAGGATTCTGTTCTTGGCATGGGAGATAATCTATGCAAAGGCATAGACCCAGAACATGATTTGTTTTTGCATCTGAAGTAAAATAAGATAAACTGGTGGGGAATGTAGAGTGAATAAAGGGTACGAACATAGTAAACTGAGAATGACATATTGGAGCTAAGTTGGGAAAGGTTTTCAGTGCCATCTGAACTTTTTATTTGATCCTGGAGGTAGCAGACTGCTCCTATGATGATGATAGAAGGGTCCTTTAGCATTTGAAAATTGTTTGGAAGATGGATTATAGGGAAGAGTCTGGAAGTAGTGTGAACAGTCAGAAGGCTGTTGAATTAGTCTTGGTCAGGGTTAAAGAAAGCCTGAACTACTAAACTGTGGTGACTATATGAGTAGAGAGACTAACAGTGATCTTCAGGGTTCCTGTCTATGAATTCTTTTGAATTTGTAACTGGGGCCAGTTGCTGTCATCCTCCAGATTCATCCTTAATATAGGTTCAAGATTAACTAGAGAAGAGTACTATAGGGAATTCTAGTGCAGAAGCTCTTCTTCTCATATCCCAATTAACCCCAACCTTGCTTGTACACTGGCCTTGTATCCAGCTGTAGGAGCTGGGCTTTCACTTAATTCTCTGAGAATAAACTCCACCCTTGTAATTAATTCAGTTTCAGAATCTATATTCCTCTCATATCCTTTAGTTCCTTTGTTTTTTGTAGTCTCCTGTACAGTGGTCCAGTTCTTCTAGGACTTATACCTTACTTTGTTGTGCCTATGCTTAATGAGACTGACATCCTGTTTTTTAGCCTCAATCTCCACGTTTGTTTCCCACACGTGAGTGTCAAATGCCTGGTGATGGCTTATTGCTTAATACCTGGATCTCATTTATACCCTTCTTTGCCTTACCTCCCTTTCCACTCCAAATAGAGGAAGCTAGATAAATGGCATTGTTCACTGTACCTGGTATCGGAAAGACTTTAGTTCATATTTGACTTCAGAGACTCATTAACTGTGTAACCCTGAAAAAGATACTTAACCTCTGATTGACACAGTTTTCACAAGAGAAAAATGAAGATAATAATAGTATTTCCCTCACAAGGTTGTTTTGAGATGATCTTATCTATGATCAAGTGAGGTAATGTCTGGAAAACACTTAGAAAATTGTCTGGCACATAATAGGCACTTTAAAAATGCTTATTCTCTTCCTTTTCTCCCTCTACAATATGCTTGATTTCCTGGTTTTTCTCTGGTGTAGACTATTCAATATTCAAATCAACTCCAAGAAGAAACAAATATTATCATTGGACCTTGAACAAGACATGTAGCAACAATTCTGCAAGAGAAATATAATCGGAGTTTCAGTTTGAGATACCAGGAAGACATCTCTTTTGCCCTGTTTTCCCCAAATCCATTCCCCACCTGTCAACTCATCTTCAACTTACCTGAAGTGCCTCATCCCTGGACCAGTCAGTGGGTTGGAGAGACAATGAGGTACTGACCAGAGTGCTAAACTGACAGTGAGCACTTTCTTTTTCCTCCTTTCTCCATTTTCCCATTACTGCTACATACTAATAAAGAAGATTGAAGAGGAGAGCATGATGGGGTTAGAGGAAAAAGATTACTGATAGAAAATATTTTTTGTTATATTTTTGACAATTTTTCTTTAATATTCATCCTACTTTGAGTTTAAAAAAAAAACCACTATTGAGATAACAGATCTCAGGTATAGGTGTGATCTACAACAGTGAAGGGGAACAGAGGTGTGGAAAGATTAAGGCATGAAGAACAGGAAGAAATACTAAGCAACAGAGAATAGACTGATTAATTTGATGTTGGACATAATTTGGATATCCCAGTGTTGTAAGCTACTCCTATGCCATAGTTTAATATCATTTTATTATTTTTTTATTTACAAAGATTTTTTTTTAATTTTTAATTATGTTTCTGAGCCAAAACATGAGAAATAAGACATTAAATAATCATGTATGTTTCAGGAAGTGAAATAAGGTTATAAACTCAATGGACAGAAAGCATAGCTAGTGTGGACACACTACTTTCTTGTGACCCTAAAGCTTTCCCAAATCATAGGATCTAAAATAGCTTTATCATTCTAAGTCTTATATGATAAATTTTTTAAGAGCTCAGTGGTGAGGGGGTTTTATTTCAAATGAACATCAAGAACTTAGCACCCATTTGGTCAGCATCCAATATATTTAAATTGAATTGGCAACTCATTACGCTGACTAAGACATAGAATTACTTTGTCATAAATTATAGGTAATCTGTATTTTTACATTAACTCTATTACCAGTAATAGTGTTTTAATGTGGTACTTACACTTTGATAAAAGAGGAACCGTGTTACCACTAGAAATGTGTAGGATATGGATGGAGAAAAAAATGAAGTTTAGAAGAAAAGATGTTAAGAAATGGAGGCAGTATTAGAAATGATGATTTGGGGGCAGAAAAAAAATGATAGGACTAAAGGGCAGGAGAGAGAAATTAGTCTTTGAGGAATGAGAGGAAAGACAGAAAATAGAATGGGCAGAAGAAAAATGCACTGATTTAAAGAAAAGGAAAGAAAGAAAGTGGAGGGCCAGAGAAAATAGAGGTAGAAAATCGAGCTATTGAAAACAAAGAGCAAAGAAAAATTAGTCAGAATATAAATTTACTTGGGTTACTACAATGACTGGGATAATAATGACAAAATGGAGATCACATACAACTCAAACTCAGTGGACAAATTATAAAACACTCATCTACTTTTTGCCCTGTAGACAATTTAAAGCAGTATTTATTTGCTCATAATATTTAGTAAGTGTTGACATGAATTTCAAGAAAAAAATGATTTTCCATCCTGCAGGTAAAAAAATCTAGCCCAAAATATACTAGGTAATCATTGTATGATTCTGGTTATGTCATATCCTCTGTGGATCTTAGAAATACCATACTACTTAACTGCTAAGTCGCAACTTGGTTGTAATCTGAGTTGGTGGAGAGAATTCCATACTGGAAGTTCCTCATTCCTAACAAAAATTGGTAGTTCTTTCCTATCTTGCATGGCAGTTCAACGAACAATATTCATATTGTTTGTTCCTTGCTGTCAGATGTATTGATATCTCGTTTTTCCAGTCATGCCATTCTTTGACTACACCTCTTACTCCCGGTTATGCAAGCTTATACATTGCAAGCTATTATCAACCACATTGTTTGCTAAGTACTGGACATTTTGTGAAATTTTGTTTCTCTTAGATGATTGTCATCTATGGTATACAGGATTGCTGAAGGAATTTTATTGTTGTTATTACAGACCTGCAATTTAATGGATCATGATTTGTAACTTGAAGAAACTTTATAGAAGTCATTTAACATAAGCCCCCTTTTATGTTACAGATGAAGACACGAAGGCCTGGAAGGACCAAGTAGCTTGCCCAAGGTCATAGAGCCAGTACGTTGTAGAGTGCGGCAGGTTGCACTATTTGCCTAGGTTACACACTTGGATATTCTTCATTTATTAGAGGACTCTTTACCCATTTTTTATGCATCTCTGGGAGAATACTGGTGTTAAGAAGAAAGGCTTTTGTGACAGGGATCCAGCACTCCTAAACTTCAATAATTCACGAGCATAGATACCTAGGTAATTTTCTGAGAAATGTAGAATCTCTTTGGTGCAATCCTGCCTTACCACAGAGAAAGAAATATTTATTTACCTCTACAGTGCTTTCCATGTTCCATCTTCTAAAGTTTGTATATCTCATGCAAAAGTGGAACAAAGCTTTATGAAGCTGCTTGGTTCATTCATTTCCAAAAGGACCTAAATAGTTGTAAAAGGAACTGCTATTTCCTCACATAACTTTACTGACTTTCCCAGCTCAACTTCCTCTCATCCTGATGGGTCCCATCTTCTCTGATCTAGTTTTGAGGTGCAGTTCTAAAAGATCCTAGTTACATGTAGTTGGTGCAGCACTCAGACTTGGAGAGTGTCTGACATATCAGAAGTTCTCACACCATGGTGGCTTATTGACCAGATTCTGTTTCCAGATAGAGATTAGGCACAGCAAGGATGTCCAATAAAGCTAAATGACTCTGCATTCTTATTTATCCTTGCTGTATTAGGACAAAGTAAAACTCTACTTTAATTGTTCAGTGATTTTTCAAGTGCCCCACTTATTTCCATACTGAATGTGAACTAACTGGTTACTAACTTTAGATCTGTACCTATATACAACACTAATTATATATACTCTCAGATTTTTGCCTGGGAATGCAAGAGTGCTACATCTGTCTTTTCCAGACCTATGGCTAATTATTCTCTTCATGGACTTTACCTTCCAGTGAAACTGGCCTTCCTGCTATTTTCCATATAAGAAGTTCCATATTGTACTCCTAACACTTGAAGTACACTCTCTTCTCAGTTGTATGTCTTAGGATGTCTAGTTTCCTTTAAGCCAAAAATAGTTCATGTGTCACATTCTAAAAGAGGCCTTTCTGATCCAGAACTTTTTTTAGAGTACAACAACCCTCATTAATTTACATCTATTTCATCAACATTTTGAGTTTATTTAACTTGACAACAGGAACTGTTTTTGTTGGGGTTTTATTGTCTTTGTGTTTAGTATAGTTACTAGAATACATAGCAAATGCTTTACAGTGGTTGTTGAATGAAAGGAAAGAAAGAAGGAAGGAAGGAAGGAAGAAAAGAAAAAGAAAAGTAGGAAAGAAGAACAAGAACAAAAAATTTCCCAAATATATTTACTAATCAGTGGATGTACAGCGGGCCCATATCCAGTCATTTTGACTTTATATATTTGTCACTGGATCCAGATGGCTCTAGAGGAGACAGTGACTCTGTGACTTTGTAAAGTCCTGCCTCAACTAAAACAAATTCACTTGCAAGTGAAGACATCACCTTCTTGATGTCATTGGTCTTCTTAAAGAATAGAGGACAAAAAATAATATGTGAGTACTAGTAGCTGCCCCACTCAGAACCCAATTTTTCCTTCCTTCCTTCCTTCCTTCCTTCCTTCCTTCCTTCCTTCCTTCCTTCCTTCCTTCCTTCCTTCCTTCCTTCCTTCCTTCCTTCCTTCCTTCCTTCCTTTCTTCCTCCCTTCCTTCCTTCCTTTCTTCCTCCCTTCCTTTCCTTTCCTTTCTTCCTCCCCTTCTCCCTTACCCCCTCCACATGGAGAATTATACATTTACATGTGGGTGCTCTGACAAAAGGAATATAAATTTCTTGAACTAGAGCTCTGTTAAACCAGGCTTTGATTAAAATAGAGTTACCTGACTGTGCCTTAAACTTAAATCACTCTAGGTCTCACTGATGATACCCAATGATGGGCACCATCCCGAGTCTCAGTAGGTTATTGTTTGAGTTTATTGGTTTAGAGTGAGTAGAATTAGAAATTGTGTCAATATTGGCCAAAAACCCTGGGGGGGGGTCTTCCCCTCCCGTGTTGATTTTTTTAATAGGTAAAAGAGGCTATATTTGTCCCCATTCCTTTCCTATACTTAATCATTGAACGGTTGTTGTCTCAGATAATCTGAGATCTTGGAAAAATCTTAGCTTAAAAAGGCCAAGGTCTCCCACTGCATCTGGGGTCATCTTCAGTCATCCTGAACTATATCTTGCCACTGGACCCAGATGGCTCTGGAGGAAAGAGTGAGGCCAATGACTTTGCACAGCCCTGCATCACTTAAATCCAATTTATTTGTAAGCCAACACATAACCTTCTTGCTGGCAATGGTCCACTTCAAGAAGGAAGAGTAAACAGCAACCACCACCACAGCGACAAATTGAGATATTAACCAAAAGGCCATTCACAGTAAGCCTTCTGAATGGAGGCATTCTTTAGGATTTCTCAGATTTCCTTTAAACTTACTTTATTTGTTTGCTGTAATACTACTGAAATTTACTAATTTATATTTTGTTAAAGGATTCGGGTGGGGTACACTGACCTTTAGAAAATGGATGTTTTAGAAGCTTAAATTGAAAGAATAATAAATAGGTCCTCTTGACTTATTTCCTACCTTTTCAATATGATTAATTTTAATTCTGAAACATGGAAAAATGCAAAGTGCCAAAGATTTTAAGAGCACACAGGCTTATTGTAAACTTGAGACATATTGATGGAATGGACTATCATAACATAATTGCAGGAACTTTTGTTCTAAATTGGATTTCTCTAAATATGACTACAGGTTCAAGACCTTTAGGAGCCTTGAGCTAGAATACACACTAGGGTTTATGCATAGCACAGAGCAGCTTTATTATGTTTGTTGCAACTAGCCCCAATTCCCTTGGATCATTTTGCATATAAAAAGACAGAATTAGGCTAGATGAGAATGAAAACTGAGAAATTTCCTAGAGCGTTGCACTGCATTCTTGAAGAAAATAAACATCACCATGTCAGCAGGCTTTTTATTTGAGAGTTCTTAATACACACACATTTATATTATATAAATATATTCAGCATAATATATAAATATATTCAGAAATCTATTGGGTCAAATTGTCCCCCTTAGACATTCTGAAGGTTGCTAGCTATATATTTTATCATGAAAGAAGCCTACCTGTACTTTCTGGAATTCTTGCCTTCAGAAGAAGCCACCATTGGATTGGCATTACCAGCAGCCTATATATCTGCTCCATAGATTGTTTCCTTGAAAAAATCTATGGTTTTGCATTTCACCGTGTGAATTCAATGGGATGAGAAAAAGAAAGTTTGAGAAAATTTTGGTCTATTGTACTTGTGAGGAAGATGAACATCTCCATGTCAGCAGACTTTAGGAGCCCTGCATGGTCATAAATATTCAGTTCAGGATTAATTCTCTAGTCCATTTAACTATTTGTCATAGCTTCCTTAATTAAAGCTTTTAAATTAGGAAATAAATATATCATGATATTGAACAGGTGTACTTTTAAAGCCTTCCTTGATCATAATTTACCCTTTAACTTTCTTTTAAAATCAAGCAGTAAAAAACTTTTTTTCCAAAAAGTTTAAGAGCTTAACAGAGTGCTACATCCATAAGCTAAATAAACAGACCGCAAATGCTTGTTGCTATTGCTGCTGTTAAAATTTGGGGAAAGGGGAACTATTTTTCACACATTTTTGTCAATATTGGAGGTCTCTTTGCTTTTCATTTATAATATGGTATAATGAGTAGAGTACTGTGTTTAGAGTCAGGATAACTGTACTTGCCTCCTAGTATTGTTGTGAGTATCAAGTGGAATAATGTTTGCAAAACACTTCACAGAACTTAAAGTAAGTTGTACATGTGAGTTAGTAGGATTTGTATAAGTAGTAACATGAGGAGAAGGGGGAAGGGAAGGGTAAAATGGGAAGTAGATACTCCACCTCAAAAGTGAAATCTTCTCTTTCCAGTTCCAATATGTTCATAATCTGGTGATATCATCATACTTTACCAGTTTTCATACATCTAACTGATCCCCATTCATGATTGTTCTGTGATTCAATAACACTAGACATTTTAAGTGGGATATTTGCATTGAAGAGTGACAGATATATTTTGAAAGATCACTATCATTAGATGAAGGCATAGGGACAGCTCTAAAGTCAAAGCATGAAAGTCAAAGTTTAATTGTTGAACTATATTTTAAAGATTTTACACTATGCAAGCTTGTGACTTGTTTCGTTAATAAAAAAAGAGGATTGCAATGGAGTAGTAGAACTGACAAAGAATTAGTTTTTAATCATTATATGTAGCAATTAAAATCTACATAATCATAAGTTGATTTAGTGAAGTATCATTGAACCTAAGCTTTCAAAACTCAGTTTTATAAATCTAAAAATAAAATTAATTTTAAAAAAGTGTGGATAAATTATTATTATTATTTTGGATATGGTCATTGGTGCAGCTTTCAAGAACACTTTCATATTTTTATTCTTTCTTCATTTATAGATATTTGAGTATATATATATATATTCATCATTAAGAGTACAATCAGAAGTCTAAATTAAATTTTGAAACGAAAAACTGCATTCTTCAAGTAAGTAAGTTGTATAATAATCTTCTTTAACAGCCAATTTAACTTCATATTCATGTACAGTTTTGGTACAAGGAAGTTAATCAAAAGAAAACAATTTTTTAAAAGATGGAAAATGTAATCATTCCAAGAAGATACAATTCTATTATGGAGAAAAATATAGTTTGGGGAGCTCTTATGTATCTGGAAAGACACTGTTATCAGAAGTAGGGATTAAAAAACTAGCACTACATAAAAAATACAGTGTGTGTGTGTGTGTGTGTGTGTGTGTATGTGTGTGTGCGTGAGTGTGGAGAAAAAATAATTGAACTAATTCATTGTTGGTGGAGCTGTGAGTTGATCCATCCATTCTGGAGAGCAATTTGGAACTATGCCCAAGGGACTATAAAATGTGCATACCCTTTCACACAGCAATATCCCTTTTAAGACTACATGCTAGGGAGATCACACAAATGAGAAGAGGACCCACATGTAAAAAATTATATTTACAACATCTCTCTTTTGTGATGGCCAAGAAGTAGACTTTGAGGGGATGTCCACAAATTGGGGAATGGCCGAAAAATTTATGGTGTATGAATGGAATGGAATACCACTGTTCTATAAGAAATGGTGAACACGCAGACTTCAGAAAGGCTTGTATGAACTCATGCTGAGTGAAGAGAGCAGAACCAGGAGAAAATTGTATACAGTAACAGCCACAGTGTGTGATGACTGATTTTGATAGACTTAGCTCTTCTCAGGAATGCAAGGACCTGAAACACTTTCAAAGGTCTCATGGTGGAAAATGAAACCACATCCAGAGAAAGAGCTATGGAGTCAGAATATAGAGGGAAAAAAAGACTATTTTCTTTTTTGTTTTATTTTTTTTTTCATTCTCATGGTTTGTCCTATGCACTATAATTATTCTATGCAACGTGACTAATGTGAAAATGTTTTCACTAGGAATGTATATGTAGAGACTTTATCAGATTGCTTGCCATCTTGGGGAGGAAGGGATGGTGAAAGGTAGAAAATTTTAAACTTATGGAAGTGAATGTTGAAAACAAAACAAAATAAAT
This sequence comes from Notamacropus eugenii, assembly GCF_028372415.1. Lineage (NCBI taxonomy): Eukaryota > Metazoa > Chordata > Mammalia > Diprotodontia > Macropodidae > Notamacropus > Notamacropus eugenii. Next base: position 271,377,402 of record NC_092877.1, read on the forward strand.
AAACTAATAAAAAAGAGAAAAGAGAAACAAAGGTGTATAATATCTTTTTGTTAAAAAAAGTTATTTATCTCAATTAGTTAACAAAAATCACTAACATTTATTTTAAATTTTGAATTTCAAATTCTCTTCTTCCCATTTGTTTCCCTTCAATGAGCGGGCTTCCAATTTAATATATAGTGTACATACACAAAACATTTCCACATTAGTCATTTTATTAAAGAAAACCCAACCTGCATCAAAAATAACACATTAGAAAAATAAAGCAAATAGAAAAGGTATGATTCAATCTGAATTTAGATGCATCAGTTCTTTCTGTGGAGATGAATACCTTTTTTCATCATAAGTATTTTGGAATTGTCTTTGATGAAAGTAACTGAAAGTAAAGTAAAGTAACTATTGCTGAAAGTAACTAAATTGATTATTATACAAAATTCCCATAACTGTGTAACATTCTCCTAGTATTGCTCATTTGACCTTGTATCAGGTCATGCAAAACTTCCATATTATTATTATTTTTCTGAAACCAACCAGCTCACCATTCCATATAGCACAATCATATTGCCACAACTTATTCAGCCACCTCCAACTGATTTGCATCCCCACAATTTCTAATTATTTTGCCACTACAAAAATAGCTGCTATAAATATTTTGTACATATCTGTACTTTTCCTTTTTCTTTTACCTCTTTGAGTTACAGATCACATGGGGTATTGCTAGGTCAAAAAGACTGCACAGTGTTAGAACCCTTTAGTTATAGCTTCAAATTACTGAATGATTAGATCAGATCACCACTCTAGCAATGGAGCTTTAGTGTCCCTATTCTTCCATATCACATCCAGCATTTGTCATTTTCCTTGTTTGCCGTGTAAGCCAATCTAATAGGTGTCAGATGGTGCCACAGAATTGTTTAAATTTGCATTTATCTAATCAACAATGAGTTAAAGCATGTTTTCATATGACTATACATATATTTTATTTTTTCTTCTGAAAACTAACAGTACATATCCTTTGATCATTTATCAATTGGAGAATAGCTTGTACTCTTTTAATTTGATACAATTTTCTAAGTACTTGAGAAATTAGACCTTCATCAGATAAACATGCTTATCCTCTCCCCCACTTGTCTGTTTTCCTCTTATTTTTTACTGCACTGGTTTTGTTTGTGAAAACCTTTCTAATTTGATGTAATCAAGATTACACGTTTTGCATCGCATAATGCACTTTAACTCTGGTTTGGTCAGAAAGTGTTCCCTTATTCATAACTCTGACAGTGAAAATAGCTCTTGTTTCCGTAAGTTGCTTCTGATAACACCCTTTACATCTAAATCATATAATAATTTTCCTTATCTCAGTGTATGATTTAGAGAATTTATTTGTGAATCCTTCTGGTTCTAGGAATATTTTTATGGGGCTTATTTCGGATTTGTTCAATTTCTGTATTTTAGACAGGGTGAATTAAGCATTATATTTCTGCTTTGGTTAATCTGGACAATTTATAGTTTTGTAAATACTCATCCACTTAATTTAGATTTTCCTATTTTTCTGGCATATAATTATTTTAAAAAGCATGTAATAATGGTTTTAATTTCCTTTTTCATTGGTGGTGAATTTACCTTTTTAATTTTTGATACTGATAATTTGTTCTTTTTCTTTTTATTAAAATGAAATTAAATAGTGGCTTATTTACTAAACTTTTCTTAATAAAACGAGTTCTCAGTTTTATATATTAGTTTAATGGTTTTCTTATTTTCAATTTATTATTTTCCCCTAGGATTTCCAACTTGATATTTAATTGGTCATTCTTAACTGTTCTTTTCTTTCTGGTTTTTAACTGCATGCCAAATTTATTGATCTGTTCTTTCTATATTTTTATGTATGCATTTAGAGATTTAAATTTTCTCCTAAATACTTCTTTGTCTGATTCCCATAAATTTTGATATGTTGTCTCAATGTTGTCATTGAATTTAATAAAATTAATGATGGTTTCTATGATTTGTTCTTGACCCACTCATTCTTTGGGATTCCATTAGTTTCAGATTTTTTTAAATCTATGTGCACATGAATCTTTATTGAATATAATATTGCCTTATGATCTGAAAATGATGCATTTAATATTTCTTTTTTCTGTTTTGTATGGGTTTTATGTGCTAGTGCATGGTCAATTTTCATGAAGGTTCCAGGTGAGACTGAGAATAAAATATACACCCATTTGTTTCCATTCAAGTTTCTCCAGAGTTCTAATATATATATATATATATATATATATATATATATATATATATATATATATATATAGATAGATAGATAGATAGATAGATAGATAGATAGATGTATATATATATATGTATATATATATATATGACTTTTCTAAAATTCTATTTATCTCTTTAACTTATTTCTTGTTTATTTTATGGTTAGATATATCTAGCTATGAGAGGGGAAAGCTGAGATCCTTCGCTAGCATATTTTTACTTTTTCCTCCTGTAATTAATTTAATATATTATTTAATAATTTGGATGCTAAGATATTTGGTTCACATATATTTAGTACTGATATTGCTTCATTCTCTCTGATACCTTTTAGTCAAAGGTAGTTTCCCTGTTTAACTGTTTTAATTAGACCTATTTTTGCTTTTTCTCTGTCTGAGATCATGATTTCTACTTCCACTTTTCTAAAAAAAATTTCAGCTGAAGCATAATGGATTCTGCTCCAAATGTGTATTTTTGATCAGTATGTCTTTCAATTTGAAGTATGTTTCTTATAAACAACATCAATAACAACAACATATTGTTGGATTCTTATTTTTAATCCATTTGGATATCTCGTTCTGTTTTATGAGTGAGTTTATTCTATTCACAGTTATGATTATTAACTGTGTATTTTCCACCATCCTAGTTTTCCTCATTTATTTTTCTATATCTTTTTTTTACCTATTGCCCTTCAAAACTCTGTTTTGCTTCTGACCAGTACCTCCCTTAATCTATCCTCATTTCTATCTGGTCTGCTTACCTTCTCTTATTCCTTCCCCTCCAATGTCCATATAGAGCAAGATAGACTTCTATACCCAACTGAGTATATAAGTTATTTCCTGTTTGACCCAATTTCTAAGAAAGTAAGGTTTAATCATTGTAAAAGTTTTTCCTTTTCTACTTCTTTTATGCAAGATAAATGTCATTCATCATCTTCCTTCCCCCTTCTCCCAGTGCATCCCTCTTTCTCATCTTTTAGCTGTTTTTTTTAATCATCCTACGCTAACCATCTCACACTTGTACCCTCTGTTTATACATACTCCTTCTAACTGAACTCATAATTTTAAACTTCTTAGGAGCTACAATTATCATCTTCCCATACAAGAATGTAAACATTTTAAACTTGTTGATTCCCTTATGACTTCTCTTTCACATTTATATTTTTATGCTTCTCTTGAGTCATGTATATCAAAGGTAAATTTTCTATTCTGCTCCACTTTTTTTATTAGGAATTTTTCAAGACCAGTATTCCATTATATGTCCATTTTCTTCTCTGAAATACTTTATTCAGTTTTGCTGGATTCTTACTTGTCCTCCTAGCTTCTTTGCCTTCAAAAATATCATATTCCAAGCAACTGGTCCTTTAATTTGTAAGCTGTGTGTGATCTAAATCTAAGTCTTATGCAGTTCAGACTCTGACTCCATAATATCTGTGTTGTTTCTGACTGCTTACAAAAATTCCTCCTTTACTTGGACCTCTGGAATTTAATGGTGATATTCTTTGGAGTTTTAATTTTTGTGATTTCATTCAGGAGATAATCATAGGATTCTTTTCATTTATATTTTACTTCCTGATCCTATGATTTCAAAACAATTTTTCTTGATAACTTCTTGAAATATTAAATCTAGACACTTTTTAATTCATGACTTTCAGGTAGTTCAACTATTTTGAATTAACTCTCCTCAATCTATTTTTCCAGGTCAGTTGTTTTTGTTCCAATTGAATATTTCACAATATCTCCTATTTTTTTATTCTTTTGATTTTATTTCATAGTTTCTTTGTGTCTTATGGATTTATTAACTTTGACTTGTCCAATTCTAATTTTTAAGGAATTATTTTCTTCCATGAACTTTTGTATCTCTTTCTGCTCCATTTGTCATTCTGCTTTTAGGGGTCTTCTCTTCAATGAATTTTTGAAATTGTTTTTATCATTTGGCCTGTTTACTATTTTAATGTGCTATTTTCTTCAGTATATTTTGTGCCTCTTTACCAACCTGTTGATGTTTTATTCAATATTTTCTTGTATCACTCTCATTTCTTTTCTCAACTTTTCCTCTGCCTCTCTTATTTGATTTTTAAGACATATTTTAAAAATCTTTCAGGACTTCTTTTTGGACCTGAGACCAATTCCTTTTTTTCTTTTTTTAGGCTTTGGATGTAGCAGTTTTGATTTTGTTGTCATCTTCTGAGTTTGTGTTTTGATTTTCCCTGTCACCATACTAACTTTCTGTGGTCAGGAATTTTTGTTGTTGTTATTGCTGCTGTTTCCTTATTTTTCCATGCTTCTTCTTGACTATTAATGCTATGCTAAAGAGGGTCTCTTCTCCCATCACAAAGGGAACATTGTGCCAAGTTTCCTTTTTTTTTGTGCTGCTGTTTTCAGAGCTACTTGTAGAGTTCCTTAAAACTTCAGTGATTCCAAGGTGGAATCTAAGAATATTTGTGTTTATTTCTTTCTTGACCTGTGCTCTGGCCTTTGAGTGTCACAAGTCCTCTTTCCCACCCTAGGACCATGGTCAGGACTCACTCCCTGCAAAATCGGCATGTTAATGTTCCTTCTTGATCTGGAACTGTGACACAAGACTGCAACTTGGGCATATGGGCAATAAAACAGAGTCCTGCACCCTGTGCCAGTAAAGCAATCTCTGCAATCTTCTCACCACTTGTCTTATTCTCTTACCATCTGTGGTTTAAGAGCTCTGAATACCACTGCTGCTGATTTAGTTGCCCACAAGTCTTGCTGCTGTCATGCTCGGCAGTGCCTGCATAGCTCCACTATCACCCAGTGTGATAGAACTTTCCTGAGAAAGTTATATGTTGTCTTTCACTTGAAAATTGTTTCATCCTGTCTTTTTGTGGGTTCTGCCACTCCAGAAATCATTTTAAACATTTTTGAGGGGAATTTGCGGGAGCTTAAGGTAGTCTTTGCCTTTTCTCTGCTATCTTGGCTTCAACCCTAGAAGTGTAACCATTTTTTAAAGGAAGATGATCTCATCTAGAAGCTTAAGTAATTTCTATTTGCTTATAAAAAAGCCACAACCTAACAGAGCTTCCTGGAATCCTAGTAGTATTTTATAAAGTTAGGAACACTACTTATTCCAAAAAAGAACAAAATCATTTGAAAATACAGATATTGCTCAAATTTTTGAGTACTTGACAACATAGATCTTATCACATTTGAGGATGCTCAGGAATAATGGGCAAAATATTGTGGATTTAAAAAAATATTTATTTAATATTGTATTATTTGTATTCTTATTTTAATATAAAGTTGACAGAAACCATTGCTTTTGATATTTATGAGTAGAGTATGAAATGACTATTCAAATACTACATCATGTCCACAAATAGAGTTCTAAGTTAGCTGTTTTAGATGTTTATTTTGAAAATATCAAAGATATAGCATTCATGGTGTATGAATCCCTGAGAAATAAAGATTCATCCTCTGAGGAAACTTAGACATTACCTAGGCTTTTAATAAATGATAATTGTAATGCACTTGTATTTTCACTTTTCTTCTCCTCTTTCTCACTGATGGAAAGCCATATAAGTTTTCTTGGAAGACAAGGATTTGCTCCTTTCAGTGATGCAGTTTAGACCCAGTAAGCCAAACATATCATAGTTCTTATCTTTTCTATCAGGAATGAAGTACTTCTAGTATAAGAAATCCTAAATTTACATTTGCCTGTGGAATTGGTCTACCAGCAAGATTATTCAAAAACCATTGTTTCTTGCCCTCTTAAAAATCAGCTGACTAACTTCATAATTATTGGGACAAGTCTTTAACTAATTCACTATCAAATAATCTATTCATTGTGCAATAATCCTTGTCAAACAAATTTGAGAAATATAATGTAATTGTTCTTTCTCTGCCCTATTTTAAAATTCAAAATGAAACTGTCAGAATAGTATAATGAATATTGAATACAGTCTAAAATACATTTTGTTTTGAAACACATTGCACTAGTAAAAACATCTGCTCATACTACTGTTTCCTTGGGTGTAGGACCAAATTGAAACAACTAATCATATGAAAACTAAAATCCTCTGAAAAATCAGAATAGTTCCTTTTCTCTTATTGCAAAATTGTCAAAGACTGGAATTGTTTTACATATTTCTCATTCAGTCCTAAGTTTAAAACTCCTGCACATTAGCAAATCTTTCATTTAAAATATCACACAGCAAAACCCTTATTCTCTCTCCACATTGTTATATTATGAAAGATATTTAATTTTAAAAGGAAGTGTCTCCTTTATTAATTTTTTGGAATTCTATGTACCAGTCAACATTAAGTGACTGTTAATATTTAATGAAAGGTATTTAAACTTTAGCTCTCTCTCTCTCTCTCTCTCTCTCTCTCTCTCTCTCTCTCTCTCTCTCTCTCTCTCTCTTTCTGTGTGTGTGTGTGTGTGTGTGTGTGTGTGTGTGTGTGTGTGATTGGAGAGATGAGGACACATTGATTAGCATTACACTGAGCCTCCAAGATTACCAAGGAACTATAATGCTAAACTGTATATCCATAGCAAACTTGGAATCCATTTATCATCATTAAATCTAATTTATCAGATGTTTATTACTTCCCTGCTATTTTCAAAGCATTGGTTATAACAAAAATGTAAAAATGTAACTGTAACTTCCTTCAAAGACATTCTAACTCTCTAACCTATCTCGTAAGAGAGATAGGTCATGTATACTAAAAAGATATAACGTAACATTTGATAGTAGACTAGAAGAGATCTAAAATGACCTAGAAAAATTTTTAGGAAGCTGAAATTACTTTGAGCTGTGGGCATCCAAGATAGCTTCACAGAGTAGGTGGCACCCAAGCTGGGCATCAAAGTTAGAAAAGAATTTGAATATGGATAGATGAGGAAGGAGCAGTTATGGACAAGGAGGACTATATAATTGGATTCAGAGAAGCAAGAGAATGGAGGCTAAGGTTAAGTAACTGCCTAGGTTCAGCTTATGCGTATATAATTAAGATAAAACTAGAGAGGTAGATTAGGGTCAAACCTTTGAGTCTTCAATGCAGAACTAAGGAAAGTGTGTTTATTCTGACGGATCACTAGTAATAACAAATTGTATTTTTTATTCCTTTTGCTTTGTTTTTCTAGAGTAATAAGAATATTTGGGGAGTCATGTGAAGGATACGTTGGAGAGCAGAGACAATAAAGGCAAGGAATAGAAAAAATAGAAAAATAGAAAAAAATTCATGAGATGCTGGAGAAGGGTCATCATAGTGCAAGTTGTAAAAAGAGAATGAACATGAAAGAGAATAAGGATCAATTAAACCAAAAGATTATAAATTTATAACTCAGAGGAAGATTGAAAATTATATCTTTTTGTCTATAAAGATCAATCTATTTATATTTCACCCTCCCATCAAAGGAAATGATATACATGAAGTGATTTCCAGTTGGAAATGAAGATGTTTGCTTTTTTTGTTATTTTCTGTTCAAGATGGAGTAATGAAGAGGCTCAGAACAAAATATATAAATGGCTCAAGCAAAGTCACCAAGTAGAGATAAAACTGAAATCAAGTACTGGCTCCTCTCTGGTCAAATTCATTGGGTGTTTTTTTTTTTTTTGTTTTGTTTTGTTGTTGTTGTTGTTGTTGTTGTTCTCTTATACTACACTGCATCTTCAGCATCTGATTATATGTGATGACTGAAGCAGAGATAATAGATTCCTTAAAATTTTCAGCCTGAATGACTCAATAAATGATGGTGCCATTAACACAAACAGGGAAGTAGAGAGAAGTGGTTGAATAAGAGGGTAATATGGTGAGCTAATGCAGTGTATGTTGAATTTGCCATGTTTAGCTGCCATCTCAGTGATGACTGGAAGGGATTTCTTTACAAATACAGGTTTAGAATAAGCGATTATTCATTAGAATGAGCATGCTAAGAAGATAGTATCTGGAAATGGGAGAGGAATTTCTGCCCTATGGATTCATACATAGGCTCCTTCCCAGGGATGTAATTTACCTGATAAACCTAATCACATGGACTTTAAACTAAAAAGCATTGGAGTGGGGAGGAATTTGTCAGCACTTTGTATAACTTCTGGACAAAAGGGAGAGCACAGAGTGACACTATAGCACAGGAAAAATATGAGTTGAAATATCCCGATGTTCAAGGGAGAAAATTACCAAGAAATGAATAAATACTAAAAGCCATGGCAAAAAAATTTCAATACCCAGATGAATACTTAGCAGAAGTAATACAAACAGGATAGAGATACTGATATTAGGAGTCACATTTAACCTAATAGGTATCACTGAGACTTATGATAAGATCAGAAATTACTAAATTACTCTGTGTAGGTGTGTCTTATTTTGAGGAGGGGAGGATATTTATATGGTGGAGAGGTAGCATAGTGCTGTAAGAAGGTATCCTTATGTGAAAAAACAAAACAAAACAAACCAAGAGCCATTGGCATGTATAAGCAAAGTAGAAAGCATTGGATTGAAAAATAATGGAAGAGTAAACAGTTACTCAGTTACTTCACCCAGATAAATTATATCCTCAGATCATGAAAGAATTTATGAATGCAATGGTTGAACTACTATCATTGATATTTGAAATAACACATAGAACAAGAGGAGGTGCCACTGGAATGGAGAAGGGAAATTATTTTTCCTAATTATAAAAACAAACAGCCTTAGAGTAGATTTAGCAAAAACAGGACAATGAGTTTGATTTTGATTGCTGAGAACTTTTGTAATATACAATAAAAAATGAGTAGTGAAAAAATCAGGAAAGAAAGGGATGATCACAAAGAAAAAGCAAGAATGCCTTGAAAAAGAAGAACTGATGCAAGACTAAACTATTGTATGTCCATTTTAAAAATGTCTATTCTTTAAATATATTTTACATATATTTTGGTAAAGTGATTGATATAGTATCTCATAATGTTGAAAACTATGAAAAGAGGTAGTCTCAATGAATATACAATTATATGGATTGAAAACCATCTGAAAGCTGAATTCAAAAAGCAGACATGTCAACTTGAAAAAAAGGCTATGAATCAAAAATGTGATTTGGCAACCAAGAAAACTCATGAACATGGGATTCAGTAAAAGTGATACAGCTTTGAAGTATATGGGATTGATTATCCTTCCATGCTTTGCTCTGGTCAGAGAATGCCTAGAGTGTTATGTGCACTTCTAGGCAATATAATTTAGTAAAGGCACTATCAAGCTAGAAATCATTCAGAGAAGGGCAACCATAATAATGAAAGGTCTCAAATTTATGTCATACTGAATGAGGATGATGTGAAGGGCGTAGCAATGTTTAGCCTTAAACAGATAAAGCTCAGGAGTAACATGATACTTTCTTCATATACTCTGAAAGACTTAAGGTATAAAAATCATTATTCTTGGTCTGATTTTCCCTAGAGGTAAATGTAACAGCAATGAATGAAAGTTGCAAAGAGATACATTTAGTTTTAAGAGGGAAAAATACCTAAACTTTCTCATAATTAAAGATGTCCAAAAGTAGAGTAGAGCAATTCAGCCTATGCATGTGTGTGTGTGTGTATTTGGATATCTTCAATCAAAGCCTAGATGGCCATTTGTTGGTCAAGTCATAGTGATAATTCATTGTTTAAATAGGGTATCTTATATTTATATGTAGTTTCTTGTGATCCTTCCACAGTAAGATTCTATAATTCTACAATTTTGTAGTAAAGGATCTAGAAATCTAGCATCACCAAATATTGAGCCAGCCTAAATGACAATGTATCAGATAAGGTGAACAGGTCAGAATATTACAAAGGTCAAAATTTTAAGAGATTGGAGTCATAATGATTTCCAGAAAAAAATAATGATAGATTCAAGTCAGTTCAGTGAGAAGTACCCCACCAGAGTGAGAGATTTCTCTGACAAGAATACAAATTTTTTATCCTGATGATAAGTGATCATTCTGGGAGACAAACAAAAGACAACACTGAAGGGGTTTTTAAGGATTATATAGGGAAAGTTCCATTACAGTGACAGAGAGAGATTGAGAAACCCACCTCCCAAGAATGCGCAACATTATTCATAGACAGAGTGAATGCATGACAAGATTCTGACGCTGGAAAAGCTGACTGGACATAGCTAGCCCTAGCTTTTTAAGAGCAAAAGAGCTTTTAGTTAGTCCAAAAAGAAAGGTGCCTCATCTGGGGCAAGAAAGTTAGCTCTTTCTCTCTTAATGATATGACAATATTTCAATTTATATCGATAAATACATAAATGCAATATGTTTTTGAATGTTTTCAATTTGCTTACAAGTTGAGATGACAGTAAATGGACAATAAAAGTCAAGACACATATCGCTTATATCGGTTTTGCCAAAGTTTCTGTTCCTGTGTTTTTCTTATTGTGGAACTGAGCATACATTTCTTTGTACGTTGACCTTTTGTGTTTATCTCTTTTCCTATCTTCAATAACAAATATTTGTTGATTTGAATAGATTCTCTTTCCATGTTCATATTCTGCTAAGATTAGGATCCTGCCCTTCTAGAGTAGGTATAGGAAATATGGGGAAATAGTAATGCTTCTAATAGTCATTATAGTTTTATAGCATGGGTCAATGGATATTGTATTTGACATGACAAGGAGACCTGTTTTCAAATAAGCACTCGTACATTTACTATAATTGTGTGATTATGATCTGTTAATTTCATTTTTCTGACCTTCAGCTTCCTCATTTATGAAATAGAGATAAGAATACTCTTGCTACCTATCTTACACGGATGCCAGACAGAAAGTGCTTAGTAAAGCATAAACTGCAATAGGAATTTGAATTGCTGGAGACTCTTTAATAAATGTATTCAAATTGCAATGAAAATCAGTCTTAATAAAGGTGACTTTATTTAGATAAGTATAAGTCTCCAACACAAATATATTTTTTTAAATTAACAAAGTGATTTAGGAGTAATACATTTTACATGCCATTTAAGTTTCCTAATTTGTTTCATTCAGAGGATAGAGTCCCTTGATCCAACAACTTTAAAATTTCAAGAGAAGGAAAAAAAAATAATTTTAAAGAAGTAACTTGAGATTGCATTTGTATATATGCTTTTCAAATTATTTGGACACATTTCAGAACTAAATTTAAACAGAATGATTTTTAAATGAAACTTTAGGTTCAGTAATTCATTTATTCATAAACAAATTAATTAAAATCTACTATGTATGAAATATTGGGTTAGGTATTGCAGTGAATGTATGAGTTTGCAGCATGACTTGGATAAAGAATGATGTAATTTTAAACCTTTTCAAACCTGCGTAAGAGATCCGGGAAAATAAAGAATGTGTCAAACTCAAGGATTTTCTGGAGCTGAATCAAACTGGCTCATGAGAATCTATTACTAAATTTTAAATGTGAGTATATACACTTCGGAAATTGGTAAAATTGACAAAGTAGGATGCAATTTATTGTTTTGTTTATTGTCTAAATCTAAGTAAGTGATGGAGAAGATGATAATAATATAGACTAAACCTAAAGGTATGTCGTGTACTTTTTTTTTTTTCCCCTCTACACATACCTCTGCACAGGCACCTTTTCTTTTCTCTTCTACTCTTAGGCATACAAGAAGAGAAACTTTACTTTTCCCCTCAAAAAGATATGAAGTTCATAGCATATCTAACTTTTATGCATTTTTAGAAAGTTTGGTCATTGAAAGGCAACCTAATTTCCAGCAAATGAAATTCCCTTTCTCCATGAAACGCACACATGCTTTTCCCATTGACAATGTTTACATTTTACAGTGATAGTATATTACATTCAGTTTATAAACTTATTTTTTCTATATTTTCCCACTTATGCCATCTTATTTCTTAGGTCCTAGCAAATGTGATAAAAGAGTTTCATTGTATAATCACTTGCAGCTGTGAGTAACTGAGTGTGTGATCAGCTCCTTATAATTTTGATCTTTTAAATATTTGCACCTGCAAACATTTGGAGTGTAACATCCTGATATGTCTTTCAAAAGTCAAGGAAACAAACGTACTTTGCATGCTCAGGATGCTATTTTTGAACAAACACATAGCTATGTAATTTCAAAAGCAAATATTTTCAAACACAGCTAAGACACTTCTCTTCATCTGAGATTTGACTGAATACCTTATTTGACATTTTAAACCAAACATATCTTTGAATATATTCTTAATAGAAACAAATCTGAAGGGGGAAGGGATCACAAGCTGCATGTTAGGAATCTGGAAATGCTTGACTGGAGTTTGTGGGAAATGGAGAGCTAAAGGAAGTATTTTAAAATTCCCTTGCTGGAAGATTTCAAAGTACTCTGAATTGTCTAAAAAAATGGAGGTATGGAACCATAACTGTCAATTTTGTGAAGGTTATTACCTCAGAAAAAAGGACCTGGGTAGAATCTGAGAGGTCTTTTCTCATTTACTTCAGAGAGGTTCACTATGAGGGACCAACTTCTTTGGAAGTGGGAACATGTTTTGGGCTTGATGAGGTTATACTGTACTTAACTTTTGTATGTGACTTTGTCTTTTTAAAAATAACTAGGGGAGTGTATCTTGGTGCTTTTGGTAGGGTGAGTATTTGCTGATGCAGGTTATTCTAAACATGAATTGATTAGCTCCCACTTTTGGGAGGACTGAATTGTTAGAAGATTCCTCCCCCCCCCCTTGTGTCTTGGTTTATAAAAAGAGAATTGACAGCATCTTTGGGGCTTTTCTCTCTTTTTCCCTCCCCCTTTCTTCTTAAGAGTTCCTAACAGTGCAGAAGATTTTAAAAATGGACACAGTCATGAGTTATGGCAGAATACCACTCTCAGGAAATAATAAGAGCTGCCCTGGGGCAGAGGCTGCATTTATTTGAGCCTGAATAAACTTAGAGGATGATTTTAGTAACCCAGGTATAATCGACTATCCCTTTTCTACCACAGAGGTCATAAGCTGTTGAAACAAAGAGACAGTAGGAACTGAGGCTCTATGCACAGATATCCTAGAATTCCTGGAGACAGATAGGAGAGTCAAACATAGGCTCAGACAAATGGCTCAAGAAAGGAGTTCCTCAACACAATCTTTTCTGAATCCCAGCTTGATAACTGAAGGAGAGGTTTTCTTTGATAACACAATGTTGACATCTAGTCTTATGAGGAAAGAATATAAATTTCTTGGACAGCACTTCTTATTTAAGAACTGTCTTGGAGGCAATCCGAAGTTCAGGAGTTCAGGGATTCAGGATTCTATCAACAGAAGGGAAGTTTTCTAAGCAATATCCCTCTTGTCAAGAGAAGTGGCACCTGGTGCGCAGGTAATTGTGGCACTAAGGATCTTAAGTCATGATGTGAGGGAGAAAGGTCATAAACTTGACATTCTGTCATTACTTTGAGTTATTTGAATAATCTTATTTCAATGGTAAGAGGGAAAGGGATGTTTCATCTCTAGCAACTCTAACTGTATTTCCTTCTGGAAGAATCTAAACACCCAAGTGGTGTATGTGGAATGAAATACAATCCATTGGCATATCTGAGTTTTTCTATCAAGCCATTCAAAGGGGTATTTTTTTAATGTTACCTTCCTAACTAATGGAAAAATTGAGATGATGACTCCATAAGTGTTTAGGAATTGAGGACACTATGAAAAGTAAGACTCATCAGAAAAGAGGAAGAATGGTTGTCTGCATTTGTTTATTGGTTCCTGTTAACATTTTGTATGCATTTTGTGTGGTGACATAAAACTGTCCTACACCAGACACATACATAGCTACTTTCACAACATCTACAGAAATGAAAGACTCTTTTGCCACATATATAGAGGACTAGACACAAATAATGTTCTCAGATTTCCCAGAACAAATTTTATATTGAGACAAATGAGCCAAAAAGTAATATTCTGCATATAGCTCTCGTGCCAAGTTTATTTCATGTTAATTAACTTTTTATAATCTTGTACTATGCCCTTTTTTCTCTACTTGCCTTTAGACCTTTTAATACCATTATAACTGTTACCAGAGAATCCCTTCATCCTTTTCAACATTAACACTAATGCTAGCTCATTAGTCAAGTCCAAAATATCCTTTTCCCCTCAACTGCTGTGTAGTATGCCTAGCAAATTATCTAACCATACATCCTTGTCCTGTGCCTCTAACAGAGAAAGGACCCTCTATAATATGCTTTTCCAATCAATAAGAAAACTATGAATAATATTTATTCATTTAAAAAATATGATTTATTATAGATAAAATAAGTAACTATGTTCCGGTGAAGTCAAGGCTGGTACAATTTATTCATTATAAGCCTATGTCTACTAGCCAGGATACAGTTACTATATTTATCAGTATCACAATATTATAAGTAAAAATTAATGTGGAATAAGATACTTATCTTTGAGAAAGAGTTAACACCAAATTAAAAGTACACCAAATGTCCTTTGCCCTTAGGCTATATTTTGCCTTTCCAACAGCAGGTCATCTGGTTGACTACCTAAATATAGGAGACTTAAGTCACAGGGAATTCTGGAATCTCCAGTCTATAACCAGGCTGTCTTTAAAATACATGTGGCTATTTGCATGTGTCTATCCCTGGCTAACATTTCTCCCCCATTGGATTTAAGATATCTTTTTTGGATAGAGCCAGCAAAGATATTGAGAGATTTTACTTCTCTCAATTTTCTAAGAAGGTTTGAGTATCTGTTCTTGCCCTTAAGGGAGTGAGGGGAAGCCTAAAAAGGAATATGAGGATTTGAAGTTACCTTTTAAATTGGAATGAGATTATTTTTTTTCCTGAAGCCAGACCAATATTCTCCAGTGGGGAAATATGCTTGCCTTAAAATTTTTCATGCTAAAGTTATCATCTATCAGAATGATTTCCTCTAACATTACTGATTCAAGATTATTTACAGTCTCTGGGAATGAAGAGACTTGGGTTCTAATTTTAACTTTGCCACTAATTCATAGAATGAAGTTGAACCTGACTGAGTTCTATTTTTCAGATGTAAAATGATACATTTAGACTAAATAAATGCCAAAGTCGCTTCCAAATCTGGAGTTTTAATTCTTTTACTTTATACACTATGGATTTCAATGGAAAACAAAATGAAATTATGATATGTTCTCATGACATTGCAAAGTATTGAAAAAAAACATAATTTACTTAAGGGTAAAATCAATGATGCATAAAAGGAAATATGATATGTATTGATAAAACTATGACTTGTCTGTGTTCTATGAATAGTAGCTAATGATGATGATACCTAACAATCAGATAACACATGATAGGTTTGCTAGGTGCACTCTACAATGAAAGAAAGAATAACCTATTAATTATGTTAACTTTGGGGTCATGAAGACATGGGTTCAAATGCTACTATTTACCTCAGAAAAGTTTCTAAACCTTGCTGAACCTCAGGAAATTCCCTCTCTGAAATCACACTTCATAGTTATTTTCCAAGTCAATCACGAGAGTTACTACGTGTGAGTAATCCTTATTTTTTTCTCCTGTATTGATAACTAATTATTAAATTAGGGACAAGGATCCCCCCTTCCTTTTTAATTTATCATTCAGAAATCAACAGCTGTTGGAAATCTTTTTAAAAGACTTACCACCCAGAATGTCTGAGATCTAATCAAAGACAAAAAAAGAAATTCTCAATTGGAGCTAATGGGCACATTACTGTCTATTCTGTTTGATCAAAAAGGTCTTGGAAAATGTGGATCCTCCATTTTTTCATACAGGTGATATGGACATTGATAAGTTTCTTTGAATAAGATCTGGGTTATCCAAGTCACATACATAAAGATCCTCATAGTAAGATATCCTAACTTCTCATTGTAATATCTATTCTCTCATTAACTGTTAACCAATCAGAGCTGATCACCACCCTCAGGAACACCTGCTCTTCCAAGAGGGTATAAAAAAGAACCATTTGGGAATGGAGCCAAGATGGCAGAGTAACAGCAACTACTCATCTAAACTCTTAGACAAATTCCTTCACATACCTCTAAAAAGAGAAACTGACCAGATTTGGAGGGGCAGAATCCAACAGGAGACAGACTGTGGCAAATTTACAACCCAGGACAGACTGGAAGGTTGGCAGGAAGGATCTGTTCTGCCGGGGCTGAAAGAGTACACAGTACACAGTGCACAGGCTGTACCAGTGCATCACCACTGTGGCAAGACAAGAAGCCCCATGCACTCTGAAGAAGTGACCCGCATTGCAGAATTTGAGGTCTATGAGTCCAGGATGGGAGTCCAGTGGAAATGAACAAGTGATAGCTGTGTAGCCCCAGATATCTACAGAGGCTGCTCATGAGACTAGCAGCCCACAGATTAAATGTCTATTAGTCACCTACTTGAACTTCTGGGAGTTAAGATCGTGAAGTGATTGGTAAATGCTCTCCCCTTTCCCTTATTGACTTTGAAAGACCCACAAAATATTTCTCCAGAAAAATCCTGGAAGAGTGGAATCAGCAGAAGGGGCAAACAGTCTTTTAGTATGTGAGACTAGGGAAATCACTAGGGAGGGTCCCTCTTGCTGCGGCTGAAGGGAATCAGTGAAGGACCAAAGCTGTCCCAGACAACTCTACCTCAGCAAACTTGGAGAAGATCCTGAGTCTGAGGAGGGTGGAGCCTGCAACACAAGGAACCCAGGTGTGTCTCAGCACCCCAGAGGAATTGCGAAGACACTAGCTTGACAGAATCACCAGCCATTGAAATTGCCTATACTCTAGTTCAGCAAAGGAGACCTGCTATAGCCAGACCACCTCTCCCCTCCACTTAACAAAGCTAGCTCCTGGACAATTCCAGGAAAACCCAGAAATACTTCATCTAGCCTATGCTTTCTCACACCAGCTAACTCAGCATCAGGTAAGCTGCAGCATTTTAGCTTCCAACTGAAATAATGAGAGGCCACAATACAGAAAGTCTCAAGTTCAAGGCACAAGAACTATGAGACAGAACCCCTTGTGCCATAGAAGCAGAAATCTACTTTAAAAGCCATCATCATCATCATAAACAAGAAGCAAAGCAGAAAAGAAAAAAAAACATAAAATTTTTCTATGGGGACGATGACCAAAACACAAATACCAAAGAGGTCAGCATTGAGACTGTGCTCCCATCTGAAACTTCAGAAGGGAATATGAACTGATTGCAAGCACAAAAAGCACTCTTGGAAGAGCTGAAGAAGGATATTAAAAGCCAAATTAGAGGAATAGAAGAAAAAATGACCAACAATTTTAAAAATGTGAAAAAAAGAATTCACTGAAGAGAACAGCTCTTTAAAAAGGAAAATTGGACAGATGGAAAGGAGATACAAAAGTTAACTGAAGAAAACAACCAATTAAGAATTATAATTGGGCAGGTAGAAGCTAATGACTCTATGAGATATCAAGAATCATTCAAACAGTACAGTCCAGTGAAGCCAAGTGAGTGATAGCCACAGTGCCCCAGGTATCAAAGTCAGTTGCTCCATAGTTCATCACTCTGCAGATTTAATGTCTGTAAGTCACCTACATTAACTTCTAGAAGTCAAAATGAGGGAGTGATAAGTAAATGCTCACTCCTCCTCCCTTTGTTGACATTGAAAGAACCATAAAATATTTTCCCAGAAAAATCCTGGATCAGTGGGATCAGTAGAAGGGGCAAACAGTCTCATAGCACATGAGGCCAGGAAAATAGCTAAGGAATATTCCTCTTTCTGTGGCAGAGGACTGGAACTGACCCAGACAGCCCCACCTCAGCAAACCAGAAGGAGATCCAGAGCCCCAGGAGGCTGGAGCCTTGCAACCACCAACACCAGGTCCCCAGGTGTGCCTCAGTGCTCCAGGGGAAATGAGAAGACAATAGGGCAGCTAGTATCACCAAGCTCTGAGCTTGCCTTTCCTCTAGCTCAGCAGAGGACATCTCCTGTGACCAGACTACCTCTCTCCCACACTTAACAAATTAGCTCCAGGGCTACTCTGAGGAAACACAAACAGAATTCACCCAGCCTTTGTTTTCTCACACCAGCCAGCTCAGCACCAGGTTCTTTAGCTTCTGGTTGAAAGAACCACAGGCCACAACACACGAAGTCTCACCATCATGAGTAAGAAACAAAGGAAGAAGGAAAAGACCATAGAATCTTTCTATGGGGACAAGGACCAAAACATAAATACCAAAGAGGTCAGTACTGAGATTGTACTCCCATCTGAAAATTCAGAAGGGATTATGAACTGGTCACATGCACAAAGAGCACTCTTGGAAGACCTAAAGAAGGAAATAGGAAAAAAACTGGCCAGTGATTTTAAAAGTATGAAAGAAAAAATTTACTGAAGAGAACAGCTCTTTGAACAGGAAAATTGAACAAATGAAAAAGAAAATGCAAAACCTAACTGGGAAAATTGGAGAAATGGAAAAGAAAGTATAGAAACTAACTGGAGAAAAGAATTCCTCAAAATGAATAATTGGACAGATGGAAAAGGAGAAACAAAAGCTAGCTGAAGAAAACAATTTGACAAAAATTAGAATTGGGCAAGTAGAAGCTAATGATTCTATGAGACATGAAGAATCAGTTAAACAAAATCAAAAGAGTGAAAAGATAGCAGAAAATGTAAAATATCTAATTAGAAAAACAAATGACCTGGAAAATAGATCCAGGAGAGAGAATTTAAGAATTATTGGCCTACCAGAAAGCCATGATGAAAAACAACATCCTTGACAGTATCTTCCAAGAAATCATCAAGGAAAACTGCCCAGAAGTGCTAGATCCAGAGAGCAAAATAGTAATCGAAGGAATCCATTTGGCCCATTCTACTCTTTAAGGCATTCTTGTCCTCATTGGTGTTTTGAACCTCTTTTGCCATTTGGGTTAGTTAATTTTAAAGTTGTTATTTTCTTCAGCATTTTGATAGGTTTTCTTTAGTAAGCTGTTACCTTGTTTTTCATAATTTTCTTTCACCACTCTCATTTCTCTTCCCAATTTTTCCTTTACTTCTCTTACTTGATTTTCAAAATCTTTTTTGAGCTCTTCCATTGCCTGACACCAATTCATATATTTCTTGAAGGCTTTGAACATTGGAGCTTTGACTTTTTTGTCTTCTTCTGGTTGTATGTTTTGATCTTCCTTGATCTTATGTCACCAATGACATAAGAAAACACCTCTTCACTGAACATTTAAGAATCTATAATCTGTTACATTTTCCCCAGTTGGCTGCTCATTTCTTCACCCAATTACTTGACTTCTGAGCTCTTTTTAAAGTGAGGGGCTTCACCAGTTGCTGCTGCCACCCTGGGGCTGGAGCTCATGCTGACAACATTGCTGGGACCAGACTGTGGTCCCCTCTCAGTCACGTGAGAATACCTTCTCACTGACCTTTGAAGATGCCTGGTGTTTGTGGACTGAGAAGTCTGAAAACTGCAGCAGCTGGCAGAGATTTAGTCTCTTATGGCCTGTTCCAACTTTGCCCAGGCTGGCCCACCCTCACTGAACTGTGCTGTACTCCCTGCTTGGTGCAATAGACCTTCCTTGTTGACTTTCCAGATTGTCTTCACCTGGAAATTTGCTTCAGTCTATCATTTTGTTGCATTAGGTGCTCTAGAATTTGTTTAGAGTCATTTTTAAAGAGTTTTTGAGAGCCTTGTGGGGAGAACTCTAGAAGCTCTCTGCTTCTACCTTGACAATTGTTAAGTAGCATCAAGGACAGTTTCAAAAGAACAGAATTCTTCAGTCCCAATACCATCAATTCATAATTTGTAATCATTTAGGCAGCGCCTGGGCTAAAATAAATGGGAGAAAAAAAGTTTTTTCTACAAATCAGTGGTTTGCACAAAATTCTAGAGTTGGAGTGTGATGTAGAGGAGGTGAAGTTAACTTAGTTAAGTAGATAATCAAATTTTAATTCCATTATCCATATGAGTAATTGCAACATTACTTATAGATGCTTATAACTATTAATTAGTGACTATCTTGAAGGTTGACATCTACTCACAGAGATTTATACAGTTACTCTAGTTAATTTGTGTACTTGAAAGAAATTAAACTGAAATTGTTTTAAAATGTCATATCCTCTAATTCAAACTTTTAATAAATCAATATTGACTTTGAAATTAATAAAGATGTTGAGGTTTATCTAACTTCCAACACTATTTATTGTATCCACATATTCCTGTCTCAATTATTGGGCACAAGGGCTTGGTTTGTCCCTGATGCACACTTTCAAATGTATAAAAAACAAACAATAAAACTTTTATTAATTTTGGCTCCCTAACTTATTTAAATCAGTGTACAGTGTTCAAATGGGAGAAAAACATACTTTTATGAAAACTGCTTTGACTTTCTCAAGAAAGTTCCTTGAGTTAATTCACTGTCCTGAATTAACTGGAGTTCAGTACTGGAAGGTTAAGTTTTCACTTATACTTGAATAAAAAATAGTGTGCATATATGTTTAGAATAGCATACATATAAATATATATGCTATTATATATATTATATATATCAACATCTATGATATATTATAATAATTGAAGAAATTATTTATATTTAGACAAGTGTCTATTTAAAATTTTAAAAAAATTCAGGAAGAATATGAAAGAACTGACTCTCTTTTCCTAACATCTCGGTCATTACTTCCTTTCTGATTGTACATTTCTCTCTAAATTGTGTCTTTATGGAGAAAAAAAAAAAACAATTGTAGACATTCTGATCATGTTTTATGTGAAGTGGATAAAATAATAGATGTATATGCATAGAGATCTTGGTACTTCTTAAGAAAACCCAGAACAAAGACTGGGCTTTTTTCAAGAGTAAAATTTAATTATACATGTGACTTTCAACAAATATGTGGGGGTTATTCCTTCCTAGTAACTATAGTTAGGATCAAATACACTGAAAATATATGGCTAGATAGCAGTATCCATGTTGGAAGAAGAAAATTCTACTGATAAATACCTTAGGGCTACAGGCACCATAATTAGACTAGCATTTTTGGATAGAAATTTACTTTTAGTAGTTATTAAGGAAATAGACCTTGATTCTACTATTCCTTCTTGCTTTATCATCTTTTGATTCTTTCCTAGACACTGAGATTTCAACAGAACATTTGACATGTTTTACATATAGGTTATAAAGGCTAATAAACTGAACTTCTGGGTAAGACTGGGAAATGAAACATCATAAGGAAGTCTAGCTCTGTCACAGAAACCTCAATAAATTCCTGAAAATGCTCAAAAGAAGACCATTTATAAAAATTTTTGAAAGAAAAGACTCAAAGTAAGATTCCTCGTGAAGTTTATAACTGCACAAAAATAATATAAATAGCATGTAAATTGCTGAAGGCATCAAGCCAGGAATTAATTCTAGTGCTGTCTCAGGTCTTCTGAAGTTGCAGAAGTGGGAAAAGGAGTAATGCCAGAAAACAAAGCAAGAATTTTCATAACCTTGACAAAAGCTGGTAGAAATGAATAAAGAAGTGTGGAGTTACAGGGAAGTACTGGCTCTAATAACTAGCTATCTAAATATAAATCTCAGACCTGGTCCATCAGAACAGAAGTAGAAAAAGAACCAGAAACATGTTTACATTTAAGAAAGGCTCATCTGGCCATAGATTGCTTGCAAGACTAGGACCCACATAAAGACACAGAACAAATTCAGTTTCTGGCCATATGAGTATAGGTGGTATGTGGGGTGAGGTGGAAAATTGGAGAAGGGAAGGAAGGTGACAGGAAGTCTGTCACCTAAGATGATCTGCAACTAGCCACTAGGGCACAGAAATGACATGTCAACGATATTATGTAAAGAAAACAAACATAGGGTTTGATCACATAGTGGACCATTGGAAGATTGTGACAGTCAGTGATTGACAAAAGTACTGGGGCCTAACTGCAGACATTCAATCAAGATCACCAGGGAGTACAGAATTCACACTATTCAGAATATTAGATCAAGTAAGTCTTATCCAACCCATTCAAAAATCCAAAGCAGTAGCTATGCTTATAATACAAATGACTGAAAATATTAACAAATATAAAAACTCCAAAGAAAACTGCTGGGGATGGAAGCTCAATTCCAGGTGGACAGTCTCGGGCGGGTAAAGGTGGGAACTTCTAAATCTTAGAGTTCTCACGAGACCCCCCCCAGGAAACGACTGGGAATCGAGGTGAACCGAGCTATCTCGTGTATTTCCACCTCTTCCCATGAGAAACGTGATGGGAGAGAGCTCTCCCCGCCCTCAAGATTGTCCCGGATCTGGGCACACTATTGTTATCTAACAGCGCGGTATTCAGATGCAAACTATGCTGCTGGAGAGTTTAAGTAGGATTAGGAAAGCCTGAAAGTTCTCTTGGCGGGAGGGGCGCGGAGCAGACAGGACAACAAGGCTCCACTTTTCCTCTCTCCTCTCTCCCCTCTTCCTCTCTCCCCGCTTATACTTCTACTTCCAATCTCTTATTGTAAGATTTTTGCCTCCTTGGGAGATTCTTCGCTCCCTCCTAAGGAAGAATTCCCCTGCACATGTAACCAGACCCTGAAATAAAGCTCAACCCTTGTTCGACTCTGGAATGTCCTTTCTCTCATACGAGCATCCGGTTTGGCCAACCGAAGACCTCGAGAGGTGAGGTAAGCAGACTCAGGTAGCCCACAGGCCTCTAAGCCTGGCAGAAAACCAAGAAATGTTTTTCAGCAAGAGACAAGCGAGAGTAAAACCCTGAAGAAGAGAGTAACCCCACATCAACTCCAAGCAAAATTTTGGAGGGTAAAATGGCAATATAGGACTAAAAGAATGGATAGAATAAGTGAAAGAAAAGATTTTTAAAAATCAAATGAGAATCTAAGATAAAAAAATCCAAGGGAGAAAACTACCTTAGAAAAAAAGGTAGAAAACGTTAAACAAGTATGGAAGGGAAGGAAGGCAATATGAAGTTACATAACATCTTTGTGAGGGGTGGGGTGGAGCCAAGATGGTGTTATAAAAGCAGGGATCTGCTTGAGCTCTCCTCCCAAACCCCTCAAAATACCTGTAAATATGACTCTAAACAAATTCTAGAGCAGCAGAAGCCACAAAATGACAGAATGAAACAGATTTCCAGTCCAAGACAATATGGAAAGCCTACCTGGATTGGAACAAGGCATGGCCCATGCTGCACTGGCAGAAATGGGACTGGAGAAGCGCTCAGGGCACTGAATCACTGGCAGCTGTTGCAGTTTCCAGATTTCTCAACCCACAAATGCCAAACACAGCTTCAAAGATATGTGAGAAATATATGTGTCCTACCCTGATGGGAAGGGAGTGTGGTCCATTCCCAGCCCCAACCCCAGAGTGGTCTGGTGGACCTTGTAGTGACTGTGGAGAAGGAATCCTACTCAAAGTTCCAGGACAGAAAAGAATGCTTGTGTTGCTAAAAGACCAGAGCGTAGACCAAGAAAGAGTAAACACCTCTTGCAACTGAGAACTTATATGTCTCCAGAGATATCTCTGAACACAATTACATAAAACTCTGAAACTTGGGGTATTACACCCTCCACCTAAGAAAGAGCTCAAAAGTTGAGTATTTGGCTGGAGGAAATGTTCAAAAAGGGGGAAAATAAGACTTTAGAATGTTATTTTCTTGGTGGAAAGTTATTTTTCTCCATTCTCTCAGATGAAGATGATCAAAGAATACAACTGGAGGAAGATCAAAGCATGAAACCAGAAGAAAATATGAAGGTCAAGACTCATACGTTCAAAGCCTCCTAAAAAATATGAAATGGTCTTACATCATATAAGAGGTCCAAAAGCATTTTGGACAGCAAGTAAGAGAAGTAGAGGAAAATTTGGGTAGAGAAATGAGAGTGACACAAGAAAATCATGAAAAACAAGTCAACAACTTTTTAAAGTAGACCCCCAAAATTATGAAAATAATAATACCTTTAAAAAAAGATTAGTCTAAACGACAAAAGAGGTCCAAAAAGGCAATAAGGAGAAGAATGCCTTAAGACACAGAACTGACCAAAAGTAAAAGGAGGTCCAAGAGCCCACTAAAGAAAATAATACCTCCAAAATTAGAATGGAGCAAATGGAAGCTAATGTATAAAATATACCAACCACTACATGTTAGGCTATGCTTAAGAGCTTTCATCTTATTTAATCAATTAAAATATTCTCATTTAATCACTTAATTAACAGGTATATTCCTTAATAAATAAAATGGAGGAAGCATAAAACCATGAGGCAAAGAAATAAAAGAATGCTAAAAAAAAGTCAAAAGCCTCAGAATAATAAGAAAAAAATATTGATACATATATGACCAAAAACAACTGACATGGAAAACAGAGAACAGATATGTTAAGAAACATTGTACTCTCTGAATATCATGACCAATCAAAATCCTCAACATCATATTTCAATAAGAAAGAGCTGTCAATATCTAATAAAATTAGAGGGAAGAGTGGAAATAGTAAAAAGTTCATATTAATCCCTTGGGTTGGGGATGGACCTGAAAATAACCAGGAATTCAAAAACTCAAAATCAGGGCTTCAGAGTGAAAGAAAAAAATTTATAAGGGAAAAGAAAGAGGCAAAATATGAAGGAACCTATTTCAAGATCAGAAAAGATTTGGGAATAGACACTGTATAAAAAACTCGGGGAATGTAAAATTCTAATGGCAAATAGTCAATGCTTACAATGAAGAATGACTTAACCTACAAAACTAAGTATAAGTCTACAGTGGACAAATGAATGTGAAATAAATGCAGGATTTGAGAAAAATTTTCATAATGTAAACAGAGGAAGTAAGAGAATTGTAACAGAATTTGAAGAAATACTGCTAAATGATGATGAAATTCTAACTTTTTAATAAGGATTAAAGATACAAGTGTTAATTTTGAATAAATGTATTCAGAGGTTGTAGAGGAAGGTAAGTAAGAAAAATAACAAAAACTGGGTTTGAATATGTTTGCTTTTATTTGACTTTATGAAATGAAGGAAGAGAGAAAGAAAATACATGAAGATAAAGAAAGCTGAAGGAAAAAGAGAAATACATCAAGGAACAAATGAGGAAGAAGGATTTAGCATTTTTTTATGTGTGATTTATTAAAAGAAGTATATGAAGTTGAAAGAAATTTTCATGAAGTACACAATTCATTACCTCATTTTGATCTGATCTGGGTAAAGAAAGGTAGGATACACTTAGCAACACATGAAATTCAAAAGAGAAAAAGACAAATAGGAAACAAGTATAAAATATGAGGTATAATAGAGTAGTGGAAGGGAATAATCAGAAGCAAAAACTTTGGTATTAGAGAAAAAAAATATAGATTGAAAAGGGAAATAAAGATCACTGTATGAACTTATGAAAGGAGGGGTTGGAAAAAGAACTCATTGATTACAGATAGCTGGTTTTGGTTATATCTCTTTTCTTTCTTTACCCTCTTCTTCTGTAAGAGATTCAGAAGAGGAAAAAATATTGCAATATATGTTCGAAATGAAAGTAAATTGAAATGTAATACACTCATACAAAGTTTAGAATAATAGCAAAATGGATTATAAAGCAGAATAAAAATATGTCACTTACAGTAAATATATAAAGATTCACAAAGCATTAAAGTGAGGGGAAAGGACTTCTTTATGTCTCAAGTGAATGTTTAAAAACAGACAACACTATTTTACTTTATTTTTTTTAAATTAAAATTTCATTTTCTATTTTTTATTTTTCTTTTATTTAACTTTTAACATTTATTTTCACAAAATTTTGGGTTACAAATTTTCTCCCCTTTTCTCCCCTCCCCCCCCCAAACCCAAGCATTCTTATTGCCCCTGTGACCAATCTGCTCTCTCCTCTATCCTCCCTCCCTGCCCTTATCTCCGTCTTCTCTTTTGTCCTGTAGGGCCCAATAGCTTTCTTGACCTCTTAACCTGTATTTCTTATTTCCCAGTGGTAAGAACATTACATTTCATCCTAACACTTTGAGTTCCAACTTCTTTAGCTCCCTCCCTCTCCACCCCTTCCCCTTGGAAGACAAGCAATTCAATATATGCCAAATCTGTGTAGTTTTGCAAATGATTTCCATACTAGTTGTGTTGTATAGGACTAACTATATTTCCCTCCATCCTATCCTGTCCCCCATTACTTCTATTCTCTTATGATCCTTTCCCTCCCCATGAGTGTCGACCTCGGATTGCATTCTCCTCCCCATGCCCTCCCTTCCATCCTCCCCCCCACCCTGCTTGTGCCCCTGACCCCCACTCTCCTGTATTATGAGATAGGTTTTCCTATCAAAATGAGTGTGTATTTTATTCTTTCCTTTAGTGGAATGTGATGAGATAGGCCTCATGTTTTTCTCTTGCCTCCCCTCTTTATCTCTCCACTAATAAGTCTTTTGCTTGCCTCTTTTATGAGAGATAATTTGCCCCATTCAACTTCTCCCTTTTTCCTCTCAATATTTCTCTCTCACTGCTTGATTTCATTTTTTTTAAGATATGATCCCATCCTCTTCAATTCACTCTGTGCACTCTGTCTCTATGTATGTGTGCGTGTGTGCATGTGTGTGTGTGTGTACTCCCACCCAGTACCCAGATACTGAAATGTTTCAAGAGTTACAAATATTGTCTTTCCATGTAGGAACGTAAACAGTTCAACTTTAGTAAGTCCCTTATGACTTCTCTTTGCTGTTCACCTTTTCATGGTTCTCTTCATTCTTGTGTTAGAAAGTCAAATTTTCTTTCCAGCTCTGGTCTTTTCATCAAGAAAATTTGAAAATCCTCTATTTCATTGAAAGACCATTTTTTCTCCTGAAGTATTATACTCAGTTTTGCTGGGTAGGTGATTCTTGGTTTTAGTCCTAGTTCCTTTGACTTCTGGAATATTCTATTCCATTCCCTTCGATCCCTTAATGTAGAGGGTGCTAGATCTTGTGTTATCCTGACTGTATTTCCACAATACTTGAATTGTTTCTTTCTGGCTGCTTGCAATATTTTCTCTTTCACCTGGGAATTCTGGAATTTGACCACAATGTTCCTAGGAGTTTTTCTTTTTTGGATCTCTTTCATGCGGTGTTCTGCGGATTCCTTGAATATTTATTTTGCCCTCTGGTTCTAGAATCTCAGGGCAGTTTTCCTTGATAATTTCGTGGAAGATGATGTCTAGGGTCTTCTTTTGATCATGGTTTTCAGGTAGTCCCAGAATTTTTACATTGTCTCTCCTCATTCTATTTTCCAGGTCAGTTGTTTTTCCAATAAGATATTTCACATTATCTTCCATTTTTCGAATCTTCTCGCTATGTTCTGTGATATCTGTCTTTCTCATAAAGTCCTTAGCGTCCATCTGTGCCATTCCAGTTTTGAAAGATCTATTTTCTTCAGTGAGCTTTTGAATCTCCTTTTCCATTTGGCTAATTCTGTTTTTGAAAGCATTCTTCTCCTCATTGGCCTTTTGAACCTCTTTCGCCAATTGAGTTAGGGTAGTTTTCAAGGTGTTAATTTCTTCAACATTTTTTTGGTTCTCCTTTAGCACGGAGCTGATCTGCTTTTCATGCTTCTCTTTCATCCCTCTCATTTCTCTTCCCAGTTTTTCCTCCACCTCTCTAACTTGATTTTCTTTTTTTTTTTTTAAGTTTAATGTGAATTCTTTTTTTTTTATTTTTTTTATTTTTTTAATGTTTAACAATCACTGCCATACAATTGCGATTTTATCCCTCCCCACCCACCCCCCACTACCTCCCTCCCTCCCCACGACTGCATACAATTCTGTATAGATTCTACATATACTTTCTTATTGAGTATATTTTCACTATAGTCATGCTATGTAGTCAGACTAAGATAAATGAAAGAATCCGTATAACAAATCAGAACATGATACACAAACAGATACACATACACAAACATGATCTGCTACATTATGTGAGTGACTTCCATATTTCTCTCTCTGAGTGTGGAAAGTATTTTGCCTTGAGGTCCACCATTGGGATTTTTTTTTTTTTTCAGAAGTTCTTGTGTTATTACAAAAATCTAAGTCTACCAGAAAAAACTCTCACACACTGTGGTTGTTGCTGTGCATAAAGTTCTCCTGGTTCTGCTCCTTTCACTCAGCATCAGGTCATATAAGTCCTTCCAGGCCTCTCTGAAGTCTTCTTGTTCATCATTTCTTATGGCACAATAGTACTCCATTACATTCATATACCATAATTTATTCAGCCATTCCCCAATTGATGGACATCCCCTTGACTTCCAGTTTTTGGCAACTACATAGAGTGCTGCTATAAATATTTTTGTACATGTGGGACCCTTTCCCATTTTTATGATCTCTTGGGGATATAGTCCTAGTAGCGATATTGCTGGGTCAAAGGGTATGCACATTTTTGTAGCCCTTTGGGCATAGTTCCAAATTGCTCTCCAGAATGGTTGGATGCGCTCACAGCTCCACCAACAATGAATTAGTGTTCCAACTCTCCCACATCCTCTCCAGCATTTATCATTTTCTTGTTCTGTCATGTTTGCCAATCTTATAGGTGTGATGTGGTACCTCAGAGTTGTTTTGATTTGCATCTCTCTAACCAATAGTGATTTAGAGCATTTTTTCATATGATTATAGATAGCTTTAATTTCTTCCTCTGAAAATTGCCTGTTCATATCCTTTGACCATTTATCAATTGGGGAATGACTTGTATGATTATACATTTGGGTCAGTTCTCTATATATTCTAGAAATGAGGCCTTTATCCCCGAGCTTAGCTGTAAAAATTTTTTCCCAATTTACTACATCCCTCCGGATTTTGGTTGCATTGGGTTTGGTTGTGCAAAAACTTCTCAGTTTAATGTACTCAAAGTTATCCATTTTGCATTTCATAATGCATTCTATCTCTCCTTTAGTAAAGAATTCTTCCCTTCTCCATAGATCTGATAAATACACTATTCCTTGCTTCTCCAGTTTATTCATGGTATCAATCTTTATACCTAAATCATGTACCCATTTGGACTTTATTCTTGTGTACGGTGTCAGGTATGGGTCTATGCCTAATTTCCGCCACACTGTTATCCAGTTTTCCCAGCAATTTTTGTCAAACAATGAGTTCTTATCCCAGAAGCTGGGGTCCTTGGGTTTATCAAACACAAGGTTGCTATATTCCTTGCCTACTGCATCTTGAGTGCCAAGTCTATTCCACTTGTCTACCTCTCTGTTTCTTAGCCAATACCAAGTGGTTTTGATAATTGCTGCTTTATAGTGCAGTTTAAGGTCTGGTAGCGCTAGGCCACCTTCCCAAGCATTTCTTTTCATTAGTCCCTTTGATATTCTGGACCTTTTGTTTTTCCAAATGAATTTTGATATTATTTTATCCAGCTCTAGAAAGTAATTGTCTGATAGTTTAATTGGTATGGCACTAAATAAGTATATTAATTTGGGTAGAATTGTCATTTTTATTATATTAGCACGGCCTACCCATGAGCAACTAATGTTTTTCCACTTACTTAAATCTGACTTTATTTGTGCAAAAAGTGTCTTGTAATTGTGTTCATATAGTCCCTGGGTTTGTTTTGGCAGGTAGACTCCTAAGTATTTTATACTGTCTACCCTAACTTTAAATGGGATTTCTCTTTCTATCTCTTGCTGTTGAACTTTGTTGCTAATATATAGGAATGCAGAGGATTTGTGTGGGTTCATTTTGTACCCTGCAACTTTGCCAAAGTTGTCTATTAATTCAAGTATTTTTTTACTTGAATCTCTGGGATTCTCTAGGTAAATCATCATATCATCTGCAAAGAGTGATAACTTAGTTTCTTCTTTGGCTATTCTAATTCCTTGAATATCTTTATCTTGTCTAATGGCCACAGCTAACATTTCTAGTACCATATTGAATAATAGTGGTGATAATGGACAACCTTGTTTCACCCCTGATCTTATTGGGAATGCATCTAGCTTATCCCCATTGCATATAATGCTTGCTGAAGGTTTTAGATAGATACTGCTTATTATTTTATGGAAAGTTCCCTTTATTCCTACGTTCTCCAATGTTTTTAGTAGGAATGGATGTTGTATTTTGTCAAAAGCTTTTTCTGCATCTATTGAGATAATCATGTGGTTTTTGTTAGCTTTGTTGTTGATGTGATCGATAATGCTAATAGTTTTCCTAATATTGAACCAGCCCTGTAGTCCTGGTATGAATCCTACCTGATCATAATGTATTAATCTCGTGATAAGATGCTGTATTCGTTTTGCTAAAATCTTATTTAAAATTTTTGCATCTATATTCATTAGGGAAATTGGTCTATAATTTTCTTTCTCTGTTTTGTCTCTTCCTGGTTTGGGTATCAAAACCATATTTGTATCATAGAAAGAATTTGGGAGGACTCCTTCTTCCCCAATTTTCAAGAATAGTGTATGTAATATTGGAATTAACTGTTCTTTAAATGTTTGATAGAATTCACTTGTGAATCCATCTGGCCCTGGAGATTTTTTCCTAGGGAGTTCATTGATGGCTTGTTCAATTTCTTTTTCTGAGATGGGGTTGTTTAAGTATTCAACTTCCTCTTCTGTTAATCTGGGCAATTTGTATTTTTTAAAATATTCATCCATCTTGTTTAGATTGTCGAATTTGTGGGCATAAAGTTGGGCAAAGTAGTTACTAATTATTGTTTTAATTTCCTCCTCATTGGAGGTGAGTTCACCCCTTTCATTTTTAATGTTAGTAATTTGGTTTTCTTCTTTCTTTTTTTTGATCAGATTAACCAAAGGTTTATCAATTTTATTAGTTTTTTCATAAAACCAACTATTGGTTTTATTTATTAATTCAATAGTTTTCTTTATTTCAATTTTATTAATCTCTCCTTTGGTTTTCAGTATTTCTAATTTGGTATTTACTTGGGGATTTTCAATTTGTTCTTTTTCTAGCTTTTTCAACTGCAAGCCTAAGTCATTGATCTCCTCTTTCTCTATTTTATTTATGTAAGCATTCAGAGATATAAAACTTCCCCTAATAACTGCTTTTGCAGTGTCCCATAAGTTTTGGTACGTTGTCTCACTATTGTCATTCTCTTCAATGAAGTTGTTGATTGTTTCTATGATTTCTTCTTTAACCCAATCCTTCTTTAGAATTAGATTATTTAGTTTCCAATTGATTTTTGGTTTCTCTTTCCATGGCCTTTTATTACATGTAATTTTTAATGCATTATGATCTGAAAAGGATGCATTGATTATCTCTACCTTTCTGCACTGGATTGTGAGATTTTTATGTCCTAGTACATGGTCAATTTTTGTAAATGTTCCATGTACCGCTGAGAAAAAGGTATATTCCTTTCTATTCCCATTTAATTTTCTCCAAAGATCTTTCATATCTACCTTATCCAGAGTTTTATTTACCTCCTTAACCTCTTTCTTGTTTATTTTAAGGTTGGATTTATCTAGTTCAGAAAGGGGGAGGTTGAGGTCCCCCACTAGTATAGGTTTGCTATCAATTTCTTCCTTCAACTCCCCCAACCTCTCCTCTAAGAATCTGGATGCTATACCACTTGGAGCATACATGTTTAGTAATGATATTGCTTCATTGTCTATGGTGCCTTTTAGTAGGATATAGTTTCCATCCTTATCCCTTTTAATTAGATCTATTTCTGCTTTTGCTTTGTCTGAGATTAGGATTGCTACTCCTGCCTTTCTTACATGAGCTGAAGCACAATATATTCTGCTCCATCCTTTGACCTTTATCCTATGTGTATCCCCCCATTTCAAATGTGTTTCTTGTAAGCAGCATATTGTTGGATTATGGCTTTTAATCCATTCTGCTATCCGTCTCCGTTTTATGGGAGAGTTCATCCCATTCACATTCACAGTTATGATTACAATCTGTGTATTTCCTTCCACCCTCTTTCCCACCATTTGTGCTTTTAACTCTCCCGTCTCCCTTCCCCTCCTCAATAGTATTCACTTTTCTCCCCCTCCTCCTGCAGCCTTCCCCTCCTTCTTTTAGCCCCCCTCCCTTTTAGTCCCCTTTACTCTTATTGCTTCTTTCCTCCCTTTTAGCCACCCTCCCCTTTCTTCCCCCTTCCCCTCCTACTACCTATAGAGCTAGTTAGGATTATCTGCTTAAGGTTATTGTTCCCTCCTTTGAACAAATCAGATGAGAGTACCTCTCAAACAATGCTCATCTCCCTCCCCTCCTTCCCTCTACTATGGTTTTGTACTTCTTCCTGTGATATAATTTGCCATTTTCTGCTTCCCCCTTTCCACACCTCCTATTACATTCCCTTCTCATACTTAAATCATATTTTTGCCATGACATCATTTACTTTATGCCCGTTCCCTCTACATATATCCCTTTTATCATAATAGCTGCACAGTTCTCAAGATTAACAGGTATCATCTTCCCTTGCAGGGAGGTAAACAGATTGCCCTAATTGAGTTGCAAGTTTTTGTTTTTGTTTTTTCCCCTCTGTTTACCTTTTTATGATTCTCTGGAGACCTGCATTTGAAGATCAAATTGTCTATTGAGTTCTGGTGTTTTGGTCAGGAAGCTCTGGAAATCCCTTATTTCGTTGAATGACTTTCTCCTTGCCTGAAATGTTATGCTGAACTTTGCTGGGTAGTTGATCCTCGGTTGGAGTCCCAACTCCTTTGCCTTACGGAATATTGGGTTCCAATTCTTTCGATCTTTTAATGTAGAAGCTGCAAGGTCCTGTGTGATCCTGACTGTGTGACCTTGATATTTAAATTGTTTCTTTCTGGCTGCTTGTAGTATTTTCTCCTTCACTTGATAGCTCTGGAATTTGGCAACTATATTTCTTGGGGTTTTGAGTTTGGGATCCCTTTCCGGTGGGGAACGGTGGATTCTTTCGATGGCTATTTTGCCCTCTGAGTCTAGTACTTCTGGGCAGTTTTCCTTGATGATTTCCTGGAAGATATTGTCCAGACTCTTTTCTTCATCATGGGTTTCTGGCAGGCCAATAATTCTTAGATTTTCTCTCCTGGATCTATTTTCCAGGTCAGTTGTTTTTCCAATTAAATATTTTAGATTTTCTTCTATCTTTTCATTCTTTAGATTTTGTTTGACTGATTCTTGTTGCCTCATTGAGTCATTAGTTTCTACTTGCCCAATTCTAATCTTGATCGTATTGTTTTCTTCGGTTAGCTTTCGCATCTCCTTTTCCATCTGGCCAATTTTTCCCTTTAAGGAGCTATTTTCTCCATTTAATTTTTGTACTTCTTTTTCCATTCGACCAATTTTCCCAGTTAGGTTTTGGGTTTCCTTTTCCATCTGATCAATTTTCCCTATTAGGTTTTGAGTTTCCTTTTCCGTTTGATTAACTCTTCCTTTTAGGGAATTATTCTCTCCAGTTAATTTTTGAACTTCCTTTTCCATTTCTTCAATTTTCTTTTTCAGATTGATGTTCTCATCAGTGAATTCTTTTTTTATGGTTTTAAAATCATTGGCCAGTTTTTCTTTTATATCCTTCTTCAGATGTTCCAGGTAATCTAGTTGTGCTTGCGAGAAATTCATAGTCCCATCTGAGGTTTCAGATGGAAGTACAGTCTCAGCTCTGACCTCTTTGGTGTTTGTGTTTTGGTCCTTATCCCCATAGAAAGATTCTATGGTTTTTTCACTTTTCGTCTGCTTTTTCCGATTCATGATGTTAGCTGAGTGTTGTATCTTTTGGTTCTTTCAGTCAGAAGATACAGATCTTTTAAGTTG
This sequence comes from Notamacropus eugenii, assembly GCF_028372415.1. NCBI lineage: Eukaryota > Metazoa > Chordata > Mammalia > Diprotodontia > Macropodidae > Notamacropus > Notamacropus eugenii. The sequence continues at coordinate 271,411,237 of NC_092877.1, forward strand.
AGTTGATGTTTGTCTAGGCTAAAAGCCGGCTTTTTTGTTGTTGTTGTTGTTGTTGTTGTTGTTGTTTCCCAGATCAACCCTGGGTTTAGCTTGATAGGTGTGTGGGAGGTGTGGTCTGGTCTCAGGATATCTCCTCAGCTGGCCTGAGGCAAAGGCAAGGTCCGGGGGATGGTGATCCCAGCTTCCCTATTGTCTTCCCTTTTCCCCTGGAGGGCTGGGGCACGCCTAGAGGCTAATGCGTGTTCCCGCCCCTCCTGGGGCTCGTCTCCCGGGCTGAGGCTTGCTTGGGTCTCAGTGCGAATTTTTCTCTGCCCTGGGTCGTCTGTCCCTCCAGATAGCCTCCACCACGGTGGGAAGAATCCCCCTTTGCCACTTTTCCAGCCTCTGGTGCTATGGGACCACCCGCCCCCTTCTGCTGCTCCCACTGATCCAGGATCAATCTGGGGAAGAATTTTATGGTTCCCTCACGGTCATCGGGGGGGAGGGGAGAGCACTTACTGATCACTCCGGCATCCCAGCTTCTGGATGTTCAAGTAGTGACCCACTGAAGTCCCGTCTTTAGGCTGAAGATTTCAAAGGCTGTTGCGCTGATATCGTTGGCTCGGCCTGGCTTATCTCCTGCTCCGCTGGTCTCGCCCACCACTCTCGGGCCCCTCAGGTCCCCTCTGCCCTGCCGCGCCGCGCCGACCGCGCTGCGCTGTGCGCCGGGGTCTTACCCCCGCGGAACAGATCCCTCCCGTGGACCTTCCAGTCCAGCCTGGGCTCCGAATCTGTCAAAGTCCGTCTCCCACTGGATTCTCCACCTCCAAAGTCTGGTCAGACTCTCCCCCCAGATATATCCAGAGGAGTTTTTCCAGGAGCTTAGGTGAGTCGTTGCTTTCACTCCGCCATCTTGGCTCCGCCCCCCCTAACTTGATTTTCAAAATTCTTTTTGAGCTCTTCCATGGCCTGAGCCCATTGTGTGGGCTGGGACACAGAATCTTTGATTTCTGTGTCTTTGCCTGAGGGTAAGCATTGTTCTTCCTTGTCAGAAAGGAAGGGAGGAAGTGTCTTTTCTCCAAGAAAGTACCCTTCAATAGTTTTATTTCTTTTCCCTTTTCTGGGCATTCTCCCCAGCCAGTGGCTTGACCTCTGAATATTCTCCTCACACCCACCTCGCCTCCTGGTCCTCCCAGCCAGCGTTTGGGACTGAGATTCAAATGCTGCTTCCCGCCTTAGGGCTTTTGGCGGGGGCAGGGCTGCTATTCAGTGTGAGAATTAAGTTCAGATGGTCAGGGTCAGGGCAGGGCTGCCTTTCAGGCACAGTTCCCTCAGGGGGTTTATGCACAGACCTTCCACAATGGATCCAGGCTCCTGGCCGCTTGGGGAGCCCCTGTCTGCAGCCGCCTCTCAGCTTCTATCTCCGGGGGGGCCCGAACCATGGGGGCACCCCACTCCCCTCTTGACCCACCAAAGAGACTCTTTCACCGACTCTCGTCACCTGTGGGTGGGGGGGCTTGTGTGGCCCCTGGAGATCCCGTCTCTGAAGCCTGCTCGGATCTGTACCTCTCGGAGCCGTGGCCGCTGCAGGGCTGGGCTCCATGTCTGCAGCGCGACAGACCTTTTGCGAGAGGTTTGCAGGTCCCTCTGAGGGTGGAGGGACCTGCGTGGCCACTGGAGATCCCGTCCCCGTAGCCCACTAGGATCTTTTCCTCACGGTGTCGCGGCTGCTGCAGGGCTGCACTCAGCTCCCAGTCCTGGCGCCCAGTCCACAGCGCGAAGGATCCCCCGCGAGAGGTTTGCAGGTCTCTCCGGAACAGAAATCTCCCTCGCTCCAATATTCCGTAGCCTCTGGGTGCAGAATTCACCTTGAGTTGGTCCCCTCTAGCCGTTCTGTGGGTTGTGGGTTCGGAGCTATGTGTATGTGCGTCTTTCTACTCCGCCGTCTTGGCTCCGCCCACTTTTTATTTTTTTATATTAAATTTTTTTCAGTGTTAGCCAATCACATATATCTTAGCTTTTCCCCCCTCTCTCCCTCTCCCTCCTCCATCCCTCACCACTCCCTCCCTGAGACAGCACACAATCTCACATAGGATCTAAACTTACATTCCTATTGAATACATGCTGCATAGAAGAATTAAAATGAATGGGAGAAACCATAAGATAAAACAAAACATAATCTGAAAGAAAATGTCTGTTTCTATCTGTGATCCAATTCCAAAGTTCTTTCTCTGGATGTGGAAGGTGTTTTGCTTCAAGAATCCATTGGAAATTTTTTAAGACCATGCATTTCAATGAAGTACTAAGTCTACAAGAAAAATTCCTCACATACTGTGGTTATTGCTGTCTACAAAGTTCTCCTGATTCTGCTCCTTTTGCTCAGTATTAGTTCAAATAAGTCTTTCCAGGCTTCTCTGAATTCTTCCTGTTCAGCGTTTATCATAGCACAATAGTATTCCATTACATTCCTATACCACAATATGTTCAGCCATTCCCCAACTGATGGGCATCCCTTTGATTTCCAGTTTATGGCCACCAAAAAGGGAGCTGTTATTTATATATATGTTTGTACATGTGGAATCCTTTCTCATTTCTATGATGTCTTTGGGATAGATTCCCATAAGTAATATTGCTGGGTCAAAGGGTATGCAAATGTTGTAGCCCTTTGGGCTTAGTTCCAAATTGCTCTCCAGAGTGGTTAGATCAGCTCACAGCTCCACCAACAATGAATTAGTATTCCAACTCTCCCACATCTTCTCCAACATTTGTCATTGTCCTCTTTTGTCTTGTTAGCCAATTTGATAGGTGTGATGTGGTACCTCAGAGTCATTTTCATTTGCATATCTCTAATCAATAGTGATTTAGAGCATTTTCTTATATGATTATATATAGCTTTAATTTCTTCTTCTGAAAACACCCTGCCAATATCCTTTGACCATTTATCAATTGGGGAGTGACTTCTATTCTTGTACATTTGACTCAGTTCTCCACATATTTTAGAAATGAGACCTTTATCACAGACAATACTTGCAAAAAATTCTTTCTCAGTTTTCTACTTTCCCCCTAACCTTGTTTGCATTGGGTTTGATTGTGTAAAAACTTTTCAATGTGAAGTAATCAAAGTTATTCATTTTGTACTTCATAGTGTTTTCCATCTTTTGTATAGTCAAAAATTCTTCTCTTCTCCATAAATCTGATAAATACACTATTCCTTACGCCAGTAATTTGTTCATAGTGTCAGTCTCTATACAGAGATCATGTACCCATTTGGACTTTATTCTTGTGTACTGTGTCAGGCATTGGTCTACGCCCAGTTTCCTCCACAGTACTATCCAGTTTTCCCAGCAATTTTTGTCAAACAGTGAGTTCTTATCCCAGAAGCCAGAGTCCTTGCATTTATCAAACAGTAGATTGCTATATTCATTGACTTCTGTGCCTTGAGTATATAACCTGTTCCACTGGTCTACCTCTCTGTTTCTTAACCAGTACCAAGTGGTTTAGATAATTACTGCTTTATAATACAATTTTAGATCTGGTTGGGCTAGGCCACCTGCTCTAGCTTTTCTTTTTATTAGTTCCCTTGTTATTCTGAAACTTTTGTTCTCCCAGATAAATTTTGATATTATTTTTTCTAGCTCTAGAAAATATTTATCTGGTAGTTTGATTGGCATGGCACTGAATAGGTGAATTAATTTAGGTAGAATTGTCATTTTTATTATATTAGCTTGGTCTACCCAGGAACAACTAATGTTTTTCCACTTACATAGATCTGACTTTATTCATGTGAAAAATATTTGGTAATTGTGTTCATATAGTTCCTGGGTTTGTTTTGGCAGTTAGATTCCCAGATATTTTGTAGTATCTACCTTAGTTTTAAATGGGATTTCTCTTTCTTTCTTCTGCTGTTGGACTTTGTTAGTAATGTACAGAAATGCAGAAGATTTGTGTGGATTTATTTTATAACCTGCAACTTTGCCAAAGTTATTGATTATTTCAGGTAGCTTTTTACTTCCTTCTCTGGAATTCTCTAACTATATCATCATATCATCTTCAAAGAGTGATAACTTAGGTTCCTCTTTGCCTATTCTAATTCCTTCAATTGCTTTTTCTTCTCTGATTGCTACAGCTAGGATTTCTAATATCATACTGAGTAACAGTGGTGATAATGGACATCCTTGAGTCACCATTGATCTTATTGGAAATATGTCTAGCTTGTCCCCATTGCATATAATGCTTGCTGATGGTTTTAGGTGCATAATGTTTATTATTTCATGGAAAATTATATTTATTCCTATGCTTTCCAGTGTTCTCAATAGGAATGGTGTTGTATTTTGTCAAAAGCTTTTTTCTGCATGTATTGAGATAATTATGTAGTTTTGGTTAGTTTTGTTGTTGATATATATCATCAGTAATGTTAATAATTTTTCTGATATTCAGCCAGCCCTGCATTCCTGGTGTACATCCTACCTGGTCATAACATATTATTCTTGTGGTAAGTAGCTGTACTCTTTTTACTAATATCTTATTTAAAATTTTTGCATCTACATTCATTAGAGAAGTTAGTCTATAATTTTCTTTCTCCATTTTGACTCTTCCTAGTTTAGCTATTGAAACCATATTTGTGTCATAAAAAAGAATTTGGTAGGACTCATTCTTTGGCAATTTTCCCAAATAGTCTATATAATATTGAAATTAACTGTTCTTTAAAGGTTTGATAAAGTTCAGAGAGGAGGATGTTGAGCCCTCCCACTAGTATAGTTTTGCTGTCTATTTTTTTTTCCAGTAACTCCCTTAACTTCTCCTCTAAGAATTTGAACTGTATTACGCTTAGAGCACATATGCTTAGTAATGAAGTTGTTTCATTTTTTATGGTGCCTTTTAGTAGGATATAGTTTTCTTCCTTATCTCTTTTGATTACATCTATTTCTGCTTTTTCTTTGTCTCAGATTAGGATTGCTACCCCTGCTTTTTTTACATCAGATGAAGTAGAATATATTCTGCTCCAACCTTTACTTTTACCCTGTGTGCATGCCCTCGTTTCATGGTGTTGTTTTTTTTTAACAACATGTTGTTGGGTTATGGTTTTTAATCCATTCTACTACATGTCTCTATTTTATGAGAGAGTCCATCCCATTCACATTCACAGTTATGATAGCTATCTGTATTTCCCTCCATCTCCTTTCCCCCCCATTTATGCTTTTAGTTCTCCTTTCTCCCCTCCCCTCCACATTAGTTTTAATTTTTGACCACCACCTTTCTCAGTCTTTCCTCCCTTCTTTCAGCCATGCTTCTTTTTAATCCTCCCTTCCCTTACTACTTCTTCCCTCCCTTTTAGCCTCCCTTCCCTTTTCTTTCCCCTTGTCCCTCCTACTGCTGAAGAGCTAGTTGTATTTCTATTCTTAATTGAGTTTGTTGTTCCCTCCTTCAACCCAATCAGATGAGAGTACCTCTCAAACAGTGCTCATCTCCCTTCCCTCTTTCCCTCTATTACAATATAATTTTTGCCTCTTCTTGTAATGTAATTTACATTTTTCTGACTTCTCCTTTTCGCATCTCCAATTACAATCCCTTTACACTTTTAAATCACATTTTTATCATGATATCATTTGCTTTATACCACTCCTATCTATGTATATCCTTTTTATATATCATAGTAAATATGTAATTTTCAAGGTTAACATGCATCTTTTTCCCTTATAGGGATGTAAACAGTTTGCCTCTATTGAGTAACAAGTTGTTTTTCCCCACTGTTTACCTTTTTATGCCTCTCTTGAGACCTGCATTTGAAGATCAAATTTTGTATTGAATTCTGGGCTTTTCATCAGGAAGTTCTGGAAATTCCTTATTTCATTGAACGTCCATCTCCTTGCCTAAAATATTATGCTCAATTTTTCTGGGTAATTAGTCCTTGGTTGTAGTCCAAGCTCCTTTGCCTTATGGAATATCATTCCAATTCCTTCAGTCTTTTAATGTAGAAGCTGCAAGGTCCTCTATGATCCTGATTGTAGTTCCTTAATATTTGAATGGTTTCTTTCTGACTTCCTGCAGTATTTTCTCCTTCACTTGATAGTTTTGGAATTTGGCAACTATATTACTTGGTATTTTTAGTTTGGGATCCCTTTTAGGAGGTGAACAGTGAACTCTTTTGATGATTATTTCATCCTGTAGATATAGCACTTCTTGGCAATTTTCCTTGATGATTTCTTGGATGATGTTTTCCAGACTCTATTTTTTTTTCATCATGACTTTCTGGTGTAGAGGGCCGAGCTCTGGACCGTGGCCCCCTGGTGGGCCTGGAGACTCCCGGGGGTGAGAACCCGCCTTTGGGTGCTGGGAACGCCCCTTACAGAGCTGGCTCCACCTCCAGGGCGGAACATGGGAGGAGCTACGGCGGGATATATATAAAGGGGAGAAGTGAAAGTGATGTAAGAATAAAGTGCAGTAAGCAGCCTCCTCCGTGAACTGTCTGGTCATTCCCCTCCCCCACAGGAGGGGCCTGAACTGTTGGAAGACCGGTAAAAGCAATTGGTTTCCAGGAGAGGTAAGCTTCCAGGAGATGGCTCAGGGAAGGCCCCGAGCATTCTAGTAGACCAATAATCCTTAGATTTTTCTCCTCTGGATTGGTTTTCCAGGTCAGTTGTTTTTCAAATTAATTATTTTATATTTTCTTCTAAGTTTTCATTCATTACATTCTGTTTGACTGATTCTTGATGTCTCATAGATTCATTAACTTCTACTTGCCCAAAACTAATTTTTATCAAATTATTTTCCTCCATTAACTTTTGTATCTCCTTTTTCATATGTCCAGTTGTTCCTTTTAAGGAGTTATTTTCTCCAGTTACTACTTCCGTTTCCATTTGTCCAATTTTCCTTTTAAATTCTTCTGTTATTTCTTTTTCCATTTAAAAAAAAAATAATTGGTAAGTTTTTCTATTTCTCTAATTTGGCCTTTAAAATCCTTCTTGAGCGCTTCCAAGAATGCTCTTTGAACTTCAGACCAATTCATTTATCCTTCTGAAGTTTCAGATGGAAGTACAGTCTCATTGCTGACCTCTTTGGTATTCATGTTTTTGTCCTTGTCTTCATAGAAATAATCTATGGTCTTTCCTTTTCTGCTTTGCTTCTTACTTATAATAATCATTCTTTTCTTGGCTTTTAAAGTTGATTTTTGCATCTGGGGCACAGGGGGCTCTGTCCCACAGTTCTTGTGCCTAAAACTTGAGGCTTTATGTGTTCTGGCTTCTGTTTCTTTCAATTAGAAGCTAAAATGCTGCAGCTCCCCTGGTGCTGAGCTGGATGGTATTGGAAAGCAGAGGCCAGGTGAGATCTTTTTTGGTTTTCCCCTGGTTAGCCTGGAGCTAGATCTTTTAAGTGTGGAGGAGGGGTGGTCTGGCCACAGGAAGTCTCCTCTGCTGAGCTAGAGCATAGGTAAGCTCAATGGTTGGTGATCCCATCTGTGCTAGGGTCTTCCCAATTCCCCTTGGGTGCTGAGGCACTCCTGGGGCCTTGGTGTTAGTGATTTCGGGCTCCACCCCCCTGGGGCTCAAGATCTTCTCCTGTTTTGCTGAGGTTCGGCTTTCTGGAATAGCTCTGGTCCTGCACTAGTCCCCTTCAGCCAGAGAGGGACCTCTTTAATGATTTTCCTAGCCTTGAAGGCTAAGAGATTGTTTATCACTTCTGCTGCTCACACTTTTCCAGTATTTTTCCCCAGGGAGATATACTCTGGTTTCTTCAAGGTCAACAATGGGAAGGAAATAGCACTTACTGATCACTCCACCATCTTGGCTCCCAGAACTGCCAGACAGCAGTATTTTAGACAAAGAAACAGTGAAAATAGACATAGTTAAAAATAACCACAGAAATTATAATATGCTTTAAAAGCACTATTGCCAAACAATACCACCGTTACACATATGTTGTTTTGTATGTGTGTATGTGTACTCATAAAAGGCATAGAACCTAAATTGTTGAAGGAAAAACTAACAAAAGTAATGGGATAATGGGCAATGATTTTTTAAAATAATCACAAGAGTATGAATTCTGAAAATTTAATAATATATAACCAAAATAGAAAAAAAAATCAATTCTTTACTCAAAAGCTGAATTTATGAAACTAGGAGAACTAGGAGTTCTGCAAAAAAACTAAGAAATAGTTTAAATAGTAGGTAAGGTTTATTTTAAAGAAAGAAAAACAAAATACAAATATCAGAACTGAACAAAAATACTCATAATAAATTAAGAGAAAACAAAGAGAAGCATTAGGAACAATTTTGCTGTATTATATCTAAAATCTTTTGCATTTTTGCAAATATTCATCCATATTATTTGAGCAAAGATAATTTAATGATCTTACAAACGAATTCTAAAGGAAAAATCAATAAAAGGGTTAGATGATTTATAATAAATTATATTAATTATTCAAAAAATTCAGTTAGGTGGTGCAGTGGATAGAGCATCAGTGCAGGAGTCAGGAGGACCTGAGTTCCAGTTTCACATCAGGTGTTTGACACTCACTAGCTGTGTGACCTTGGACAAGTCACTTAACCCCAATTGCCTCATCCTGGGTCATCTCCAGTCATCCTGATGAATATCTGGTTCCTGGATTCAGATAGCTCTGGAGGAGAAGTGAGGCTGGTGACCTGCACAGCCCTCCCTTACTCAAAACAAAAGTCAAGTGCACGTCATGTCATTATTTCTCTTATGGCATGATCTTTTTTAGCAACAAAGGATGAACATACAACTCCAAAAATAGAGTATTTCTTTTTGTAAGAAAGGGGAAATAGGCATATCTAAAACACTCTCTTTCTGAAATAAATATGGTCCTGATATCTAAACCAGCAGAAGGTAACAAATTATAACATATAAATGCAATGCAGTATTACTGCATTATTAATAAATGACCAAAAGCATAGATTAAAAGAAATTCAGGGAGACATAGAAATTAATTCAGAGTGAAATGAGTAGAACCAGGAAAACAAACAAAATTCAGCAGAAAGGGATAGAAAGGGAAATGTCATTTAAAATAATTGTACATAATATAAATTACTTGGCTATCTAACTGCCCAGACAAACCCATGGGCTATATGAGCACAAGTGCAAAACAAGCTAACACAAGATAGAACTGATCAACTATATGAATTGCCTAGGGACAACCTGAGTCAATATTATAAAAAGTAACAATTTGACCTAAGTTATTTTACTTATTCAGTGCCACATCAATCAAGCTACCAAATTTATGTTATAGAACTTGAAAAATTAATAGCAACATTCATCTGAAAGAACTAAAGGTCAACAATAACAAAGCAGTCAATGAAAAACAGTGCAAAGGAAGGCAGCCTAACAGCAATGGAATTCAAACTATATTACAAAGCAGTAATCTTCAAACCATCTTCATACTGGCTAAGAAATAGAGTGGTGGATCAATGGAAAAGATTAGGTACATCATTTACAGTAGTAAATGACTATAGTAATCTAGTGTTTGATAGAGACAAAAGGCCTAGATTTTGGGGCAAAAAGTAACCATTTGACAAAAATGCTAGGAAAACTAGAAAGGGCTCCTCTTTGCCCTGGACCTCTTACTCAAAAGTAGAGATAGAAAATGGAGTTGCGAAAGAAATTTCAGTTTTGTTTCCAGCTAGCAAAAGGGTCCCCTTTAATCTCTTTCTTACCAGTTCCTCAGTCCCCTTTTTGTCTCTGGCTGGAGAGCTCCTAAAGCTGCTGCTGCTTATGTTGCCACCATTTAGTTCCATCATTGAAGTATCATCCATATAGACTCTGAGCCAGCCTCCAATTCTGTGTCATATATCTCTCCTTCAAACCTTCTAAATTCACTTGTCCTTGAAAGAATATCTTAACCTGACTTTTTGTTCACTGAAGATTTTCATTTCAGATGTTATTTTAAAGTTATTTGGAGAGGGATTTTGGAATTACTTCCCTAAGTACTTCCTTTACTCTGCCATACTGACTCTGCCCTGTGGTTATGATTTTTTAGTTCATAACAAAATATTTTAAAAATAAATTTCATTTGCTAAAAAATAATAAGACAGAGGAAATGATTGGGAGGCAGTGGTCCAGTTTTAAAGGAGAAGTTAAGGAATGAAATAAAGAGCACAAAGAGATGAGTTTGTCTTAGTGAGTGAAAGAACCATCAAAGCATGGAATAAAGGAGAAGATAAAAGAGCAGCAAATAAGGGAATTCAGGGTATACAATTGGTGAAAAAATCAGACTGAATGCATAGACTCTTTTTCCTTTGTAAAATAAGAGGAAAAGTTTCTGTTGGGAAGGAAGGAAAAGACTGTACTACGTAGGAGGGTCGCAGACACAAGAAGTATGTAATGGTAACTATGAGTTTTATACTAGTCAATTGTAGAAGAATACAAATTCTGATTGTGGTAATCAGTTAGCATGGTGACTTTTCCCAAGGACTCTCTCATAGAAGCACCGAAAGTAGATGATATGAGTAATCTTGGTCTGAGGATTATCAGGGAGTAAGCCATGACTGGTCATTGAGAGACAATATGAAAACAGGGGATAGTGCATAAATGAATTGTTAAATAAAACATCAGAAATATGGAGGGAGAAAAATGAAAACAAAAGAAAAGAAATGATTGGTAGAGCAAGGAAGGATGGAATAAACCTATGGTTACTGTAACGAGTCCAAAATAACTGTGTGATTGATGGCTAAATATTATTGTTAGTAAAGAGAAAGATTTACCACATATTTAGTGTGAATGAAAGCCCAATGGATCAAATATTTTCTTCCTACTCTTTTCATGAAGAAGCTCACACTCTCCTTTTTCTTTCTCTTATTCTCTTGCTTTCAGTTTTATGTCTAAATATAAAAGGGAATCACCAAGCTACTGTCTGCCACTAAATTTAATGCTATAGAGAGAGATCATACAATGAACACTCAATGCACTTAACTTCACCTTCAGTATAAACTGTTCTTCCCAGAAGCACAATTAATTTGGAGGGATGCACTGAAAGTATTTTTTGTCATTCCCTGTATATTCCCTAAGTCATGGCTACTTTCATAAAAGAACAGTTCCTTCTCTCTCTGTTTCGTATAGAGGGGGGGAGAATGAAATCCATCAAATGCAGAGTAAATGTTGACATCTAGGGATTATATCAGAAATGATGCAGATGACTAGAGAAATAAGAAATATTATATCTTTTTTTTCTAATGGAAACATAAATATGATGAGTAGCATAGAAATTCTTCTATACCCTATCTAAAAAGGCAACCCAATTACACAGAAATTTCACAGAGTTTCAGAATTGGAATGGTCCTCATAGGACTTTTGGTTCAACTTGTACATAAAAAGGATTTGTTCTACAAGGTGCTTGGCAGGAAATCATCCTATCTTTACTTAAAATCTCCATTGGAAAAGGACCTAGTACTTCTCAAAAGCAAGAAATCTCGCTTTTGGACAACTCAAACATGTTAAGAAATTTCTCCTTTATGTCAAGCATAAATATGCCTCTTTGCAACTTTCACTCATTGTTTATAATTCTTCCCTCCAAAGTAAAGCAGAACCAATCCAATTCATGTTTCATATGACAGTCCTTCAAAAATTTGCTTATACCTTCCATAGCTTCTGTAAATATTCCTGAATTTTTAAGCTCAATGTCTCTATATCCTTCAAGCTATTCAAGTTCCTTTAACTACATATTTGCCCTCATCTAGTTTTGTTCTTCCTTAATAGTGATCTTCCCAAACTGTGGAGTCACCTAAACTGAAAAATGGTCTCCAGATGACATATGATCAGAGCAAGGGACAGTCACTTCTCTATTACTCATCTTTCAGAACAGCAATTTATTTAATAAAATGAGATACAGTCCTTCTATTGCTTCTTGATTATTCATTCTGAACGTAAAGATTGAATTAGGGGACCTCATTGTCAACCACTTACCCAGGAATAAATCTCACTTTTATTTATAGATAGTTTGGTGACCCAGTAGACAGAGCATCACCATACTATATGATCTGAGTTGAAATCCTTTTTCAGAGTCTTCATAGCTCTGTAGTGCTATACAAGTCACTTGATCTCTCTGTGTTTCAGCTTTCCCTTCTTTAATATGGGCATCTACACAACAAGATTTTTAAGAGGATTAAATAAGATAATACACAGAAAACATTTTGCAAACCTGAAAGTGCTCTGTAAATGCTAGCTTTTATTACCATTCACCTCTCTACTTTCTCTTTCTTACACACATTCCCCTCATGAAGATAATTAGAGTTTCTTTAAGTCTATACTGCGTCTGGATCCAAGTGCTTTGAATTTTCATATCATCTAAATTGCCCAGGGATTTACTTCATTCCACTCCCCACTGTGCCAGATTGTATGAAAATACACTACCTTGGAATCAGTTTGTGGTGTACTCCAGGAGGGAGACAGAGTTCTGAAATCCATATAGAGTAGGGAATGCAAAAGCTATCTCTAGAACTCATGTCTTATTTATTCAGTAATACTTCAGCAGGAAGAGAAATGGTTGCTATATGTTACCTTTCTATCAATGAAAAATAAATATTTTATTTTGGTGATGCACCATGATATATAAACTTGGGGAAGGGAACCCTCTTTGTTATATTTATATCAAAGATTCTGAATTTTTAGAAGATACTGAAACAAATTTGTTTAAAAAATACTACAAAATTTTTTATTCTAGCTAAAATTTCACATTTTAACTGTCCTAGGAACACAAAGGTAAACAATTCTTGATGATGAAATCAGAATAGGAGTTTTTTTAAGAAAGTAAGTCTTTAAGTAATGACCAAAGAAATTGAGAGTTAGAGAAAAGTAGAATAATAGTTCACATGTAAGACAATAGCAACATTAACCAATATTCATACAGTGTTTTAAGTTTTACATAATGAGTTTCTCTTAGTCCTATGAAGTAATAAAAGTATTATCATCTTCATTTTACATGTGAAAAAACAAGTTCAAAGATGTTAAATAACTGGTCCAAGGATAGACAATGTGTGCGTAATACATCTGGGAACAGAAAGTTAGAGCTCAGAACAATTATGTAGAATTATTTTGAATAAACATCATACATATCAATTCAGTAGGATATCTGCATTTCAGCTTAATTTTATGAGATGGTGAAACACAAACTAGATTCCTCAAGCACTTTTTGAAGACTCTTGCTCATTTTACCTTTTCTGACCAGACTGACTAAAAGAACCATTTGACTTGTTAGCGAAACTACATACGCTTTCTACTCTAATACTCCAATTTCATAGATAAGGAAAGTATGGGCAGAAAAGATATAGGGTCATAGATTTATCAATGTAATGGACTTTAATGATTATGTAGTCCAATACGCTCATTTTGCAGATTAGCAAACTGAGGCCCAGAGACGAGAGGTGACTTGCCTAAGGCCACACAATTAATGTGTACAGAAATAAAACTAAATCTGATTCTTTTGAATTTCTTTATCCCAAGTCCAGTGTACTTTCCACTAGATTAGAGATAGTGAGGTGGTATGATGATCCTGGAGTCAAGAAAACCTGGATTCAAATCTAGTCTCACACACTTACTAGCTGTTTTACAATGGAGGGTCACTTAATTGTTACCTGCCTCAGTTTCCTCAGTGTAAAATGGTGATAATAATAGCACATATTTCAGAGGATTGTTGTGACGATAAAATGAGATAACATCTGCAAAGTACTTAGCATAGTACCTGGTATATAGTAGGTACTTAATAAACACTTATTTCCTTCATTCCTAGATCATGTTTGCAATGTCACTTTATGTTTTAAAGAGAAAAAAAAACATATTGACTCTTTGTTTATTATTAGGTATAGCAACTAAGTTATTGGAAATAGTTCACCTTAAATCCATTAGAAATAATAAAATCACATAATCCATGAAGCCCAGGATAGTGTTTGTGCTCTATATATACCTGATTAATTTTCATAGTACACACATATATGTATACATATGTATATGTGTTATATATACACGTGTGTATATATGTATGTATCTGTATGTATCTATATCTACATCTATATTTTAGGTGCAGGGAAAGTCAGCATATCATAACTACTGGTTATTATGGAAAAGAAACATTATTTTCCTAACATTTAACAACTACTAATGAGAATTGTTTGATCCAATTTTAATTTTGTTCTCTGTATTTTTTGCTATGAACAGATGGGAGGGAGGGCATGCACTACAACTGAAAGGAGACTGTAGCCAAAATGAATAGACTCTGAATCACTTACTTCTTTCAGGTAATTGGGTCAGAGACCAGGCAAATTAGCTTAACAGGCAGGAAAAGGTGTCTGAGGTAGCATTTGACCTTCCACTGTTCAGTAAAATTAACTTGAACAGCATGGTTTAAATAAGTTTCATTGTGATCTTTACTCAAAGACAGAGTATCTGAAGTAGATTGTTCATTCACTTATTCATTTGACAGAAATGTACTGAGTGTCTGCTATGACCATAGTAAAACAAATAAGAGGCTCCAATAAATTAGGCTCCCAAAGAGCTTTTTAGGCTATCCACTGGACAAATATACCTTATGTGAGGAAAATGCTTTCTAAGCTTACAATATTATTGAGTTTAAGCTGGCTTATCAGCAGTGTAAGTTAAAGAGGATTCAGAATGCCAGAAGAAACCATGTCAACAAAGCAGACTTTTAGACAGCATTTGCAATGCTTTGAAAAGTATTTCCTAGTTAACCGTCACCAAAATCCTGATAGTAGCTCATTACAGATTACACAGATGGGAAGGATTTTTACCCTCAGAAACAAGATACATTTGTCCTCCTCAGTGAAAACTGAGATGAGGGTAGAAGAAGCCTCTGAACTCCTATAGGGGAGAAAGAATTTATGAGTCAATATTATTTTCTGGACCAGGCATTATTAAATATTTCTAGGTCACGGAATGTTGTCAGTATGTAAAAGATCATGCGCAGTTTCTCAGAATGTTTGTTACCTATATTTATAATTGAAGGAAGTGATAACTTCTAACTGGATGGTATTATGTGTGTGTGTATATACACAAATATACATATATGCATGTGTGTATGTGTAAATATACAAGTGTAAATGCACCCAACCTGGTTTCCCTAGAGACCTTGTAAGTAAAACCATATGTACAGGTTCACATAAAGACAAACATAAGTATATTGTATGTATGTATGCATATGGATGTGTATTAGTTTTATTTTCAGGGGTATCATCATTACACATGAGCTCTAGGACAAGTGGAAGCTCTTTATATGAGTTACTCTGGCTAATTTACATTTCTGTTACAACTGGGAGATACGTTAATACTGTTAATGTCATTACACATCTGGGAAAAAAAGTGACTGAGAGAGGTAAAGTAAGCTATATGTCCAATGTCACATATGTAACAAGGGTAGGAGCAAGATTTTAAGTTAGATCTCCAGACTTGAAGTTCAGTGTTTTTCCACTAAAATGATTTCCTCTCATTTTCCCCAAGCAATCTTAGCCTTGGTATTTTCGAGAGGAGCAAAAATATCCATGAACGATGCCATTGCCTATCATACATAAAAATTTAAGACAGGGAATAGTGGAACTTCCACTGTCACTAGAGAAAGTACAAGACAGAAAAAATTATGTAAAGTCAAGTTATATATGGTGACAGCAAATCAATTTCCATTCAATTGCATTTTTCAAGCTTTATCAATAAAAACAAACCTTGAAAGTAAAGTTTAAAATAATCATTCTTGTTCACTCTCCTTATCCCATGTCCCTTAAACTAAAAGCAACACATTCTATAAAATGAAATGTGGTCACTTTAAAGTATACTTGGGATAATGGTACAGTGTGAATTACACACAAATTACAAACTTTGCAACACGTGCACTTAAATAGTCTATTCTGAAGGAAGAGGTCATTAGGACCAACAACTTGGTAAGACTGCTAAAAAAGACTGGACAATGGTATGAAACACTTGTGGCTCTGCAGGATAAGGCAATGACACAAATCAAATCAAACTTCATGCTCCAGGGCGCAAACTGATTGCCTTCAGGAGCATAAGGAGACATTTTCTCTTCCCTCACCTCTCACATTACATTGGACAATTGATGCAGAGCCTGCTGGGAGTCCTCCATGAGGAGAAATTCATTTCACCCTAGAGCAACAGAAAGATTTATCACTGACAAAAAGTGGAGAGCAGGGCAGGGTAGACCTGTGGCTTTATTCATGATAGAACTATACCACCCTCTATGTTGGTCCACATTTGAATCTCTGATGCCCCTAACGTCACACAGTACTTAAAATACATGATTAAAACAGCACACTCAAAAGAAACACAGACAAATGATATCTGTGTGTGTGTGCATGTGAGTACATGTGTGCATAAGAGAGACAGAGAAAATTCTAATTAATGCTAATTAATTGATGTAATTGTTCAGTCATTTTAGTCATGTCTGACTATTTGTGACATCATTTGGAATTTTCTTGGCAAAGATTCTGGAATGGTTCACCATTTCCTTCTCCAGTTCATTTTTCAGATGAGGAAATTGAGGCAATCAGATTTAAGTAACTTACCCAGAATCATGCAATTAGTAAGTTTCTGGGAACAGATTTGAATTCAGGTCTTCCTGACTCCAGACAGACTCCAGATCTATCTATATTGCACCACCTACCTTCCCAATCAGTATAAAAATCATCAACAAACACATTAATATATGTAGAGAAATATCCTAGGCATCATAGGCAGCATGATTATATAAAAGATTATTACCACCTTCAGTAACCCCACAGTCTAGCATAGGTTTGTAGAATTTATGTACAAATCATTAACATATAGAACTCCTGATCTGGAACTTGAATAGACTTTAAAAATCATCTTCTCCAACCCTCTTACTTCACAGTGAAGGAAACTAAAGCCCAGGAATACATGTGATTTGTTCAAGATTTCTTAGTTAGTAAACATACCAGGAAGGATTTGAGCTCAAGTCCTCAGACTCCAAAGTTGGTGAGTGTAACAGTAATTTGAAATAGAAAGATCTTTCTCATAAATTAATAGGCCCATACGATCTACTTATATCACCTGGAAGCCTGGGACACATATGGTGGGAGGAGCTTGGTGAAGAGGCAGAACAGGAAGGGTGGAGCGGAAGTGGGAGGAAGTGAGTGAGTAGGGTCAGGCCAAAGAGGAAAGAACACAGGCCAACTGACACATTGTTACAGTTGGTAGAGAGAAGGCCCTGGCTGAGGGAGGGGAAGTTTGAGATTGACACATTGTAACAGTTGATAGTAAGAAGGCCCTGGCTGAGGGAAGGGAAGTTTGAGACTGACACATTGTAACAGTTGATAGTGAGAAGGCCCTGGCTGGGGAAGGGAAAGTTTGATTATGACTTTGCCCTCTGCTGTGATCATGTTTAATAACTTTTTGGTCACCATGACAGATTTTGCTTTCTGGTTCTGGAATTTGCCTTCCTGGTGTTTAAATAAATGTTATTCTTCTGCCTTCTATATGGAGAGTCTTTTATATTTTGCAGTTGAGAACTACATTGGCATATTCATAGTCACCACCAGTGCCGTGAATATTGCCTTGGCAATATATTTGGCAGCATGAACATGATTGCAAAGTAAAACACCTCTATTTGGAGGGAGAAATAATTTAGAGGAAGACATTAATATCCCAGGATGAGAGAATTTGCAGTTTTCCTCAATAGCAAAGGAGTGGGCTAAAAGCACTTGATCCTGTGAAAACTAGGAAGAGAGGTTACAGGTGGGGGAACTGGGAGATTTGGAAAAGTGTTTGCAAGGAAAGCAATAAGACCAGGGAAGGAGTTGGCAGGGGTAAGTAGGAGAGGCTAGATTTTACTAACAGCTTACTTTATTATGAGAAAAAACAGAGATTAGCTACTCAAGGAAAAAAAAGGTCAGATGGAAAAGAAGTACAAGAGCAGTCTGTGGAAGGGGAGGGGACACTCAGGTGGAAGGAAAGGCTATTCATTTAGCTCAGAAGGAGCTTAAGGCTAATGAAAGAAATGTGCATCTTACCATTGTACAGACCCAGCCTAGTTGCCACAGTGACAAAGGAAGTGAAATAATTGTAGAGGAAGAAGTTTATGAGTCAGAAGCAGAACCCATAGTGAGGTAGAAACAGGGGAAAAGTCTGGGATCCAAGATGGCAGAGTGATAGGTAAATTCTCTCCTTCCCCTTCTTCACCTTGATGAACCCAAAGAATATCTCCCGAGAAAAACCCTGGAATACTGGAAGCAGAAGAAAGGGTAAATGGACTCTCAGTCTGTGAGGCTAGAAAGATCACTAAGGAGGGTTCGTCTTGCTGTGGGAGAAGGCAACCAGGGCAGGATCAAAGATGTCCCAGACAGTCCTACCTCAATAAACTGGGAGAAGATCCTGAACCCCAGGGGTGTGAAGCCAGCAATTGTGAACACCAGGGCCCCAGGAGTGCCTCAGCAGTTCAGCGCATTCAGGAAAACACTAGTGTAGACAGCTGAGCTTGCTATGCTCTTGCTCAGCAGAGCAGGCTCAGGAGTCCAGACTACCCTTCCCCCTCACTTAACAGAGCTAGGCCCACTCTAACTTCAAGGAAAACCCAAAAAGACCTCACCTGACCTTTGAGTTCCAACACCAACCAGCTCAGCACCAGGTAAGCTGAAGCATTTTTGCTTCGAGCTGAAAGAACCAGAGGCCACAACATGCAAAGCCTCAAGGTTTAGGCACTTAAACTGTGGGACAGAGCTCCCTGTGCCACAGATGCAGAAACCTACTTTAAAAGCCAGGGAAAGGATTATTATAACTAGTAAAAAGCAAAGCAGAAAAGAAAAGGCCACAAAACAAAGAGCAAAGAGGTCAGCATTGCAACTATACTCCCATCTGAAAATTCAGAAGAGAACATGAACTGGTCTGAAGCACAAGGAACCCTCTTGGAAGAGCTCTGGAAGGATTATCAAACCAAAATTAGAGAAACAGAAGAAAACCTGTCCAATGATATAAAAAACATGAAAAAAGAATTCACTGAAGAGAACAGCTCCTTAAAAAGGAAAACTGGACAAATGGAAAAGGAGGTACAAATCCTAACTGCTGAAAATAACTCCTTAACAGGAACAATTGCACAGATGGAAAAGAAGATGCAAAAGTTAAATGAAGAAAACAATTTGATAAAAAATAGGATTGGGCAAGGAGAATCTATGAAACATGAAGAATCAATCAAACAAAATCTAAACAATAAAAAACACAGGAGAAAATGTGAAATATATAATTGGAAAAGCAAATGACCTGGAAAATAGATCGAGGAGAGAAAATCTAAGGATTATAGGTCTACCAGAAAACCATGATGAAAAAAAAAGAGCTGAGACAACATCATTGAGGAAATTACCAAGGAAAATTGCCCAGAAGTCCTAGACCCAGAGGGCAAAATGTTCATCCAAAGAATCCACCCTTCACCTCTTGAAAGGGACTACAAACTAAAAACACCAAGGAATATCATTGCCAAATTCCAGAACTATCAAGTGAGGGAGAAAATATTGCAGGTAGCCAGAAAAAAACAATTCAAATATCAAAGAGCTACAGTCAGGATCACACAGAACCTTATATCTTCTACATTAAAAGATAGCAGGAACTGGAATATGATATT
The DNA here is from genome assembly GCF_028372415.1 of Notamacropus eugenii. Lineage (NCBI taxonomy): Eukaryota > Metazoa > Chordata > Mammalia > Diprotodontia > Macropodidae > Notamacropus > Notamacropus eugenii. The sequence continues at coordinate 271,430,810 of NC_092877.1, forward strand.
CTATAAGGCAAAGGACCTGGAACTATAACCAAGGGTTAATTACCCAGCAAAGTTGAGCATAATATTTCAGGCAAAGAGATTGACATTCAATGAAATAAGGGATTTTTAGACATTCCTGATGAAAAGCCTAGAACTCAATAGTAAATTGATCTTCAAACCCATGTCTCAAGAGAGGCATAAAAAGGCAAACTGGGGAAAAATGTTGTTACACAATATGGGCAAACTATTCATTGTGAAATGTAAAAGGGATATACATAGATAGAGGAAGTGGGTATAAATTAAATGATGTGATGATAATAAACATGATTTAAGGGTGAGAAGGGATTGTAATGGGAGATGTGAAAAGGAGGAGGAAGAAAAAATAAATTACATGACAGGAAGAGGCAGAAAAATATATTACAGTAGAGGGAAAGAGAGGAGAGAGATGCACATTGTTTGAGAGATGTTCTCATCTGATTGAACTCAAGGAGGGGACAACAAACTTGATTAAGTATAGAAATACAGCTAGTTCTATAAGCAGTAGGAGGGGAAGGGGGAAAAAAACAGAAGAGGAGGCTAAAAGGAAGGGAAGAAGAAGTAAAGGAAAAGGGGATTAAAAGGGAGGGGGGCTGAAAGAAGGAAGGGAATATTGAGGGAGGCAGTGGTCAAAATTTAAAACTCTGTTATGGAGGGGGAGGGAGAAGGGAGAACTAAAAGTAAGGGGAAAGGGGAGAGAGGGAAAGACACAGATAGTAATCATACCTGTGAATGTGAATGGGATGAACTCTCCCATAAAACAGAGAGGGATAGCAGAATGGATTAAAAGCCATAATCCAACAATATGTTGTTTACCAGAAACACATTTGAAGTGTGGTCATATATAAAGGGTAAAGGTTAGATATAAAAGGCTGGATCAGAATATATTGTGCTTCAGCTGATGAAAAAAAAGAAAAACAGGGGTAGCAATGATACTCTCAGACAAAGCAAGAGTAGAAATAGATCTAATCGAAATAGATAAGGAAGGAAAATATGTCCTGCTAAAAGGCATCATAGACAACAAAGCAATTTCATTACTAAACGTATATACTCCAAGCCGTATAGCCTCCAAATTCTTAGAGAAGTTAAAGGGAGTTAGAGAAGAAATAGACAGCAAAATGATACTAGTAGGGAACCTCAAACTCCCCACCTCTGAACTTGCTAAATCTAACCTCAAAATAAACAAGAAAGAAGTTACGGAGGTGAGTAGAGCTCTGGATAAAGTAGATATGATAGATGTCTGGAGAAAACTGAATGGGGATAGAAAGGAATAGACCTCTTTCTTAGTGGTACATGGCACATATACCAAAATTGACCATATACTTGGCCATAAAAGCCCCACAATCCAATGCTGAAAGGCAGAGATAGTCAATGCATCCGTCTCAGAACATAATGCAATAAAACTTATATAAAATCAAAGGCCATGGAAACATAAACCAAAAACTAATTGGAAACTAAACAATCTAATCCTTAAGAATGAGTGGGTTAAACAATAAGCCATAGAAACAACCAACAACTTCATTCCAGAGAATGACAATAATGAGACACCCTACCAAATTTTATGGGATACTGCAAAACCAGTACTTAGGGAAGGTTTTATATCTGTGAGTGTCTGCATGAATAAAATAGAGAAAGAGGAGTTAAATGAATTGGGCATGCAGATGAAAAAGCTCAAAAAAGAACAAATTGAAAATCCCCAAGTAATTACCAAATTGCAAATACTGAAAACCAAAGGAGTGATAAAATTGAAATTAAGAAAACCATTTAACTGATAAATAAAGTTAAGAGTTGGTTTTATGAAAATAAAAATAAAAGTGATAAAACTTTGGTAAATTTGATTTAAAAAAAAGAAAGAAAAAGACCAAATTACCAATATCAAAAATGAAAAGGACCAGCTCACCTCCAATGAGGAGGAAATTAAAACAATAATAAGAAATTACTTTGACCAACTGTATGACCATATATTAGACAATCTAAATGAGTTGAATGATTATTTTAAAAGGTATAAAATGCCCAGACTAACAGATGAGGCAGTTGAATACTTAAATACCACCATCTGAGAAAAGGATATTGATCAAGCCATTTATGAACTCCCTAGGATAAAATCTCCAGGACCAGATGGATTCACAAGTGAATTCTATCAAACATGTAAAGAACAGTTAATTCCAATACCATATAGACTATTTGGGAAAATTGGGGAAGAAGGAGTCCTTCCAAATTCTTTTTTATGATACAAATAAGTTCTTGTGTCATAAACTGGGAAGAACGAACATAGAGAACAAAATATAGATCAATTTCTCTAATGAAGACAGATACAAAAATTTTAAATAAGATCTTAGCAAAAAAAACAAAGGAATTTTTTGGTGAGAATAATACATTATGACCAGGTAGGATTTATACCAGGAATGCAGGACTGGTTCAATATTAGGAAAAGTATTAACATTATTGATAATGTCAATAACAAAACTAACCAAATGATTATCTCAATAGATGCAGAAAAAGCTTTTGACAAAATACAACACCTATCCTTATTGAAAACACTAGAGAGCATAGGAAAAAATGAAACATTCCATAAAATAATAAGCAGTATATACCTAAAACCTTCAGCAAGCATTATATGCAATGGGGATAAGCTAGATGCATTTCCAATAAGATCAGGGGTGACAAAAATATGTCTGTTATCACCACTATTCTTCAACTTGGTACTAGAAATGTTAGCTGTAGCAATGAGAGGGAAAAAAAGACACTGAAGGAATTAGAAAAGGCAAAGAAGAAACTAAGTTATTGCTCTTTGCAGAAGATATGATGATATACTTAGAGAATCCCTGAGAATCAAGTAAAAAACTACTTGACATAATGAACAACTTTGGCAAAGTTACAGTTTACAAATTAAACCCACACAAATCTTCTGCATTTCTATATGTTACTAATAAAGCCCAACATCAAGAGAAAGAAAGAGAAATACCATTTAAAGCTGAGGTAGACACTATAATATATTTGGAAGTCTACCCGCCAAAATAAATCTAGGGACTATATGAACACAGTTACAAAACACTTTTCACACAAATAAAATCAGATATAAGTAAGTGGAAAAACATCAGTTGCTCCTGGGTAGGCAGAGCCAATATAATAAAAATGACAATTCTATCTACATTAATTTGCTTATTCAGTGCCATATCACTCAAATTATCAAGTAATTGTTTTTTAGAGCTAGAAAAAGTATCAAAATTCATTTGGAAGAACAAAAGTCCAGAATATCAAGGGAATTAAGGAAAAGAAATGTTAGGAAAGGTTGCCTAGCTCTACCACATCTGAAATTGTATTATAAAGCAGCAATTATCAAAACCACTTGGTACTGGCTAAGAAACAGAAAGGTAGAGTAGTGCAATAGGTTTGATCCCCAAGACACAGAGGTCAATGAATATAGCAATCTACTGTTTGATAAACCCAAGGACCCCAGCTTCTGCGATAAGAACTTACTGTTCTACAAAAATTGCTGGGAAAACTCTCTAACAGTGTAGTGGAAACTAGGCATAGACCAACACCTGACACCATCACAAAAATAAAATCCAAATGGGTCCATGATCTAGGTATAAAAATTGATACTATAAACAAAATAGTGGAGCAATGTTTTTTTATCAGAGTTATGGGGAAGGAAAGTATTTTTGACTACACAAAACATAGAAAACATTATGCAGTACAAAATGGGTAATTCTGATTACATTAAATTGAAAAGTTTTTGCACAAATAAACCCAATGCTAACAAGATTAGGAGGAAGCAGAAAAGTGGAAAATAATTTTTGCAACTAGTGTCTGTGATAGAGGCCTCATCTTTAAAATATATAGAGAACTGAGTCAAATGTACAAGAATACAAGTCATTCCTCAATTGATAAATGGTCTAAGGATATGAACAGGTAGTTTTCAGAGGAAGAAAGCAAAGCTGTCTGTAGTCATATAAAAAACAAGTGGTCTAAATCACTATTGATTAGAGAGATGCAAATCAAAACAACTCTGAGATATCATATAACACCTGATTGGCTAACATGACAAAACAAGATGATAATAAATATTGGAGAAGATGTGGGAGAGTTGGAACACTAGTTCATTATTGGTGTAGCTGCGAGCTGACTCAATCATTCTGGGGAGCAATTTGGAACTATGCCCAAAGGGTTACAAAAATGTTCATATCCTTTGACCCAGCAATACCACTTCTAGGACTGTATCCCCAAGAGATCATAAAAATGGAAAAATGTTCCACATGTACAAAAATATTTATAGCAGCACTCTTTGTGGTGGCCAAAAACTGAAAATCAAGGGGATACCCATCAATTGGGGAATGGCTGAATTAATTGTGGTATATGAATGTTATGGAATAGCATTGTGGTATAAGAAATGATGAACAGGAAGACTTCAGAGAGACCTGGAAAGATTTGTATGAACATCAGAAAGAGGAGAACTGTATACACAGGAACAACCGTAGTGTGTGAGGATTCTTTCTGGTACACTTAGAACTTCATTGAAATGCAAGGATTTACAAAATTCCCAGTGATCTCTTAAGGCAAAATGTCTTCTACATCCAGAGAAGGAACTATGGAATTCGATCACAAAATGTAGCAGATCATTTTCTTTTGTATTATGTTTTGGTTTGTTTTATGATTTCTCCCATTAATTTTATTTCTTCTATGCAACATCACTAAGGTGAAAATGTATTTAATAGGAATGTCTGTGTGGAACCTATATAAAATTGGATGCCATCTTAGGGAGGGAGCGGGGAGCTAGGGGGTATAAGGGGAAAAATATCTAGTTATATGGAAGTGTTTGTACACCACTGAATACAAATGAAAAAAAAAAGAAAGAGGAGAACCATGGAGGTAACTCAGTGTTTAGGGAAATAACTGAGGATTTTACTCAGTGGGTGGTTACAGAAATTTTGCTCAAATTCACCCAAAGGATGGGAGAATTGCTAGCATCTTGGATGGTGAGAATCACTGTTGACAAAGCTGATGGAATAGGTGTTGATTCTGTCAACTGCCTGAAATTTGTAGGTATTACTTAGAATCTTTTTTGTATAGTAAACTTATAAAGATTACAATACACAAGGAGGTAGCAATAGAACTTTCCTGTTAGTTTTGGCTGAAGAAGGCTGAAGTAGGCAGTACCTTATTGACTATGTGGCCTAGTGGAGACAGACCCTGCTATTCACTTAGGGATTGTATAAGAAATTTAAATGAAAAGGTAATGAAGACTGCCATAATGACTGCCATAAAGACTACCAAATGCAGATGCATTCTATAATACTCCTTTTGCAGTTTACCATAGGAATATGGTAAAGATGACTCCTCCTATTTACAAGCACTTGATTTTGAGTCTAATAATGGGGGAAATAGGGCACCCTCTTTTGTAGGTGCTGGACAAGATTTCAGAATTAGGTGATTTAGGAGACTGGGGAAAAGACAACATTGCTAGAGAGAGAAGGGTAAATAGCCAATAGATTCAAAATCAGAAAAACGTTGACAAGGAGAGAATTGTTTACTACTCTGTTGAGATCAGGAGTAGGTTTTAGAAGCATAGATGGTATTCCAACTAATGAACTATACAGAATGTACCAATAAAAAAGACTTGATACTAGATTAAACAGAGAAGTAAAAACTGCCCCTACTGCTAAATCCTTATATCCAACTTTGTCACACCTTTAAAGAGAATAGAAAGTTGGTCAAACCCCAGCTCATATAAGGATTAGCAGCTTGAGGAATACACACACACACACACACACACTCACACACACTCACACACACATATACATGTTGGCTGGAGTGATAGATTCTAATTATCAAGGAGAAATTATTATAACATCCAAAATTTGAGTGATGGACCCATATAATTTTGCAAAAATGATAGACTAGTCCAAGAGATTATTATTCCTTGTGAAACAAGACCAGTTGTGGAAACTTACCCTCCTTCTGGAATAAGTAAGAGAGGAACTCAAGGACTGGGTTATACTGATAGAATAAAATCAGGAGCCAAAATATGGGTAAAATGGAAGTCAGAAGAAATTTCTAAGGCTGAAGAAATTTTAACACATGGGAAAGATAATACCATAACTGTTGTTTATTCTGGAGAGGATGATTACCAAATTGTACCTTTAACTTTTATATTCTACTGTGAATGAGGCTATGATAGTGGGTTTATGGACTCCAGAATCACAGCTGACCCTATATCTATACTCCTTCTGGTTATTGTTTCCTTTTTGTTTGATGTTTTTTTTTTTCTTTTCATCTGTTAAACTTGTTTGTTTTAGGTTTGTTTCCTATAGGCTTAGTATCCTCTACCTGCAGATACCTGATCTCTTAAGCCTGATGTCACCTCCTATCCGTGACAGTGATGTGTCATCTCTGGACCTGAAGTTGTCCAAACTCCAGATACCAGCTAAACAACTGATCTCTCAAATGGGACTCCTTGGGGTAGGGATAGCTCTACATCCAATCTCTACAGGAAGTAGTGGTGGAAGAAGAGATCTTTGCCCCTTACCCCAAGGTTTTGTGCCCCATTTGTTGATGAAAAATGATGATGAGGTGCTTGTAATACTAGTTGCCTCACTGACCTACGTAATGAATATGAAAGATCTTGGGGCCAAATGTAATAGTAATTTAAAATAGAAAGATCTTTCTTATTACTTAATAGACCCATATGATCTGTTTAAATCACCTGGAAACCTGGGTTACATATCACAAGTAATGGGAAGAGTTTGTTGAAGAGGGGGAACAGGAAGGGTAGAGAAGAACCAGCAGAAAGTGAATGAGAATGAGTGGGGTCAGGTCAGATGGGAAAGAACACAGGCCAGCTAACACAGGTCAACTGACTCATTGTGACAGTTGATAGTGAGAAGGCCCTGGCTGAGGGAGGGGAGGTTTGAGAATGACTTTGCCATCTGCTGTGATCATATTTATTAATTTGTCACCATGATGGACTTTGCTTTATGATTCTGGGATTTGGCTTTCTGGTGTTTAAATACATGTTTTTCTTCTTCCTTCTATATGGAGAGTCTTTTATATTTTGCGATTGGGAACTATGCTGGCATATTCATAGTCACCAACAGTGCTATGACTATTGCCTTGATGATACATTGAGTACTTATTCAACTAGATCAAACTGCATCAACCAAAAGAGAAATGGAAAATAAGTTTCATGGGAAGTTCCAAAGGTAAAGGATGGGAACTAATAGGGGAGATGAAAAAAAAATATTTAGTGCAATAGATGGCATTTGAGCTGGACCTCAAATGGAAGATAGAAATTCACCAGGAAGAAACAGTGTAGTAGGGGCTGAGGGAGAACATTCCAGGAATAAAAGTTACTACCATCAAAGGCAAACAACGGGATATTGCAGGACACTGCTGGGGATGATGAATATTTCAGTTACGCTGTAATTAAGTCGAGTGAAGGAGGCACCAACATTAGAAAGTTAGAGCAATGCCGTATTGGAGAGGACCTTAAGTACTAGGCAGAAGAATCTGAAATCCAAGTAGCAATGGAAAGACATTTATTGGTGTGCCCCAATTCATTTACTGAAGGGTCATACTCCACTTATAAACAACTCCTGGGAGCTCACCACACTAATCTCAAACAGTACAGATTCAAGATCATGTTAATTTTGCTGAAACACAGAACTTCTGAGATCAAAAGATCTTACAGCCTTATTCACCCCAGTAGCTGGCGTGCTATCACATTTAGTTAAGTTAAATATTATTAGACCAATTTTACAGAGAAAACTAACAAACAAAAATGACCTATAGAGTGAAAGTGATTGTTTCAAGGTCACACAACTGTTCAGTGACATCATGATCAGGAGAACCTTGATTTCCAAACATCATATCTAGGACTGACCAGCTGTATATAAAACATCTGGTGATATAATATACCAATTTGCCTACAGTCTAGGTAAGCAGTCTAGATTTTGAACACTGTATTTTATATTCAAATCCTGCTTCTGATACGAGCTGTGTAATGCTGAGCAAATCCCTAAACTTCTGTTATTCCTAGTTTTCCTATCTACAATGTTGATTATACTAACTATAATTATAACATATTTCTATAATGCACACACAGAGATACATATACATATGTATATTATATATATATAAGGTTTCCATATATAAATGTGTGCTCATATAGATAAATTTATATACCATTTAATATCATATGCAAATAATATGGTTATGAAATATTTAAGTAAATAAAAATATAAAATGTGTTCATATATGTATGTGTATATATTATGTACACATATGGGTGTGAATATGTGCATTTATACACATGTGCAATAAGCATATATGTATATTTATATAGCCACATACACACTCATTTAGTTATTATTATATTTTTATATTCAGTTTATAGATGAGCAATCTAAACCTAATAGTGTTTAAATGAATTGCCTAGGATCACAAAGCTAGTAGGTGTACAAAGCAGGATTTAACTAACTGTAGTATCCATCTAATTGAGTCATGAGACTCACATGAGATAATGCATCTAAAGTGCTTTGTGAATCATATAGCTTTATATAAATAGCAGCTATTATGGCTTATTACCTTCTATGTGCCCTCCTGATTTTTTTAACTTGAAATTGTTTTTTCTTATTTGAGACAACAGTTTGGCTTTTTAGAAGGTGATTAAATTATCCTAAAAATTTAACTCAACTATCCATTTCACTTTGCATATTGCAAATGATATTTCTTACGTTGTTCTTACATATTTCTTCAGATTGTTATTATTTTTCGGTTCTGAGTGGAAGCTACTAAGACACTTTCCTTGTTTGTACCCTCAAGCTATGGAACCACTAAAAGAAAATTTTCATTGTGTGACCTGAAATCATTAAAGAAAATTCTGTGCTGGAAGGTAGTGGAGTACACTAAGTAAGCAGTGGAGAATTCGCTGCCTAGGAGGTCTTGTGGACATTACTCAATTTGATCATGTTTACATGAAGCAATATGGGAGCAAGAAAGAAATTTCATATCATTTCTCTTCTAAATAGGACTATTATTGTTATTTTCTTCACTCAATACAACTTAGGGCTACAAAGGTTCAAAAGGATGGAGTGATGACATTCTTTCTCACTTAACATTGCCTCCCACTCACTTTGCCAATGGAGAACTAAACATAATCAGATTGGGAAAAGAGAGAACTTGCTAAATCTCCCCAGTCAATCAATATAGAGATGGAGCTCAGGAGAAGCCCATGCACTTTTCACCTGGGTGAGATAGGGAGACTTAGCATTTAAGTAAACAACCAACTAATACAAAAAGCACATAAATACTGTACCTAAATTTTAATGTCACTTTAAGTTTGAAATGATATTGTAATTGACTTTGACAACTATACAAGGACATATGTATGGTATATACAGTCTTTTTTTCTATTATTAACTATTGATAGGCATAAAAGTCAAAGAATCTCATGTCTCTACAGAAGGTATACTTCCTTGTTCTAAAATGATATTTTATTAAAATTTCATGTGTGTGATAGCATTTCAATCACAAAATCAAAGAATTTCATAGTTGTAACAAACAAAAATCTTCAAATATTATCAAGTCCAAACTCTTCATCTTACATATCAGTTGACTGAGTCAGAGAGACATTAACCAACTCCATAGGTTGGGACTAATAGCATCTAGCTGCAGTCTGTACCTTATCTTTCTCCTTCTCTGTAAGCTACAGAATAGGTACACAATCATAGCTCGTATTTCTATGGTATTTTGCTTGAAATACCCTTCAAGCAGTGGGTTGTATAGGCAACAATGACTATTTTTAAAATGAGGAAACTTAATCTGAGACAGTACACCTAACTTACTCCACTCAACTAGTAAGTCATGAAATCAGAGAATGCGTCCAAATTTTCTATCTTTCAAGGGAAATGTTTTTCTTCCTTTACTGCCTCTCATGTGTATATAGTCAGTGCCTAATTTTCCCTTCATAGAAGGGATGCAAAAATCTTTTATTGGTCTTATTGTGGAGACAGTGTGAAAAGAAAGGAGGGAGAGAGAGTAGCAGAGGTAAAATCCCTCACCTTCAAGTAATCCATGGAAAGAAATCATCCAATAATCTTGAATATTTCATAGTTTAAGTCCAATGGTTTTTCTTTGTTTGTTTGTTTTCTTGGCTAATTTTTGCTGCAATGTTTGGTTACAGAAAAAAAAAAAAAAGAAACATTCCATATTTAGTTTTTTTCCTTTTCATATTTCTGACAGTCCTGTTTTCAGTGATATGACACCAGTGTGCAGGGTGTCTATCATGAGAAAAGGTATTATTCACTTACATTATGAATTAACTTTGAAAAAAAATTCCATGAGTAGAGTGCTGAAATTGAGGAACATGTCGTTTATCTAATCGTACAAGAGGGTTTTGACTGATACAGGATAGTATCTTCCATATTTTTCATATATATGACTTATTAGTTACAATGGTGTTTTGCCTACATTCCAGTTTTAAAGAACTCTTTTCATATTATCAAATAAAGGAAAGGCTAATGTAGTAAAAAAAAAAATGAGGCAATGGACATCACCATATATATATATATATATATATATATATATATATATATACATATATCATTCATTATTAAATTCTAATTTAGAGATATACTACTAATAGAATGAGGGTGTGTCTGAATGATATGGGCCAAAATCTCAATAATTTGTTTATTGAATGAATTCTGGGCTACTGAGTAGTTACAAATTAGACTTTGATAATCAATTATAATCAATAATTAATAATCTAAGTACCTAAGAGAGGTAGTAGAAGGTTGCTAAGAGATTCTCTTAAGACAAGACAATGAAACCTATTTCTTCTTTATTGAATGATTTGATAATAAAGTAAAAGACAAAGGTGATAAAAGAATGGCAGATATTTCTGATCTGTCAGTGACCTAACGACCAATGAGTATAAGGGCTGGCATTTAAACAAGATTTTCAAATGAAGGAAAGTAGTCTGAGTATACCATGCTCCCTTCTCCAACCATGTCAACTAATTTCTCCTTTTCACCCCTATTTTAATTATTTTTAATTCTATAAAATGCAGACAAGATTTTATTTTCTGAATTTAAATTTGCTATAGGCAGTAAAATTTTGTGCAGAGACAATTAGATTGTCAGGAGAAAGACTTGGATAGAAGTCATGCATCTGAAACATAATTATTGTATGACTTAGATCAAGTTTCTAAACTTTTAGTGTTCCTGAGACCTCTGTGTGATTAATACTCACAGATCAGATGCCAATCTCCATTGTGAGAGGAAGTTACTTCATTGAGGGTTCCCTAAACCAAAGAAATCATAGTCCAAAATTAAAACTGTATATCAATAAGAATTCATTTAGTTTCATATTGCATTGTGTAAAGTACTGGAATGAAAGTTAGACTTGGAGTCACAGTGTTCTCCTTCTACAAAATAACTGTGACTGGGTAACTCAAACTTTCTGTGTATCAGCATCTGCTGCAGTTACATAAGAATAATGGACTTTTTCTGGTAGTAAATGACTTGAAACAAGATATGGCTGAATAATGTCATGCAATATTATTACATTTGTAATAAGCAATGAGTTTGAGGAAGTATGAGAAATGGGGAGTCTTGTGAGAACTAATGGATATTAAAGTGAGAAGAAGAAAGCAAGAGGACAGTAGACACAATGACTGTAACAATATGAATGAGAAGAGCTTTTTAAACATTCTGAATAGTACTTGAAAGTATGACAAATATGATCTCTGTAAAAGGAATAGAGAAATGTACCTTCCTCCCTCTTCTCAGTAGACAGATCAGAGAACGATTTATGAGGAATGTTGCATATACTGCCAGATGTGGTCACAGATATGGTCTGTTGCTGGTTACCTGGTTTTCTTTGAAAAATAAGAAGGAAAACAAAGAAAGGAATGAAAGAAGGAAGAAAGTAAAAGGAAGGAAGGGAAAACTTTTAATGGTGTTGCAGGACATATTGAGAAATGAGTGTATTTTATTGTAGGGATGGTGGGAAAAGAGGGGGCAGAGAATCAATAAATCTTTTTAAAAGAAAAAAGGAAAAAAAGATTACTGAACTGGATGATATCTAAGATATTTTACAGCTTTAAAAATTTAATAATATTTTCCCCTTTTTCAGCCTTCTAATTAATGTTATCATCCACTGATGTCCTCTATGCTTCATAATGATTAAGAAGTTGTCATTCACCAGTTAGTCAACAAGCATTTTTAAAGCACCCAGGATATGCCTGGTGTTTTGCTCAGTGCCAGGAGTATGAAGGAAAAGAAAAAAGAATCCTTGCTCTCAAAGCATTCATAGTCTAATGGGGAGACAATAGGCAAACAAAAATATATAAAGATATAGATGGTAAAATGAGGGGGCAGTCTAAGTAAGGTTAAGGAAAACTGGGAAAGGCTTCTTGGAGAAGGTAAGGATATAGAGATACTTGAAGGAACCATGGAAGACAAGAGATAGAAATAAAGAGGAAGTGAATTCCAGGTATTGAGGACAGACAGTAAAAAAATCCATAAATATAGAGATGGAATGTCTCATATGAGGAACAGCCAGGAGGCCAGTGTCATCAGATTATAAAGTATGTATGTGGGAGAGTTTTGGGCTGAGCAAAAGTTTAGAAAACTTCAAAGGTAGGAGGAGGCCAGGTTATATAAGACTTTGAATCCTGAACAGAGTATGTTATATTTCATCATGGAGTATATATGTCATTTATTATACATGGAACATAATGAGTAGTTGTGAAATGGTGAGTCATGAGCTTTAGAAAATTGTATTTGACAACTGAATAAAGAATGGGCTGGGGTAGGGAAATACCTGAGGTATGGAGACTGAATAATTGAGTATAGCAATAATATATGCTTGAAGTAATGAGGCTCTCTTGCAGGGTGGTGGCAGTGTCAGAGGACTGAAAAGACAGGTGGCAAAGGTTGAACTGACAAGACAGAAAAAGATTTGATATAGGAGAGTGTGAGCGAGTAGTCAAGGATGATGCTTAGTTTGGGAGCTCGTGCAACAGAGAAAGATGCTACAACAGTAACAAAAAAGTTAGGAAGAATAACTACCTTGGGAAAAATATGAGTTCAATTTTGAAAATGTTGGGTTGAGATGTATACAAGGTATCTCTGTTTTAGGATGCCTAATAGTCTAGGGAAAATATGAGATTAGAATTTATGAAAGACATTAAGGCTAGATAAGTAAATTTGGAAATCATCCACATAGAAATAATTAAAGCCATGGGAGCTGATAAGCTCATCAACACAAATAATATAAAGAGAGAAGAGAAAGAATTT